>NC_047103.1:10508401-11108401 GCF_902500255.1 Thalassophryne amazonica | reverse complement strand
AGGTCCTAATGCTCAGCCACTCAGTCCTGAATGCATACCACCTGGTGGGAAAAACAGAAACCAAGCCAGCCAAACACCCCAGCACACAACAGTTGCATCATCTCCACATGTGCAGTTGCGCGACACACCTCATCTCGACGGGTGACGTCTTCAAATCTGGGGTAGAGTGATGTGCGCATGCGCATGCATGCGCAGTAACGCGACGCACCTCATCTCGACATTCACCTCATCTCGACGGGACACCGGCAGAAGGGTAACTTCCCATTTGGTCTACGTCTCATTTGGTCTACACCTGATTTTGACAGTTTTCCCATTTTGTTTACCTTTGTCTAAAAGTGCAGTTTTATTTATTTTATTATGTTTATTTTTCACTGTTTATGTTTTAAATGACAACAACACGTTTTTAGTACTTACAATATTAGGTGTCTAAGCAGAACAAAGGTGTGAAAGCTTTCATGTTTTGATAAAGCTTTGAGTAATAATTAGATTAAACACAAAGGTGTGACTGATAATTATCACACCTTAGCAAATCACTTCACGCCTCTAATAACATGTTATTACAAAATTTCATGTGGCAATATCACTCCTCTTTGATTTATTTACAAGTTCAACACTTTTGGCTTGTAGCCAATCTAGAAATAGACAATATGGGAATAGTGGCCAAAATGAGTGTAGACCAAATGGGAATTTTGCCTAGGATGAAATGGGAATTTCACTGTAGACCAAATGGGATAAATAAATAAATAAGATTATTTTATATAGCGCTTTTCCATCTGAATCAGAAGCTCAAAGTTCTTTACAATGATGCCTCACATTCACCCACACCGATGTCAGGGTGCTGGCATGCAAGGCATTCACTACGCCCTGGGAGCAACATGGAGATTAAAGACCTCGCCCAAGGGCCCTTAGTGATTTTCTGGCCAGACAAGGGTTTGAACCTAGGATCCTCTGGTGTTAAGCCCACCGCTTAACCACTACACCATCAATTCCCCAATTAGATAGAGAGATATAGACAAGACAGACAAATTAATCTGCTCATATTCTATAGTCACTGTCAGCCACAGCTGCTCCTTAAGCATCATCAATCCAAAAATCCTCTTATCATCCAGCAGGTGGCGCACATCTACGGGACATTACACAGGCACAACAAACTTCCCCTTTTTTAACTGATCTGTTGCATCAAAATTCACCAAATTATGAGTTTCTCCTCATTATATGCACTTTCATTTTGCTAAGTTCGACGATAATAGCATTTCTTGTTTTTAAGTTTTCATATTAAATGGGAGAGGATGGATATTATCCAGCTAGTCACTCACTGCATTCTACATAATGCATGTCTAGGCTTTTCAAAAGAATATGTCCACCATTTCGTAGAGAGGATATCATCATAAAATTTGGAATATGTGGGAAAACATTCAAGTCTTGACTCAGAAGAATCAGACCAAACGTTGACTTCAACTTGGCCATGTTGCAATGCAGAAGCGAGGACTTTGTGTGTCCAAGTTTTGTTGCAAAGAAAAGACATAAAAAAAAAAAAACGAACAAACAAACAAAAAACCAAATAGTGGGCCAAATTAAGCCACAACTGTCAGTCTATAAGCACATTTCGAGGTCTGCTACAAACCAAGTCAGATGTTAATGCACATTTGGTGCTCAATTTCTGTTATGACTGAGCTGACAGAATTCCAGTCTGAAGGATCTGAGGGGAACTTGAGTTTGTCTGAGGTATAAACATCATGGGACACTGATGCCGAACTGAGGTGCACATCAGACGGAAAGTTTACTCCTTTCAGCTCAAACCGGGTCACAGAGTCTGAGGAAAGATCAAGAGTTGGAGCAGACCCCTGCTCTTCTGCAGCTCTACTACCCAATACACAGGTGGACGTGTCAGCCCGAGAGGGGCGGAGCATCACAGTGGGATGACTGCTCTGATATCGGGAGTAGACCAAATGGGAATAAACTGCAGCAACCACATGGAGCATCTGCCGCGTGAAGCCTGGGCCTGTCCATTCATGTCCGCGTCCATCATCCTGCCTGGGAATCGAGACAAACTTCCCGGCCACTGAGGGGGTGCCATGACTCCACCCACCTCCCCATGTTAAACTAATCCCATCCAAATCAGCCTTTAGACTGTAAAACAAAGTGACCTCGTCCTTTAAAACCATAACTTTTCTTCTCGTTCCTGCTTTCGGATTTTTAACTCATCTCCTCTCCCTGCAAATGCTGAAACATCACCAGATGAAGGCGTGTCTGGTCACGTCGTGTGTTTGTGACCATCTCGGGCCCCACTCGGGGAGCCGTTAGCGGCTCGCTGACAGATTGTCCAGACAATTGCTTTTAACAAGCTGCAGGGAAAGTAGGGCAAAAAATACTAATGTCTGGCCTCAGCGATGCATTCCACCTCAATACATATTTTCTTTCGCCGTCTATAATTTATAAGCGGAGTCTGTGTCGCCACACACGCGCAGACGCACAGGAATGTCAGCGCATGTGCACAGGCACGTGCACACTGGGGGGAAGCAGCAGGTAGACACAAAGTGCCTAATTTATCTGCTTTTTCTTGTCGTTTCCAGGTTGTGTTTTGGGAAATGTTGGCGCGCCTGCAGCACACGCGGTCGCACCTTGATTTAGAAACTCGTGTGACGATTTATTTGCATGCTCGTAGACTCTTAAATTAATCAGTGTAGGACAATTAGCACCTAAATGGATTTATAGCTGGCTCCCAGCTACGCGTAACACGCCACTGACTGACTGACTGTGTGTGTGTGTGTGTGTGTGTGTGTGTGCACCAGGAAGAAAGAAAAGTCGTTTCTCCAAACACTGTGAGGAAGGCTGGGAGAGCATTTTCTCTCGTTTGTTCTACCTGACAAAACAGGAAAATTAGATATTGACTGGAGAATAATGTTTTTGTGTTTCAGCACAAGCAGAGGCACTAAACAAGGTGCTGCCCTAAACTTCTGCTGAAGACAGTAAAAGCTGTGTCCTTCTTAATGACCGTGTACTCTTTAAGACATCTCAGCAGGAAATTCACATGGAAATTAAATGACACAGACAGGCCCATAAGTGTTTGGATGCCACTGCAGTGGAATTAAATGAAAATGAGGGACTTGTTTTCTTCAGAGAAGTCAGGGGATGGATACATGAACATTTCCAAACCACTCAGTATGTCTTGGATTTCATTTGCATCAGTCATGAAGAAATATGACCAGTATGGTACTATATGGTAAATCTGTCTAGAGAAGGGGACGAGTGAGGGAAGCAACCAAGATGCTAATGAGAACACTGAAGGAATTATTTGGCTGTGATTTGACAGCCTCTGTCTGTTGCATTATCAGCTCTATAGCTTCATGATGGAGTGGAACGGAAAAAAAAATTTCTGACAAAGAAGTAAAATTTCATTTGCAGTTTGCAGGAGGAGACTTGAGCCTAGATTTTATGTTTTTTTTTTTTTGTACTAAATGCTTCCCTGCTACAGATAAAAGTTCAATTTTCCACAGTTTGCCAATCGCAGCCACAAAAGGTGACAACTTCTTCAGGTTTGGGTTTCTTTTTTGCTTCCTTAATTTAATTTAATTTTTTCCATCACTCATCTCCTTAAATTGTCACTACTCGTATATACAAATGGCTGCAATTCCTTAATGGTTCCTGGGATATTTTTGTCAAACCCCTTGAGTTAAAGCCAAAGGGCGACACTGCAAACACATCACATTTACAACTGTGAGTTATACTTGTCAGGGGAAATTCTGTCCATCCAGCAAGCTTCGTATCTTTAAACTCATTTTTATACATTAATACTAGGAGCTCAAAGCTCCGCCTGCCAAAATAAATGAATGAATAAATAAAATCATGCATTTTTGACACTTATAAATGTCTTTTTTTAACAGAATTGTGAGTTTTAAGTAGGAAATATATCAGATGCCCTCATATGCTCATACTGTCCACTAGAGGAAGACAAACACAGCTCAAATGTGTCATAGGGTTAATTGTAGGTGAAATAAGATGGCTGACAGCCAAAAATCAATTTATAGTTGTGTTATTTTCCCTTATTAGCAACTTAACTGCTTTTTTAATGTACAGTGGAAATAAGACATGGAACTGTCTGTTGTGTTGTTACATTTTTGCATTTTACAACCCCAATTACAATGAAGTTGGGACATTGTGTAAAAAGTAAATAAAAACAGAACACAATGATTTGCAAATCTTCTTCAATCTATATAGAATAGAATAGAATAATTCTTTATTGTCCACCGATGTGGAAAATTGTCTTTGGCTCACCAGCACAAAAAAGACAAAATAACAGTCATAAAACATTCATACAAACACACGAATAAAACAAAAATAAGATACATAAAATACATGGAAGTAAAAGAAGAAATAGAATAAGACCTAGTAAGATAAATAAAACGTACAGTAAGATCTAATAAAATCAAATAAAACAGAAGTAAAGCAGTTCAGGTTTAATTTGTGGAGTGGTCACTTTTTGAGTTCATTATGGTGACGGCATTTGGTATAAAAGATTTTTTGAAAGAACCTTTGGCCAGAGGAGCTCTGTAGCGCCTCCCAGACTTCAAGAGCTCAAACCGACAGGACAGAGGATGAGAGCTGTCTGCCAGGACTCTCTCAGCTTTCCTCCTCATCCTGTCAGTGTAAATGTGGGCCAGAGTCTTCTGGGGTTTTCCACAATTTTCCCCACCATTTTTACAATTCTATTTAATTTGTCCTTACATTTACAACTCAAGTGACCAAACCAAACACAAAGATGAAATGTTAAAATACTCTCAATATGTGCAGAATACACAAGCTCTAAAATCTGAGGATTAACACCAAGACAACTCAATCTTCTGAGAAGACTGAGTCGCTGTGAACATTTCTTAAAGATAAAATCAGTGTTTTCAAAGAAGCTCAAGTGACTATCAAGAACTGTACCAAGATATTTAAAAGTTTCAACCGTTTCAACAAGCTGGCCATCGAGTGAAACTGGCTGCACGGTCAGTTCTTGCTTTGTGTGAAAAACAAGCTCCTTTGTCTTAGACACATTGATTTCCAGCTGGCTGTCGAGACACCAAGCTTCAAGAGCCTTAATGTGAGTGAGATAGGAGGCTTCGCCAGAGGAGTCACGCTTCTGTAGCAGGCCGACTAGGGCCATGTCATCCGCGTATTTAATCAGTTTAAAGTTTGTGTCATTAACTGCAAATTCGTTTGTAAAAAGAGAGAAGAGCAGAGGTGAAAGAACGCTACCCTGTGGGCAGCCAGTGCTTATGATGAGCTCTCCTGACAGAATGTTGTTAGCACAAACTCTTTGAGGGCGACAAGACAGAAAGTCTCTGATCCAGAGCATCAGGCCCTTTTCAACATTTAAATCAGCCAGCCTTTTCAGAAGAATATGTCATTTCATAGAATTAAAAGCTGCACTGAAGTCTATAAACAAAACCCGAGCATATGCTTTAGCAAGTGAAAGCTGCTTTGAGATCATGTCCAGAAAGATCAATCCGGCATCATCAGTACCTCTGTCCCTCTTATAGGCAAACTGCAGAGGGTCTAGTTCACTGACCACTGTGGTGGTCAGGACATCAACTAAAACTCTCTCCATAGTTTTACATAATATGGAGGTTATGGCAATGGGCTGAAAATCTTCAGGTTTGCTTGCCACTGGCTTTTTTGGTATAGGCCTTATTATGGAGAATTTCCAAGATTTGGGCACTCCTGTGACAAGAATGGAATTAAACAATCTGGAAAAGACTCCTTTTAATTGAGGAGCACAGTCTTTGAGTAGACGGGCTTTCAGGCCATCTGGGCCAGTGGCCTTGTTTGGCTTCAGTTTAGAAAGACTTTTAGCCACGTCATCCTCAGTGATAGCTGTGGGAGCTCCTGCTGGAAGATTTTTACAGATCTCATCACATTCCTGTTTATCATCCACTTTATCAAATCTACAGAAGATACGGTTTAACTCATCAACAAAACATTGATTAATGGTTGTAAGAGCATCACATTTCTTACTGGATTTGCCCATCAGTGTATTTAGACCTTCCCAGGCTTGTTTTATATTGCCACTAAAAAATTTACTTTCTACTTTATTCTTGTACTCAATTTTTGCCTTAAATATATTCCCTCTCAGCTGTCTACTTTTTTCCTGCATTAATTGCACATTACCAGAGCAGAAGGCTGCCTTCTTTTCATTAAGACAGATTTTCAATTGTTTGGACACCCAGGGTTTGTTATTTGGGAATATTTTCACAGTTTTAGTCTCTGACACATTATCCTCACAGAACTTAATATAAGATGTGATGGTGTCAGTGAGTTCGTCTCCATCCAGACAGGATTCAAAGAAAATGTCCCAGTTTATTTCATCAAAACAGTCTCTGAGTTGCTCTTTGCTTTCCTCGGACCACACCTGTACCTGCTTATTAACTGTTTTAATTCTTTTGACCACAGCTTTGTATTTATATTCAACTGAAAACACCACAAAGACAAGATATTTAATGTTCAAACTGTTAAACCTAATTGTTTTTGTGCAAATATTTGCTCATTTGAAATGGATGCCTGCAGCACGTTTGAAAAAAGCTGGGCCAGTGGTATGTTTACCACTGTGTTACATCACCTTTCCTTCTAACAACACTCAATAAGTGTTTGGGAACTGGGACACTAATTGTTGAAGCTTTGTAGGTGGAATTCTTTCCCATTCTTGCTTGATGTACGACTTCAGTTGTTCAACAGTTCGGGGTCTCCATTGTCGTATTTTATGCTTCATAATGCACCACACATTTTCAATGGGCGACAGGTCTGGACTGCAGGCAGGTCAGTCTAGTACCTGCACTCTTTTACTATGAAGCCACACTGTTGTAATTCGTGCAGAATGTGGCTTGGCATTGTCTTGCTGAAATAAGCAGGGACATCCCTGAAAAAGACGTTGCTTGCATGGCAGCATGTGTTGCTCCAAAACCTGGATGTACCTTTCAGCATTGTTGGTGCCATCACAGATGTGTAAGTTGTCCATGCCATGGGCACTAACATACCCCCATACCATCACAGATGCTGGCATTTGAACTTTGCGCTGATAACAATCTGGATGGTCTTTTTCCTTTTTTGTCCGGGGGACACGACGTCCATGATTTCCAAAAACAATTTGAAATGTGGACTCATCAGACCACAGCACACTTTTCCACTTTACATCTGTCTATTTCAAATGAACTCAGGCCCAGAGAAGGCGGAGGCGTTTTTGGATGTTGTTCATGTATGGCTTTCGCTTTCATGGTAGAGTTTTAATTTGCACTTGTAGATGTAGCGATGAACTGTGTTAACTGACAATGGTGTTCTGAAGTGTTCCTGAGCCCACACGGTGAGATCCTTTACACAATGATGTCAGTTTTTAATGGCGTCCCGCCTGATGGATCTAAGGTCACAGGCATTCAGTGTTGGTTTTCAGCCTTGCTGCTTATGTGCAGAAAGTTCTCCAGATTCTCTGAATCTTCTGATTATACTATGGACTGTAGATGATGGAATCCCTTAATTCCTTGCAATTGAATGTTGATAAATATTGTTCTTAAAGTGTTGGACTATTTTTTTTCACACATTTGTTCACAAAGTTGTGATCCAAGCCCCCAACCCCAGCCTCTGCACTTGCCACTGCTCCATCCCCTTCCTGGAGGCCACGTGGCTCGTGTAGCTGCAGCAGCCCCCACTACCCTCCCAAGCTTGGCTGCACTGTATTTCTGCTGTGGACCACACTTACTTTGCCTCAATTCAGATGACGGACTGTTTCAGGTTTAGCGCACATCAACAATCAAATGTATATGTGCTGTTGTTTTAATTCTGATGTGTGCCATTATTATGTTCAACTAGTAATAATTGTGAATTAATTGTATTTTTGTCTGAGGTAATTGGGTGTGATAATTCCATTGCACTTGTTGCAATGGCAATAAATCATCATTCATTCATCTTTGCTTGTGAACGGCTGAGCCTTTTGGGGATGATCCTTTTATACCCAATCATGACACTCATCTGTTTCCAATTAACCTGTTCACCTGTGGAATTCCAAACAGATGTTCTTTGAGCAGTCATCAACTTTCCCAGTCTTTTGTTGCCACTGTCCCAGCTTTTTTGAAATGTGTTGCAGGCATTCATTTAAAAAATGAGCAAATATGTGCACAAAAACAATAAAGTCTATCAGTTTGAACATTAAATATCTTGTCTTTGTGGTGTATTCAGTTGAATCTAGGTTGAAGAGGATTTGAAAATCATTGTATTCTGTTTTTTTACATTTTACACAATGTCCCAACTTCATTGGAATTGGGCTTGTATGTACTCAGTGAATTTCCAAATAAATCAAGTCAGTCTTGATTATTTCACTTCAGCTCCATTGTGGTGGTGCACAGATGAAAATTTACTGTCCAAATAATTATGGACCTGTCTGTATGTACTTGCACTTATTATTGTTACTTGCAGTAAGTAGATTTCAACATTATTATTTTGCTGAATTTGATGCAGCCGCAACTAGATCTCCTAAGAGGACTTCCACATCCCACTGAACACTGAAGCTAACAAATAATAAAAATATGACAATTTTTTTTTACTTTGTGCTGAAATGTATGTGTCTGTTTGAATGAGAGCTCAATGTTTTTTTTTTGTTTTTTTCTTTAATTTTGTAAGAACAAAAGTGTGAAACTCTGTGTAACCCTGCAAACCGAGGGGAGCGGTGAAATCATAACTTCAGTGGAGGTAATTATGTGCGTGATGTACAGTGTGCGACTTGGATAATAGTGTTTGATCTGGAAACCCATGTTGTGGACAAAATGAAAATTTTCCTCCAATTATGCGTTCATTCATGCATTTCTCAGCAGAAGTGCACAAGAGAAAAGGCTGCTGATGAACACAATCCCACCATAATAGCAGAACAGCGGCTCCAACAACAGCGCTCACTCAGACTCAGGACACACGCAGGAACAACGATTCCATTAGAACGCCAACAAAAACACCAACCCACAGCGCCGCGTTATTAAGAGGCCCCAAACTCAGCCACAATGGTCATTTTGTTGTCGAGCATTTAAAAACAAAATTGATTTGAGGCAATTAAAATGTTTTTTTTAATGTCTTGACAGACCTGCTGTTGTTTGGAGAGTTTGGTCGTACTGACCCAACTGAATTCAAACATTCAGAATCAGGTATATTTTTTAATAAGAGTTCAGATTTGTTCTGAAAATGACAAATCTGACACTGATTTTCAACCATGAGAATTTGCAGGAGATCGGTGTCCTGCCTTTCAACCATAGGTGCTTTCCAATTGTTTTTGCCTTAATTATACAGGATTTGCCAGTGTCGCAACCAAAAATTGGTCCGCCTTTTGCATCTGCGCATGCGTCATCTTCACCCAAAGCAATTAAATGGATTAATGGGATTATTAGCCATCAAATGATAAACGTAAAACCTCTTAAATCATTCTTAAGTCAGTTTTAAGCAGAAACAAGGTGAAATTCTGTGAGGTTTTGAAATGTCAGACGCGCAGTGTACGCATCAGCAAGCTGCAGCGCTCTTACAGAGTCTGTTGCTCTATAAAAAAGCCCTCCATAAAGCTAGGACATCTTACTACTCATCACTAATTGAAGAAAATAAGAACAACCCCAGGTTTCTTTTCAGCACTGTAGCCAGGCTGACAAAGAGTCAGAGCTCTATTGAGCCGAGTATTCCTTTAACTTTAACTAGTAATGACTTCATGACTTTCTTTGCTAATAAAATTTTAACTATTAGAGAAAAAATTACTCATAACCATCCCAAAGACGTATCGTTATCTTTGGCTGCTTTCAGTGATGCCGGTATTTGGTTAGACTCTGTCTCTCTGATTGTTCTGTCTGAGTTATTTTCATTAGTTACTTCCTCCAAACCATCAACATGTCTATTAGACCCCATTCCTACCAGGCTGCTCAAGGAAGCCCTACCATTATTTAATGCTTCGATCTTAAATATGATCAATCTATCTTTATTAGTTGGCTATGTACCACAGGCTTTTAAGGTGGCAGTAATTAAACCATTACTTAAAAAGCCATCACTTGACCCAGCTATCTTAGCTAATTATAGGCCAATCCCCAACCTTCCTTTTCTCTCAAAAATTCTTGAAAGAGTAGTTGTAAAACAGCTAACTGATCATCTGCAGAGGAATGGTCTATTTGAAGAGTTTCAGTCAGGTTTTAGAATTCATCATAGTACAGAAACAGCATTAGTGAAGGTTTCAAATGATCTTCTTATGGCCTCAGACAGTGGACTCATCTCTGTGCTTGTTCTGTTATACCTCAGTGCTGCTTTTGATACTGTTGACCATAAAATTTTATTACAGAGATTAGAGCATGCCATAGGTATTAAAGGCACTGCGCTGCGGTGGTTTGAATCATATTTATCTAATAGATTACAATTTGTTCATGTAAATGGGGAATCGTCTTCACAGACTAAGGTTAATTATGGAGTTCCACAAGGTTCTGTGCTAGGACCAATTTTATTCACTTTATACATGCTTCCCTTAGGCAGTATTATTAGACGGCATTGCTTAAATTTTCATTGTTACGCAGATGATACCCAGCTTTATCTATCCATGAAGACAGAGGACACACACCAATTAGCTAAACTGCAGGATTGTCTTACAGACATAAAGACATGGATGACCTCTAATTTCCTGCTTTTAAACTCAGATAAAACTGAAGTTATTGTACTTGGCCCCACAAATCTTAGAAACATGGTGTCTAACCAGATCCTTACTCTGGATGGCATTACCCTGACCTCTAGTAATACTGTGAGAAATCTTGGAGTCATTTTTGATCAGGATATGTCATTCAATGCGCATATTAAACAAATATGTAGGACTGCTTTTTTGCATTTACGCAATATCTCTAAAATTAGAAAGGTCTTGTCTCAGAGTGACGCTGAAAAACTAATTCATGCATTTATTTCCTCTAGGCTGGACTGGTTATGTTTCGGACGCGGTCGGAGCACCGACCCAGCGTTTGAAAGGACCCAGCATAAAATAAGCAGAGCACGATTCAAAAGGTAACAGAATTTAATAAACATAACAGTGAGTGACGTGCTAAACAACTAAAAAGTCCGCGGTCTGGTGAGGTGGAAACACGGCGCGCTCTCAACAGCGCAAACGGTCCAGAGCCACAGCAGTTCGGACCCAGGGACCCCGCCGACACCCCCCAGGTGGCCGCGACAAACCAAGTCTGTGAAGAAAGAAAACATGGAGGTGAGTCCAACTCCACACAGAGAGACACAACTCAAAGGTGCACGCAATCAGCAAACACTTCCTGGCTTAAATCTATACATCAGCTTCTCACCCCGCAGGCACGGAACAACTCAGTTCAAATCTCCACTGCAGCAGAAGCTGATTAGACAATTAGCATAACGTGACAGCTCAATAACACAAGGTGTGAGGGACACCAAATCCACTGTCATTACTTCATAAAAGTCACCAAAACCAAATTACCTCAGGAAGTGTGCTGAAGAGCGTGAGACCTCACCCAATCCTCCTTCACAGACTGTGGCGTCAAACGTGGAGCGGTCTCTGCATCCGTAATGGTGAGATTGTTCTCCTGACGTCGATCTCACACGTCTGCTCACAAGGTCGAGTCTCTGGCAATCACACACTGTGCATTCAAGGTTTAAATGCAGCAATCTCTGATCAAGACAAAATACACCACAGCTGTGAGTCCTGATGACAAGCCTCAGGTGTTCAGGGTGAGGTCCTAATACTCAACCACTCAGTCCTGAATGCATACCACCTGGTGGGAGAAACAGAAAACAAAAACCAAGCCAGCCAAACACCCCAGCCCACAACAGGACTATTGTAATTCATTATTATCAGGTTGTCCTAAAAGTTCCCTGAAAAGCCTTCAGTTAATTCAAAATGCTGCAGCTAGAGTACTAACGGGGACTAGAAGGAGAGAGCATATCTCACCCATATTGGCCTCTCTTCATTGGCTTCCTGTTAATTCTAGAATAGAATTTAAAATTCTTCTTCTTACTTATAAGGTTTTGAATAATCAGGTCCCATCTTATCTTAGGGACCTCATAGTACCATATCACCCCAATAGAACGCTTTGCTCTCAGACTGCAGGCTTACTTGTAGTTCCTAGGGTTTGTAAGAGTAGAATGGGAGGCAGAGCCTTCAGCTTTCAGGCTCCTCTCCTCTGGAACCAGCTCCCAATTCAGATCAGGGAGACAGACACCCTCTCTTCTTTTAAGATTAGGCTTAAAACTTTCCTTTTTGCTAAAGCTTATAGTTAGGGCTGGATCAGGTGACCCTGAACCATCCCTTAGTTATGATGCTATAGACTTAGACTGCTGGGGGGTTCCCATGATGCACTGAGTGTTTCTTTCTCTTTTTGCTCTGTATGCACCACTCTGCATTTAATCATTAGTGATTGATCTCTGCTCCCCTCCACAGCATGTCTTTTTCCTGCTTCTCTCCCTCAGCCCCAACCAGTCCCAGCAGAAGACTGCCCCTCCCTGAGCCTGGTTCTGCTGGAGGTTTCTTCCTGTTAAAAGGGAGTTTTTCCTTCCCACTGTCCCCAAGTGCTTGCTCACAGGGGGTCGTTTTGACCGTTGGGGTTTTTCTGTAATTATTGTATGGCTTTGCCTTACAATATAAAGTGCCTTGGGGCAACTGTTTGTTGTGATTTGGCGCTATATAAATAAAATTGATTGAAAATGATTGATTGATTAATCGCTTCTGCCACCTTTTATGATGAAATAATGCTGAATTTATGTGGAAATGATTGTTGCACAAAAGCTTCACATATCTGCCGCTGAGATAGATGATGACTGGAGTGCATTTTGAAGCAGAAACGAGGTGTTAATCTATGAACCGCGTCATCAGGGGGGGACCGAATTTTAGGGGGACTGTTCGGTCAGTGACACCGGCAAACACAGTTCTGCCTCCTTTGTGACCAACAGTGTTAAAAAAACAAAACAACAACAACAACAAACTATCCAAACAAGCTGTGTGTATTATGGTTATTTTTCTCTGTGGGGCTTCCCTGTGTTGGCCACATGATGCAAAGAGGAAGAACCCCACAAAATATCTGTGAATGAACACTACCAGATGGGTAAAGTTCAAAAGCTGGGTAAAGCAATAATGGGTAATGGCAAAAGCTGCTGATCCATAAGGACGACCAAAAGCTCATATTAGTGTTTGATGCAGAACAGGTAAATGCAGATGGAACTGCCGCTGGTGAAGCAAACACTTTCTGTTGCAACAACTATGGATTAGGAGAAGTGAATCAGAAACCATCGATGGAGCAAATATTGTTGCCAATACGGGAAGAAACACAACGGCACAGCTCTTGACTGCCTGGGAACCACAGCGGCGCTCTTCACTGGTTCAAAGCTCACGCCAGAGGTGCCCGTGCAGGCGCCAGACTCCAGGAGCCGGTTGTTGGTCACACATTTCTCATTTTACTAACACCAATGATGGGTTTGTTTGCTTGTTTGAAATAAACAAGATCATTTTGAGTGATTTTAAATGATAAATACCACTTTTTGCAATAGCTGCAATATTCCTAAAATTTTGAAAATTCCTGAAAATCATTGTTGATCTAATGTCACAAGAAGTACTGATAACGCAATGCATTCTGGGTTGACATTTCCTATTGTGTGGGCCGCTGAAGAGGAGGTACTGCTGGCCCACCACCACCAGATGGCGCCCTGCTTGGAGTGCGGGCTTCAAGCACGAGAGAGCGCCGGAGCCACTGGGAGTGACAGCTGTCACTCTTCATCAGCACCAGCTGTCACTCAGCCAACTCATCACCATCTCCATAAAGGCCGGACTGCGACTCCACCTCCTTGCCGAGAAATCAACTACCAATCAGGTAATTTTCTCTGATGACTCAAAACATTGAGTAATAATCTGAACTTCTTTGCAGCCGTTTTCCTGTGGTGTGTCCTTATCTGTGGGATTGGCGTTTGGTGTGATCAGCGACAGCTTCGCTTCACACCCCAACCAGATAAGTGGTTAGACAGTAGCTGCACGAGTGTGTGATTGGAGGTGGAGGTGCTCCCTCCTAACTGAATACAGACTGTGGAATTACTGAGTGTGCGACCTCACACTCATCAGGACTATCTCTGTTCTTTGCTAGCAGTCCCGGGTCTGACTGCTGAAGACAGCGGCCACCTGGGGCGCAGGGCTTGGCGGCTCCGGTGTTCTTCAGCTCCGTTGGCAGTGGAAGCTGTGTGGATCTGGCTCTTCTCTCGCCAGGCGTCTTCTATCGTCGAGCCTGCCCACACGTCACCTGGTGTATGATTGACAGTCACTATATTGTTATTGTCTGTACGTCGTTGTGTGATTCACAACATTAAATTGTTACTTTTGGCTTATCCATTGTCCGTTCATTTACGCCCCCTGTTGTGGGTCCGTGTCACGACATTTTCACAACAATTTCCTATATATGTAGGGAGAATTACGATGAATGACACGGGCAACATGTGTGGCATCGATATCATCTCAAAAGGCTGCATTTAGATCATGTCATGGTAGGCGATTACGGTTATGCTGATTGGATGTGTGAAAGCAAAATAACTGTCTTCATGTGACGCCATGTTTATTTGATATTGTGCAGTTGTTACAACTTTCAACTGAGTTAATGCCACAAGACGTCTCTTAGTTGAGCTGAAATAACTTTAGTTAAGTTGAAATAACTTAAAAAATATATGCAATTGTTACAACTTTCAACTGAGTTAATGCCACAAGATTTCTCTAGTTAAGCTGAAATAACTTTAGTTAAGTTGAAACAACTTTAAAAAATATACTTGTATGCCATTGTTACAACTTTCAACTGAGATAATGCCACAAGACTTTTACAGTTAAGCTGAAATAACTTTAGTTAAGTTGAAACAACTTTAAAAAATACATGCCATTGTTACAACTTTCAACTGAGTTAATGCCACAAGACTTCTCTAGTTAAGTTGAAACAACTTTAGTTGAGTTAAAATAACTTTAAAAAATACAAATTGTTACATCAACTTTTCTCGTTGAGACGGTGGTTCATTTTTTATCATGTGGAGGACCTGAGCAAAGTTCTGGTTGCAAAAAATGTCCAACAAAGATAAGAGCAGAATGTGGTGAGATCAGAAAAAAGTTCAAGAATGAGTGAAATCATGACCTGTGCTCATCCTCCACAAAAGATCAACTGGGAACAAAATTCTAATTCTATCAATAACTGTAAACGAGAAGAGCACAGAACTACTCTCACACGTGTTTGGCACCACACTAGACTAAGATACAACTTGGCACACCTCGGTTCATTTTTCAATTCGCACTTGCCTGGCCGCGCTCTCTGCCAAGTCCTCCTGAGCAGGTGTGCCACTCAGCAGAAATCAGGAGAAGTAATATCATTTCCAGAGCTTGGTTGGACTCCCGGCTGCCTCAGCATAGTCTTTGCTCACGACTGCCTGGGCATCGATCTCTCTGGGTAAACGTTTCATGAGCTGCATGAAAACTGGATACAGATATGCATATCTGTAGTAGTCTGAACCGAGTCATCCCAATCTGAGTGTAAACCCCCATCACACATAGCAAGAATTTGCCGGAGCCATGCCCGACACGGCAACTACTGCCACAATCCGATGCAGTGGGGAGGAAACGAGCCGTGGCCAGCAGTGTCGAAGCGCAGACAGACTGCCTCATCCACACCTGTCAGATCACATCTAGACTGCTGTGAGACAGCCATAAAATGTGCTGCAGACCGCCCGATCTCCAAATATCTGGATGGCAAACACGGGACGGGGGCGCTGTGTTCCACCCTTTGCACAGGACCTGTACAGGTCAGGACATCAAAGAACAACCAACGTATGGACCGGACTCACGCCATATGTGTCCATCCGTGAGGTCACTCACTCTGATTCAATCACTCCTTCGCTTGTCCTCTTTTTCCCACAGGCTCACTGACCTCACGTGTGTGTGTGTGTAAAAGTGCTGACATGAGCAAATGACCGCTCAGTATATGTGTGTGTATGTGTGTGCATGTGGACATGCAGCGAACATTTGCTGTGAGTCAAAGGACACCTTTGCTTAAACGTTTGCAGTGAGCTTTCCCACTATATTTGTCAGAGACAGCCTTTCGAGCAAACTTTAATACGCCCCCCCACCACACACACACACACACACACACACACACACACACACACACACACACACACACACACACACACACACACACAATGCCACAATGTTTCACACCTCAGGACGAGGTGTCTGGAGGTCCGGCCAAAGTGCGAAAAAGTTTGAACATTTACAAAACCAGTACAAATTTAAGTGATCTTTCATTGTTTTGTGCCATAACACACTGGGGAGCGCACTGATTCCACACCTCAGAATAATGGACTGATTTTGGTAAGTGTGGTGAGAGGTGACTTGATTAATATACAAATACTCTCTCACTCACTCATCTTCAACTGCTTATCCGGGATTGGGTCACGGGGCAACAGCTCCAGTAGGGGACCCCAAAATTCCCTTTCCCGTGCCACATTAACCAACTCTGACTGGGGGGTCAGGAGGCATTCCCAGGCCACTATGGAGATATAATGTTTCCACCTATCGCCCTGGGTCTTTCCCGGGGTCTCCTAGCTGGATGTGCCTGGAATAGCTCCATAGGGAGGCACCCAGGTAATATACAAATAATGACAGTTAATGAGTGCATTGTAAGAATACTGGCATGAGCTGAAAGGTGGAAAATTTTAGTTAATTTGTTGCATTTGCAATGCATCGTTAAGCATTCATTCCATCTTACAACAAAAGCAAATATTCTTATCATTGCATGAATGGTAAAATTCATTATTTGTTTTATATGACACCTAAATAGGCAGCACAGTGCCTGGTTAGCACTGCTGCCTCACAGGAAGAAGGTCATGGGATTGATTCATGCCATGACATCCAATGAAATCCTCCACACGTCTTTCATTACAAAATCTCCTATAACAGTGGAATGTGCCGCAAAAGTGCTATGTCCAGCTCTCTTGCCATTTCTGTGGTAGTCACACGATGTCCCGGATCAACACAGTGTTCAGTTTGGAAATGATCTGGTCGTTCCAGCCTATCGATGGCCGCTCGGTGCGCCGCGCGCCCTCCGCCGCTGTGGGCTGTCTTTAAAAAGGTTGTAACACTCCTTAATACGTGTGACACCGACAGAATCTTCACCGAAATCCATCTGAATCTTTCGAATGGTTTCCAACTGTCTGTCTCTAACAGTTTCTGAAAAAAATTTCATGGAGCAAAGCAGCAGTCTCTCTGCCATTTCACTGACAATAAAAATCCGACAAGGGGGGTGGACCAGTGCTCACTCAAAGCCTGCCCACAGGCGAATGATGCAACCGACAGGCGTGCAAAACTCACGCATGCGCACGAAGGTTCAAGCTTGGCTGATGCAATCACATGTGATTCAAATCCATATAGTTTTTGAAAAAAATAAAAAGGTCCGTTACTTTTTGGACAGACCTCGTAAGTTGCATCAGAATAATTTCCCAAACTATTAAAAAAAGAAAAAAGAAAGAAAGTGACATAGAATATATGTACTTACTTGCTCATCTTCAACCGCTGATCCAGAACCGGGTCACGGGATATATGGTACTTGTAAAGTTTTTTTTTTTCTAAAATGAAGAAAACATCAAAAACATAAGCTGTACTGTTTCTGTGTAAGTGTGTGAACCCAGTAATTGGTGGTTAATTAGCTGAGATGTAGGGGGCAGGAGATAAAAATCTTTCCTAGGGCACCATGTTGATCAGTATCGAGAGCAGACTGCTAGAGACCACATTGTTTGTTTTTACTCTTCCTTTTTTAATTTTCTAAATTGCTTTTGCACTTTTCACCCAAGCTTTGTGCGCTGTCTATAATTAATTTTTGTTCCTCAAAATACAACTTGACAAAGATGACCTTCCTGCCTGCAATTCAAACAAATGACGGGGTGGAAAATCTATTTTACAGGGTCGACATCATTAGGTCGAGACCCATTTATCGGGACTCTCAACTGTTGCATTGGGAATAGAACCCTGGAAGAATAACCTGCAGTTTGGTGGCCTGCTGACATCATGTCATAAGCCTAAAGAGCTGAGAGCAGCAGGTCAGTTTAGTCAGAGTGCACACACTTAGGACTAGATTTAAAGTTGTGCACACATTAGGCAGAGATAGGTAATAACTCCCGCACCTGCTTAGTATCCGGCGACACAGCAGCAATAAAAGTTAATGGAAGTCACTGCGGAAAAATAAAAGCCCCAGTGAGCCTGTGTGCAGACGCTGGCCTGCGTGTCGCTTCACTGAGCCTCGTGGATGAGAACGTGTTGGTTTAGGGGGGCTGAGGACGGATGAACTAATTCAACAAAGAGGACAACTTCAGGCTGCTAATTTGTTCACATTAATTATTGTTTTAGGAGCAACGATAAGTAATCCCGCACATAAATGTCTTTTGTTTCCCCAGTAGAGTAAGTCGTCTGTCTACCTTCTGTGGTTTTATCAATTACGGTGATGAAAGCACAGTCAGTGCTCGTGGAGAGCGAGCCCGAGTCATCAGTGAAACAAAATGTTACTTTCTCTGAGATGCACTGAGACTGAGAGAGACAACATTATTAAAGCAATAAAGACAAGAAGGCGCAAAGCGGGGTCAGAGCAAAGTGATTGAATTTGAATATTAGAGGAAGGAATCGAGAGCCGGGAACAGCAGGAGAGCCGAGGTGTGTGTGAGGATGATGAAAGAGGTGCTGGGAAGAGGGTTGTGGTGAGGCCCGAAAACACTGAAGGGCTGACTCAGCTACTCGCTCCATCAGACCCACACACACACACACACACACACACACACACACACACACACACACACACACACACACACACACACACACGGTTATTAAAAGTTGCACACCATGAAGGCAAACCTCTCAAATGCTGTCTCATTCCCACATATCAGCAACTGCTAATTAAAGGAAGTGTAAATGGACTGACTTTCCAAAGTGCATTACAATAATACTTCAAGCACACACACACACACACACACACACACACACACACACACACACACACACACACACACACACACACACACACACACACACACACACTGATGTCAGGGTGCTGCCATGCAAGGCGCTAAACTACACACCGGAAGCATCTGAGGGATTAAAGACCTTGCCCAAGGACCTTAAGCGATTTTCCAGTCTGGTGGGAACTTAAACTGAGAATCCTCTGGTTTCAAGATCACTGCTTAACCACTAGACCAGGGGTGTCCAAGTTCAGTCCTTGAGATCTACCTTTCTGACACTTTTAGTTGTCTCCCTGCTCCAACACACCTGAATCCAATGAAAGGCTCATTAAAAGCCTGCTAACGAGTCTTTCATTGGAGTGTCAGGAAGGTAGATCTCGAGGACCGAACTTGGGCACCCCTGCACTAGACCATCACCTAGACCTCGACCAAGAGTTGGACGTAGTGTTAAATAATCTTTATGCTGCGTTCACATGTCGGCAGTAAGTGGCAGATGGAGAACTGGATGTTGGAATTGGTGTTTGCCATTTTTGCCTTAGCAGTAGACACTCACTACATTTACATGCAGCCAATACCCCTTTCATAACCCTTTCATAACCGCAATATTAGCAATAACCCGGTTGCACACGGCCATGTAAACACCCGAAAAAACCTGAATACAAGGTCTATTAGAAAAGTATCTGATCTTATTATTTTTTTCAAAAACCATATGGATTTGAATCACGTGTGATTGTGTCAGACAAGCTTGAACCCTCGTGCACGTGTGAGTTTTTCCATGCCTGTCGGTTGCGTTATTCGCCTGTGAGCAGGCTTTGAGTGAGGAGTGGTCCAGCCCCCTCGGCGGATTTTAATTGTCAGGAAATGGCGGAATGATTTGGGGTTTTTTTCCATCAGAATTTTTTCAGCTGGAAACCATTAGAAAAATTTATCTGGCTTTCGGTGAAAATGTTACTTGGTAGAGGCTTGGCTTGGTAGAGAATAAAGAGTGTTACTGTCACTTTAAGGATGGCCCCCAGCGGCTGTGGGGTGCGCTGCACTCCGAAGCCGCCATCGACAAGCTGAATGACCATTTCATTTCTAAACGGATGGCTGTCTGGATCCGTGACCATCGTGTGCCATTTCTCTGGTTATCACAAGAGCTGGACATCAACCATTTTCCGGCAGATTTCACTTTTAACAAGAGATTTTGTCATGGAAAGCCGAGCGGAGGCTTCGTGAGTCACGATGGATTGGCTACTGGAGCGAGACAAAACCACATGTTCTGGCATGTCCAGGCACATCCACAATTTCTCGGATAATCATTCGATGGAAAAACCACCGACAGCTGTCTGAATGCCATCTCAAAGCCGTCGTGTGAGACCAAAATGGAGGTGGTTTTGTCTCGCTCCAGTAGCGAATTCATCGAGATGTGCGAAGCCTCCGCTCGGCTTTCCATGACAAAATCTCTTGTTAAAAGTGAAATCTGCCAGAAAATGGTTGATGTCCAGCTCTTGTGATAACCAGAGAAATGGCACACGATGGTCATGGATCCAGACAGCCATCCGTTTAGAAATGAAATGGTCGTTCAGCCTGTCGATGGCGGCTTCGGAGCGCGGCACGCCCCACAGCCACTGGGGGCCGTCCTTAAAGTGACAGTAACACTCCTTATTCTCTACCAAGCCCGTAACATTTTCACCGAAAGCCAGATAAATTTTTCTAATGGTTTCCAGCTGCCAGTCTCTAACAGTTTCTGAAAAATTCTGATGGAAAAAAAAGCCCAAATCATTTCGCCGTTTCCTGACAATGAAAATCCGCCGAGGGGGCTGGACCACTCCTCACTCAAAGCCTGCTCACAGGCGAATGACGCAACCGACAGGTGTGGAAAAACTCACGCATCTTCACGAGGATTCAAGCTTGTCTGACGCAATCACACGTGATTCAAATCCATATGGTTTTTGAAAAAAATAATAAGGTCGGATACTTTTCTAATAGACCTCGTATGCTCATATTCCGGTTTTTAAAAACCCGAATAAGACCTCTGGGTTACTCCTTTTCTAACCCGAATATCAGGTCATATAAACGCGCATCGGGATATCCCCATAGAAAGGAACAATATTTTGTGTTCTGTGCATGTCCTATCCGCAAGGCATCTTGGTCTTTTGAGTACGGCAACTACTTGTATGCGGCGCGCGCAACCCACTGGAAACCACAGAAGCAGAGATAAACAGCGCATTGTGTTCTGCGTCCTTATCAGGCAGGCCGGTCGTGGCACCGGTTGGCATCACTGTGATTGCTCTGCCTCCGATGCGCTTACTGAGTCTGCGGGCTCGGTAAGCGCCGCAGCGGACCACTCACACCGCCCCCCCGTATGCTGTGCGGAGCTGCGCCAACTCTGGCAACAGGTCCAGAGACTACGCTCGCTGTTTTGATGTGGAGCGCTTGCGGAAAAATTCACAGCGCCGCAGGGTCTCGGTATACCACAGCCGCAGAGCTCCATGGCCATGACTTGGATTCTTTGCGGGTCCCGCATCCGTACCCCCGGAGGCAGTGAGTGAAGGGAGAGCATATGCATTATGTTCTGCATGTGTCTGTTTATTATCTTCTCACCCAGAAGAAAAAGAGAGTGTTTACACAGGAGAGAAAAGTGAGAAAATGTTAATGCCTGTTTGAGAAAAGTGTATAAAGTGTGTAGTGAGGGGTTTTACAGCCTTAAAACATCTATAATAATTGTAAAAAATAATGCTGACTACTTCGCAGATTTCGCCTATTGCGGGTTATTTTTAGAACGTGACTCCCGTGATAAACGAGGGACCACTGTACTTCATTAGTATCGTGAAAGACATGAATATAATGTCTTTTATTGACGGTAGAAAGTACAGAGATAGCGACATTTACAAGAAGGTGGCCGAAAAGTTACGCGAGGCAGGATTTGCATGAACGCCAGACTAAATCAAGCACCGGTGGAAGACGTGCGTCGCTGTTTAGCTGGGGATATTCCAAATGATACCAATGACCATGTTTACAGGAAGTAACTCTGTCTGCTTAAGCATGTAAATGGGTTATTCCTAATGATTCAGAAACCGGAATATTGACCTTAGCCCGAATATTAATGGCATGTAAACATAGCCAATCACTCTGCTGTTCAAATTGCAAAGATGTGATGAACCGAGAGATATAGCTTACTGAATCGGCACTCATGGAACCCCTTTGGTCAAAGACGTTTCCCTGTGTGCAGGTGTGTACAGATCTGCTAAATCAGTTATGAGGGTTTGCTGATATTCCCTGAAGCCACGCCGCCCTAAGTTACACACTCGAATCACCGAGCTAATTTCAATTTGGTCATGTTCTGACCCATGTGAGCCAACGATTAATTTCTAATTGTCGGGGCAGCAGCACCAGCATCAGCAAGAAATGGAGCAGAAGAGAGTTTATGGTGGGCTTTCAAGGGGTGGGGTGGGGTGTGTGTGTGTTAATCTCACCTTGCAAATATTTCAGAAAACAAAGGTAAATGTGTCCCAGGGTAAGAATAAAATGTTTCTGGGGAACTCCAACAGTTTTCAACCTAGGCGCTATTTTAGATGTTTTGGGATCCATGTTTTCACTCAGGACAAAAATGAATTAAATTGGTGTAGTATTGATTAAGAATGCAAACACCTTCATCGGCTAACACAATACATAATGGAATTCTACAAAGCAAGCTAAAAACACACAGTACACACAGTAAACGTCTCACCACAGAAAAGGTGAAAGGGTCTGGCAGCACTGAGGGGATCCATATGAAGGTAAACATGCATGTTTACCTGATGCCTTCACCTGTTTTGGAGTCGTCCAGTTTTGCACCAGTTGCATGATAGAAAGCAGTAGGCTGAAGACCAGACGCTCCCCAGTTCAAGTCAGACCAGAAAATCACTAGGGTGGTGCATGACATTGATATTGCACTGTTTACTGCAATACCAGTCTAAAGTTGTGTGTCATAATATTATATAGCAGGATATATCAGATTACAATGATTTGAATGCAACTCCGTGACACAAGAGCTTCTGGCATGGGCAGACCAGTATCATGTACACTCTTTGTGCTAATGTCTGAAGTTCCAAGACCTTTCCACAAAGCTAAAATGGATCTGTTAAGAGCTAAAAACTGTCTTCTGCTGAAGAGCACAGCATGCTTTTGATGAGATTTTGGAAATATATTGCACTTTCAAAAGAGATCTATACAGGTCAGCTACCAGCGAGTCTTTGAATGCACCACACGGTGCATTCAAAGACTGTGCGTTCGTGTTGAGATTTTTTTTATGTCATCAAAATAGCTGAGCAGTCAAATCCACCATTCAAGCAGAAATAAGTTATTTTAAGATGCAATGACAAAATAACAAAGCAATCTGCATAACTAAAGTAAGATTCATGGTGTGTGCAGTCCAGTACGTGACAGAAATGCAAGACAGAGCAACAGAGAAGGTGAAGGTTCTGTTTCTATAATTTGCCATCCCATGACTGTTTTGACCACTTGGCGCCACACCGCACTCATATCGCTTACATGTCCTGACATTTGATAAACATCACCACATATCTGCACAAATTACATCACAGGATGTGTCCCCACATTACAATTTTTTAACTTTTAAAACTTCCCTGATACACCCAGTCCACCCAGCTGTAAATGGATACCGTCCACACCTGGGGAAGTAACCTGTATCAGTATGGGCGTCCCTCCACGGGTAATTGTAGACTATCTCATCCGCATGATGCTATGGAATCCAGAGATAAACACCAGCACGAGCAGGCCTCAGTGCCTACATAGGACTTTCTTCATCTTCTTTAACAAGACCTATATTGCTACTTTTACTACATATTACACCCCATTTCAGGTCAAGATTGGGGTGTTTGCACTACAAACAGCCAATGATCTGTCAAATACCTGCAATGAGAGACTAACCTGAGGACTCTCAGGCAAGGTCCTTAATCCCCAAGTTACTGCCCGGCACGGCAGCATGCCTTGAGCATCTGCTTCAGATGGAGAAATGGTATTGAAATGGCATTCCATTTACCATTTACTCTGTACTAGGGAGCCGGCAAGGTCACATCCTTTTAATGTGCAGACCAATTGGTTTGGACATTTGTGTTGTAATGCTGAGACAAGATCAGGCTTGTGCCATCTTATTTAGCCTGTTGGCACCACAATCCTGCTTGGATAGGCAGCAGGAAATAGATGGATGTGATGGTTATAACATCACCAGAATCCTAAGAATGAGAGCCACAATGAAAGATTCCTAAAAAATGCGTAGATCCATTTGGATTAAATCTAATGTGGACAACCAATTTATTATGAGTGCTCTTTAGTTCATGTGAGTTTATATCTCAGGTTTATTTTTAATATCGTGTGAGATTCTTCCCCGTCAGTATTAATGTCAAAGCAAGTGCTCTGTAGGAGTGATATCACACAAACCCTCGTTCCAGCTTCATTTGGCAGAAGCTTAACGGGGAAACTGATGCAATTTCATTTTATGTGTAATTCGGAAAAATGCAAATTAGCTAAAAAAAAAAATCACATCTGACACTGTTGTTTATGTGCTAAAATGTGACATCTGTATGTTGGTGCCAGGATTCATGGCCCTAATTCGCACCCACAACTGTGTGTGTGTGTTTCCTGTGCTTGTGAGGTTTAAATGAATAACAGATGTCAGCGTATGAAGAAAATTCAAGCTGTCAAACACAATTAATAATAACAAGAATGCACAATCTCATCCTCACACACAACCTGCAGAGGAAACACGCTCGGTCTCTGTTTCATCACCTGGAAAACATGAAGCAATTTGGTGCATCTGCAGGTTCTTCTCTCTGTATGGATATATGAAGCAAATCCAGCAGAATTATTCCATTATACTGCATGTACAGAGCCTCTGGAGAAGCTCATTTGGAGGGGGAAAAAAGCTGCAGGTATGCACTTACTTCAAGGGCAAACAAAGTTATTTTAATCCTGCTTTTTTTTTAATGGCTGCTGAAAATTTCCCTCCATCTGCCATCCATCTCTTTCTGCCACCTTGGAAACAATTATGGTAATTATGTAAGGCCAAACAGTTCCTAAGGTAAATTTCAAAGGGTTCCAAACACAGCTGAGAAACTTGCAGGTTAAGATATTTAACCTCCATATTTGAAAGAATTTGTGTTCATGTTGAGATGGACAACATGTCCAAGAAAACTGACTCAGCAGGACAGAAGATGGATGGAACATAAATAATTGTTCTTAGATGTTGTATGCTTAGTGTTCTGCACCTAAACTTGGTCCTAAGGATCCAGTGACCTGAACATAACAGTGGTGGCTCTAGAGATGGGGTTGAGGAGGTTGGAGCCCCCCCAACCTGAGCCACTGACAAAAGCTGTGATGTAATTTGGGAAAGGTCTTGGATAATCAAAGGCTGATTGATGAATGCTCCTGCATGCAGAATTAGAAGACTTCCATTGTTTAAAATAAAACCGTGTATTAATAACGATGATGAGTCAGTACTTTTCACAGTAGAGAAAGAAGAAGATGACGAAAGGTCCTAATTTTTAATGCACATACATACAATGAAATTTGCCTTCTGCATTTAACCCATCCTAATTACAGTTAGGGCAAGTCTAACCACTGGGGGCAGTGGTTGCATTGACTTGGTTAGCGGCAGAGAAATGCCCTAAATAAGAGCAATCAGAGAATTTTGACATCTGCCAACCCGGATCTAGATCACCTACAAACTTCAGTGGAGTCTTCCATGCCCTAATATCCATCTGTGGTGAAAATTTGGTGAGATTCCATGAAGTAGTTTTGACGTAATCCTTCAAAGCCTATATAAAGTGAAACTTGATCTAGAATCTGGATCCGGTGCTGCAGACGGAATGGTGTGCCCCAAAAAATTGGTCTGCCCTGCCTCCACTGCACATGCGCCACTTCAGAGCTCAGCACCTTGTCTAAGACAGAGTCTCTTCACCCAAAGTGATCAAATGGATTAATGGGATTATTAACCATCAGATGACAAAGTAAAACCTCTTATGGTGCATTTACCCATAGGCAGGACATGTTATGAATGTCATATTTGTGTCATTCTTGGCACATTCCTGACATTCTTAACATGACTTAACGCATCTGAATAGGTTTCTTAAAAGTCCGTGTTGTTGCGTGATTTTTGTGGAGCATGTTTTTGGCTGTCAAAAAAATCTTCCATGAATGTCACGCACCACCCTCATTTTGCCTCATGTTGTAGAGGTCGCAACTGAGCATGTTGATCTGTCTTGATTAGTGGTGATCCTTAATAGAGTGTGACAGCATTCTTCTCTGGTGTGTGCACAACTGAACCCTGCTACATCGCGTTCAGTTTCATTGTTGCAGTATGCTGAAGAAGGACAGTGACACCAAGTCGGTTAAAGTTTCATTCCAATGCTCCTCAGCACACTCCTGCAGGTGTTCCACCTGCTGCTGCTGCTGTGCCTGATGTTTGGGAAAACGAGTGAGACGAGAGCCGCATGAAGCCACACATCTGGCTCTGTCTCCTCCTCCTCTCTGCGCCACTCCACGGCACAGAGCCAAACTAAGCATGCAGTCACAAAGTTCTTCTGCTATCGATTTTGAGGAGCAAACTGGAGCAATCTGAAATGTTCAGCAACTGATGGATGAATATGGGTGTGTGTGGAAACAATTCACCTCATTCACAATGTTACGCGCAACAGAGCGGAACATTATTCTTGAGTGTGCGTAATGTTTCCTGATAATTCTCCAGCAATACGTGCCATTAATCGCAACGCATGGTAACAGGTTGCAGCAGTTCCTGAGGACACTTGACGCCTCTGCCCCGAATCATCACATTCGCGATCAGCGGCCAAGAATGTATAGTTCGTGGCATTCGTGATTTGTCGTCATTATGTGTAAATGCAGCATTAAGTCATTCTGAATTCAGTTTTAAGCAGAAATGAGGCCGTTTTAACCAGAAATGAGGTGACACTCTGTGCTTTGAAATGACCGACGCGCAATGAATGCATCAGCTAGCAGCTCGTGCTTCTGCAGTGCTCTGATCGATTCCTCCATCTTTTATGATGAAATAATGCTGAATTTATGTGGAAATGATTGTTGTACAAAAGCTTCAGATAGTTGTTGCTGAGATAGATGATGACTGGAGTGCAGTTTGAAGCAGAAACGAGGTGATAATCAGTGAACCGCGGCTGATGACGCATGTGCAGTGAAGGCAGGGTGGACCCATTTTTAGAGGAGACCGTTTGGTCTGCGACACCGGATCACCTCCAAAATTTAATGGAGTCTTCCCTGGCCTAACATCCATCTGTGGTGAAAATTTAGTCAAAGTCCATGCAGTAGTTTCGATCCTGTTAACAGATAGACAGACACACAAATAAATAAACCCTGATGATTTTATTATGTTTTTGGCAGATGTAATAAGTAAGTACATAAGTAAAAAGGACATAAGTATTCACAGGTTTTGCTATGAAGCTCAAAATTGAGCTCATGTGCATCCTGTTTCCACTGATCATCCTTGAGATGTTTCTACAGCTTAATTGGAGTCCACCTGGAGTAGATTCAGTTGATTAGACATAATCTGGAAAGACACACACCTGTCTACATATAAGGTCCCACAGTTGAGAGTAAGAGCACAAACCAAGCATGAAGTAAAAAGGAATTGTCTGTAGACATCTGACAGGATTGTCTCGAGGAACAAATCTGGGGAAGGGTACAGAAACATTTCTGCTGCTTTGAAGATCCCAATGGGCACAGCGGCCTCCAACATCTGTAAATGGAAGAAGTTCAGATCCACCAGGACTCTTCCTAGAGCTGGCCGCCCGTCTAAACTGAGCACTCTGGGAAGAAGGGCCTTAGTCAGGGAGGTGACCAAGAACCTGATGGTCACTCTGTCAGAGTTTCTGTGTAGGCTCTCAGTTGTCCAGGTGGTTTCCATAGTAGAGAAGCTTGAATCTTCGACTGGACTGGGTTGCTTGACGCGAGGACGTTTCGCTTCAAATCGCAGAAGCTTCCTCAGCTAAAATTCTTGCTCTGGTGGTCTGACTTCTGTCTTGACTCTTGTAGAGAAAAATAATCAAGAAGTCACAAAAGCTGGAGTTTTAAAACCTAACCAGACCCCTCCTACCAAGAGGCAGACTGTTATAGGCTAGTGACTAAACAATAGCTCTAATTAGCACCTATTGTGCTCTAGTTAGCACCCTCCTAATGACAGGGCAGCTGTCCCTCCTAATGATGGACGGACCCTCTCCTGATGGCTCCCTTGACGACTCTGCTGATGACGTGAATGACTCATTACCATGAACAAAAGACTGAAACTCCTTTGACCTGAGTACCCCATTGTAAACGGGATAAAACGTGTCTCAGACCCCCTCCCCGGTTAAGGCTGGGTTTCAAACGTTTCACAAAGAATGCCTCCTTGACCCCTCTCTCAAACCATTTCTTCTCTCTGGCTAATATTTTAACTTCCTTGTCCTCAAACGTGTGGTTAGTGTCTTTAAGGTGGAGATGAACTGCAGACTGAGGTCCACTGGCGCCCTCTCTGCGGTGCTGGTATAGCCTTTTGTGTAAAGGTTGCTTAGTCTCACCTATGTAGTTGTTCATTACAGTTTCCTGACATCTGATAGAATACACTACATTGCTCTGTTTGTAACTAGAGATCCTGTCCTTAGGGTGAACTCATTTCTGTCTCAAGGTGTTAACCGGTTTAAAGTAAACTGGGATTTTGTGCTGTCTGAAGATCCTCTGTAGTTTTTCCCCTACTCCTGCTAAATAAGGGAGAGACACTCCTCTTCTTCTTGTCTCTGTCTCCTGTCTATCTGGTCTCTTTGTTCTCTGGGACTTCTGCACTTTGTCCAGGGACCATCGTGGGTACCCACATACAGTGAGGGCTTTCCGGACAAGTTGTTGTTCTTTAGCCCTTCCCTCTGCAGTTGTGGGCACCTGTAGGTCTCTGTGTTGAAGCGCCCTGATCACCCCGAGCTTGTGTTCAAGGGGGTGGGTTGAGCCAAAGAGCAGAAATTGTTCAGTGTGAGTTGGTTTTCTGTAAACCCCTGTCTGGAGCTGCCTGTTCTCTCCACTCATAACATCACAGTCCAAGAAGGCTAAATGGTTGTTTCTGGCATCATCATGTGTGAACTTGATATTGGCGTCCACTGAGTTGATGTATTCTGTAAAGTCCTCAACTTCCTGTTGCTTGATTTTAACCCATGTGTCATCAACACATCACTGGTTCAGATATGTTGATCTTCAGACAGCACAAAATCCCAGTTTACTTTAAACCGGTTAACACCTTGAGACAGAAATTAGTTCACCGTAAGGACAGGATCCCTAGTTACAAACAGAGCAATGTAGTGTATTCTATCAGATGTCAGGAAAACTGTAACGAACACTACATAGGTGAGACTAAGCAACCTTTACACAAAAGACTATACCAGCACCGCAGAGAGGGTGTCAGTGGACCTCAGTCTGCAGTTCATCTCCACCTTAAAGACACTAACCACACGTTTGAGGACAAGGGAGTTAAAATATTAGCCAGAGAGAAGAAATGGTTTGAGAGAGGGGTCAAGGAGGCATTCTTTGTGAAACGTTTGAAACCCAGCTTTAACCGGGGAGGGGGTCTGAGACACGCTTTATCCCCTGTTTACAATGGGGTACTCAGGTCAAAGGAGTTTCAGTCTTTTGTTCATGGTAATGAGTCATTCACGTCATCAGCAGAGTCATCAAGGGAGCCATCAGGAGAGGGTCCGTCCCATCATTAGGAGGGACAGCTGCCCTGTTATTAGGAGGGTGCTAACTAGAGCACAATAGGTGCTAATTAGAGCTATTGTTTAGTCACTAGCCTATAGCAGTCTGCCTCTCGGTAGGAGGGGTCTGGTTAGGTTTTAAAACTCCAGCTTTTGTGACTTCTTGATTATTCTTCTCTACAAGAGTCAAGACAGAAGTCAGACCACCAGAGCAAGAATTTTAGCTGAGGAAGCTTCTGCGATTTGAAGCGAAACGTCCTCGCGTCAAGCAACCCAGTCCAGTCGAAGATTCAAGCTTCTCTACTCTGTCAGAGCTCCAGCATTCCTCTGTGGAGAGAGGAGAACCTTCCAGAAGGACAACCATCTCTGCAGCAATCCACAAATCAGGTCTGTACGGTTGAGTGGCCAGACAGAAGCCACTCCTTAGTAAATGGTGCATGGCAAAGATTGAACTCTTTAGCATGAATGCCAGGTGTCATAGAGGAAACGAGGCATCATCTCTACAGTGAAGCATGGTGGTGGCAGCATCATGCTGTGGGGATGTTTTTCAGCAGCAGGAACTGGGAGACTAGTCAGGATTGTTGGAGAGATGATTGCAGCAATGTACAGAGACATCCTGGATGAAAACCTGCTCCAGAGTGCTCTTGACCTCAGACTGGGACGACGGTTCATCTTTCAGCAGGACAATGACCCTAAATACACAGCCAAGATATCAAAGGAGTGGCTTCGGGACAACTCTGTGAATGTCCTTGAGTGACTCTGCCAGAGACCAGACCTGAATCTGACTGAACATCTCTGGAGAGATCTGAAAATGGCTGAGCACAGACGCTCCCCATCCAACCTGATGGAGCTTGAGAGGTGCTGCAAAGAGGAATGGACCAAACTGCCCAATGATAGGTGCACCAAGCTTATGGCATCATATTCAAGAAGACTTGAGGCTGTAATTGCTGGCAAAGTATGCAAAGGGTGTAAATACTTATGTACACTCAACCTGACCTTGATGCTCCATAATTACAAATCCTGGCAACGTTTATATGGTGATAAGATTACAAGATGATTTGACGAGTATGACTCATGTTTTGGCTGAATAGAAATTTTCTTATGGACACAGATGAACTTCCTTTTGACTGACACTAAAGAGTCTTTGCATAACGCGGCCTTGGCCTTTTCCTCTGGTGTTCACTGCAATGCTTTTAAGATCTGGCGCTGGATCAAGCACTTTAAGTGGAAAACAATGCTGCTGTCTACCTGCCTGTTCAATATCTGTGTGTGTGAATAGTATACACACGCACACACACCTACGTCTGAATAGTGCTGTGCATGCATGCACGTGTGTGTGTGTGTGTGTGTGTGTGTGAGAGTTTAACTGCAGTGTGCATGCTTCTTCCTGATGGGGTTCTCACTCGTCTGTAACGGCTGAAATTGTATTTGCTAATGGAGCCATTCTGGGACAAGCAGACTCCAACAGAAACAGAGCTATCTGACCCACGATAACACTTTTGTTTGTTGGCGTTTTTTCCCCCTGTTATTGTGCCTGCTTCATCAGATAGTTGGGTTGTGCTTTTTATTCCTGGTCGAACTCACACAGCACAGAAAGTGACCAAACGCACCATATTCTCAGATTGGTTGCAACCTAATGTTCCTTGAGCAAGACTTTTAATGTTCTCATTTGTAAAGCGGGTAGGCTCAGTCATCAGTAATAAAAAAAGTAAAGGTTAAAAAAATGCCATATTCTGAATGAGTTCCCCCTGTGATGATCACTAAAATTATCTGTGCACAGATTTTATTTTCATTGGGGTAATTATGGGTCATCACTTCATCGGCTCACTCTGTTTTCCATTAAAAAACAACAAAAAAAAAACATTTCCACATTCCATTAAAATGTTGGCAAGTGACATCTGCAGGCACATATGGAGCTGAAAAGAGTTTTGGTATATAGCATCACACAACATTGAGTTGCTGCATCAAAAGAGTCAGAATGTTGGAGGGGAAATCAACCACCGGAAATAAAAAAAAATCAACGCTTTGCATAATGATACACAGTGGCACAAAATTAAAGCAAAAATAATGTTTCCTTGATAAATATGCTGCAGTTTGCAATTACCTATGGAGAATATAAATCATATGAACAATCAGGCTGCAGACCCTCAGCCCTGTTCAGTTCTCATTGTGGAAGCACTGCAATAATTTGTGTCACATGACTTTTTTTAATCCAACAGTGTCACATTTTTATGAAACATTTTGAAATTGTTGCTTATAAACTTGTAACTACATGTTTTTGAGAAAAAAAAAAATTTTTTTTGGAGAGGTTTCTTCCTCAAATCCTCGGAGAGAGTTTTTCCTTACCACTGTCGCCTGTGTGCTTGCTCTAGGGCAGGGGTGGGCAACTTGTTCCAGAAAGGGCCAGGTGGGTGCAGCTTTTCTTTGCAGCCTCTGACTCCACCAGGTGATTTCACTGCTTAATAGTACAGAAGCTTGAATCTTCGACTGGACTGGGTTGCTTAACGCAAGGATGTTTCGCTTCTATTCGCAGAAGCTTCCTCAGCTAAATTTCTTGGTCTGGTAGTCTGACTTCTGTCTTGACTCTTGTAGAGAAGAATAACAGAAGCCAGCAAAAGCTGGAGTTTTAAACTTAACTATACCCCTTCTACCGAGAGGCAGACTGCAATGGATAGTGACTAACAATTTATCTAATTAGCACCTATTGTGCTCTAGTTAATACCCTCCTAATCACAGGGGTAGCTGTCCCTCCTAACGATGGGACTGACACCTCTCCTGACGACGTGAATGACTCATTACCATGAACAAAAGACTGAAACTGCTTTGACCTGAGTACCCCTTTGTAAATAGGGGATAAAGTGTGTCTCAGACCCCCTCCCCGGTTAAGGCTGGGTTTTAACTGTTTCAAATACAATGCTTCTTTCACTCCCCTCTCAACCCATTTCTTTTCTCTGGCTAAGATTTTAACTTCCTTGTCCACAAATGTGTGGTTAGTGTCTTTAAGGTGGAGATGAACTGCAGACTGATTGTGGATACCCACATACTGTGAGGGCTTTCTGTACATGTTGTTGTTCTTTAGCCCTTCCGTCTGTAGGTCAATCAATCAATCAATCAATTTTATTTATATAGCGCCAAATCACAACAAACAGTTGCCCCAAGGCGCTTTATATTGTAAGGCAAGGCCATACAGTAATTACGTAAAAACCCCAACGGTCAAAACGACCCCCTGTGAGCAAGCACTTGGCGACAGTGGGAAGGAAAAACTCCATTTTAACAGGAAGGAACCTCCAGCAGAACCAGGCTCAGGGAGGGGCAGTCTTCTGCTGGGACTGGTTGGGGCTGAGGGAGAGAACCAGGAAAAAGACATGCTGTGGAGGGGAGCAGAGATCAATCACTAATGATTAAATGCAGAGTGGTGCATACAGAGCAAAAAGAGAAAGAAACACTCAGTGCATCATGGGAACCCCCCCAGCAGTCTAAGTCTATAACAGCATAACTAAGGGATGGTTCAGTGTCACCTGATCCAGCCCTAACTATAAGCTTTAGCAAAAAGGAAAGTTTTAAGCCTAATCTTAAAAGTAGAGAGGGTGTCTCTCTCCCTGATCTGAATTGGGAGCTGGTTCCACAGGAGAGGAGCCTGAAGCTGAAGGCTCTGCCTCCCATTCTACTCTTACAAACCCTAGGAACTACAAGTAAGCCTGCAGTCTGAGAGCGAGGCGCTCTATTGGGGTGATATGGTACTATGAGGTCCCTAAGATAAGATGGGACCTAATTATTCAAAACCTTATAAGTAAGAAGAAGAATTTTAAATTCTATTCTAGAATTAACAGGAAGCCAATGAAGAGAGGCCAATATGGGTGAGATATGCTCTCTCCTTCTAGTCCCCGTTAGTACTCTAGCTGCAGCATTTTGAATTAACTGCAGGCTTTTCAGGGAACTTTTAGGACAACCTGATAATAATGAATTACAATAGTCCAGCCTAGAGGAAATAAATGCATGAATTAGTTTTTCAGCATCACTCTGAGACAAGACCTTTCTAATTTTAGAGATATTGCGTAAATGCAAAAAAGCAGTCCTACATATTTGTTTAATATGCGCATTGAATGACATATCCTGATCAGAAATGACTCCAAGATTTCTCACAGTATTACTAGAGGTCAGGGTAATGCCATCCAGAGTAAGGATCTGGTTAGACACCATGTTTCTAAGATTTGTGGGGCCAAGTACAATAACTTCAGTTTTATCTGAGTTTAAAAGCAGGAAATTAGAGGTCATCCATGTCTTTATCAATCAATCAATCAATCAACTTTTTTCTTATATAGCGCCAAATCACAACAAACAGTTGCCCCAAGGCGCTCCATATTGTAAGGCAAGGCCATACAATAATTATGAAAAACCCCAACGGTCAAAACGACCCCCTATGAGCAAGCACTTGGCCACAGTGGGAAGGAAAAACTCCCTTTTAACAGGAAGAAACCTCCAGCAGAACCAGGCTCAGGGAGGGGCAGTCTTCTGCTGAGACTGGTTGGGGCTGAGGGAAAGAACCAGGAAAAAGACATGCCGAGAAGGGGGGCAGAGATCGATCACTAATGATTAAATGCAGAGTGATGCATACGGAGCAAAAAGAGAAAGAAACAGTGCATCATGGAACCCCCCACAGTCTACGTCTAAAGCAACATAACCAAGGGATGGTCCAGGGTCACCCGATCCAGCCCTAACTATAAGCCTTAGCGAAAAGGAAAGTTTTAAGCCTAATCTTAAAAGTAGAGAGGGTATCTGTCTCCCTGATCTGAATTGGGAGCTGGTTCCACAGGAGAGGAGCCTGAAAGCTGAAGGCTCTGCCTCCCATTCTACTCTTACAAACCCTAGGAACTACAAGTAAGCCCGCAGTCTGAGAGCGAAGCGCTCTAATGGGGTAATATGGTACTACGAGGTCCCTAAGATAAGATGGGACCTGATTATTCAAAACCTTATAAGTAAGAAGAAGAATTTTAAATTCTATTTTAGAATTAACAGGAAGCCAATGAAGAGAGGCCAACACGGGTGAGATATGCTCTCTCCTGCTAGTCCCCGTCAGTACTCTAGCTGCAGTATTCTGAACCAACTGAAGGCTTTTTAGGGAACTTTTAGGACAACCTGATAATAATGAATTACAATAGTCCAGCCTAGAGGAAATAAATGCATGAATTAGTTTTTCAGCATCACTCTGAGACAAGACCTTTCTGATTTTAGAGATATTGCGTAAATGCAAAAAGGCAGTCCTACATATTTGTTTAATATGCGCTTTGAATGACATATCCTGATCAAAAATGACTCCAAGATTTCTCACAGTATTACTAGAGGGCAGGGTAATGCCATCCAGAGTAACGATCTGGTTAGACACCATGCTTCTAAGATTTGTGGGGCCAAGTACAATAACTTCAGTTTTATCTGAGTTTAAAAGCAGGAAATTAGAGGTCATCCATGTCTTTATGTCTGTAAGACAATCCTGCAGTTTAGCTAATTGGTGTGTATCCTCTGGCTTCATGGATAGATAAAGCTGGGTATCATCTGCGTAACAATGAAAATTTAAGCAATACCGTCTAATAATACTGCCTAAGGGAAGCATGTATAAAGTGAATAAAATTGGTCCTAGCACAGAACCTTGTGGAACTCCATAATTAACTTTAGTCTGTGAAGAAGATTCCCCATTTACATGAACAAACTGTAATCTATTAGACAAATATGATTCAAACCACCGCAGCGCAATGCCTTTAATACCTATGACATGCTCTAATCTCTGTAATAAAATTTTATGGTCAACAGTATCAAAAGCAGCACTGAGGTCCAACAAAACAAGCACAGAGATAAGTCCACTGTCCGAAGCCATAAGAAGATCATTTGTAACCTTCACTAATGCTGTTTCTGTACTATGATGAATTCTAAAACCTGACTGAAACTCTTCAAATAGACCATTCCTCTGCAGGTGATCAGTTAGCTGTTTTACAACTACCCTCTCAAGAATCTTTGAGAGAAAAGGAAGGTTGGAGATGGCCTATAATTAGCTAAGATAGCTGGGTCAAGTGATGGCTTTTTAAGTAATGGTTTAATTACTGCCACCTTAAAGGCCTGTGGTACATAACCAACTAACAAAGATAGATTGATCATATTTAAGATTGAAGCATTAAATATGGTAGGACTTCCTTGAGCAGCCTGGCAGGAATGGGGTCTAATAAACATGTTGATGGTTTGGATGAAGTAACTAATGAAAATAACTCAGACAGAACAATCGGAGAGAAAGAGTCTAACCAAATACCGGCATCACTGAAAGCAGCCAAAGATAACAATACATCTTTGGGATGGTTATGAGTAATTTTTTCTCTAATAGTCAAAATTTTGTTAGCAAAGAAAGTCATTACTAGTTAAAGTTAATGGAATACTCAGCTCAATAGAGCTCTGACTCTTTGTCAGCCTGGCTACAGTGCTGAAAAGAAACCTGGGGTTGTTCTTATTTTCTTCAATTAGTGATGAGTAGAAAGATGTCCTAGCTTTACGGAGGGCTTTTTTTATAGAGCAACAAACTCTTTTCCAGGCTAAGTGAAGATCTTCTAAATTAGTGAGACGCCATTTCCTCTCCAACTTACGGGTTATCTGCTTTAAGCTACGAGTTTGTGAGTTATACCACGGAGTCAGACACTTCTGATTTAAAGCTCTCTTTTTCAGAGGAGCTACAGCATCCAAAGTTGTCTTCAATGAGGATGTAAAACTATTGACGAGATACTCTAACTCCCTTACAGAGTTTAGGTAGCTACTCTACTCTGTGTTGGTATATGACATTAGAGAACATAAAGAAGGAATCATATCCTTAAACCTAGTTACAGCGCTTTCTGAAAGACTTCTAGTGTAATGAAACTTATTCCCCACTGCAGGGGAGTCCATCAGGGTAAATGTAAATGTTATTAAAAAATGATCAGACAGAAGGGAGTTTTCAGGGAATACTGTTAAGTCTTCTATTTCCATACCATAAGTCAGAACAAGATCTAAAATATGATTAAAGTGGTGGGTGGACTCATTTACTTTTTGAGCAAAGCCGATAGAGTCTAATAATAGATTAAATGCAGTGTTGAGGCTGTCATTCTCAGCATCTGTGTGGATGTTAAAATCGCCCACTATAATTATCTTATCTGAGCTAAGCACTAAGTCAGACAAAAGGTCTGAAAATTCACAGAGAAACTCACAGTAACGACCAGGTGGACGATAGATAATAACAAATAAAACTGGTTTTTGGGACTTCCAATTTGGATGGACTAAGACTAAGAGACAAGCTTTCAAATGAATTAAAGCTCTGTCTAGGTTTTTGATTAATTAATAAGCTGGAATGGAAGATTGCTGCTAATCCTCCGCCCCGGCCCGTGCAGAATAAATCAATACGTTGATCAATTATTATATCATTTACCAACAGGGACTTAGAAGAGAGAGACCTAATGTTTAATAGACCACATTTAACTGTTTTAGTCTGTGGTGCAATTGAAGGTGCTATATTATTTTTTCTTTTTGAATTTTTATGCTTAAATAGATTTTTGCTGGTTATTGGTGGTCTGGGAGCAGGCACCGTCTCTACGGGGATGGGGTAATGAGGGGATGGCAGGGGGAGAGAAGCTGCAGAGAGGTGTATAAGACCACAGCTCTGCCTCCTGGTCCCAACGCTAGACAGTCACAGTTTGGAGGATTTAAGAAAATTGGCCAGATTTCTAGAAATGAGAGCTGCTCCCTCTAAAGTGGGATGGATGCCGTCTCTCCTAACAAGACCAGGTTTTCCCCAGAAGCTTTGCCAATTATCAATGAAGCCCACCTCATTTTTTGCACACCACTCAGACAGCCAGCAATTCAAGGAGAACATGCGGCTAAACATGTCACTCCCGGTCTGATTGGGGAGGGGCCCAGAGAAAACAACAGAGTCCGACATTGTTTTTGCAAAGATACACACCGATTTAATGTTAATTTTAGTGACCTCCGATTGGCGTAACCGAGTGTCATTACTGCCGACGTGAATTACAATCTTACCAAATTTACGCTTAGCCTTAGCCAGCAATTTCAAATGTCCTTCGATGTCGCCTGCTCTGGCCCCCGGAAGACAATTGACAATGGTTGCTGGTGTCGCTAACTTCACATTCTCAAACAGAGTCGCCAATAACCAGAGTTTGATCCTCGGCGGGTGTGTCGTCGAGTGGGGAAAAACGGTTAGAGATGTGAACGGGTTGACGGTGTACACGGGGCTTCTGTTTAGGGCTACGCTTCCTCCTCACAGTCACCCAGTCAGCCTGCTTTCCCGACTGCATGGGATCTGCCAGGGGGGAACTAACGGCGGCTAAGCTACCTTGGTCCGCACCAACTACAGGGGCCTGGCTAGCTGTAGAATTTTCCACGGTGCGGAGCCGAGCCTCCAATTCGCCCAGCCTGGCCTCCAAAGCTACGAATAAGCTGCACTTATTACAAGTACCGTTACTGCTAAAGGAGGCCGAGGAATAACTAAACATTTCACACCCAGAGCAGAAAAGTACGGGAGAGACAGGAGAAGCCGCCATGCTAAACCGGCTAAGAGCTAGTAGCTGCGCTAAGCTAGCGGATTCCACAAACACACAAAGTGAATAATGTGCAAATAATCCAGAGGTGATTCAGCAGAAGGAGTGCCCCAATCAAGGCACCAAACAGGCCATGAAGCAGCACAGGCAACGCACGACAACAGCGAACGCACGACAACGGTGCTAAAATAAAATAAAAATAAAAAAAAATAAAAAAAATTAAAAACGAAAGCGTTAGCAAGCTAGTTAGCTTGCCAACGCTAATGAAAGTTAGCTGATAAAAGTGCTCCGTCGCGATGTTCGACCGTTAGAGGTCTTCCTTAGGCGTTGGAGCACAGTAAAAAAAGTAAAAAAAAAAGTAAAAAGGTAAAAAAGTCTTGAAAAGACTGTTAGTTCAAGTCCAAAGCAGCAGGTAGCAGTCTCTGTGTAAACAGTCCCAACAGAGAGCCAAAATTCTGATGCAATCTCACTCCGAAGACCAAGTCAGCAAAGTCCACGTTCCCTACAGATCGCCATCCATGCAAGAACATTCCCAGTGAATGGCACACCTGTGAGGTGGGATGGATTATCTCAGCCTTTATTATCTCATCTTTATGTCTGTAAGACAATCCTGCAGTTTAGCTAATTGGTGTGTGTCCTCTGGCTTCATGGATAGATAAAGCTGGGTATCATCTGCGTAACAATGAAAATTTAAGCAATGCCGTCTAATAATACTGCCTAAGGGAAGCATGTATAAAGTGAATAAAATTGGTCCTAGCACAGAACCTTGTGGAACTCCATAATTAACCTTAGTCTGTGAAGAAGATTCCCCATTTGCATGAACAAATTGTAATCTATTAGATAAATATGATTCAAACCTCCGCAGTGCAGTGCCTTTAATACCTATGGCATGCTCTAATCTCTGTAATAAAATTTTATGGTCAACAGTATCAAAAGCAGCACTGAGGTCTAACAGAACAAGCACAGAGATGAGTCCACTGTCTGAGGCCATAAGAAGATCATTTGTAACCTTCCCTAATGCTGTTTCTATACTATGATGAATTCTAAAACCTGACTGAAACTCTTCAAATAGACCATTCCTCTGCAGATGATCAGTTAGCTGTTTTACAACTACCCTTTCAAGAATTTTTTAGAGAAAAGGAAGGTTGGGCACCTGTAGGGCTCTGTGTTGAAGATTCCTGAGTCCTGGCTCAAACCACCCCCTTGAACACAAGCTCGGTGTGATCAGCTGAGTTTTCTGTTCAATTCAATTTATTTCATTTATACAGCACAAAATCACAACAAAGTTGCCTCAAGGCGCTTCACACAACTAAGGTCTAACCTTACCAACCCGTAGTGTTGGGAAAGTGTAAGTACACGGACCCACAACAGGGGGCGCAAATGAACGGACAATGGAATAGGTCAAATAACAACACTTTACTGTTGCGAACGTGCACAACAAATACAACAAATTACAACAATGGACAAAAGTCAATTCACAATGGTGTCGTGTGGGCAGGCTCGAAGATAGGAGACGCCTCTCCAAAGTAGAACCGGAACCATACGGTTTCCTCCGCCACAGGACCCCGGGAATACTGGAGCCGCCAAGTTCCGAACTCCCAGGTGGCCACTGCCTCCGCGTGTCGGACCTGGTACTGCTGGCGAGGAACAAGAACACAATTAAACGTGGGCGCGTCTGCACCCAGCAACCTGCACGGCAGGGAAGCTACCTCCACCTCTCATTGGAGAAAAAAGTCTGCAATCACTCACAAAAATCACAAAGGTTAGTCAGCTGAGATTATTACCTTCCAGGTAGAACGATATCTCGGCAAAGAGGTGGAGACGGTCGTCCTGCTGATATACCCCTGCCGATCAGATGAATGGTAACAGCTGTTGCGCGGTGATGTGTGACAGCTGTCACCCTGGCTTGCTCCTGTGAGGCGGCTGCGCCCTCTGGTGCCTGGAGCCCGCACTCCAGACAGGGCGCCCTCTGGTGGTGGGCCAGCAGTACCTCCTCTTCTGGCGGCCCACACAACAGGACCCCCCCTCAACGGGCGCCTCCTGGCGCCCGACCAGGCTTGTCCAGGTGGCGGTGGTAGAAATCGGCTAGGAGGGGCCGGGTCCAGGATGAAGCTCTTCTTCACCCAGGAGCGTTCCTCAGGTCCGTACCCCTCCCAGTCCACCAAATACTGGAAGCCCCGGCCATCCTACGGACATCCAAAAGCCGGCGTACAGTCCCAAGCCGGCTCGCATCGATGATCCGGGCAGGAGGCGATGCCGGGCCCGGAGTACAGAGGGGTTGAGGTGTGATGTGGTTTAATCCGGGGACACGTGAAATGCAGGATGGATCCGCAGTGAGGCCGGCAGCTGAAAGCCTCACTGCGGCTGGACTGATGACCTTCTTTATCTTGAAAGGGCCGATGTAACGGTCCCTGTAACTTAGGGGAGTCTACTTTGAGGGGGATGTCTCTGGTGGACCACCACACCTCTGCCCTGGCCGATATGCAGGGGCCGGGGTCCGCCGATGTCTGCATGGGCCTTTGACTCATCCGGGCCCTCAGCAAGGCAGAACGGGCGGCACGCCACACCCGACGGCACTTTCCGTAGTGGGCCTGGACCGAGGGCACACCGACCTCTCCCTCAACCACTGGAAACAAAGGAGGTTGGTACCCCAGACATACCTCGAAAGGGGAGAGGCCGGTGGCTGACGACACCTGGCTGTTATGGGCATACTCGATCCAGGCCAGATGGGTCCTCCAGGCCGCCGGGTGCGCGGCTGTTGTTGGGTATTTTTCTCCTCCAAACATTTTTAAAACCTTTAACAAGACAAACAGAGTCAAGAAACACCAGTGAGACAGAAAGTCAAATTTTACGCGCGGAGTGCGGCCAGGCTGTACACCAAGGCTACACTAAAGTCTGGCCTGCTTTTCCGCTCTTTTTATTAAGAGACGCCCTCATCACATAAACAAGAAACTTGTCCTAAGGGTGGGGGTAATGACGCAAGACAAGTTTCTTCCCATAACATAAACACACACGTCAATAAGTGCAGCTGTAAGCAAAACAGTTTCTTTCTTTTTCTCTTATCGTCGAAGGTCAGCACATCTTGTTCGCAGTTATCAGCTGTTCTGCATCTGCCTGGAACACTAAGCATCACATCACAATCAGAATAATAATAAGTACATCCAGCTTCTCATTCCCAGTTCAGATTGACCCCAGCATGCTAAAACAAGGTTGAATTCTCAGGCTTGGTTAAGACAGGTGCAAAACAGCACAACACCGTTCTCATGAGAAAGAAGACAAGGCTAAAACAAGGTTGAATAACACATACATTCTCAGGGTGAAGTGCAAACAGCACAACACCGTTTTCATAAGAAAGAAGACGAAGGTACAAATGTTTAAACAGTGATAACATATATATATATATATAAAATCCTTAACAGCTGTCACGCAACGCAGGGCCTGCTCCATCTCTTGATTGGCCCGTTCTGCTTGCCCGTTGGTCTGGGGATGGTACCCGGATGAGAGACTCACCGTGGCCCCCAGTTCCCGGCAGAAGCTCTTCCAGACGTGCGAGGAGAACTGGGGACCACGATCGGAGACGATGTCTGTTGGGATCCCATGCAGCCAGACAACGTGGTGAACCAGGAGGTTTGCTGTCTCCTGGGCCGTCGGGAGCTTCGGGAGGGCCACGAAGTGGGCCGCCTTGGAGAATCGGTCCACTATCGTGAGGATGGTGGTGTTGCCCTGGGACGGCGGGAGGCCCGTGACAAAATCCAGGCCGATGTGGGACCGGGGGCGATGGGGCACGGGGCAGCGGCTGGAGCAGACCGAAGCCCTGCGATGGTCAGCCTTGCCCCTGGGGCAGGTGGTGCAGGCCTGGATAATCCCAGACGTCGGCCTCTAGGGACGCCCACCAGAAGCGCTGCCGGACAACTGCCACGGTTCTTCGCACCCCTGGATGACAGGAGAGCTTAGAGCCGTGACAGAAGTCCAGGACTGCAGCCCTAGCTTCTGGTGGGACGTATAGTCTGTTCTTCGGCCCAGTTCCAGGGTCCGGGCTTCGTGCCAGGGCCTCCCGGACGGTTCTCTCTACGTCCCAGGTGAGGGTGGCCACGATAGTGGACTCCGGGATGATGGGTTCCGGTGGATCCGAACAACTCCGTTTTGACTTCATCTTCATGTACCCGGGACAAGGCATCCGATCTCTGGTTCTTAGTCCCGGGACGGTAGGTGATCCGGAAGTCAAAACGGCCAAAGAACAGTGACCACGGGCTTGCCTGGGATTCAGGCCGCTTGGCGGTCCTGATATACTCCAGGTTCCGGTGGTCAGTGAAAACCGTGAATGGCACGGACGTTCCCTCCAACAGATGTCTCCACTCTTCAAGAGCCTCTTTCACCGCAAGGAGTTCTCGATTGCCGACATCATAGTTCCGTTCCGGCCGGGGTCAACCTGCGGGAAAAATAGGCACACGGGTGAAGGACCTTATCGGTCTTCCCGCTCTGGGAAAGCACAGCTCCTATCCCTGAGTCCGAGGCGTCCACTTCAACCACTAACTGGCGACTAGGATCGGGCTGCACCAGAACGGGTGCAGACGAGAAGCGCCGTTTCAACTCCTTGAACGCGGCATCGCAACGATCCGACCAGGTGAAGGGGACTTTTGGTGAGGTCAGGGCTGTCAGGGGGCTAACTACCTGACTGTAGCCCTTAATGACCTCCTGTAGAAATTAGCAAAGCCGAGGAACTGTTGCAGCTTCCTACGGCTAGTGGGTTGGGGCCAGTCTCTCACCGCCGCAACCTTGGCCGGATCAGGAGCGACGGAGTTGGGGGAGATGATAAACCCCAGGAAGGACAAAGATGTGCGGTGGAACTCACACTTCTCGCCCTTCACAAACAGCCGGTTCTCCAACAACCGCTGCAGGACCTGATGTACATGCCGGACATGAGTCTCAGAATCCGGAGAAAAGATGAGTATATCGTCTAGATATACGAAGACGAATCGGTGCAGGAAATCCCGCAAGACATCATTAACCAAAGCTTGGAACGTCGCGGGGGCGTTTGTGAGGCCTAACGGCATGACCAGGTACTCAAAGTGACCTAAGGGGGTGTTAAATGCCGTCTTCCACTCGTCTCCCTTCCGGATCCGAACCAGGTGATACGCATTTCTAAGATCCAATTTAGTAAATATTCGGGCTCCATGCAGGGGCGTGAACACTGAATCCAACAGGGGCAACGGGTATCGATTGCGAACCGTGATTTCGTTCAGCCCCTGTAATCAATGCATGGACGAAGTCCGCCGTCTTTTTTACCCACAAAAAAGAAACCTGCACCCATCGGGGAGGTGGAATTCCGGATCAACCCGGCGGCTAAAGAGTCCCGGATGTAGGTCTCCATTGATTCGCGCTCAGGTCGGGAGAGGTTGTACAGCCTGCTGGACGGGAACTCACCGCCTGGAACCAAATCAATGGCACAATCATACGGACGGTGGGGGGGAAGGGTGAGCGCCAGATCCTTACTGAACACATCCACAAGGTCGTGGTACTCCACCGGCACCGTCCCTAGATTGGGCGGGACTCTGACCTCCTCCTTAGCCTGGGAACCGGGAGGAACCGAGGAACCTAAACATACCCGATGGCAGGTCTCTCTTCCACTGAACCACTACCCCGGACGGCCAATCGATCCGGGGATTGTGTTTCAACATCCAGGGGAACCCTAAAATCACACGGGAGGTAGCAGGTGTTACAAAAAACTTGATCTCCTCCCGGTGATTTCCTGACACCACCAGAGTTACAGGTGGTGTCTTATGCGTGATTGGAGGGAGTAGGGAGCCATCTAGTGCCCGCACCTGCACAGGCGAGGTAAGCGCCACCAGAGGGAACCCTACCTCCCTGGCCCATCTGCTGTCTAACAGATTCCCTTCAGAGCCCGTGTCCACCAGTGCTGGGGCCTTCAGGGTTAAATCCTCATAAAGGATTGTAACTGGGAGTCGTGTGGCAATGTGGGTGTGTCCCATGTGAATGTCTCGGCCCACCCCTAGCCCAGTTTCTAGGGGCGGGCGTTGGTGTTTAACCGCTCGGGGCAGTCTCTTACCTGATGCTCTATCGAGCCACAAACAAAACACGCTCCGCGGGCCAGCCTCCTCTGTCTATCTGGTGCCCTAAATGTGGCCCTGCTCGTGTCCATAGCTTCGTCAGCAGGGGGAGCTGTAACCGCCCGGAGCGCAGGGGCCGTGGAGCGTGGGGAGGGCGGAGCGCGGTCGGAACCGGAAGGGAGAGGGACGGCGCGTGCCCGGCCACGCCCTTGGTCTCGTTCCCAACGGTGTTCTTCTAACCGATTGTCTAATCGTATGACGAGATCAATAAGCCCATCTAAATCCCGCGGTTCGTCCTTAGCCACCAGGTGCTCCTTTAGAACCAATGACAGTCCGTTTACAAAGGCGGCGCGGAGGGCAGTGCTATTCCAGCCGGACCTCGCAGCCGCGATGCGGAAGTCGACTGCATAGGCAGCTGCGCTCCGGCGCCCCTGTCTCATTGACAGCAGCACGGCTGAAGCGGTCTCTCCTCTATTTGGGTGATCGAACACTGTTCTGAACTCCCTCACAAACCCATCATATGTCTGAAGGAGCCGTGAATTCTGCTCCCAGAGCGCTGTAGCCCAAGCGCGTGCCTCACCGCGAAGCAGGTTTATTACATAAGCTATCTTGCTAGAATCAGTCGCGTACATGACAGGACGTTGTGCGAAGATGAGCGAACACTGCATAAGGAAGTCCGCGCACGTCTCCACACAACCTCCGTATGGCTCTGGAGGGCTTATGTATGCTTCCGGGGAAGGTGGGAGGGGTCGTTGAACGACCAGTGGAACGTCATTGTTTCGCACAGGGTCAACAGGAGGGAGAGCCGCAGCAGCGCCCTGAGGGCGCGCCTCCACCTGCGCGGCGAGAGCCTCCACCCTGCGGTTAAGGAGGACGTTCTGCTCGGTCATTAAATCCAACCGAGCCGTGAAAACGGTGAGGATCCGCTGCAACTCACCGATCATTCCTCCTGCGGACGCCTGTGCGCCCTGTTCTTCCATTGGCCGTTCAACAGCCGGTTGACGCCCCTCGGGATCCATGACGTTGGCCGAGATATCCTGTTGGGAAAGTGTAAGTACACGGACCCACAACAGGGGACGCAAATGAACGGACAATGGAATAGGTCAAATAACAACACTTTACTGTTGCGAACGTGCACAACAAATACAACAAATTACAACAATGGACAAAAGTCAATTCACAATGGTGTCGTGTGGGCAGGCTCGAAGATAGGAGACGCCTCTCCAAAGTAGAACCGGAACCATACGGTTTCCTCCGCCACAGGACCCCGGGAATACTGGAGCCGCCAAGTTCCGAACTCCCAGGTGGCCACTGCCTCCGCGTGTCGGACCTGGTACTGCTGGTGAGGAACAAGAACACAATTAAACGTGGGCGCGTCTGCACCCAGCAACCTGCACGGCAGGGAAGCTACCTCCACCTCTCGTTGGAGAAAAAGTCTGCAATCACTCACAAAAATCACAAAGGTTAGTCAGCTGAGATTATTACCTTCCAGGTAGAACGATATCTCGGCAAAGAGGTGGAGACGGTCCTGCTGATATACCCCTGCCGATCAGATGATTGGTAACAGCTGTTGCCGGTGATGTGTGACAGCTGTCACCCTGGCTGCTCCTGTGAGGCGGCTGCGCCCTCTGGTGCCTGGAGCCCGCACTCCAGACAGGGCGCCCTCTGGTGGTGGGCCAGCAGTACCTCCTCTTCTGGCGGCCCACACAACACGTAGAGCAAGCCAGCCCAGTCTCATATTTTTTTGTGCTGATTCAAAAGACTCAGATTTTCGTGACAGGGTTTTTTTAATTCACTATTTGTAACCCTACTCCTACCCACAACCCTAACTTTAACCACCCAACCCCCCGCTTCACTTTTAATTTCGTGCAGCCATCATAGAAAAAATTAGAATGTATTCATGTTGCCGTGACGAAAATGAGGCGCCTTTTGTCACAATATCACAAACCAATAGATTAATATATATTTAGTGCTGCTGAATCACGACTTGCCGTGAGACTGGGTTGAGCAAGCCCACAGACAACAGTGGTATTGATAAATTCCCACTGATGATTTGAGGAAGAAACCTCAAGCAGACCAGACTTAAAGGGGTGACCCTCTGTTTGAGCCATGCTACCGACACAATTGACAAAACAAATATACAGGAAATTTTGGGAGTGCATGCTGGTGCACAGGACGGGAGGCCTGCAGAAGAAGACACCCACTCCCATCTCTGGATGGAGCCGCACCTCAAACAGAAAGAAAAAAACAGAATCAGACAGCAGAAAAACAACGAATACAGTATAATTTGTCAGCATTAAGCAACAAGAAAAACAGAAGAAATACTAAGGTGATCGCCGGCCACTAGCCCTAAGCTTCACTAAAAGACCCAGACTTTAGATAAAGTTGAGGCCGCAGCATGCTCTGTTTACTAATAAAATTAATTTAAAAGAGTAAAAAGCATAGTACCATACTATGCCAGTATGGTAACCATATGAAAGGGAAAATAGGTGCATCTTAAGTCTGGTCTTGAAATTCTCTACAGAATCTGACTGTTTTATTGATGCAGGGAGATCATTCCACAGAACAGGGGCACAATAAGAGAAAGCTCTATGACCCGCAGACTTTGAATTTAAGATACCATACGAACGTATAGATGTGGATTCAGATACAGAATTACCATTTCACATTTGCTGGATTTTCACATTTGATGGATTACTTCGCACCCTGACTGCTGTTGGAGTGATGCTGCCTCGTGGTAAGTCTTGCCGACCAAATTACCTACAGAAAAATACACTGTGCAAACAATGGAATTGGATTACAATGGGAATAATCCCCCTTGTGTCTGATAATTTGCGGACGTTCATGGTGTTATACGCAACCTGGTCTCACGGCAAGTCGTGATTCAGCAGCACGAAATATACATTAATCTATTGGTCCCAAAATTTCCTGTATATTTATTTTGTCAATTGTGTCAGTAGCATGGCTTAAACAGAGGGTCACCCCGTTGAGTCTGGTCTGCTTGAGGTTTCTTCCTCAAATCATCAGTGGGAGTTTTTCCTTACCACTGTCGCCTGTGTGCTTGCTCAACCCAGTCTCACGGCAAGTCGTGATTCAGCAGCATAAAATATACATTAATCTATTGGTTTGTGATATTGTGACGAAAAGCACCTCATTTTCGTCACGGCAGCACAAATTCATTCGAATTCATTCCGTGATGGCTGCACAAAATTAAAAGTGAAGCAGGAGGTCGGAGTGGTTATGGTTAGACCTAAATGACCTAAATATGACATGGCTGAACAAACATGTGCCCAAATAATGGGCATTATAAATATCAGAAAAACTGCAGATGGCATTAGACTGGGTTTTTGGTGGTCTACTGAATAGTTTTAATAACATTCCTCAACATTTTTACATGAATGACCTCTGCTTGCGTTTTTCTTTTAAACCTCAAAAACTCCATAAAATCTTCACTTGAAATAGATATTTTCTTGCCATCAGACATTTGTGGACTGAATATTTATTGTACATTTAATGTAGATTAAAAAAAAAAACAAATAAAAAAACCCCCCTCATCTGTCCTGACAATTGATGATTCAGTTCCGATTATGTTCAATCTGTAATTTCTTACTTAATTTCTCATGTCACGTGTTTGATCTATTCTTGTTTCTTTCATCTGAATAATGAATGCTGTTTTGTGCCCCCCCCCCCCCCCCAAAAAAAATGGAAACGGTGATTCATTCTTTCACTTATTCTCATTTAAATGACTGTAATTTGCTTTTTGCCCACTTTCATAAAACATCACTGAATCCTCTTAAACGCAACCAGAGTGTTGATTAAGTGTTAACTAAGGCCAGTAGAACAGCCTGCACGTCTCTAATTTTATCATCTCTCCAACAACTCCTAATTAATTTAACAGTCCACATTAACACACTCTATTAAATAATCACACCTGCTGCATTTGAAATAACTTTGTGTCGGATGAGAATTCAAACAGTGGAGTCCCGTCGGTCGACTTGTCCTCCAAGAAAGTAGTGACATTGGTTCTTTGTTAATAAAGTTGCCATTTTGTATTTTTATGATAAATCTGAGTGCAAAGTGTGGACTTTGTATTCTTTTTAACATTACGTACTGTAATGAAGGATTAAACAAATATGGTGAAGTTGTGTTTCAGGGGGTTTTAAAACCGGGAAATACAGGCGCTGCGCCCCCTTGTTTTTTTTTAATGTTATTGATAGCATACTACCTTCCCCTCGGTGATTGATTCTTGTGCCAATACATAACGCTGAATCAAGGAAATAGCAAGCCTGTTTGTAATAAACACAGGGATTAAAGTTCTCTGCCGCTACGACAGATTTCCATCAATTGGGCTGCTAGACTGTAAAACAGTCTGTGAAATTAATGGTGAAATCCTGTGAATCCACAACATAAAGAAATTGTTAAATGAAAAACAATGGAGTGGTGTTTACTTTACAGCAATAATGTGTAAAATGTGGAACTAAACTGTACTGTGAATTTAACAGTACAAATATGTCAAAATAATCATATACCATTGTAGAATTTACAAATGACTGTAGTTTAAAAACAGAAAAACGGTAATACCAAAAAACTGTACAAATCAGTTAGATTTTACAGATGAGAATTTTCAGGAATACAGTAAAATACTGATAATTAAGGGTTTGAAACAAGAGGTGATGTGTCTGTTTAAACTACATTTAGAGGAAAATAAAACATGAGGTGGCTGTTTTGCAGAGATTTTAATCTTCTAAATAGACAATAAAATTACAACAGGTTTACTCTGTAAAATTGACATATTTTCTGAAAATAATTTGCACATTTACCGTAATTTTTACAGAATTCTCCTGGTAACCACAGCTGCCAGGATTTTTCCGTAAAAACAAGGGAATTTTTTTTTACAGTGTAGAAGGCGGATTCGCACTGACGCAAAATCAAGGCTGAATGCAAGATATAAAATTTACAGTGTTCAAAATGATCAAAATCAATTTTTGGATAACGTCTCTGTTTTGGTTTCTTGTTTCTCCCTGTGTCTGTTCCTCTCATTCCCCTGTGTCCTGTCTAGTAGGAGGAGGGTGATGTGTTTGAATGTGTCACAGCACCGCGGTGAGACACAGTGAGCAAAGTGCACAGTTTAACAAATATATTTTTATGCTTTTCTTTTCTTTCAAAGTCTGTCTCTGTGAGTGTCCACACTGTGGTTAAACTAGAAACACAGCTGCAGTCCCACAACACAAAACAACAAACACTAACATTTTTTTTAAATACCCAAGATGCCTAAAATCTCTTTCTGAGGACAACATGATGTAAATGCACCGATAAAACCTTCTTACCTCTCAATCAGCTCACACATTCCACATAAATACACATACTCTTGATTGTTCCCGCTGAAAGACCGCAAACCAGGAGCACATCTAGAGGGAAAGAGGGTGGGGGGGGGGGGGTGCCCTCCACACCACTCCTTGATTAAAGTTCCACTTTTGAAGACATTTTTCACCACCATTTCACTTCTGGACTTCCAATATGCTGAAGACAGCAGTGTGTAATCCTTTACAGAAGAACATCTTCAGAAAATCCTTGAAACCTTTGATGATTCCTGCACTAAACTTGATCTTCATATCAAACTGAAGAAGACAAAGGTGCTGTATTAGCCGCCACCCAACATAGTCACTCCAAAGCCTCCTGCTGTGAAACTGCATGGACAGGTCCTGGAGAATTTCACCCACATTCCATACCTGGGCGGCCATGTGTCATCAAACTGATGATGAGATTCAACACAGACTCAAGTAGGCAGGAACTGCCTTAGGAGATGAGAATCCTCCTCTACAAAGCTGTTGTCATGCCAATCCTGCTGTATGGATCTGACACCTTGACCACCTACCGCCGGAACCTGAAGACCCTCGAGCAATTCCACCACCGATGCCTGAGGAGTATCCTCTACCTCAGGTGGGAAGACAACATCAGTGCACTGGCTGAAGCCAAGCTCCAGAGCTTTGAGTGTGTCATCATCAAGAAACAACTTTGGTGGGTGGATCACATTGTTAGGCTGGATGATAGCTGACCTTCTAAGGAGGTATTCCACTTCCAGCTGTGAAAAGGAAAATGTTCCAGAGGAGAGCAGAAGAAATGAAGCACAACCCCAAGAGCTGCTCCATCGACTGGAGGACCTGAGAAGACAAGCAAGGGACCAAGCCAGCTGGCCAGCAATGATCCACATGGGAGTGGAAGTCTTTGAAAAAATGTGGATGAACAACACAGAGGAGAAGAAGAGAAAGAGGAAGGAGAAACAGCAAGAGCCTGACTGGCAGAAAATTAATGCAGCAACCAAGAAACAAGTCTGTAAAAAGTGTGTAAACAAGTGTGTGTCAATACTGGGCCTGTTCAGTCACCTCCACCATCCCATCTGGGAATCAAACAAAAGACCATTATTCTTGCCACTTAGATTGCCATGATGCACACACACACACACACACACACACACACACATACATACATACATACATACATACACACACACACACACACATATATATATATATATATATATATATATATATATATATATATATGGCTGCAATGCTACGCACACTCTGATTGGCTGATTACCGGTCAGATATTTACCCATATCTGGACCGGTTTCAATGACAATCAGTCCGCAACACGTATATTCATTACAAATGAGGAAACTAAAACATGAGTAGAAAAATGAAGTTGGACATGAACATACTCCATAAATGTCTAAACATCATCGGAAAAAAAAAAACAGATTGAAAGCTTAGCAGCTAACGACAGGACCATCTGTTAGCCAGTTCTTCATGGAGGTGAAGAAAGTGAACGAGCTCAACACCGTCAGCAGCATATTCAGGCGATACTGTAAGTTTGCATGTTTATAGATATAATAGCCATATAATAAACAAATTATTTAACCTTGTTTGCTCGGTCTGTACAGGGATATCAGACCGCGGTGTTTTTCCACACAGACCTCGCTGGCATTTGAACCATCTGACATCTTGGTCTGACATTTCCCTGTACAGACCTGATCCCGACCTCTTCTGAAAGTTCTCTGTTCTCTCACGACGTCCTGGGTCAACAGAGGCTTAAATTTGGAAGCTTTCAGCTCGAAACAGGCAGACAGCGGCGGCTCAGGGCGCGTCGCGACAACCCGCTCCATGGGCAGTCCTTAAAGCGACAGCAACAGTCCATAATCTCTCATCAGCCGTTAAAATTTTCACAGAAAACCAGCTGAATTTCTCAAATGATGTCCACTTCGATGTGCCTCACAGTTTTTGAAAAAATTTTGATCAAGCAAAGCGTCAGTCTCTCAGGAAGTTCTCAGACAAAGAGATTCCGACGGGAGGGGTGGACCACTCCTCACTCAAAGCCAGCCCACAGGCGAATGACGCAACCGACAGGCGTGAAAAAACTCGAGGGTTCAAGGTTGTCTGATGTAATCGCACGTGATTCAAATCCATATAGTTTTTGAAAAAAATAAAAAGGTACGTTAGTTTTATCACAGACCTCGTATATATATATAAACATAAACTGTGCACAGATTCAGTACGTTCTAGATTGCACTGTTGTAACTGGGTCCAATGGCTCAGATGTTAGCTCTTAGAAGCACATATTTATTCTAATGGAACAGGACTATGAAATCATCTCCCAGTTTCCTCATTATTAAGGTGTTATTGCCAGTCAAATATAGCGGAACACATTGTCCTCTCACCTCTAAAATAATTGAAAAGATCTCTATCTTTCTGCAGCCCTGGTCACTTTGCCATAAGCCCCACACTCTGCAAAGAAATCAGGCTTCCCAGCTAAAATTACCTGGGACAAGACATTACTGTCATTGGTGGAAATATTACACCATCTTCGTTTTAATAATAAAACGGTGTGTAGACAAGATGGTGCTGGTAATGATATTGAGTAGTGAGGTGTGAGGTGAGAGTGAGTTCATGGTTGAAATAATGAGGGTGTTAGGTGAATTAATATTTTTGGGTCTTTATGAAACACAGGATTTATGAATTCATATCCACCAGATCTCTATGCATATTTTAAGATGGGATTCCGGCACACATTGCATTATTTATGCTCTGAGTAGTACACACATTTTTAAATGTAACTGTAGAGAACCCAGAGGGAGCAAATGCAACTTGGTATCATTGGGGGGGGACTAAATAAAACTAAACTACTGTGTTTGTGCATCTTAGGGCTCAGGGCCAAGCATCCACCACCCCCTGTTTTGGAGAAAGTTGGTTAAACACCCACCCAAAATTAAATTATTTCTTTAAATTAAAGTTTATTAATTGAACACCGAAAATAAATTAATTCTGTGACCTTCAGCATATTGTAAAAAGCAAACATTTTGTCTGTCAAAAGTCCTTTTTCCAGCCAGCAAAATGAGTTCTGTGTCAGCTGATGTCTACAAAGTTCACCAGAAAGTTTTGTGCATGTTCAGAACTTTGAGGGGAGTTCAGACAGAGATCTTCCCTGCTGCCTGGATGTTTGTTTGCTGTTTTGAGTGTGAACGAGTGGGACACAGGAAGCACATGCAGCTCAAACATGAAGAAAACTGACTTCACGTGTTGACAGTCAGCAACAGACTGGATGTTCCAGTGTTTTCACTGATAGGCTGACGAGAAAATTATGGATTTCTTATTTTAACGAGCAGGAATCATGGACAGCAGCAAATGGATTATTTAACTGCAGAGTCACCTGGATTTAAACAGGAGTTTTCTGTTTTAATATAAATGTTGTGCAAAATATTTCAATGAAATAAATTACTGTCTGCATGATTAACACTGAAAACTGACAGCGCACGTATTGTCACCTTTTTTTTTTGGCTGTGCCAGACATCAGCTGACAAGGAACACATTTAATAGATGACAAAAAACAGACACAGACAGGTGATTTATTCTTTATTTGTGAGGAAATCAGACATTTTATTTAAATGGGCGGCCTGACAAACATGATATTTGGATGAGTTTGTAGAAACTCCCACCCCCACTTCAAGCAGAATTTTGTGCTGTACGCCCAGGGCGCTCAGACACTTGAATGCGGTATATCCAGAATCAGGTGTTCTAACAATCTACGGAAAAGGAGGATAGGTCATTTAAAATTGTACTGGTTTTGACCACGATCAACATTTTTTTAGGAGCTCAGTTGGACTCCCCATTTCCTTGGCTTGACTCACACTCAGCTTGGATGGCTCATTGTGCATGCAGCACAACACCGCATTTGTGTTTTACTGTGAATATGGACAAAGTTATTCCAAGGTATCCTGAGCTGAATACTGAGTGTACACCTGAGTTCACCGGCAGTTAAGTCACGTTGCACCAGGTCTGCCCAGGGCTGTCCTGAGCCAAGAGCAAGTCAGCCAGACGTGAGACTTCACTCCAGAAAAAAATGATTACTTTCGACTTTTGCTTTTACTTTTGAGTGGTGAACCTGCTTGGAAGCAAACACAGCAAACACGGCCAGTCAAGAGCTACTTGGGGAAATCAGCCGAGGTCTAAGTCGGCTCACCACAGTGTGTAACAGTGCCAGACTGAACCACGTGTGAGAACTGCTTCCTTTTTGATCATTCTGTTCCTGGAGTGGATATTGCATTGTTAATGCGGAAATAATTACTCAGCATGTATACAAAATCACTGTAAATTGTAACATTCCACTAAGTGGGGACCACTAAACCAAAATGCACAATTTATTCTCGATGCAAACTGCATCAGGTACGTGCTAACTAGCACCACAACAGCAATGATAATTTCTTTATTTAACCCTCTGGGGTCCGAGGGCATTTTTTGGACAGTTCACTCGCCTGGCATAAATGTTTTATTATTGCTGTTAACAGCTCTCCTTGCATCCCACAATCAAGTTTTATGTCTCTTTTTTCAGGACAACCTGTGCTTTCAGAATATATAGAATATCCGGATCCCGACGCGTTATCATGTCTATGGCATTTTCAATGTTAAAAGTTAGCATTAAGCAGTTGCACCTGTCATCACGTTTGGGTGCATTTATTTTCAGATTGCAATATTTACCTCCACCAAGGAGGTTATGTTTTCGGTCGTGTTTGTTTGTTTGTTTGTCTGTCTGTTTGTCAGCAGCATAACTCAAATGTTTTAAATGGATTTTGATGAAATTTTGTGGAGTGGTTGGAAATGACAAGAGGAACAAGTGATTACATTTTAGTGGTGATCTGGATCACAATCCGGATCCCGAAGCTAACGCGTTAGCATGTCTATGGCATTTTCAATGTTAAAAGTTAGCATTAAGCAGTTGCAGCTGTCATCACGTTTGGGTGCTTTTTTTTTCAAATTGTAATATTTCTTAAATTTGTTTTTGTTATTATATTAATAATCTAATGATTATTATATACAATTTTAGAGAAGAGACAAAAAGAAATCGATCACTGTGCCAAGCAGGGAATCTCTTTAGGGTCAGTGACCAGTGACCACTATGGCCTTGTTTAGAGAAGAGTTTCATAAATAATGTCACGCCCGGCGGGTGTCAGGCACCCGAAGTGTTTGGACCCGAAATGCAAACTCTCAGACTACTGGATGTAGAAGTACTCATGGTCTTTAATTCAGGCTCTGGTTCAGTACACAGGTGATCAGTTGGCGAGGCAGAAGCACAAACAGGGTCAGGCAAAAACGCAGTCATGGGCAAGCAGGGTTCAAAGGCACGAGCAGACACAGACATCATGGGCAAGGCAAAAGGCGCAGTCAAAAAACACAAGGCAGGATCTGGATACACGGCAAAAACAGGACTAGACAAAGCGCTGGTGAGTGTACAAAGACAACAAACGAGCAAGGGTGTGGTGGCTGGGTGGAGATTAAATAAGACAGGAGTTAACTAGGTGCACGTGAAGGAACAATCAAGAAGGGGGTGTGGCTAGTGAACAGAGATAGGCATGAGACAAGACAGTGAAGGCAGGAAGATAGAGTGGGGTGATGAAACAAACAAAGATGTGTGAGCAGGTGCAAGAGCGGGAGTGAGTGAAAGAAAAACATGACAGGTGCAGGATGTGAAGTGAAAATAAATGACTGGGCATGAGACATGTTAAGTGAACATAAATAACTGGATGTGAGACAAGGACATGAAAGCAGGTGCAGGATGTGAAGTGGGAACAAGAGGCAAAAACAAAACTGAATCATATTTCCGTGAACAGGAATCAGACATGAACAAGAGACTAGACTAAACATGAACTGGCGAGACAGACTTAATCAAGACAGAAAAGCAGACCGGAGATAAACTACACTCAACAAAAATATAAACGCAACACTTTTGGTTTTGCTCCCGTTTCGTATGAGATGAACTCAAAGATCTAAAACTTTTTCCACATACACAATATCACCATTTCCCTCAAATATTGTTCACAAACCAGTCTAAATCTGTGATAGTGAGCACTTCTCCTTTGCTGAGATAATCCATCCCACCTCACAGGTGTGCCATATCAAGATGCTGATTAGACACCATGATTAGTGCACAGGTGTGCCTTAGACTGCCCACAATAAAAGGCCACTCTGAAAGGTGCAGTTTTATCACACAGCACAATGCCACAGATGTCGCAAGATTTGAAGGAGCGTGCAATTGGCATGCTGACAGCAGGAATGTCAACCAGAGCTGTTGCTCGTGTATTGAATGTTCATTTCTCTACCATAAGCCGTCTCCAAAGGCGTTTCAGAGAATTTGGCAGTACATCCAACCAGCCTCACAACCGCAGACCACGTGTAACCACACCAGCCCAGGACCTCCACATCCAGCATGTTCACTTCCAAGATCGTCTGAGACCAGCCACTCGGACAGCTGCTGAAACAATCGGTTTGCATAACCAAAGAATTTCTGCACAAACTGTCAGAAACTGTCTCAGGGAAGCCCCTCTGCATGCTCGTCGTCCTCATCGGGGTCTTGACCTGACTCCAGTTCATCGTCGTAACCGACTTGAGTGGGCAAATGCTCACATTCGTTGGCGTTTGGCACGTTGGAGAGGTGTTCTCTTCACGGATGAATCCCGGTTCACACTGTCCAGGGCAGATGGCAGACAGCGTGTGTGGCGTCGTGTGGGTGAGCGGTTTTCTGATGTCAATGTTGTGGATCGAGTGGCCCATGGTGGCGGTGGGGTTGTGGTATGGGCAGGCGTCTGTTATGGACGAAGAACACAGGTGCATTTTATTGATGCCATTTTGAATGCACAGAGATACCGTGACGAGATCCTGAGGCCCATTGTTGTGCCATACATCCAAGAACATCACCTCATGTTGCAGCAGGATAATGCACGGCCCCATGTTGCAAGGATCTGTACACAATTCTTGGAAGCTGAAAATGTCCCAGTTCTTGCATGGCCGGCATACTCACCGGACATGTCACCCATTGAGCATGTTTGGGATGCTCTGGACCGGCGTATACGACAGCGTGTACCAGTTCCTGCCAATATCCAGCAACTTCGCACAGCCATTGAAGAGGAGTGGACCAACATTCCACAGGCCACAATTGACAACCTGATCAACTCTATGCGAAGGAGATGTGTTGCACTGCATGAGGCAAATGGTGGTCACACCAGATACTGACTGGTATCCCCCCCCCCCCCCCAATAAAACAAAACTGCACCTTTCAGAGTGGCCTTTTATTGTGGGCAGTCTAAGGCACACCTGTGCACTAATCATGGTGTCTAATCAGCATCTTGATATGGCACACCTGTGAGGTGGGATGGATTATCTCAGCAAAGGAGAAGTGCTCGCTATCACAGATTTAGACTGGTTTGTGAACAATATTTGAGGGAAATGGTGATATTGTGTATGTGGAAAAAGTTTTAGATCTTTGAGTTCATCTCATACAAAATGGGAGCAAAACCAAAAGTGTTGCGTTTATATTTTTGTTGAGTGTAGATAAAACTGCTCAGAGAATAATAAGAAATTAAACACCATGACAGAACTAATACTGAAACAGGCAGACATAAACTCTAAGTAGAAACGAAACAAAACCAGACAAAGTGCAAACAGAAATGAGAACAGCATAAAAGAGCAAATGATAACTAAATGATCAACTATGAAAACACAGATTAATAGAAAGGAATTGAGACATGATCTGAATATAAATGTAACAAGGAAAGTGACAAAGCAAAATTAGAACGTAGAATAAACACATGATGATAGTAACAAAAACAGAACTGAGAATAACCATATGATGAAAATAATATGACTAGTGAATAGTAACAAGAACAAAGTGACAAGAAAAACATGACAGAATAAATCATGATGAAAATAAATAGTAATAAATCAAAGGTGCAGCAGACGGGAAACCATGAAAAGAGGAAAATCAAGGGCTTAGCGCCCTGACCGGGCCCAGTCCCTGACAAATGTTAAAAAGTCATATATTTGCAGTTTAGTTGAATAATAAATTGAATTTTGTGTCTTATTTGTTTTTGTCTATAAGCACATGCAATATCAATATCAGTGCTCAGATGACAGGAGCTTCTGGGAAAGGTGCAAGTTACAATAAACTGTGATGCCAAGCGCTAAGGATACATGCTATCCAGTCACAGCAGATGAAACTTTTTTTTACTACTGAGCAAACATCATTGTTAGACTTTTTTAGGTTCAGTTATTCCACGGCGTGTAGATGTTATGGCGTCAGTGACCCCATGGCCTTGGCGGAGGTTTGCACTCTCTGAGTGCTTCTAGTTTTGTTGTGTTTTATAAGTGTAATAAAGGTTTACAGTCAAAAATAGGCAAGGAAAAAATAAAGCAAAAAATAATTTTCCACACACATTTATTTAAAACACACAGCAAACTACAATAAACAACTGTTTTGACACTTTATAAAGGTAATTTGAGATCTTGTGTGAAAGACTGTACAACAAAAAGGTTCCAACAATAAACTCAAATGCACATTTTGAACAATATATACAAAATGGTCTATGCGTTTTGTTGTCCATTGATATGGTAAACAGTGCTTTATGCAGAGAAAGCAACAGAGTTATCCAGTAACATTCACATGCAAACTAGTGGAGCAATCCTGATAGTTACACACTCTTTGTTTGAGCACGTATGATTGTCATCAGAGGCTCTCCGTGTGCTCCTGCTTTCACTGATCGCTGTGCGTAATGGTGCAGGGTGCACTGAGTATGTACTAATAGTATGTACTCATTGGAGCACCCAGGGGGCTATTCAAACGGGCCAACTAGTAACATATCACTCCTGAAAACAATCTTTGGCTTTTCACATGAGATAAATCTGCCCTACAATTGGATTTTGGAAAACCATGTGATGGTAAACCAATTCAGATTGGACACTCACATTGCGCACGTCATCACCCAGCTTCTATGAGGAGTACAAAGATGGCCAACGACTGGCTCGAAAGTCCGCGGAGTTAACTTTTCAGCAAAAAAAAAAAAAAGCATGTTTCTATCTCATATTATTCAAAAGTTATTTATAATTTAGTAAAGCTTGGTCTTAGTCGTCGTATACGACGGCGTCGGCCCCAGAGGGTTAATAAAAAATAAAGACCTTTTTTGTAGCCTACTGTTGTCTGATGAACATTTCTTGGTGAAAAGATTGGGTTGAACATAAAATAGAGACAGGACACTTAAGGTGGATCCAGATAAGGTGGTTCAAAGAGGAAAATTAAAACATTTTCCAGTTTGTGAAAGAGATTTGACCTCATTTAGACAATCCAGTGGGAAAATTATTTGTAACTATTTATTTATTTGATACATTAATGATTGTAGAGCAGGTGGGTGAGTGGACAAGGATTTGGCCTGCCAATATGGTCCGGATCCTGCTCATGCTACCTATTTGTGTCCTTGGTAAAGTCTTGTATGCTTGATACTATGGAATCCAGAGATAAGCATGGGCCTCAGGGCCTGTATATGTTTGAATAAGTTGATCTTGACAGTTTGTTGCTATGTGGATATATGCGGGGGGCCGCTTGGTGTCTGTATGGACATATACCAGGATTTTGGATAATGTTTTTGACATTTTGGGTTAGAATGTTGTGGGATCACTTCCTGGTCTTTCTGTGTGGAGTTTGCATGTTCTCCTCGTGTCTGTGTGAGTTTCCTGTGGTTTCCTCCCACAGTCGAAAAACATACTTATTTAGTGTCGGCTCCTTTCTCTATCCCTGACCAAGGCTAGCGTCTCAATACCTGGAGTTGGTCCCCGGGTGCCAACTGTGGCTGCCCGCTGCCCCTAGTGGTTGGATTGTATAACTGTAATTAGGATGGTTAAATATATGTACAAGGACAATAAAGGCTCTTCTTCTTTATTTCTTCTTCTTACGCTCTCTCAGAGTGAGACACATCAATGAATAACAAAGCAGTTTTGTTTAAACCTGCAATTACTGACCACAAATCTACAGCACGAAGAGAAAGCCAATAAATTATTCATTGAACTTGGCTAAGGTTCAGCTGGGATGCATAATACCGCAGCAATAATGGAAATAATGTATGTATGATGAATTCAGCAGGAAATGTTACGAGTTGCACTCAAGATATTTGATGGAAACAGGGAGAGCGGTTTGTATGTGCAGCAGCGGTGATGAGGAATTTTACAGTCGAGGACTGCAGTGGCAAAAGGGCAGAAAGGGCAACTGGGACAGACTCATTCAAGGTGGAGGTGGGATTACACCAAGGATCAGCTCTGAGTCCTTTCTTGTTTGCAGTGGTGATGGACAGGTTGACAGATGAGCTCAGACAGGAGTCCCCACGGACTATTATGTTTGCAGATGACATTGTGATCTGTAGTGAGAGTAGAGAGCAAGTTGAGTCTAGTCTGGAGAAGTGGAGATATGCTTTGGAGAGAAGGGGAATGAAAGTCAGTAGAAGCAAGACTGAGTACATGTGTGTGAATGAGAGGGAGCCCAGTGGAATAGTGCAGTTACAAGGAGTAGAAGTGGTGAAAGTAGATGAGTTTAAATATTTGGGGTCAACTGTTCAAAGTAATGGAGAGTGTGGTAGAGAGGTGAAGAAGAGAGTGCAGGCAGGGTGGAGTGGGTGGAGAAAGGTGGCAGGAGTGATTTCTGACTGAATAATATCAGCAAGAGTGAAGGGGAAAGTTTACAAAACAGTAGTGAGACCAGCTATGTTGTACGGCTTAGAGACGGTGGCACTAACAAAAAGACAGGAGGCAGAGCTGGAGGTGGCAGAGCTGAAGATGTTGAGATTCTCTTTGGGAGTGACAAGAATGGACAAGATTAGGAATGAATATATCAGAGGGACAGCTCAGGTGGGACGGTTTGGAGACAAAGTCAGAGAGGTGAGATTGAGATGGTTTGGACATGTGCAGAGGAGGGACCCAGGGTATATAGCAAGAATGATGCTGAGGATGGAGCCACCAGGCAGGAGGAGAAGAGGGAGACCAAAGAGGAGGTTCATGGATGTGCTGAGAGAGGACATGCAGGTGGTTGGTGTGACAGAGGAAGATACAGAGGACAGGGTGAGATGGAGACGATTGATCTGCTGTGGCGACCCCTAACGGGAACAGCTGAAAGACAAAGAAGAATTTGCACAAAAACAACAAAGTTTATCAGTTTGAACATTAAATATGTTGTCTTTGTGGTGTATTCAATTGAATATAGGTTGAAGAGGATTTGCAAATCATTGTATTCTGTTTTTATTTACATTTTACACAATGTCCCAACTTCATTGGAATTGGGGTTGTATTTATTATTACTTTGTTTGTGGTTGTCCAAGCTAATTTAGTCACATTTGATTTTTTTTTTTCTGAATACCTTGTTGATTATAAAGGAGCTGGAAACACACTGTGTCACAAACCTCAGAAAATTCCAGCAAAAACAAATTTTGCACCCCCATGGCGGTAAGTAATTACCCATCTAGTAGGGAGAACTGTGTTGCTACGCAAGACTCCTGGAAGTGCACAAAGCTGTGGTCTAGAAACTGTAAGCCAGACTGGAAAGTTTGTTAAGTGCTTGGGGAAGATGTTGCATTGACAGTTTCTGAGTGAACCCCAAAATACAGGCAGTAATCAAACACGGAGTAAGGTGAAACTAAGATGATCTATTAGCCCAACAGTAGTCCCGTTTCACAATCAGTAGGAGTCCAGGGATTACCACAAGAGTCAGTGTAAAACTCAAAACCAAAAACACAGGTAGGGGAATGCAACAAGAACCAGAGAACAGAAAAAGACAGTTGGCACAAGGATCAAACCCAAACACCATAAACAAGAGGTGTCAAATTATATAATTACAACTTGCAACAGAAGGAGACCAAGAGCTGCAACCAGAAGGTGACCAAGATAATTAATTCTCACAAAAGTACTCACAGCTACAAGGATTGAGCTATAGGTGTGGAGTGCACAGGAATAGGGGAAACCGGAAAACAAGACATGCTTACAAACAAACGCAAAAACTGACAAACACAAAGTGACATAAGCCTCATGGAACCCTGGGGGTGACTGGAAACCAAAAATACCATAATGATAATAATCAAACTAACAGGAGAACCACAAAATAACCACATAAGAAAAGACTGAAAACTAACATGGAACTCAAAGATGTAAATGAGTGCAAACAGTTAGAAACAACATGACTGACAGACATGGACACAGGACTGAAACACAATGACCATTAACATTAGGGACACCGACAAATGACAGACACAGACAGGGATCAGATCACAAGAGATGTTTTGATTGACTTTACGGGTGCGCAGATGGAATGCAGTTAATTAGCATATGGGTAATATTTTGTGTGGATCCTTAAGTGAGTGATGACAATTCTCATAGGCTGTAAAGAATAACAAATAAACAAGCAAGATGTGACAGGTTGGATGCACATTTTTTATTTTTCTTGCTCTTAGTTTGCTTGGATAACAACTTTTCAGTTGTCTAGAAGTATATGTTTACGCACGTGCAGAAAACTGCTCTGGTAAGAACTCAGCACAACAACTTTCTCGTCTGAGCTGACAGTATTGATGAAATTTACAAACTTTTTCATATATTTCACAAAAATGTAAGCTTCATTGTAAGCTGCAACCAAAACCATGTGAAATAAAATAATTTGCAAGATTCCTGAGACAGTTTTAGAGTTTCATCCTGATACTGGAAGCACACAGAAATGGCAGTTAGATTTATCCAATCCAATCCACTTTATTTATATAGCACATTTAAACAACAGAACAGTTTCCAAAGTGCTGCACATAAAAATGATTATACAACTATACAAAACAATAAACCCACTCAGATACTAATAAATAAATAAACATAAAAACAATAAAACAATAAATAAATAAAACACTAGGCCAAAGACAACAGAGGACCATACAACTCATGCAGAGCTAAAAGCCAGCGAATAAAAGTGGGTCTTCAGACGAGACTTAAAACACTCCATTGTGGGGGCTGTTCGAACGTGGAGAGGCAGAGCGTTCCAGAGTCTGGGCCCAGCCACAGAGAAGGCCCTGTCCCCCCTGGTCTTAAGTCTCGTCCTAGGCACCACAAGCTGGAGCTGGCCCTCAGACCTCAGAGCACGTGCTGGGGAGTAAATTTGGAGGAGTTCTACAATATATTGTGGGGCCAGTCCATTTAAAACTTTAAAAACAAATAATAAAATTTTAAAATCAATTCTAAAATTAACAGGGAGCCAGTGCAAAGACGCAAGAATAGGTGTAATATGTTCATGTTTTTTGCTCCCAGTTAAGAGGCGTGCAGCAGCGTTCTGGACTAACTGCAATCTGTGAAGTGTATTTTGATTAATTCCATAAAAAAGTGAATTGCAGTAGTCCAGGCGTGAAGAAATAAAAGCATGCATGACGCGCTCCAAGTCAGAAAAGGATAAAATTGATTTAATTTTGGTTAAAAGATGAAGCTGATAAAAGCTGGATTTAACAACCGCCTTGACCTGCCTGTCCAGTTTAAGATCAGAGTCCATAATGACGCCAAGGTTGGTGGCTGTGGGCTTCATGTGTTGACTGAGAGGGCCCAGGTCTAATCGAACTGTGGAACCAACACTGGGCCCAAACACCATCACCTCGGTTTTGTTCTCATTAAGCTAAGAATTTTTGAGCCAACCAAGCCCTGACGTCTTCCAGGCACACAAGCAAGGGTGTCAGGGGGCTGCTAGAGTTCTTCTTAATAGGCAAATAAATTTGAGTATCATCTGCATAAAGATGATAAGATATGCCATGTTTTCTAAACACCTGACCTAACGGGAGAAGGTATAGGGTGAAGAGAATAGGCCCAAGAATAGAACCCTGGGGGACTCCACAGTTCAGAGGAACAGAAGACAAGGTGGACTCCCCCAGCCTAACAGTAAATGAACGGCCTGTAAGGTAAGAATGGAACCAGTCCAAGGCTGTCCCCCTGACACCCACACAGTTCTCAAGAAGAGATAAAAGAGTTGCATGGTCAACTGTGTTGAAGGCAGCAGTCAAGTCTAAAAGCACCAGAATGGCGGAATCACCAGAATCAGTGATTAAAAACAGGTCATTAAAACCTTTAAAAGTGCAGACTCCGTGCCGTGAAATAATTTATAACCTGACTGAAAACTGTCTAAAATGTTATTCGTTTCTAAAAAGCTTTAGAAGTGAAAGCAAAAAAGACTTTTGCTCTTGATGTGGTACTGCAAATTGCTATTAGTACTGCCCGCTGTCACCACTCATGCACCACCCTGACTCTACATTTTAAGGTCATACAGCTTTCTGTACAGCTTCAGCGACATGATGACCTTCTATACCTGTTGATAGTCACCATGATTTCTTGTTAGATGCTGTATGATCATGGGAGATTTTTACTGAAGTTGCAGAAAAACCGTATAGTACTAACACCCACTTCGGGAGGACCAACGTTGTCCTGGATAGCAAACTGCGCAGAACCCAGTGATGGTGGTGTCTTGGCCATGTGGAGTGTTTTTCAGGGCTTAATCCAATGTACATGTGTGTCACTTGTTGAGGACCTCAACACCTGGGGTTTCTGTACTGTAAATCCATTTCATCTAACTGTTCTTCCTCTCCAATAGATGGCGATAGAATACAAATGTAATGTTGGAGGCCCAAAGTTGCAGGATATATTTTGAAGCTTTTGGCTGTTTTGGATCTGTGGTGCACCTCAAAATCAAGTTGCACATTTTAATTGCTCCAGCACCCGTGACCCTTAATTGGAGTAAGCGGGTATGAAAATGAATATTATGTGTATATATATATATATATATATATATATATATATATATATCTATATATATATATATAGAGAGAGAGAGAGAGAGAGAGAGAGAGAGAGAGAGAGAGAGAGAGAGAGAGCGAGAGAGAGAGAGGTATTTCTTTGACATGTGTAACTTACACTGTGATGTGACTCCAGAAAATAGTGTAGCTCTTGCGATATCTCCATGGCAATGTTCTCACTGACATAAGTTCATGTATTTTCTCATCAGAAAGGAAGCGCTCCAGTATGATGGCCATCAGCCCATTTAATTCCACTTTGATTAACCATCAGTATCTCGGCCACACCTGCCTGGACACGCACCACCGCTCGGCCCCTCGTTAGCGGGAGAACCTTCCATCATTAACGAGACAGAATATAGCCACAGTGACCTGGCAAGGCATTTCCAAAACGCTCCATCAGTCAGCAGAGCATGTACGTAAAATCATTAATGCATCGCTCGTTAATTAAAGGGAGATGGGATCGGCCGGGTTTTGGGGTCACTGTGGCACTTGAGATGATAAAGGACATGGCTGACGTGATTAGTCATTAGCATTTAACAGTAAGCAACTGGGATGAAACACGCGTTTTAATCGTCTCACAGCGAGCGAGGGCGATAAAAGGAGGTGATGCAACAACCCAAAGTGTAAGCGCACAATATTTAGAGGATAAAGACAGTAGGAGATCACAAAGCAAAGGGAAGGAAAAGGAAAAGTTAACGGACTAAATCGTGTTTTATTATTGCGGCTCCTTTGAGACTTTAATGTTCCTTACAGGTCTTCAGCTTAAGTAGTTATCCTTTTTATTACACACTGAAAGTGCAATTAGTGTTTTCAATTTTCCAGACTCTTTCCAGACTCCATCATGAAGTGAGAGCAGGTAATGTGAAAAAGACTCGCTTCATAAAGATAACAGAATGACTGACTTCATATAGACAAATAATAAACCTTTTCACTTTAATATCAATGGTAATAGACTCAAATCTATTACCCATAAAAGAAGAGCAGAATCATAAAACAGCTAATTATTTAAATCAACTGCAGTATTCAGGAAATACCTGTGATATTCATCACATCATTTATTTTAAACTGCTCTTTTTGAAATACACACATTCAGTGTTTTATGCAACTTTCAACACATTCTCATGCGACTTCGTGTTAATAAATCATGCCATGTGCCACTTTGGACTCAACAGGTTATGATTAAAATTGGTTATAGAATTGGGCCCCACTGCTGGGCCCAGTTATCAAAGTTACTTTTGGGTTTTCAGCAGCTTTTGGGGAATTCTGTTGTCTGTGTCCAAGCAGCAGGAATCACCATTTTGTGAAGAAGGAATACAAGTACACAACAAACATATTTTTGTCACTATTATTGTTGTTGCAAGATGTTGACGATGCCAACACAATGTAGCTTCCTTAAAATTTTCTGGTGTTGGTTGCAAACCGACCCAGCCTGAGACATACATAAGTAGACACAGAGGCTGCTTGTGGCCTCCACGCCAGCAGGGGGACCCCAAGAGCTCTTGAAATGTCACAATGACTGTAACATTCCAAATACTGGGTGGACTGAAACAATGCAGATGAAGTGTCCGGGGGAATCATGGATACAGAAAGATAGCACAAGTGGGACACACAGCACAAGCAAGATTCAAATTGCAGGTCTATATATTAAGATAAGATTAATTTTATTTATGCTGAAGGAAATGATTTTGTCAGAGTACTGAAAGAGTAAATAGTGAACAATATTGGCAGGCCAACCCCTTATCCATGTCCATAGGTTATCCTGAATCTGTTTTAGACCTCTTGACATATAGATCCAACTATGATCTTGGGGGTTATCCAGCCCAGGTTGGGTCTGGGAGCATGCACAGGTACCATGTGCTGCTGCATCTACAATACCACATCACGAAACAGCCTTGGATCCTGGACTTCAATCACCCAGACAGACAACTGGTCTGTCCCCAGAAATAATGTAATTATTTTCTATAGTGCCACTATGTGGCGGTTTGTTGGAGAAGTTATTCATTGGTGGAACACCAGCACTGATACGTTTGGAACCTTATTTCAGCCTCTTTATTATGGGCATTCCATTGTAATTCTCTCCTGTGAAGCTGACTTGGGAATAATTTCTTGAACTAGGTGTCTTCTCTTGGTCGTTGACATTCTTCCTACAAGTAGCTCATGGGGTCTTTGGACTGCAGACCAGACTCTGGTGGGTTAAACCAGTTTCACGGGCCCAACTGTCACCTTTCTCACCCACAGGTGCTGTGTTGGTGAAACTAAATCCATCTGATTGAATGCTTTGTTTTGACAGTGAGTAGCTCTGAATGCAGGCTTTGAAGCTGAGTTTATGATGTTTTTCCTCTTCCCACTTGGAAATCCCAAAGCTGCAAGGCATAAGTGGTAAGTGAGGTATTATAGAAGCCTCTACTTCCTACTTAGGTTGGGAAGTAGTGGGTTCACCAGCCTCTGTACTCAAACTCAGCTACAAGGACTTGATACTTGCATTTCACCTGGCATATGCATTGGACAGGTTCTTCTCCTTTGGAACAGTCAGCTCAATCGTGATTACTGTTCTTGTCCTTTTGGAGTAGATAGTAATGTCAGAGCGCTTGGCTGTCTCTGCTATTTGAGAAAGGAACACAATTTGTTTGTGTTTTTCATCCATTTGTCTTGTCCAGTCATTAGCCTTCTGCAAGATGCTTTCACTCTCCTTTTTTTTGGATGAGGCAGGACCGGGTTTCTGTCGGCTGGACCGTCTGCAGATGCTGATGTAGTTTGCACCATCTGGAGTAATATGTTTTCTTTGCCTCATGCCTGATGGACATTAGACCAAATGTTATAGATTTCAGACTTTGGATATGGCGCCAGTTGTGCTGCCCGCTTTGTAGTGAGTAATTACAGCCGTTCAGGATGTGTAACAAAGTGCAGTTGTTGTAATGGCACAGCTGGCAGGATCCTACATTGGTCTTGCCCCAGAGTTTCAGATTCACTGGGGATGGCAATTGGTCATGTACAGGATTTATATGGAAGGACAGTAGCTCGGGTGTCCACACATACAGCAACTTGTTCCATTAAGTGTTGACTTGCATGGCAGAGTCCCATTTGAGCTACTGACCCTGCTTGGTGCACCTGTACTATAGGTAGACGAGCATGTCATCCTCATCTACATCTTTGACCAAACTGGTCAAGTACCTTCTGTGTTCTTGTGGCTTCATGTCTTTAATTAGCTTCTGGTTCTTTTTGAGGCCAAAACGTGTTCTGTCAGACTGTTACTCTGTCCTCGGCACACCTCATTTAGTATGACGTGACGTTCTCTCTACTCTAGTTCTTTGAGTCCATTCCATTTGACTTGCATTGCCTTCTTTTGGAGGCAGTCTTGATACAGAGCCTGAGTGCTTCCATCTGTAGACTGTGTGTTGAGATGGTACTTGGTGACTTTATGGAAGTAGTGAGCCGTATCAGCTGCAGACCATATATACTCCTTCCTGTAATTACGCACTATAGTGTCACTATGTGGTCGGTTGGTGGAATTACATCTGGCTCATGCGTGCTATGTTCTGTTTATGTTGTTTTCAGCTTTTAAGACACGATATTCTCCAACTGATTGTTTGAGATTCTCAGTGGGGAATACAATGGACTCTGCTTCAATTTGGTGAAAACATATTAACTGAATGTTCTGCACAAAAAGTTTCTCAAAATTGCCATGCAGTTTTTTTATTTTATTTTATTTTATTTTATTTTTTTGCATTTTGAGTGCAATTTGCAGAAGACGGTTTGACTTTGAGGCAGCCTTTGAGGCAGAAAACGCTGAAATGCATTTAAATTGCTGCAAATGTCACTGTCTCAGCTGGTTATTTTGTAGCAGGGAGGCTACAGTGAATTATGTGAACAGCATTTAAGTGCACGAAAATGCATCCTGTAGTCAGCTGCAGATTTTCACCCTGCATGTGACGGAGATAGCCTGTGAATGTGAAGTAGATTAATTTGAGCTGAGAGAAGGAAACCTATTGAGAGTGTGGGCGAAGAGGTGGAGAGGAGGACTGGGAATGAATAGCAGACTTGTGAACTGGAGAGATAAGGTATCTGCGCTCTGTGGCTTGTATTACTCCTTGCGTTCCTTCTTCTTCTCTCTCTGGTCCTCACTGGTTCCTTTAGGCTAATTCAGTTAATTAAGGCCATGAAATGTTTCAGAAACCAATTATGCTGTGACATTATTAAAAGACCACCCTTACGTGTAAGTGTGGCTTGTGTCTGTCTCTTATTTCGGAAGTGAAAGGGAACTTGTGTGAGATTCACAGCCATTGAAGTCAGGTTTGGTTTTATGTGGTGAACATCATCAATTTTCTATTTCACTGGTGGATCTACTGACTCTTTTATAACTATTTTACATTCAAAACTTTTGCATGACAATGTTCTTGACATTCTCGCTAAATGGATTTTCTATTAGGGATAAAAGAGACCCGTTATCAGATAACAGACAGTTTATCAGCACCGATACCATCGGTTGTTCAGTTGAAGAGGCTCTTTGTAGCTGGAGACGGATGAATTCCTGCAAACACCGTTGAGATTAAATGTGAATGAATATCACGAGTGTGAAAGAAAAAAGTTTAATCTCTTTGCTGTCTCTGGGCAAAGTATTCCTTCTCTTCATGTCACATCAAGAAGTCAGTCCATTTTGTTTTTGTCACTATAATCCTGAATGTTTACAGTGACCAGTCCTTGTGGCACTCCTTCAGTGGTGGGATGGTGTGTGTGGAGAAAAGCTACGTCCGGGGTTGATCTAGAGATGCCTGTGCATGGGTCATGAAGCAAGAATCTTATGCAATACATGTAAATTTGTAGCTGCCTCCAACGCTTTGTACACCTGTTGCTACAACTATTTGTGCATACCAGCAGCTGAATGACAGAGTGTGCACTGTGAGAGCTCATTCGATCCCTCTCGCGGCAGGTGTCGGCCAAATTCCAGGTGACACACACAAACATCTACATTGTTCGCTTGGCACTTAGAAAATGTGTGGCCATTCATGCTATTAGCATGAAAATAGTCAGCAGAGGATCACTTTCGAGCTGGCGGTGAAATTTGTCTAAGTGCCCCACGACTGTGAAGTTGCCAAGTACACATGTGACATGCCAGAGTGGTTTGTGGTTTGTGCACTCCCCTCGCCCTCCCAACACATGGGGTGAATGTGGTTCACGTGCCCCCCCGCAGGTGAGGCGCCTCTCATCTGATCACCAAGTGACACCTTGGTCTGTGTGCTGAACGGATGGGGGCGTGGCTGGCTGTCAACAGCTGTTGAGACGTCTCTGGTCCTGGATGTCACAGCTGCACAACACGTACCATGTTTTGACAGACACACGCGTGTGTGTGCTTGTTGTTCTCACGTGGAAATACATAAAAACATATATCGCTTTTGCGACAGGCTGGAGAAACAAACCATTAGTTCATGTGGACATGCAGCAGGTGATCTGAATGTCACGCCTGTCTGACAGGACACGCGTGCAGCCTGGCCCGACGCATGCCTGGCCTGACGCATGCCCTGTGAGCAGCGCAGGACTATATGACAAGCCAACAGTGTGACAAATACGGCACATTCAGTGATGTATCAGCAGAAACACGCTGTAACAAACAATGTTTGGTCAGTTATCACTGTGCTTTTTCTCTTTCGTTTATCTGCTTGTTAATTTTAGCCATTTCACGCTCCTGTTATAAGACAGTGATTGTAGCGCAGTGGTAAAGTTTCCATCTGGTAATCAGCTTTTGTAAATTGCAGGTTTGAATCCCGTGAATGGCATTCATTTTTTTTTAATTAATCAGGGTTATTTAACCACGGGGTTCTGTATTGCATCCCCTTTTATTTATTATTTATATCAGCCCAGTGATATTCGCTAATTATACAGCTGATTTTTATTTCAATGTTCTCCACATCAGCGGCATGATGTGGTGCAACACATCCCAGCTGCTCGCACTGTGTTCCTGCTTGCATGACACTGTCACATGCATGACACTGTCGTTCATTCAGGCCTGCCCTTCGGCTCAATTTTTTTGTGGTTCGCTCATACGAGCTGTTCTGTCATGATTCGCCATGATTTGTACTTATTCATACTATGTGTGAAGGGGGCCTTAGCATGGTGTGATGGCTGGGAAATCCCAGGCAATCTGGGTCTGAGGACCTGCTGCAGCCTTCATCTGCCTTCACAGCTGTTGGATTACAAACCATCACCTCGTCCACCTGATCCGCTGTTGAGGACTTCTTGTTTCACCAGAGCCCCGTTAGCCGTCTTGTGTTCAGGGTTCCTGTTGGGCCTTCATGGTTACTGGAGCGGCCACAGTATTTCATCCCAACAGGCAATCCCCTATTTGATCTGCTACCTAGGTGTCACAGCGTGGACAAGAGTTTGGATTTTGACATCCGGTGAGACCAGTATACTGCATACAGATGGCATTCTCTGAAGATGATGGTTTGAAGCTTGAAAATGCTGAAATGCAATAAAAATGGATTATGATGACATATGGTGGTGAAATGGTTCTTGGGGTAAGGAAGAACTGAGCTCATTTTAGTTGCGATAAGAATGTTGTTTTTTTTTTTTTTTTGGTAATTTTCTTCCATTTCTTGGGTTTTACTTTTATCTTATTATGTCGCTTTGATGACAGCACAAAGACCTGATTTAGAAAAAAGTCACTATTCTGAACTGTGGAGCAGCTGGAGAGACCCACGCAAACACAGGGAGACCAGGCAGCCACGTTAACCATGAGAGAGAAGAAACCTTGATAATGTTCCTTAAAGCACTGAGTGTAAATACGCCGTGGCGGAGATGACTGAGGGAATCTGTTCATCAACATGCTGAATAGCTTCAGAGATTTGTATAACATACACAGTTGTTTGTAATGAGATGTAATGATATGTATGAAGAGAGAAACAAGAAGTGTTTTGCACAAGTGCAGTTGTTGATTTTTCCAACTTTGAGTACTATTTTTGTGAAAATGCAAATAATCCTGGGTACAAATGACACCGAAGGTCATTAATTAACATAAGTCAACTCCACTGTGATTCTCTTGGAGCACAACAAACTTCATGTCGGGTGCAAATTAATGGTGGAATAATACAACATATGGGAAATGTGAGAATTGGAGAGTAATTATACTGAGGCGGGTCGGACTTTATTTTAACCTGTCCATGTTTTTTCAAACATCCTCTTCTGAGATTTAATATTCAATTATTTGCTGTATAACTTTAGGTCTGCTGATGTTTATGAGTTTCACATGCAGAATAATTAGTTAAAACAACATCAGCAAACTTTTTAAAGGGGAACACAAATGCCCACGGATTACTGAATAAACACAAAAATGCATTCTTTTGATAGTTGTAGTTCAAGAAAGACTAAAGACCATAAAACAGTTACAGAAAACCTTGTTTTAGTCGTGGTCTGAGAGGCTTTGACATCGACCAGCTGCCGCCATTTATGCAGGTTAGGTGGGTGACGTCACTGGTTGGGGTAAGATGAGCCTCATTCTGAGATTCCCTGTCAGAGGCACCAAAAAAGAGGTTATATACAACCACTAGAGTCCGCAATCCCAATGCTGCCCACTAAATGTGAACGTCCCTTCATGGACAGCCACATGACGCCTCCTAACCGCGCAAAATATTGACGAAGCTCCCGGATGTTAATGCATTTTCAATGGGGATTTGCGACTATGTGTTAAAATGCGATTCTGACCAGTAAACTGAAGTAACATTAAATCATGTCAGGAAAGTATTAAACTTACTCTGACACACACACACACATTCCCAAATATTAGTGTTGAAAGTTACACGGATCTGCGCTGTTGAGCTGCACTTCTGAACCGAGCTGCTGCTTTTTCAGCACAGTGCGGCTCCTAAAACCATTACCAAACATATATATATATATATATATATATATATATATATATATATATATATATATATATATCAAAATATATATATTATATTATATTATATTTTTTACACGATTATCCTTTATTGACTGAGTTTCATTCATGAAGTCAGTGGTGTGTGTGTGCACATCTCTGTGTGTGAGTGGTGTGTTTAAGTGTTGTCCGTGTCCTCGGACGACACACAGGCACAGACAGGAAACATACACCTGTTTATCAACCAAATGTCACAGGCAAAGTGACAAGAATAACCAAAACCACTTACTTATGGAAGCAAATATTGTCTCCCTTGTTCCTCCATTTGTGGCTTTGTCAACATGCACAGCTTTCCGGCATATTCCACCTGTTTTTTGACGAGACTAATAGAACTTCAATAAGCGAGCTCAGTAAAGTGCACTCGTCCCCAGCAGAGGATGACCCCAACCAGTGATGTCAAGTGCCTCCACTGACTTCAGCCAATGGCCATTTACATGTCAAATTAGCGGCAAATTTGATTCAAATAATATTATCTACACTGCACTCAAACGTTCTGCAAGTGTATGAATAACACTTAATTTTTAACAAGGAATGCACAAACAAATTCTCAAAAAGCCTTACTGTTCCCCTTTAATGCAGACCTAAAGTTAGATAGCAAATAACTGACAAATAAAACACGGCCTCACAGGCTGCTAATAACCGCTGTGACCCGGAAACTGCGTGATGACTGTTTTATTCTTCTTATTTTGCAGGTACACCTGAATGCATGGAAAGACAAACGTAGAACACAGAATCTTGGAAAATGCAGACCTGCCACAACCTCCATCAAGGTGTTGAGCGGTCCAGACTGCTGTTAAAATGCTTTAAAGGAATTTTGATTTTGTGGTTAACACTGTTGCTTCGCAGCAAGAAGGTCCCGGGATCGATTCCCGCCTGGTCCATTAGTTTGCACACTCTCCCCGTTTGTGTGGGTTCCCTCAGGGTGCTCCGGCTTCCTCCCACTTTTCAAATTTAATTTGGACAAAATGAATTCATTTCGGTGTTATCCATCAAAGTAATTTATTTTGTTTTTTCCCTTTTCAGTGTAATTAATCATAAAAATAATGGTCAGATTACACGGTGATTGATGTAAGTGATTGTTTATTGCAGTTGTGGTTATTTTGATTTAAATGAATTCACAGTTTTGCCCAACAAACAGCAGATTCTTTCTTCTGTCTCGGCAGAACGTATAAGTAAGAGAAGCCTTTATGACTGCAGAAGTTTTCTGATGTCCTTGTCAATTTCAATTTCTCAATTTATTTTCATTTATATAGCGCCAAATCACAACAGAGTTACCTCAAGGCACCTGTCGAGAGATAAAGGCGGCATTGTTCCTAATGATGGCACAAACTTCACCTCAGAGTCTTATTTTCTCCATGTGGAAGAGAAAATAGGCAGCTGGGGTAACAATTGTCTGAAAATCACCTTTTACTTAACAACACAATTTTCCTCAGGAGATTCGTCACTACTGCCATCACGTTTTCGTTCAAAGTCTACAGGCCATCAGTTATCACAGGTTTTTTTCTGCAGATGAATAATGAGGGTAAATTATATGTGACATATTGATGCACCCGCAACATGCAAAGAAAAAGAGTGCAAGAAAAGCATGTTGGATGTGTGCACGGAGGGAACAGAAAGAGGAGGGAGGGTGGCCGAGGAGGAATGAGAGAGAGAGCAAAACAAGTGATGTAGGCTGGCAGTGCATTAAATATAATAACAAGAATTCCGTGCACAGAAGAGAACACTGGACAAACTGCTGGACAGTATGGATGATTCCAGTCACCCTCTGCACAAAGTCATCAGCAACCAGAGGAGCCTCTTCAGCCACAGACTGCTCCTTCCCAAGTGCAGGACCAACAGACTGAAAAACTCCTTTGTCCCTCAGGACATCACATGGTACAACTCCTCACTCAGGGGGAGGAGGAGTAACAGGAAGACAGAGGATGGGAAGGAGAGGAGTAGTAGTAGCAGCCAGTAAACCAGTACTGATCAGGATGTCTAGTATTTATATTTGTGTATTTATATTGATATTTGCAAACGGTTTTTCTTTTTTCACTTTTGATACTCTATGCTAAAGTTAACTGGACTCCTTTATTTGTCTGATGTCTCACTCACTGGTATGTTTTTATTTAGAAAGCCATTCTGGGCATTATCCCGTCATGTTTGTCTAGTCTTTTAATAAGAAAGCATGAAAGTTATAATTTTTATTCTATGGGTGTTCTACATTTTGCTGTCCCAAAAGGAAGAACTGAACTGGGCAAGAAAGGTTTTGGGTTTCCAGCACCTAATACCTGGAACAAATTACAGTCTGAACTTCACCTTCAAGCTCTTGTGACACTAAATGAGTTTAAAGCTCTAGTGAAATCATTGCAGTCTACTTTGTCTCTATGTAAATGTTTTATGTGAAACTGTTTTAATGCTGAGATGTTGTGAAATTTATCTGCTGTAGAAACTATGCTGCTGCCCTCTTGGCCAGGTCTCCCTTGCAAAAGAGATTTGTAATCTCAATGGGACTAAAGTAAGTCCCTTCGGCTGCTCCCTTGTTTGCACTCGGGGTCGCCACAGCAAATCCAAGGTGGATCTGCATGTTGAATTGCCACAGGTTTTACGCCGGATGCCCTTCCTGACACAACTCCACATGGAGAAATATGGCAGGGGTGGGATTTGAACCCGGAACCTTCTGCGCTGAAACCAAGTGAATTAACCACTTGGCCACCACCCTGGCTGTAATCTCAATGGGACTAACCTAGTTAAATAAAGGATAAATTAAAATAAATAAATAAAATATATCTTATGTTTTACTATGACCATACCTCCCTTGTAGACAAATACGGCCTGTGCACAGATGAATGGGAGTTGAACAATGACATGGGCACTGGGCATAAAAATGACAACCGTGTTGGGGAAAATTCTCTGTGCGCTACTTTGCATCAGGTTGAGTCCAAAGGTTAACCTAGCCATTGGAGAAGATTCTCTCTTAATTGATTCCTAGATGGGATAGCTATATCCAAGGTCGATCTAGGATTGCCTGTGCGTGAGTTTGTTTAAGGTGGGAAGGTCATTGCACACTGACAAACACAATCTTTGACAGATCCTTAGCCTGGTCCAATGGCTGGGAAATTCCAGATGATAGGGGTTTGAAGAGCTGCTGCAGCCTTCATCTGCCTTCACAGGCATTGGCCTACAAGTCGTAACCTACTCTGCCTGAGCCACCATTGAGGATTTTTTATTTCAACAGAGCCCTGTTAGCTGTCTCGTATTTAGGGTAAATGTGGGGCCTTCATGGCTTCCATAGCGTTCATGTGGCACACAAGGTCCCCACCTTATTTCACCCCAACAGGCAATCCTCTACTTGATCCATTATCCAGGTGCCATGATGCAGATGAAGGGTTGGATTTTGACACCCAGTAAGTACACATAACTACTCCAACTAATACATTCACTCACTCACTCACTCACTTACTCACTCATCTTCAACAGCTTACTCCAATTAAGGGTCATGGGGGGGCTGGAGCCCATCCCAGCAGCCATAGGGCATGAGGCGGGGTACACCCTGGACAGGACGCCAGTCTGTAGACGGGCTGCTGCTGATACTCTTTGAAGTGCTACTTCTGTGTGCAGTTGCTATGATAGCTTTTCCCGACTTCAGTGATAATAGACAATTTGCATGAGGAAATAAAAAGGAAATTACCACTGATGGAGATGCTATTATATGTTTTTCCCCATTTCCACTCACCATTTCCTCATTTAGGACAGTATGCCTGCAGTATATTAATAAGACATTGTGTTCTGGATGGATGACTGTGGCTCATGATGAAGACGCACTAATGACAAATGTGGACAAGGTACGAGAGACAATTTAGTTTGAATGCAAAAATTAATTCTCTTACTTGTTTTGAAAAGATGGTGCTGAAATTTTCCCTACATTATGTAAGCATCAGAAAAGTCAACAACATTACAGGGAAACCACCGGCTGTTTGTCTGTTGTCTTCCTCTTTCTCCAATTTCCATCAAACTTGGTACGTGGTTGACCATGGAATTTCCCTTGAATAGTTTTTTATTGTTTGCTGTGGGCAAGGTCAAGGTCATTGGACTGAAAGGTCAATTTCAGAATTGGGGTAGAGGTCAAAGTCACGGATGTCTGTTGCTGGCCTGCACCTGCCAGGACCTTCAGCTTATTTCTACCAAACTTGGTATTTGAATGAAGGTTCACCTTGGAACTGTCCATAAAGAGTTCACTCTGGCAAAAATCAGATCTTTGGCACTAAGGAGTGTGATTATCAAGTAATCTGGAGCAAATGTGGCACATATATTTCCAGGCACGTGCGCAGATAGACCCCCAGTGGTGCTCAAACACCTCCCCTTTGGCCCTGGATGAGAAAAGTGTCCTTTCTGCTGGAGTCCATTTTTTCTCATTCATCAATATTTAAAAATAAAAATTACCCACTGTCATCAATCCAGCCTTCACAAGTGTTTTGATATCTGATGGGCATTTATTTGAGTTCTTGTGAGAATTCTGTCCCAATCTGATCTGCAGCGTACCTACCCCCCCCCCCCCCACCCCCACCCCCTAAGGGCTGAGCGCCAGACGCCAAACCGCTGCTACACACTAATTCTCCTCTGAGCCGAAGCATCAGACAGACAGGTGATGACAACTTTGTAAATCCCAGACGTTGTTCGGTGCAAAATTAACCACAGCACTTGACATTATAGTGCCACTGAAAACATTATGTGGCTTCTGGCTCAACGTTTCATTAAAAAAATGGGGGGGCATTTAAGCATCCAACCCAGTGAATACACTTACCTTTTCATACAAACTGCAGCAGACAAACAGACAGACAGGTAGACAGAGAATTTAAAGACATGACACCCCTGCCACATTTCTCCATGTAATGTGGAGTTGCATCAGGAAGGGCATCTGCTGTGGCGACCCTGAGTGAAAACAAGAAGGGGCTTAATTTTTCTAATAATAGGCCCAGTGTTAACATTAACTGTGTTAATGGTTTCTGAGTTAAAATCAAAGGCAGGTCTTAAGTTGAGCTACATGACAGTCTGGTGAGGTCAATTGATGCTAGTAATGGTGCATTATTAGTTCAATGCTTCAACTCTGTCAGACAACAGTAAAATGATGTATATTGTGTTTTCCTCTTCATTGATTTATTGAGTATTGATTCAGTAAGTCACGCTTGGTTATTATGCACCACACTGATTTATCTCATTTCCAGATTTTGCAGCATAAAGCCAAGAAAAGAAAGGTTGCAAAAGCAGAAAGACAAGGAACTACAGCAAACAGCTCTCTTTTATGCTGGATTAGGTCATCTACCAGTAAAGCAGATGATGGAGATGTATCAGTATCTCTACATGATCCAGCGGAACCCATCACAGATGAGGATGGACAAGCAGAGTGCATGACTGTGTCATGTTCAGGGGCAACAACGGAAACAGTCTCGCCTGAGGAGGTGAGTCAAGAAGAGTGTGAGGTGACAGCACCTCCCTTAACATTACAGGAAGGATATGTAGAGGAAAGAGCTGCTGATGAAAGTGAGGATGCAGCCACTGTGCCATATCCTACAGATCCAGCCATGTTGAAGCATTTCACATCAGGTGCAACGAGAGCCACATTGCTATGTGCTGCAGTGTCGACCCCTGTCAACCAGATATGGTTTTCCCCAAAAATGCTGAGGGGCAGTCATTCCAAAAACATTGGTTTTCTGGAAAAGTGTGACGGGAGTATGCCCCCACTGCTGAGTCAATGCATTGTTTCAGTTGTCAGCTTTTTCTACCTGAAGATGGGTATAAAAGCAGAAAGGAGTGTAGAAATGGGATCAAATACTGCTCTCTATAAAATCAAATGGCATTCTGTCACAGAAGTCCATATGAAAAGCATGATGAGGTTATAAAAATCTTCCAAGAGATGGCACCACGGAGAATGCACCTGTGAAACATCAACTTAATGTACATGCTGCTTGAACGATCCTGCTGCCTTCACCTCAGCAGAGAACCTCGCCTCCTTAGTATTTTAATTTGTTTAGCTTATTCAAAGAGTTTTTTTGTAGTTCTAAGTTTGAATTTTTTTAATGTGTGGTTTGGTTATTACAAAGCATGCACAATATGGCCTTGTTTTGCCTGTTTTTCATTAGTTTGGGAAATTTGATAATTTGAGTTATTTGATTAAATGTGTATTGATTGTGTTAAAAATAAATATATAAGTTAAATATCCTGCTGGTTTTTTTAATATTTTATTTTATGAATAGTTTTGGAGATGGGTGCCCTTTTTTTGGGCCTGAGCCCTGAAAAATGTCTGTGCATGTGCCTGTATATGTCCACTGGTTGATTCTGGAATTATCCTGGCAAAATCAGTCATTTGGCGAAGGTCAAGGTCATTAGGCTCAATGTTCAGATTTCCAGCAGGCAATGAATTGTGTCATTTAATTAGAACCCAAACAAGGTGGCCACATCTTTATTGATGCTCTGTTTACCCTTACCTATCTGCCATACCACTTACCATGTTCATACCATAGTAACCTAGTAACTAAGAATAACAGCAAGTTGATTAATATAGTGGATTTTACAGTAAATGATTTTTAAAAATATATTTAACACAAATACCCTCCTCAGTGGTGGCGCCAGGAATTTTTTGTTGGGGGGGAGGGGGGCTGAAAACTTGGAGGGGCTCCACAAAATGTCGTCGAAATGAACAATATATAGTAAATTGCTTTATAAATACCAAGGTATATGTTTTAGTCACCCGTGCTCCTCTAAAATGTGGTATCAATGCACACACACATCACTTAGAATGATTGCAAGTTCACTAAACTTTCACATAGGTATACAAACTGAATTCATTGAAATGGTGCTCAAGACAATGCATGGAATCAACCTTACACAAATCGTCTATATCAAAGATTTATTGCCAATTTAACACTGAGGTTTTGGCCGAACAACAATATACAGCTTCTGTATATTCTGCGTTAGTGCGCGGCTGTGGCCGACATGCTTGATGAATTCCTGCGCAAAAAGTAGTTCCCAGATAATTGTGATATATTCCTGTGAGATAATAAGTCTATCTCATCTAAATCAATTCTAAAATTTACCAGTAATAAAATTATAAAGATAAGTGAAGTTTTAAGAGTGGCTGTAATAAATATTTAGGAAACCTAAAGTTTTGGAGTATGGAGTTAAATTTGTCTCATTAATACTTGCAAATGCACAGAAGGTGATTTACAAATATCCTTTGATTTGTACACGTGCTTTGTGATCCACAAACACAAATTTCTGATTTGTAACTTGTGTGTGGGTTTTTACAAATAAATGTTTATTTGCAAAACTGAAAATTCTGTTTGTGAAGGGTGATTCAGCATTGGTGGGTCGCCAAACACACACATTCATCACTTTGCTTAGTTATGCAATATTGAGACATTCTCAGTGCAAAAGTGCAGTTGAGATCCACAAATATGTCAGTCACTATTCACATTATTGGCAGAATTATTGGAGGGGCTGAGGGGAGCTTGGCTCATTATTGGGGGAGCTGAAGCTCCCCCAAGCCCCCCCTTGGCGCCGCCACTGACCCTCCTTAACCTAATAAACATTTTACAACCACACCCCTGCAGGTTTGTGCAGGGTTTTGGGGGTTATTTTGTAATGAATAAGTTTGATGCCCCTGTCGTCTGCACTGTCTCACTGTCACTTAAAGTGATGTAATGTCTTTATTTATTTCACCTGGACAGCAGTGGTGGAGCTGCACACACACAAACACACAGTTTTCCGGGATTTGTTGGGATTGTCCTCATAAGCCGTCCTGCACGGTGACCTGATGCTGCAGCGAGGCTGACAGAGACGGAGTGAGGGAGCTGCTGTGACAGCGACATCAAGTTCAGCTCAACACTTCAAATGTAGAGAAACACTGAAGAGAAGAGGGATGTTGGGCTAATATAGACGTATAGTGCTGTCGCGGATTTTTCCTCCTCATTCTTGACCAACTACATTATTTGAATTAAAGACTGACTTTAATGATTTTCAACGGAGCATCAGTCCTTATTATTGGGGGAACATATGTCATAAAAAGCATAAACATTCACACTGAGTTGTCTACACTTTTAAAAAATACAGAACACAATGCTAAAGTACCCTCAGTCATATGAGCATGTACAACATAATCAAAGACAGAGTGTGCAGAAAGAATGTGACATTTTGACCCCTTAGAATAGGTCAAGGTTACCCATCTTTGAACATGTCCAAGGGCTGTGTCTCAACAATGCTTCCTGTGAATTTGAAGACCCTGACAGTAAAAGGACTGGAGTTATGCTGAGGACAGACAGAAAAACAGACGGACAGACAGACAGATGCAAAGTCTTCACCATACCCGAGGGCCATATTTTGGCCTCTGGTAAAAATCAACAGTCTTGATGCAAGAGACAGATGGGATATCATGCCTAATAATGTTACTGTACGTGCACTCTCATGTACACTGACACAACAGTAAATCAAGTCTCTCCATTCACAGCCACTGAAGCTTTTAACATGGTGGCTTCCCTCACTTGTCTTTTTTGTGCACAATCTCTTAGTTTTTGAGAAGAGCCCATCCTAAAGAGATTTTCCACGCAGCATTTCCACTTCTTAATGATTGACTGAACTGCACTCAGGGAGATATGCAACAACTGGGATCAAGTGTAGGCCTTATATCTGCTGAATTGTTCATGAATTTGTGAAGAAACCCAAAAGAATACACACATGACACTGAAACCACTAATTTGCCAAAGAACAAGAATAACAGCAATACATTTGTGTATCACTTTCTTAAGAGATGCAACTCAGCATTCTGAGCCTTTCATGTCAGATGTTTTAATGAAAAACACAGCTGTAGTTTATAAGATAAAGTCAAAATAAAGAAAGAAAAAGGACAAAAACTGTTCTAAAACAGGGACCATAATAAATAACAGTTATACCACAAGTTAATGAAGTTGCCAGATACTCCTACTACGATTAATAATAATAATCTTTAATGATTGTAATTTATACACGTGTGGCGCAACCTCCCCAATCCACCACATGCACACATGCAACACTCCACCACCATACACACCCACACACACACACAACCCCCACACGCACACAACAGCCCTCCACACACAACCCCCCACTCCATATGCACCCACACACGCACACTCCACACACAACCTGCCACTCCCATACGCCTCCACCCATGTTCCCACACTGTTCAGCATTTTCAAAATGACCAGTAGAAAGTGTTTTGCAACATCAATGCAACAAAACAAGAAGAAACAGATTTTAAATCGTCCATCCATTCATCTATCCATCCATCCATTTTTTTTATACCCTCCAAATAAGGTTGGGTGTGTGTGTGTGTGTGTTGTGTGTGGTGTGTGTGTGTGTGTGTGTGTGTGTGTGTGTGTGTGTGTGTGTGTGTGTGTGTGTGTGTGTGTGTGTGTGTGTGGATGGAGCAGATTTTAGATCATCCATCCATCCATCTTCTACCGCTTAGTCCAATTAAGGGTCGAGGGGGGCTGGAACCTATCTCAGCAGTCATAGGGCGTGAGGCGGGGTACACCTAGGACAGGACGCCAGTCTGTCGCAGGGCCACAAACAGACAAACAAACACAGACACACCCACACGCACACCTAAGGACAATTTTAAAGATTCCAATCCACCTAACCCACATGCCTTTGGATGTGGCAGGAAATCGGAGCACCCGGAGGAAACCCACGCAAACACAGGGAGAACATGCAAACTCCACACAGAAAGGCCCTGGGAATTGAACCCACGACCTTCTCGCTATGAGGCAACAGTGCTAACCACTAAGTCACCGTGCCGCCCAGATTTTAGATCATAATCATGTAAAATAATCAGTGTACACAGTAAAATCACCAGTGTAAAACTAACACTAACAGTGTTAAATTAACACCGCCAATGTACATATGGCCCTAATCTGGCCAGAGTGGGACTGTTCACTGTCAGTGTTAATTTAACACTGGTGATTTTACTGTGTATTCACAAACCAGTTCACTCACTCATCTACAACCGCTTACCCAAGTAAGGTCTGGGGGGGGGGGGGGGGGGGTTGCTGGAGTCTACTCCAGCAGTCATAGGCAGGGTACACCCTGGACAGAATGTCAGTCCGTCCAAACTAATTCAAGGCCTATAAAAGGATTTGAAAAAGTAAGCAGATACAGCGTATTGAACAACTCTGAAAATAACCTGCAACTGCCATCACATCAACAACGAAGGTTTCTAATCATCTCCACACAACAGTGGGAGACTCACTGCGTGTCCAAATACTTTTGGTGCCCACCAGTGATGTGTGTGCGCGCGCGTGTGTTCGTGTGGTTCTGTAGATCCTGCATCATTAAAATAATTTGGAAGTGACTACCCTCAGACTAAACATGACAGTCTGCATTAAATGTTCATAATTTACTTTCAGCTCCAACATACTGAGATAGATAACAAGAAATAAACACTCGTACAGTGTCCAAACTACACAGGGACTGAAGCCCACAACAAACACCCCGCGCCCAGAGAGAGAGAGAAAGAGGGGTGAGAGAAGGGGGAGAGTGACTGATAAGTTCAGCACCACGGACAGCTCCTGACAGCGCAGCATCACTGGAGAGGATTTGCTGGAACCCGCGCGCGCTGCATCCCGTGCGCGTCACCCATCCGCCACTGATTTAACGATCGTGCGCGTGCGCGCGCAGGAGACAGAGCGTCTGGTGTTGCGTTTGAGCGCCGAAACAGCTGAAGAAACGAGAGAAGTACAGCCTGTTTTTCATCCTTACATCATCAGAGAGCGAGAGAGAGAGAAAGAGAGAGAGAGAGAGAGAGAGAGAGAGAGAGAGGTCCTTGCAGCCAGACTCCTCTCTGTCAGTCCTCAGCTGCAAAGCGAGTGTGACGGACCTCCTCCTCCTCCTTCTCCTCCTCCTCTTCCTGCACCTCCTCTCTGCTTATCGTCCGCACCGGCCAGGATGATGGACCGGCACCGTCCAGCGCGCGGATTCACGCTCTTACTTGCTGCCGCTTTGTGGATTTTCTGCCGCGTCACCGGAGCGCACGGAGCTTTGACAACAAGCCGTAAGTTGTTCTCTTGTTTCTGAGCTGGACCGGGTGTGTGCGCGGACCGGGGACCGGGACAGCGGGTCCGCAGGGTTCGGTGCACGGTGTGACGATAGATCTGGGCTGGTCCGGGCAGACAGATGGCTTTTGTGAGTTCGCACGTGCATGTGTTCGGTGTGTTTGGTGATGCTTTACCGAACTCGGATGTGGTTTGCTGTTTCTCTGTGCACACTCAGAATTTGGAAGCAGAGTGGTTTTGGACAGCTGGCACTTTGCAGAGATCTAAGTCCTCACTGTCACATCAAAACAAAGGATTGGAATATTTACTGGAATTTGGTTTGAAGCTTGTTTATCTTTGTATAACGTGAACTTGAACATGAACTCACATGAATCTGTGCAATTTGATTTGATTTGTTTTTGTTTGAACTGTAAATCCCAAGATAAATATTCAGCAAATTAAGTGCACAGGATGGATCCATTTTTTAATGAGTTGTTTGGAAAGAAATCCCCAGACCTTACGGAGCCGGACTCACAGAAATCCCAAGTATTGTATCTTTGCTTTCACTGTGCAGCACTATGCAGAAGTTTTAAGCACCCCATTAAATGGAACATATTGTGCTGAAGTTTTATTTCCCTTCATTAAAAAAAAAAAAAAAAAAAAAAAAATCAAACATTCCAACAAAGTGAATATGGGATTTTTCCCCCCACAATTTCAGGAAAGACACTAATCAGTTATTACATTACATGCTCCACTGGAAAAAAAAAAATCAAAAAATACAAAAACAAAGAGACAAGATTGGATTCTTGCACGACATAAATAAATGATCATTTAATCATATACGTACATTTCTAAAAGCTGAATAAACATAACACAAGTGATAGATAAACTGCAGAAGACCACCAAAAAGAAATGGGTTTTAAAATGTTAAAAAGTGGCCAGATATTTATATTTATGCATATAAAATTGACCTACAACAGATGAGGCGGCGTGATCCCCAACGCAAACACCCAACTCACCCCGGATGAAGCGATAGATAGATAGATAGATAGATAGATAGATAGATAGATAGATAGATAGATAGATAGATAGATAGATAGATAGATAGATAGATAGATAGATAGATAGATAGATAGATAGATAGATAGATAGATAGATAGATAGATAGATAGATAGATAGATAGATAGATAGATAGATAGATAGATAGATAGATAGATAGATAGATAGAATTTTCAGGTAAGAAAAGTTGATTTTGGTTTGCATTGATGGACTGCAACCCTACTCAGCCAGGTTTAGTTTCACCCGGGGAGGTGGGGTAAAGTAGCTATTACCAGAGTTTCTCAGTAATTTTACTACTGTCTGAATCTGTCATTTCAGTCATTTTGATAGACTGCATGCTGTTGTGTCAGTAAAGATTCTGTCACCTTTCACCTTCTGTAATATGAGCGGTAGAAATGACCTCAGGGTGTATTAATCCCATGTGAATACACATGTGAGTGATGTCCTGGAGTTTTCTACTGTTTATCTCAAGTGTGGAATTGCTTAAAGATCATGTGATGAAGTTCATGTCAGCACCTCAGCTGTGCCTTCCATCACTGTACTTTTTGCATGCAAATTCAAAAATAAACCAACACATTAAATATAAAGTCAGCGAGAGTGTACACAGCCAAAAAAAAAAAAAAAAAAAGAAAGAAAGATGCCAAGCTGACAGATAACTCAACTTGCAGCTGATCTGACTTCAGGCAGCTCCGTCATTCTCCTCACACACGGAAGATCAACCGGCACCGTTTTGTTCTGATGCTGAAAGTTGAAACGATAGTTGTTTGTAGGAGACTAGGTGAAGGTGAAAGCATCACCATTGATCCCAGTCTCCCCTATCTGCTTTAGTGTCACGTCAGTGTGATTTTTCCCCAGAATTACACAAGATTGATTTAATATCTCCTAATATATTCCATCTTGTTGAATTATATACTGTAGGTCATTATGTTTCTTCACATGTTGCTGGCTGTGGTGTTGTTCTTGGTGCATGTGAGCTCCATTATATCCGTCTGATATTTGCATCATCTTAACATATTAATTAGTCCTAACAGTCTTTAAAAGAAAAGAAAAAAAAAACAGGGAGAGTTATTTTTAGTGAGACTACGAGGGCTCGGTTTGGTGTCATCCTGGATGTTGGCGGTGCAGTGTGACTGATTCTTTTGGTGATCATCGGGGCTTCTCGGGTCCTGGATGAATGTGTCTGGGGATGACGGGCCTCATTAATTATCCTCATCCGACAACAGAGGGAGCAAGCAGGAAAGCAGAGAGATGTTCCTGTTACTGCGGCGACTGCCCTTATTACATGTTGCTTCACTTTATTAATTTCTTTTGTAACTGAGCAGAGGGCTGCAAACATATTGCAGTAGGGGAGGCCGGGGACAGCTGCAACACAAACACCGCCAAGCTCGTAAGGAGTATTTTATGGTGGAGCTGTTGGTATTTCTCACCACACAAACACATCTGTCTACTAATAGCAGTTAAAACAACTACTGGACATTTTATAACTTGACACCAAACACAAGATGTTCCATTTTCAAGTCTCACACATGGACGTTGTAATGCTAACTGGTGTCAAATAATAAAGCCCTCACTTTAAAATTACATCTGCATAACTGGACAAACCAAAGTGTGTACTTCTTGCACATTCATCTGAAAATATTTACTGTTAATTGTGCAACTGGCTAAAACTGTTTCTGGAATAAATAAATAAATAAATAAAAATCTTAGACAGGAATAAACTCAGCAACATTTTTTTTTATGCAACAAGTATTTTCATGATGTTATTTATGCCAAAAAAGTAACTCTAAGAACATCGGGAGATGAAAAAGCCATGCTCACATGGCTTTTCCCTCATGTCTGATTGCCTCCCCTACATTTTAAAATTTTCTTTAATATTTATAACTTCATGCGTCCTTTCAGACTTAGCTTTCACTTTTATTAAATATTTTAGATTTCATTAATTTATCTTCCTCTTTGTTTGTATTGTTGTATACATAAGTATGGTGACATCCAGAGGACAGGAAGTGGGCGTGGTCAACAGCCTTATGCGGTGGCTTAAATAAGTCAAAGTGTTTTTTTCATCTGTCTCAGAAGTTTCACACACAGCAGGGGTCGCTGAAGGACATCAGTGGTCCATAATTACACAGATGTAATTATTTTCAACATCAATTTATTAGATTCCTTCAGCTTTTCAGAGAACCTCTGATATTACATTAATTAGCTGTGTATCAGTAGAATAATTATTAATATTGATCATTTAGCAAGAATAAATAATGATTTGTTGCCTGTCTTAAAATTTGCAGACACAAATAAAGATTACATCTTTTTTTTTAAATTGGGCCATTGATTGGACAAAAGACATTTGACACCTGGAATGTTTTTCTTTTAAATTAATAAATTCATCATTTTTTAAACTATCTTTTAACTTTATTTTTTCAAGAGATGAATATTCATTATCACTATTATCATCCAATTACACGATCAAATTAGACAAATTAATTCATGTAAACTGTTAATTGCACATCTCCTCCAGTGATTTATAAACCCAGAATGAATCATATTTTGTGACGTGGCATCCGACATAGTCATCATCGTTCATTTATTGCAAATCTCAAAACCTGTCTGATAACTTTTTTTTTCTTTGGCAAGGGCATAATATGGGTCATTGACATTGTTCCCGGCTAAAAATCTTCGTAGATCCGTTCATTTGGAAATGGTGACCATTTTTATGCTGAAAACAGCCAATTTGAGTTCTTAAAGGCAATTTTCTCAGAAACTGTCTGATAATTTTTTTTTTTTTTCTAATTTGTCAAGGGCGTAATATGGGTCATTGACATATTTCACATTAAAAAAAATAATAGTCATAGATTTGTTCGTCTCGAAATGGTGGTCATTTTTATGCCAAAATGGCCATTTTGCCTTCGGCTTTAATTGAGCCGGTAACCCACAGGGCCCTTGGCACTCTAGTTTTAGATCTGGTGGGGAAATGCATTGTTTACATTCCTCTGGGATTTGCTGGATTTATGCGGCCCCTGGGTCACCACTTTGACCCTCCTGTTGTACAGCATGCTTGTGAATTAGTCATTAAAGAATGTGTAGAAGTGACGTGTTCATGTGTGTCTCCATGTTGGGCGTGATTAATGAAGATTATTAAATGTGAAACAGCGGTCAGTGACCTCATGGTGACCTGGTGTCGTACTGCTGACACTTTAATTATAGTACCTTATTGATCGCTTCGATCACTTAGTCCACAGGTCAGACTGGTTCAGTCTCCCTGGAGCAATGGTTCAGTATGTGCAGCAGTATGTGCAGCCGGCTGTTCGCGACAATCCAGCTGTGCCTAAAAAGTCCACTGGAGGCTTTTTGTTTGCAGCTGCTGAGAATCTCTCACATTCTAACCATCTTACTTGAATTTGGCATTCATGTTGCATTCAAGTGCATTTCTACTGACGTGGAAAGTGGATTAACAGTCAGTTACAAGATTAGATCATTTTCAGAAAAAAAAAAAAAAAAAAAAATCACCATTAGAAATGCCAAACTTTGACTTGTTCTTCTCTTTTAGATGACCTTCTATTTTGTTTTCTTGGAGAAAAACTGGTTTTGTTTGATTGAAAACAAACTGGTGTATTCTAATGGGACACCAGACCAAACTGGTGTTAAGTATTTGTTAAACCCATCAGATTTAAAACTGGCTTCAAAAACTTTTCAACCACAGGTCAAATAGTTTAGATTGGAATTGGTGTGACAAAAGTCACATGACTTAAAGTGGTTTTGACTAGTTCTTCTTGACTAGTTCTTTTTTAAAAGGCTTTAAAATCACACGTTTTTAAAACACTTGAAATGGGTGGTTCATCTATCCATCCATCCATCCATCCATCCATCCATCCATCCATCCATCCATCCATCCATCCATCCATTTATCATTTTACCCTCCATCCGTCTGTCTGTCTGTCCATCCATCCATCTTCCCAAGTGCCCCTCTACTGATCCATCCACCTATGTTCCCATTCACACATCCATCCACTCCTGCATCACAGCCCATCAGGTCCAACTTGGAACCAACCATTCCATTCCAGCTCTGTACTGGATGTCTGCATGGTAACTTTATCTGTCCATGGGGACAAAATGTGAAACTGTCAGCATCACTGTAACCAATCATCTGAGGCATAAACCCAAACAAGATTAACATTTCCATCCCGCTGTGTCAAACACACCAGCACATTTACAGTCAGTGGCCTGGTCGACCCTCTGACAGTGAGGATTCTGGGGCGTGCAAGTGTCAGTGAAGTGCATGCACTTTGTGATGCAATAAAGGCAGAGTTACACCTTTGATTTTCCTCAATGTGCTTTTCTCTTTTGCTGTTCTGCTGCGTTCAGTTTGTTTTAATTGGTTCTTGCAGCGATATCAGCTGCTGAAGATCAGTTATGTTCTAGATAAATTAAACAAATGCACAAACACCAGCCTGTGGAATACAAACACAAATCACACGGGGGAACAAATGTTTGTGCTTGTATTTCTGCTGTATTCTCCAGTGACTGGTTTGGATTTGTTCTTATTGTGTGTCACCACCTACTGTAACATCTCCAAAGCATTGCTGCACTCTTTTCATTTGTTGTTTGCTGTCTGGGATTAAAATGCTCAGGAGCAAAATTTACAAAAGGAATCTGTCTATGTTTTTGGCTATATTAAGTAATTAGATGACAAACAGAAAAATCATTGCAGTATTTTGAAAATCTGTCAAATGTTTAAGTTATTTACCAAGAAAAAAAGGCCAATTTTGTTATTTGTCCCAACTTATGAAATGTCAGGACTGGTTTATTATTATTATTTTTAAAGAAATTGTTATTATTATTGACTGATGTTGTGAACCTGCGCATCACAGTCAAATGTTTAGCTCAAGATTTCACCACTTTGCTGTTGGATCAATTCGACGTTCATTGTTGGGAAAGTGTAGGAACACGGACCCACAACAGGGGGCGCAAATGAACGGACAATGGAGAAAGTCAAATCACAAAGTTTTACTGTTGTGAACTCACACAACAAACACAACAGATTACAAATACAGCAGTAACCGAATTCCAAAGGTGTCGTGTGGGCAGGCTCGACGATAGGAGACGTCTGTCCGAGTCGAACCGGAACCACCCGATTTCCTCTGCCACCGAACCCCGGGGATACTGGAGCCGCCAAGTCCCGAACCCCAGGTGGCCACTGCCTCCGCTCGTCGGATCCGGTACTGCTGGCAAGGAACAGAAACAGTCAGGTGTGGGTGCGGCTGCACCCAGCAACACACAGGGTGGAAACACCACCTCTACCTCTTCTCAAAAACAACACTGAAGGATTGGAAGGTGAGTACTTATCTAGTCACGTCCAACACTGTCTTCAGCTGACCTTAAGCACAAGCAAAAAGTATTAACTCTTAGAATAGAGTAACTGGCTGAGTTCGTTACCTCCTTGGTAGAGCGATATCTCGGCAATGAGGTAGAGATGCCATCCTGCTGATATACCTCCCTGTTGATGGATATCAGCTGTCTCGTCTCAGGTGATGGGTGACAGCTGTCACCCTGGCTGCTCCTGTGAGGCGGCAGCGCCCTCTGGTGCCTGGAGCCCGCACTCCAGACAGGGCGCCCTCTGGTGGTGGTGGGCCAGCAGTACCTCCTCTTCAGCGGCCCACACAACAGGACCCCCCCCTCAACGGGCGCCTCCTGGCGCACGACCAGGCTTGTCCGGGTGGCGACGGTAGAAGTCGGCCAGGAGGGCCGGGTCCAGGATGAAGCTCCTCTTCACCCAGGAGCGCTCTTCGGGACCGTACCCTTCCCAGTCCACCAGATACTGCAAACCCCGGCCCATCCGTCGGACGTCCAGGAGCCGGCGTACAGTCCAAGCCGGCTCGCCGTCGATGATCCGGGCAGGAGGTGGTGCCGGACCCGGAGTGCAGAGGGGTGAGGTGTGATGAGGTTTGATTCTGGAAACATGGAACACTGGATGAATCCGCAGTGAGGCCGGAAACTGAAGCCTCACTGCGGCGGGATTGATGACCTTGAGAATTTTAAACGGACCAATGTATCGTTCCTGTAGTTTTGGGGAGTCCACTTGTAGGGGAATGTCCTTGGTGGACAACCACACTTCCTGCCCAGGACGATACGTAGGAGCCGGGATCCGCCGCCGGTCTGCATGGTTCTTCGCCCTCGTCCGGGCCTTCAACAAAGCAGAACGGGCAGCACACCACACCCGATGGCACTTCCGTAGGTGGGCCTGGACCGAGGGCACACCGACCTCTCCCTCGACCACCGGGAATAACGGGGGCTGATACCCCAAACACACCTCAAAAGGGGAGAGGCCGGTGGCTGATGATACTTGACTGTTGTGGGCGTACTCGATCCAGGCCAGGTGGGTACTCCAGGCCGTCGGGTGCACGGCTGTCACACAACGTAGGGTCTGCTCCATCTCTTGGTTGGCCCGTTCTGCTTGCCCGTTGGTCTGGGGGTGATACCCGGACGAGAGACTGACCGTGGCCCCCAGTTCCCGGCAGAAGCTCCTCCAGACGTGCGAGGAGGACTGGGGACCGCGATCGGAGACGATGTCTGATGGTATCCCATGCAGACGGACGACGTGGTGGACCAGGAGGTCCGCTGTCTCCTGGGCCGTTGGTAGCTTCGGGAGGGCCACAAAGTGGGCCACCTTGGAGAATCGGTCCACTATCGTGAGGACGATGGTGTTTCCCTGGGACGGCGGGAGGCCCGTGACAAAATCCAGGCCGATGTGAGACCAGGGGCGATGAGGCACGGGCAGCGGCTGTAGCAATCCCGATGTCTTGCGGTGGTCGGCCTTGCCTCTGGCGCAGGTGGTACAGGCCTGGATGTAACCCCGGACGTCGGCCTCCAGGGACGCCCACCAGAAGCGCTGCCGGACGACTGCCACGGTTCTTCGCACCCCAGGATGACAGGAGAGCTTAGAACCGTGACAGAAGTCCAGAACTGCAGCCCTGGCTTCTGGTGAGACGTAGAGTTTGTTCTTCGGTCCGGTTCCGGGGTCTGGGTCTCGTGTCAGGGCCTCCCGGACGGTCTTCTCCACGTCCCAGGTGAGGGCGGCCACGATAGCGGACTCCGGGATGATGGGATCCGGGGGATCCGACGACTCCGTTTTGACCTCATCTTCATGTACCCGGAACAAGGCATCCGATCTCTGGTTTTTGGTCCCGGGACGGTAGGTGATCCGGAAGTCAAAACGGCCGAAGAACAGTGACCAGCGGGCTTGCCTGGGATTCAGTCGCTTGGCGGTCCTGATATACTCCAGGTTCCGGTGGTCAGTGAAAACCGTGAATGGCATGGACGTTCCCTCCAACAGATGTCTCCACTCCTCAAGGGCCTCTTTCACCGCAAGGAGCTCTCGATTGCCGACGTCATAGTTCCGTTCGGCTGGGGTCAACCTGCGGGAAAAATAGGCACACGGGTGAAGGACCTTATCGGTCTTCCCGCTCTGGGACAGCACGGCTCCTATCCCTGAGTCCGAGGCATCCACTTCAACCACTAACTGGCGACTAGGATCGGGCTGCACCAGAACAGGTGCAGATGAGAAGCGCCGTTTCAACTCCTTGAACGCGGCTTCGCAACGATCCGACCAGGTGAAGGGGACTTTTGGTGAGGTCAGGGCTGTCAGGAGGCTAACTACCTGACTGTAGCCCTTAATGAACCTCCTGTAGAAATTAGCAAAGCCTAGGAACTGTTGCAACTTCCTACGGCTTGTGGGTTGGGGCCAGTCTCTCACCGCCGCAACCTTGGCCGGATCAGGAGCGACGGAGTTGGAGGAGATGATGAACCCCAAGAAGGACAAAGACGTGCGGTGGAACTCACACTTCTCGCCCTTCACAAACAGCCGGTTCTCCAACAACCGCTGCAGGACCTGACGTACATGCTGGACATGAGTCTCAGGGTCCGGAGAAAAGATGAGTATATCGTCTAGGTATACGAAGACGAACCGGTGCAGGAAATCCCGCAAGACATCGTTAACCAACGCTTGGAAAGTCGCGGGAGCGTTTGTGAGACCGAACGGCATGACCAGGTACTCAAAGTGACCTAAGGGGGTGTTAAATGCCGTCTTCCACTCGTCTCCCTTCCGGATCCGAACCAGGTGGTACGCATTTCTAAGATCGAGCTTGGTGAAAATCTGGGCTCCATGCAGGGGTGTGAACACTGAATCCAACAGGGGCAACGGGTATCGGTTGCGAACCGTGATCTCGTTCAACCCCCTATAATCAATGCATGGACGAAGTCCGCCATCTTTTTTGCCCACAAAAAAGAAACCTGCGCCCATTGGGGAGGTGGAATTCCGGATCAACCCAGCAGCTAACGAGTCCCGGATGTAGGTCTCCATTGATTCGCGCTCAGGCCGTGAGAGGTTGTACAGCCTACTGGACGGGAACTCACTGCCCGGAACCAAATCAATGGCACAATCATACGGATGGTGGGGGGGAAGAGTGAGAGCCAGATCCTTGCTGAACACGTCGACAAGGTCGTGGTACTCCACCGGCACCGTCCCCAGATTGGGCGGGACTCTGACCTCCTCCTTAGCTCGGGAGCCGGGAGGAACCGAGGAACCTAGACACACCCGATGGCAGGTCTCGCTCCACTGAACCACTACCCCGGACGGCCAATCAATCCGGGGATTGTGCTTCAACATCCAGGGAAATCCTAAAACCACACGGGAGGTGGCCTGAGTCACAAAAAACTCGATCACCTCCCGGTGATTTCCTGACACCACCAGAGTTACAGGTGGTGTCTTATGCGTGATCGGAGGGAGTAGGGAGCCATCTAGTGCCCGAACCTGTACAGGCGAGGTAAGCGCCACCAGAGGGAGCCCTATCTCCCTGGCCCATCTGCTGTCCAACAGATTCCCCTCAGAGCCCGTGTCCACCAGTGCTGGGGCCTTCAGGGTTGAGTCCTCATAAAGGATCGTGACTGGGAGTCGTGTGGCAATGTGGGTGTGTCCCACGTGAATGTCTCGGCCCACCCCTAGCCCAGTCTCTAGGGGCGGGGCGTTGGAGTTGAACCGCTCGGGGCAGTCTCTCATATGGTGCTCTATCGCACCACAAACAAAACAGGCTCCATGGGCCTGTCTCCTCTGTGCGTCTGGTGCCCTAAATGTTGCCCTACTCGTGTCCATAGCTTCGTCAGTAGGGGGAGCTGTGGCCCCACGGAGCGCAGGGGCCGTGGAGTGTGGGGAAGGCGGAGCGCGGTCGGAACCGGAAGGGAGAGGGACGGCGCGTGCCCGGCCACGCCCTTTGTCTCGTTCCCGCCGACGTTCTTCTAACCGGTTGTCTAACCGTATGACAAGATCGATGAGTCCATCTAAATCCCGCGGTTCGTCCTTAGCCACCAGGTGCTCCTTAAGAACCAATGACAGTCCGTTTACAAAGGCGGCGCGGAGGGCAGCACTATTCCAGCCGGACCTCGCAGCCGCGATGCGGAAGTCGACTGCATAGGCAGCTGCGCTCCGACGCCCCTGTCTCATCGACAGTAGCACAGTTGAAGCGGTTTCTCCTCTATTGGGGTGATCGAACACGGTTCTGAACTCCCTCACAAACCCATCATATGTCTGAAGGAGCCGTGACTTTTGCTCCCAGAGTGCTGTAGCCCAAGCGCGTGCCTCGCTGCGAAGCAGGTTTATTACATAAGCTACCTTGCTAGCATCAGTCGCGTACATAACTGGACGCTGTGCGAAGACGAGCGAACACTGCATAAGGAAATCCGCGCACGTCTCCACACAGCCTCCGTACGGCTCTGGGGGGCTTATGTATGCTTCCGGGGAAGGTGGGAGTGTCAGTGAAGTGCATGCACTTTGTGATGCAATAAAGGCAGAGTTACACCTTTGATTTTCCTCAATGTGCTTTTCTCTTTTGCTGTTCTGCTGCGTTCAGTTTGTTTTAATTGGTTCTTGCAGCGATATCAGCTGCTGAAGATCAGTTATGTTCTAGATAAATTAAACAAATGCACAAACACCAGCCTGTGGAATACAAACACAAATCACACGGGGGAACAAATGTTTGTGCTTGTATTTCTGCTGTATTCTCCAGTGACTGGTTTGGATTTGTTCTTATTGTGTGTCACCACCTACTGTAACATCTCCAAAGCATTGCTGCACTCTTTTCATTTGTTGTTTGCTGTCTGGGATTAAAATGCTCAGGAGCAAAATTTACAAAAGGAATCTGTCTGTGTTTTTGGCTATATTAAGTAATTAGATGACAAACAGAAAAATCATTGCAGTATTTTGAAAATCTGTCAAATGTTTAAGTTATTTACCAAGAAAAAAAGGCCAATTTTGTTATTTGTCCCAACTTATGAAATGTCAGGACTGGTTTATTATTATTATTTTTAAAGAAATTGTTATTATTATTGACTGATGTTGTGAACCTGCGCATCACAGTCAAATGTTTAGCTCAAGATTTCACCACTTTGCTGTTGGATCAATTCGACGTTCATTGTTGGGAAAGTGTAGGAACACGGACCCACAACAGGGGGCGCAAATGAACGGACAATGGAGAAAGTCAAATCACAAAGTTTTACTGTTGTGAACTCACACAACAAACACAACAGATTACAAATACAGCAGTAACCGAATTCCAAAGGTGTCGTGTGGGCAGGCTCGACGATAGGAGACGTCTGTCCGAGTCGAACCGGAACCACCCGATTTCCTCTGCCACCGAACCCCGGGGATACTGGAGCCGCCAAGTCCCGAACCCCAGGTGGCCACTGCCTCCGCTCGTCGGATCCGGTACTGCTGGCAAGGAACAGAAACAGTCAGGTGTGGGTGCGGCTGCACCCAGCAACACACAGGGTGGAAACACCACCTCTACCTCTTCTCAAAAACAACACTGAAGGATTGGAAGGTGAGTACTTATCTAGTCACGTCCAACACTGTCTTCAGCTGACCTTAAGCACAAGCAAAAAGTATTAACTCTTAGAATAGAGTAACTGGCTGAGTTCGTTACCTCCTTGGTAGAGCGATATCTCGGCAATGAGGTAGAGATGCCGTCCTGCTGATATACCTCCCTGTTGATGGATATCAGCTGTCTCGTCTCAGGTGATGGGTGACAGCTGTCACCCTGGCTGCTCCTGTGAGGCGGCAGCGCCCTCTGGTGCCTGGAGCCCGCACTCCAGATAGGGCGCCCTCTGGTGGTGGTGGGCCAGCAGTACCTCCTCTTCAGCGGCCCACACAACAGTTCATGCTGCTGATGAAGGTTTTTTCTTCTTTAGATTCCTTGATGCGAACCTCTCTGACATTATCGGGTATTCATAAATACCCCCCCACACACACACACACACACACTCTCCATACCCCCACCCCCACCTGTAGCTTTAGCATGCCACAACAATCACCATTTTCTGGTTTGAAACTAAGAATAAAATATTTTATACAGTCTAATCTGACATAAGTAGAACTAATCTATATTTAAACTGTAGTACAGGTGTTTGGATAATCCCATGATTAACTTCAAACATTCTCGATTAAATGAGACGTTTTATTTGGCACTTGTATGAAACTCATATTATGATATTTTAAATGGAGTCTAATTTGGATAATTTTGTGCTAACCTGGATTTAAATGGTCCCACACAAAGATCAACTAATTTAAACTGCAACAACTGTGGTGTGGACAACTTCAGACATGATGTTGTCCACACCAGCATATTGTCACTCTTCCATGGCTTCTGGCACCTTGCACAAGACACTGTAACATCTTTCTCATCACACTTTCTTTGATACTGTCATGAGGGTGCCTCACCATGTCTGGTGTGTCTTAGCTTGCGAGATTTAGAATACAGTAGAATGGATTTATTGTCATTGCAATAACCTGCAACGAAATTGGAGATTTAATGCATTTCAGTTCTTGCCATTTTGTAGACTTGTCCATTGGTTGCCATCTTCATCAATGAGCTTCTCCTCAGTGCTATATTTTTTTAAAATATATTTTCTCAACTGATATACTTATTCACCTAAAATTTTTATCTAAATGTCACCTATACAGTTGTCATCTGTTTCACTTATTTTGATCCAGTTTGATTAAATACTACCGGCTCCATGAAATTTTTTTTTTTTTTTTTTTGCTATGGGGTCAGCCTGGATCCCAATTTGATATAATGATATCTGGTCAGACTCTATGGCAAAAATCTGACCTTGAGTCAAATTTTCATAACTATTGAGCTATCAGCGGGTTTTTATTCAGGTTATTTGTCTCAGAGAGACTGCAGGGAAGCGCGAAGTATGGAATTTTTGTACTGAAAAGTCATGTTCAAAAAAGAGAAAAAACTATCAAAACTATTTCAAAATGAAATGTGGTTTATCAGGCAAAATAATCAAAAGTTTCTTTCTGCAAAAATGTCATAAAAAAGATAAAGACATTTTGGGGATGTCCAAATACTAAACAGCAAGTTTCATGACATACGTATATTGATGAGGGTTAAAGTCTTATTAATCTACTTTGAATCAGTTTAACCCAGATGTTAGCCATGTTCAAACCTTTCTAGTTTAATTAAATAGAAATTGGTTGTTTGAAATTATTCTAAACAACACATAATGTGGCCACAACACTTTTAATCCACTTTCAAGCAGTTAGCCAATTAAAAAAACAAACTGGTTTTAAACATCTTTAAACCAGTAATATGATGGTTTAAACTGGATTTGAATGTTAAATTGGATTTGAACTGCTTTTGACTTCTTGTCAAAAAGCAACTATATAAAGACAATAAGATGAGCCTCGGAGTCGGTCGGTTAGTGACACTGTGGGTGGTCAAGTGGGACGCCTCTGGAGCTCGTCTGATTAAAAAAAGAATGGAAAAATAAGATTAGCCTTTGTCTAGCTCATTAAGACTGCCAGGCTGTTTGACATAACCATCAGTCTGCTTGTATCTCCAGGGCCAAATGGGAACACAGTAATTCATTTTAGATGCTCAGAAGCAAAATGGCAGCATTTAGATGCATCCTGGTGACAACATAAATGTTCAGATTTTAAGACTGACAAAAACCTGAGCAAACCGAAGACATCAATATTTCATTCTGCTCTGCTGAAGAAAGTGGTTCAAATCTCAAAAGAGACCAGCACAAGGTCTGATCCAATATCTGATCCAATTTGGACCAAACCTTTTGGAATGATTGAGGGTCAACCAAGAACAAAATGATTAGATTTTGAGAAAATGTGCTAAAAAGTCAAGATCACAGGCCAAGGTCAACATATTGGCCCATAGCTTGAATAATTAATTCAGGAAATTGGTTAAAAATACATCTATGGTTAATCTTATACATAAATATGAAGTCATACATGACTTTACTATTGATCACATGACCTATATCATTGGGGGACAGTCATTTAGAATGGTAAATTTAAGGAATTGGTTCAACACACATCTATGGTGATGATTAAACACGAAGTCACACATCACCTTTTTATTGGTCACCTGACCTTTAATGTTGAGTGACATTGAATGATCAAACTCATTTGGAATGATGATTTTGAAGCAACACAAATATGAATGATATATCACGTTTCTCTTGGTCAAATGACCTTTGACGGCCCTGAAGTGTCAAATGCAATGGCATACCTGCTTAACTCAACAAGTTTGGAAACAATATGGACTAAACATGCTGGAAGGGTTGTGTGTGTGTGTGTGTGTGTGTGCATCTGTGTGTGTGTGAGACGAGGATAAAGTTTTAGAAATTTGGACAGAATTGATCAAATGTCAAAGCCATCCAAAACCATACTGTGTATTATAGTATCACTGAATCACGAAAAATTAATTTCCAAAAATTTATGTCAAACATGTAAGTTGCCATTAGAGTTACTTAAATTTTTGGATAAGATTTGATGTGGGAAGAGCTGATTTAATACTGGATGTAGCAATTTGTAAGTACCATATTTTTGGAGTATAAATATATATATATATTTTTAAATTATCTTGGGATGTTTTGCCATTTAAACTCTGGTGAGACTTACATATTGAAAAATCACATGTTCATTAAAAAAACCAATTAAAAGATAACAAAAATCAAATGTACTCATGTATTTATTGTAAGCTGTGGGCGAGAAAACCTTGATCACCTGTATCAAATACCATCCACCTTGCTTATTTTTAGAATTTAAAAGTCCTTATGGTACACACCACAAACTGATGGCTTCTTGCATGAATCCATCTTCCAAATTCTTTTGTCCAGATTACATCTACTAACATCTAATATGCTGTCCAATACACACCTGTTTGTCCATCTTTGCTTATTTTTGGAAATCAAAAGACCTTATATTAAGTAACAGCACAGACTATAGTGTGCACATGTGCTACACTGAGTTCCTGTCTGTTGAGAAACAGCAAAAAGTATGACTTATACTCCAGTGCGACAATATATATTTGTTATTTTTCTTCTTCAAGAAGCGTCTTTTTGACAGGTGGGACTCATACACTAGAAAATATGGTAGCTTCTGAATATAATGTTTCAAGTAAGCCAGTAAGGTCAAGCAAAATCAGACGATTCAAATGAACCATGTCATCCAAAATGATTATTCTAGATTGTAGCTGGTGAATGCCTTTACAGTTCAAACATAATATTTCTTCTGATAAACCAGTTTCATTTTCACTTTTCACTGCTGGGTAAATTCAAGGATTACAAACACATAACGCAAGAAAAATGAATGAAAAAAAACCCAAACACTGTCATCATCTTTCAAAAGCAGTAAAACACAATATTAGAAGTCACAGTTTATCTCAGTATTATATACATGAACTAAAAAGCTGCTGCTTTTTTCACACGTTTTGAACCCCAGTGGCTTAAACAAATGAAATACGTCCATTAATGCATTGATTGGCAGAGTAAAAGACACGTTTGTAAATATAAATTCTTACCTGTTAGTTTCAGTGGGATTCATCTGAAGAAATAAAGCGTCCTTTTTTAAAAATCCAAAACAGTGTCTAAATGGTGACGAAAAGTCCCTCTGTACACACAGTTGCATTGTGAGAGCTCCTCTCCCCCACCGAGGCTTGGCAATTAACCCTCTGGGGTCCGAGGGCATTTTTTGGACAGTTCACTCGCCTGGCATAAATGTTTTACTATTGCTGTTAACAGCTCTCCCTGCATCCCACAATCAAGTTTTTGTCTCCTTTTTTCAGGACAACCTGTTCTTTCATAATATATATGCTTCTGTTGTGTTTTATAAGTGTAATAAAGGTTTACAATCAAACATAACAAAGTAAAAAGTAAAGCGAAAAATAATTTTCCACACATTTAATCAAAACACACAGCAAACTATAATAAACAACTGATGACACTTTATAAAGGTAATTTGAGGTCTTGTGTGAAAGACTGTACAACAAAAAAGTTCAAACAATAAACACAATGTTTCTGTGTAGGCTCTAAGTTGTCTGGTAGTCTGACTTCTGTCTTGACTCTTCTTCTCTTCTAGAATCAATACAGAAGTCAGACTACCAGAGCAAGAATTTTAGCTGAGGAAGCTTCTGCGATTTTAAGCGAAACGTCCTTGCGTCAAGCAACCCAGTCCACTCGAAGATTCAAGCTTCTCTACAATAAACACAATGGCACATTTTGAACAATGTATACAAAATGGTCTATTCGTTTATGCTCTAGTCTGAGGAGCGGCCCCTCTCCCTCACCTCATTGATATGGTAAACAGGGCTTTACGCCAGAGGGAGAGAGCCACAGAGAAATCCAGTAACATTCAAATGCAAACTAGTTGAGGAATCCTGAGGTTACACACTCTGTGTTAGAGCACGTGAGATTGTCATGCAAGGCTCTCCGTCTCTTTCACTTTCGCTGTGTGTAATGGCACAGGGCACATTGGAGGAGTTAGGGGGCTATTCAAACGGGCCAACTAGTAAGATATCACTCCTGAAAATGATCTTTGGTTCATTACGTGAGGTAAATCTGCCCTACGATTGGATTTTGGAAAACCATGTGACGGTGAACCAATTCCGATTGGACACTGACATTGCGCACATCATCACACAGCTTCTATGAGGAGTACAAAGATGGCCGATGGTGGATCGAAGGTCCGCAGAGTTAACCTTTCAGCAAAAAGTTTCTATCTCATATCATTAAAAAGTTATTTATAATTTAGTAAAGCTTGGTCCAAGCCATAATATACGACTGGGTCGGCCCCAGAGGGTTAAATTATCCCGTCAGCCACAAAGAAATAAAATAAGATAATGTTAAAATTAGTCAGTTAGTTATAATTAAAATTAGTTAAAATTAATAGGGGAGGTGATGGTCTAGTGGCTAAAGTGTTGGGCTTGAGTCCAGAAGATCATGGGTTCAAATCCCCACCTGACTGGAAAATCACTAAGGGCCCTTGGGCAAGGCCTTTAATCCCCTATTGCTCCCGGTGTGTAGTAAACGCCTTGTATAGCAGCACCCTGACATCGGGGTGAATGTGAGGCATAATTGTAAAGCGCTTTGAGCGTCTGATTCAGATGGAAAAGTGCTATATAAATGCAGTCCATTTACCATTTACCATTTAGTCCGTTTTGTTTATGCTGAGCGGACGGTATAACGTCCAAAGTGAACCTGAACTACACTACCCACCATGCTCCCTGCGTCGACCAACCAATCACGTCTTGCACTTAATGATGACGTCATCAGCAAGGCAGGCAGCCCGTCTGCAGGCAGCCAGTCTGCAACACACACACAACAGATGGACTAAAATGTTTGATTTTAGGGTTTACAAACGTTTTTGACTGTTAAACTTTACTGATTTTACCAGCAAAAAAAAAAAAAAAAAAATGTTATCGGACTGAAAGTTATCAGAACTAAAATTATCGGAAGATAATTGGTCCGATGATGGTTTTAAAACTGATATGAAAAACTAATCACTAGCAAAAACATTAGCTTTGATAATCTGTTATTGGATTAGCTGAACTCTGCATCGATCACTAATGGTAAAATTTTAATGCGCAATCATGTCATTTCCTGAAAACCATCACATCAGAGTTGGCCAAAATAAACCCGATGGCCTTGGCTCCCATTAGGAGGCGGTAATGATAGGATTAAAGCAGGAGGATGAGCTCAGTACCTGGCGTGCGGCTTTGTTTGGCCTCTGTGTGCTTGTGTTCTATTCAGTGTAGCCGCGCTGGTAGATTTATCATGCAAGTCGACAGGTGAGTCAGCCCGACAGGAGCCAAGGTCTAGTTGTTAATTGCGCTGCCATTTCTTCCTTCTGCCCTGTCCTCTTCTGTAGTAATTGCTCTTCCCTCCTGCACCTTTTTCTTTTGCTCTTTTACACTCCTTCCCTGAGCTCCTCTTTCCCTCATTTCCCTCCTCTGACTTTTCACCTTTTAAGAAAACCCATTCAACAAAAAGCCATCCACACCGTGCACCCGCTCCGTCAGCTGTCTCATCCCCACGGCCCTCTGATTAATCTTTTCCCTCTGTGTTCAGCCAGTTTTATATGTCAACATCTCCTTGGATATAAGCAGTGAAAGGTGCTATTGGTAACCATAGGACACAGACGCTCACAGACGTCAGTCTGCAAACCTCCCCAATCTCACTGAAGCTCTGAAAGTTCAAAGTAACTGATACATAAAAGTACAGTGCATCCAGAAAGTATTCATAGCACTTCACTTTTTCCACATTTTGCAATGTTACAGCCTTTTTCTAAAATGGAGTCAATTAATTTTATCCCTCAAAATTCTACTCACGATACCCCATAATGACAACATCAAAAAAGTTAATTTTTTTTATTTTTTTCTCCAAATTTATAAAACATAAATAACTGAGTAATCATTATAGACAGGTGTGTGCTTTTCCAAATCATGTCCAATCAACTGAATTTACTCCAGTTGGACTTCAATTAAGCTGTAGAAACATCTCAAGGATGATCAGTGGAAACAGGATGCACCTGAGCTCAATGTTGAGCTTCATGGCAAAGGCTGTGAATACTTATGTATAAGTGATTTCTTAGTTGTTTTTATTTTTAATAAAATTGCAAAAATTGCAGACTTTTTTCACTTTGTCATTATCGGGTATTGTGTGTAGAATTTTAAGAAAAAAATGAATTTACTCCATTTTGGAATAAGGCTGTAACATAACAAAATGTGCAAAAAGTGAAGCATGGGCAATTCTTTCTGGATGCAGTGTAATTTACTTAAACTGCCTTATATATTTCTCCTGATATGTGCAACTCTGACCATCCAGCCATCCATATATCTATTATTCATCCATTATTCATACATTGATCCATAAAGTGATCATCCATCATGTCTGTCCATCATCGATCAAGTTACCATCCATCCATCCAGCTTAAGCTTTATATGCAATTTATATATTGTGAAAGTAACTTCAATAACAGCCGTTGTTTGCAGTGAAAGTAGCACTGTGTATTGTACAAGTTGATGAAGTACTGGAATTGCCTTTAAAAATTCCATATGGCTTAAAAATACTTACAGTTTCTTGGGTTGACCAAGGCTTGCCTGGAAATGCACCTGTCTGCCCGTACATCCATCCATCCATCCATCCATCCATCCATCCATCCATACTTATTCTGATAGAGGATTGTAAGCAGACTGGTATGTATCACAGTATCCATTGGCTGAGTGGTGGGATACATCAAGCCCTGATCCTTTAGCCCCTCCCCCCAGCCCGGCCTTCTCAAACATGAGTTTGGACCCACATATGTTTGCGTATTATGAGGAGATGGTGGCCGAGCTATGTATTCCTTAAATTGAACATCGCAAGTTAATTGGCTGAGAGCTCACCCGTCATCATTGCGACCTAGTTATTGCAAAAGCATGGCAGAGTTACAGAAGAAGATTATTGTGCCTGTAAAAAAGATGCAAGAATTCATCATCAAAAATTCCATGAATGTTAATGGGTGTATATCGGCTGACCTTGTCATTTGATTGGTGGGTTGTATGTCACGTGACATGAATGATTCATACCATTTGCCGTTGCGTTTCATTGACTGTGCAATAGTTCTGTTTTAGCTTGCAATTTTGGTGCTATATGAAATGTGCAATTGCACGCTCGGACCACCGCGCATGGTCACACTACCGGGGGTGGCGTTTAGCTGAACATACCAGCACCAGTGGAACAACAAAATGTAAGTCCCTTTGCTGTTATTTATAAATTAATAAAATATTAAATGACAAGGATCTATTTTAGCTGTTATATAAAACAAATAATGAATGTTTTTACATTATTTCAATGGAACAAATATTTAAATTGCTGAAAGCTAGAACATACCATACAATAAGCTTTCACCTCATGAAATATTCGTACCATTGAACTCATAAACATTCATTATTTGTATACCATATAATTTAAAACCAAACACCTGGAACGCTTGAAGTTGTTGTAACTGGGTCACCTTTTTGTGGTGATCTGCAGCACTCTATGGTGGTCACATTACTCAAAAGTAATGTTTGTCAGTAGTCAGCTGAGGCCGCGTCCTGTGGAGGAGGAGGTTTCATAGACTGGAGGAGAGTCCAGAAGACACCCTGGATGTATTGGAGCCACGGCCCTTCTCCATGACATGGAACAGGAATGATCTAATGCCTGAACAGCCCACTTTGACCCACACACCTTGTGGGTGTGTCTCACAGAGCAAGCAGGAATTCAAATGTGGTCTTCCGTGACATAAGTGACAGAAGGGTAAACAGTGATTTTTGCATTTTAGGATTCCTTAGTTTAGTGACAGGGTGTCATGACATCACAGACGACACATCAGATCAACAGAAATGACAAAGATTTAATTTAATTCCTTGGCAGACTCTCTTTATTCTCACATACTGATGATGACGCACACGTTTAACTTTCAAGGCCAGTATGTCTGAGAATGACACTTCACAGTGATCAAACAAGTCAACTTCAAAACGCTCAGCTACACAGACCTTTAAAAGTTACTTCACATTCATAGAGGAATAACCAAGGGCAAGCAGCAGAAATTATTATAATTCATGTTGATTTTCACACAAAAATCAAACCAAAACAGTTATATCTGCAGCAGCCTTGAATCATATAAATAAACATGAAAATTGAATGTTTTGTTTCCAAAGAAGAAAGTCTTCTACAGTTAGGCGAGGTCTTGATGCATGAGCATGGAGCATTAACAACCCAGATAAACATGATTTTACAATAAAGCATATTATTTTCAGAATTAGTTTTATTTCAAATTATCCAACAATCAGTAAAAAGAAGTATGATGAAAGTAGACCTTATGTCAGTGACCCCTTAGTGCCAAACAAATGCTATCAGGATGGATGTCAGGAATTACTGGACAAAAATGCATGGCTCAAACAAACAGCTTTAGTGGATTGCAGAGGTCGTTACACAAGTAGGCAGTCAAAGAAAAGCAGCAGTACAAAAATCATCAGGCATAAAGGTGTGGTCAAAGCAACAGGCTGGAGGTCAGGAACACACAAGGAGGCAGGCAGGACTATGGAACACAGGTACAGAACTGGAATGAAGGCACAAGGCACAACAAACTGGCAAGGAACTAACACACCCAGTGAGCTTATATAACCCCAGGTGATGATCACATGTGAACAGGTGTGCATGGAAAGCACCAGAACAAGGACGTGGCCAGAGAGACGAAAACACCCACCACCAAGAACCAATAGAAAGACATGAGAAGCAGAGACAGACAAACCCAAAGAGAAAAACTCAGTAAGAGAAGGAACAAACAAAACCCAATGAAATATGAAAAATAACAAACAGACCAAAAGAAAGAAATAAAAATAGATAACAAAACAAAACTCAAACCCTGACAAATGCTTCTAATCATCTACTGTTCCTTTAGAGAAATACTTAGTGTAAAGCAGTGATGGTAAATATTATTCATTTTTTGGGTGTTTTTTTTATTGATTTTTTTCATGCTTCTCAGTGATTCATGTTTGGATTAAAGGGATTAAATGTCAGTCATCAGGATAGTTGGTGACCCAGACTGAAGGTCAGGGCCAAAGACTGTTAATCAGGATTAAAAGTTAGTAATCAGTATCAGAACTCACTGATCTGAATTCAAATTCCACATCCACAATAAGGATGGAAGATCCTGATTAAAATTTGTAATCAGGAATAAAAATCCATAATTGTTTGGATTATTTATTTGTGGTAACAGGAAGAAACCTGTGCTCTCTTGCTCTTGCTTGCCTCTACTGGTGGTTGGCTCTCACTGCGGTATTGTATCACTTCCTGTTCCGGAGCACAGCGGTGTTTTTCTGTATCTGTTAGCTGTTTAATCTGCGCAGTTAGATTGATCTAGTTATCTAGATTACGATTTGTTTCCCAGTGTAATCTTTACGTGCCTTAACTAAAGCACTCCTTCTGCTGAATCACCTCTCAATTATTTACACATTATTCACTTTGTGTGTTTTTAGGAATCCGCTAGCTTAGCGTAGCTACTAGCTCTTAGCCGATTTAGCATGGCGGCTTCTCCTGTCTCTCCCGCACTTTTCTGCTCTGGGTGTAAAATGTTTAGTTATTCCTCGGCCTCATTTAGCAGTAACGGTACTTGTAATAAGTGTAGCTTATTCGTAGCTTTGGAGGCCAGGCTGGGCGAATTGGAGACTCGGCTCCGCACCGTGGAAAATTCTACAGCTAGCCAGGCCCCTGTGGTCGGTGCGGACCAAGGCAGCTTAGCCGCCGTTAGTTCCCTTCCAGCAGATCCCGGGCAGCCGGGAAAGCAGGCCGACTGGGTGACTGTGAGGAGGAAGCGTAGCCCTAAACAGAAGCCCCGTGTACACCGCCAACCCGTTCACATCTCCAACCGTTTTTCCCCACTCGACGACACACCCGCCGAGGATCAAACTCTGGTTATTGGCGACTCTGTTTTGAGAAATGTGAAGTTAGCGACACCAGCAACCATAGTCAGTTGTCTTCCGGGGGCCAGAGCAGGCGACATTGAAGGAAATTTGAAACTGCTGGCTAAGGCTAAGCGTAAATTTGGTAAGATTGTAATTCACGTCGGCAGTAATGACACCCGGTTACGCCAATCGGAGGTCACTAAAATTAACATTAAATCGGTGTGTAACTTTGCAAAAACAATGTCGGACTCTGTAGTTTTCTCTGGGCCCCTCCCCAATCAGACCGGGAGTGACATGTTTAGCCGCATGTTCTCCTTGAATTGCTGGCTGTCTTAGTGGTGTCCAAAAAATGAGGTGGGCTTCATAGATAATTGGCAAAGCTTCTGGGGAAAACCTGGTCTTGTTAGGAGAGACGGCATCCATCCCACTTTGGATGGAGCAGCTCTCATTTCTAGAAATCTGGCCAATTTTCTTAAATCCTCCAAACCGTGACTATCCAGGGTTGGGACCAGGAAGCAGAGTTGTAGTCTTACACACCTCTCTGCAGCTTCTCTCCCCCTGCCATCCCCTCATTACCCCATCCCCGTAGAGACGGTGCCTGCTCCCAGACTACCAATAACCAGCAAAAATCTATTTAAGCATAAAAATTCAAAAAGAAAAAATAATATAGCACCTTCAACTGCACCACAGACTAAAACAGTTAAATGTGGTCTATTAAACATTAGGTCTCTCTCTTCTAAGTCCCTGTTGGTAAATGATATAATAATTGATCAACATATTGATTTATTCTGCCTTACAGAAACCTGGTTACAGCAGGATGAATATGTTAGTTTAAATGAGTCAACACCCCCGAGTCACACTGCTCGTAGCACGGGCCGGCGCGGAGGATTAGCAGCAATCTTCCATTCCAGCTTATTAATTAATCAAAAACCCAGACAGAGCTTTAATTCATTTGAAAGCTTGACTCTTAGTCTTGTCCATCCAAATTGGAAGACCCAAAAACCAGTTTTATTTGTTATTATCTATCGTCCACCTGGTCGTTACTGTGAGTTTCTCTGTGAATTTTCAGACCTTTTGTCTGACTTAGTGCTTAGCTCAGATAAGATAATTATAGTGGGCGATTTTAACATCCACACAGATGCTGAGAATGACAGCCTCAACACTGCATTTAATCTATTATTAGACTCTATTGGCTTTGCTCAAAAAGTAAATGAGTCCACCCACCACTTTAATCATATCTTAGATCTTGTTCTGACTTATGGTATGGAAATAGAAGACTTAACAGTATTCCCTGAAAACTCCCTTCTGTCTGATCATTTCTTAATAACATTTACATTTACTCTGATGGACTACCCAGCAGTGGGGAATAAGTTTCATTACACTAGAAGTCTTTCAGAAAGCGCTGTAACTAGGTTTAAGGATATGATTCCTTCTTTATGTTCTCTAATGCCATATACCAACACAGTGCAGAGTAGCTACCTAAACTCTGTAAGTGAGATAGAGTATCTCGTCAATAGTTTTACATCCTCATTGAAGACAACTTTGGATGCTGTAGCTCCTCTGAAAAAGAGAGCTTTAAATCAGAAGTGCCTGACTCCGTGGTATAACTCACAAACTCATAGCTTAAAGCAGATAACCCGTAAGTTGGAGAGGAAATGGCAGTCTCACTAATTTAGAAGATCTTCACTTAGCCTGGAAAAAGAGTCTGTTGCTCTATAAAAAAGCCCTCCGTAAAGCTAGGACATCTTTCTACTCATCACTAATTGAAGAAAATAAGAACAACCCCAGGTTTCTTTTCAGCACTGTAGCCAGGCTGACAAAGAGTCAGAGCTCTATTGAGCTGAGTATTCCATTAACTTTAACTAGTAATGACTTCATGACTTTCTTTGCTAACAAAATTTTAACTATTAGAGAAAAAATTACTCATAACCATCCCAAAGACGTATCGTTATCTTTGGCTGCTTTCAGTGATGCCGGTATTTGGTTAGACTCTTTCTCTCCGATTGTTCTGTCTGAGTTATTTTCATTAGTTACTTCATCCAAACCATCAACATGTTTATTAGACCCCATTCCTACCAGGCTGCTCAAGGAAGCCCTACCATTATTTAATGCTTCGATCTTAAATATGATCAATCTATCTTTGTTAGTTGGCTATGTACCACAGGCTTTTAAGGTGGCAGTAATTAAACCATTACTTAAAAAGCCATCACTTGACCCAGCTATCTTAGCTAATTATAGGCCAGTCTCCAACCTTCCTTTTCTCTCACAAATTCTTGAAAGGGTAGTTGTAAAACAGCTAACTGATCATCTGCAGAGGAATGGTCTATTTGAAGAGTTTCAGTCAGGTTTTAGAATTCATCATAGTACAGAAACAGCATTAGTGAAGGTTACAAATGATCTTCTTATGGCTTCGGACAGTGGACTTATCTCTGTGCTCGTTCTGTTGGACCTCAGTGCTGCTTTTGATACTGTTGACCATAAAATTTTATTACAGAGATTAGAGCATGTCATAGGTATTGCACTGCGCTGCGGTGGTTTGAATCATATTTGTTTAATAGATTACAGTTTGTTCATGTAAATGGGGAATCTTCTTCACAGACTAAAGTTAATTATGGAGTTCCACAAGGTTCTGTGCTAGGACCAATTTTATTCACTTTATACATGCTTCCCTTAGGCAGTATTATTAGACGGTATTGCTTAAATTTTCATTGTTACGCAGATGATACCCAGCTTTATCTATCCATGAAGCCAGAGGATACACACCAATTAGCTAAACTGCAGGATTGTCTTACAGACATAAAGACATGGATGACCTCTAATTTCCTGCTTTTAAACTCAGATAAAACTGAAGTTATTGTACTTGGCCCCACAAATCTTAGAAGCATGGTGTCTAACCAGATCGTTACTCTGGATGGCATTTCCCTGAGCTCTAGTAATACTGTGAGAAATCTTGGAGTCATTTTTGATCAGGATATGTCATTCAAAGCGCATATTAAACAAATATGTAGGACTGCCTTTTTGGATTTACGCAATATCTCTAAAATCAGAAAGGTCTTGTCTCAGAGTGATGCTGAAAAACTAATTCATGCATTTATTTCCTCTAGGCTGGACTATTGTAATTCATTATTATCAGGTTGTCCTAAAAGTTCCCTAAAAAGCCTTCAGTTGGTTCAGAATGCTGCAGCTAGAGTACTGACGGGGACTAGCAGGAGAGAGCATATCTCACCCGTGTTGGCCTCTCTTCATTGGCTTCCTGTTAATTCTAGAATAGAATTTAAAATTCTTCTTCTTACTTATAAGGTTTTGAATAATCAGGTCCCATCTTATCTTAGGGACCTCGTAGTACCATATTACCCTATTAGAGCGCTTCGCTCTCCTAGGGTTTGTAAGAGTAGAATGGGAGGCAGAGCCTTCAGCTTTCAGGCTCCTCTCCTGTGGAACCAGCTCCCAATTCAGATCAGGGAGACAGATACCCTCTCTACTTTTAAGATTAGGCTTAAAACTTTCCTTTTCGCTAAGGCTTATAGTTAGGGCTGGATCGGGTGACCCTGGACCATCCCTTGGTTATGTTGCTTTAGACGTAGACTGTGGGGGGGTTCCCATGATGCATTGTTTCTTTCTCTTTTTGCTCCATATGCATCACTCTGCATTTAATCATTAGTGATCGATCTCTGCCCCCCTTCTCGGCATGTCTTTTTCCTGGTTCTTTCCCTCAGCCCCAACCAGTCTCAGCAGAGGACTGCCCCTCCCTGAGCCTGGTTCTGCTGGAGGTTTCTTCCTGTTAAGGGGGGGGTTTCCTTCCTGCTGTGGCCAGGTGCTTGCTCATGGGGGGTCGTTTTGACCGTTGGGGTTTTTCATAATTATTGTATGGCCTTGCCTTGCAATATGGAGCGCCTTGGGGCAACTGTTTGTTGTGATTTGGCGCTATATAAGAAAAAAGTTGATTGATTGATTGATTAAAAGGGAGTTTTTCCTTCCCACTGTAGCCAAGTGCTTGCTCACAGGGGGTCGTTTTGACCGTTGGGGTTTTACATAATTATTGTATGGCCTTGCCTTACAATATAAAGCGCCTTGGGGCAACTGTTTGTTGTGATTTGGCGTTATATAAAAAAATTGATTGATTGATTGATTGATTAAAAATTAGTCATCGTGATCAAAAGTCATTGATCTGACTTTTGACATTGATCTATCAGGATCAAAATTTGGTCAGCAGGATTAAAAGTCCATACTCAGGATCACAGATCACAGGATCAGGATCAAAGGTCAGCAGTCAGGACCAAAGGTCATGATCAAAAATTGTTGGTCAGGATTAAAAATTAGTACTCAGGAACAAAACTCACTGAATTAAAACTCCATAATAAGGATCAAAGATCAGTGATCAGGATTAAATCAGTCATCATAATAACAGGTTGGTGATCAGTATCAAAGGTTAGGATCAAGCATGAGTAATCTGATCAAGATCAAAAGTTACAAATCAGAGTCAAAGCTCTATGTATCAGGGTCTGGAACCAGAAGAGACAGGACACAAATACGCGACTCAGACCTTTGGCATTCAAAAAGGTTTAATCAGGTCACAGGCAGGATTCGGTACACAAGATACATTAAAGATCAGCAACGGGAATAAATACATAAGGCAAGGTGTGGTCCAAAAAACAGGTAGCTGATCAAACACACGGTATGCAATCAGAACAAGACTATGACAAAAACTCGGAAGGAAGGCTGGAAGTGAAGGCGGTTAGGCACAACAATCTGGCGTCGAAGGACAGAAACAGTAAGACTTAAATAGAGGGTGTGATCACAGTAAATTAGACACAGGTGCAGGAGACAAGCAGGAAAGGGGCGTGGCAAACAAAGGAATACACAGACACACCCCAAACCAAAGCCCACACCAAAAGGCAAGAGCATGCAGACAAAGAAACACAAACCAGAAAACCCTAGAAAGAACTAAATACTAAATAAACAACTTTGAACAAAACCCCAACCATCACTCTATGATCATGATTAAAAATCAGTTATCAGTATCAAAACCTGGTAGTCAGGATTAAAAATCCATAATCAGGCTTAAATACTGTTGATCAGGATTAAGTCAGTAATCAGGATCAGAGCTTTCTGATCAGGATCAAAGGCCAGCAATCAAGGTCTAAGAAGATTAAAGGAATAACCCTCATCAATCAATCAATCAATCAATTTTATTTATATAGCGCCAAATCACAACAAACAGTTGCCCCAAGGCGCTTTATATTGTAAGGCAAGGCCATACAATAATTACGTAAAAACCCCAAAGGTCAAAACGACCCCCTGTGAGCAAGCACTTGGCGACAGTGGGAAGAAAAAACTCCCTTTTAACAGGAAGAAACCTCCAGCAGAACCAGGCTCAGGGAGGGGCAGTCTTCTGCTGGGACTGGTTGGGGCTGAGGGAGAGAACCAGGAAAAAGACATGCTGTGGAGGGGAGCAGAGATCAATCACTAATGATTAAATGCAGAGTGGTGCATACACAGCAAAAAGAGAAAGAAACACTCAGTGCATTATGGGAACCCCCCAGCAGTCTAAGTCTATAGCAGCATAACTAAGGGATAGTTCAGGGTCACCTGATCCAGCCCTAACTATAAGCTTTAGCAAAAAGGAAAGTTTTAAGCCTAATCTTAAAAGTAGAGAGGGTGTCTGTCTCCCTGATCCGAATTGGGAGCTGGTTCCACGGGAGAGGAGCCTGAAAGCTGAAGGCTCTGCCTCCCATTCTACTCTTACAAACCCTAGGAACTACAAGTAAGCCTGCAGTCTGAGAGCGAAGCGCTCTATTGGGGTGATATGGTACTATGAGGTCCCTAAGATAAGAAGGGACCTGATTATTCAAAACCTTATAAGTAAGAAGAAGAATTTTAAATTCTATTCTAGAATTAACAGGAAGCCAATGAAGAGAGGCCAATATGGGTGAGATATGCTCTCTCCTTCTAGTCCCTGTCAGTACTCTAGCTGCAGCATTTTGAATTAACTGAAGGCTTTTCAGGGAACTTTTAGGACAACCTGATAATGAATTACAATAGTCCAGCCTAGAGGAAATAAATGCATGAATTAGTTTTTCAGCATCACTCTGACACAAGACCTTTCTAATTTTAGAGATATTGCGTAAATGCAAAAAAGCAGTCTTACATATGTCGCGGCTCGTCTTTTTGGTCTTCTCTGGATGTCGTCTTTTAGATAACACAAACTAATTGCAAGTGATATGCTAGAAAGAGGACACAACACTTTAGAATAATTCAGCCTTAAGCAAGATAAAATGCACAGAGTTTTTAAGTTTATTTAAGCCTTCGACACAAAGCTTAGACAAACTGAGTCCTCTAGAGAGACTGAATAGGTGACAACCGCGCTCATCTATTTATTGGAGACCCGCGGGCATCGCTCCTCCTTCGACTTTTTTATTTATTTCATTCCCAAGACATGGTTTTCTATTGGAAGCGTCCTCTAGTGAACCCTAAGCAGGTGTTAGGCCATTATTTCAATGTGACAAACGCTCCCATTAAAACGTGAAGGATTTACAACTGATTTTTTTAAAAGACCTTCAGCCACAGGTGCAGCTGGCCTGAGGCCCCCTCCGCACATGGCCTCAGCCACACGTGCAGCTGGCCTGAGGCCCCTGCACGCGGCCTGCGGGAAAGCACCTAAAAGGCCTTGGAAAGCCCCTGACAGACTGAATGACTAATAGAGCCCTTTTTTTTGGGTTGAACACCTGCTAGTTCAACCAGAGGACATACAGTTCGGATCAGGACACTTGATAGTTCATCACAGTTCAAATATGGACCTAAAAATTCTTCTACAGTCCCTCCTCTGGGACTCGAAAGAGTCCCATTGCATCAACTATACTCTTGGGTTGTTTACTGACAAGACATCCTCATTTGTGCATTGCAATAAAAAAGAAAAACACATCACTCGACTTACTGATAACTCTGGTGCGGATATGAATATCAGTGATACGTCACACGGTAAATATATTGAAGTGCAGGTGAACCTACATTCTAAGGCACAAGGTGATCAATTAGCTGGATTATATCAACGCAAGGTGACATTCAAACATTGAGTTTTGGTGTAATTCAAGGCACTTAAAATGGCCACATAAAACAAGTTACAGCAACCTCTTAATCATGGCAAAGTAAAGGCTTTACATTGACATCAGTGCAACCAATCATATTCTGGCATCTATTGTCTCACTCGACCAGAGGCTCCAACCCATTATACCTGGTTCTACATATTATTTTGTTAAAGAGTCACACATTTATTATTTAAATGCATCAAATAACCCCTACGTTACCAATATTTAGTCAACCAATCAAGAAACTATTCTAAGGTTAGCGCAGCTATGTCTAGTTAAATGATAAACTCAATAAATGGTTTCCCTTCATGTCCGTCCTTAAGTCATTTGCCTTAGTCAATCATATAATGGTTTTCATTATAGGCCATTTCTCAACATTCTCCACTTTGTTTTTCTTCTTTTTCAGCTTGTTTTCTAATGCCCGTTTTGGCCAGACACCAAATTTAGGCAATGCATGTCTCTTGAGGCATGCTATAATTTAAGAAAAAAGGGGTCCCTATGGTGCATCTTTACTACTAAATCTACAAACACGCCGTGTAAGGGTCCCCTTTTTATAACTTTGCAATGTGATATCTATGTGTATGCATTTAGCTTTATCTGTGTTACGCAGATGATGGTAAGGACAGACATTTACCCAACTTTCGTTACTAACATATATCCTTCTTTGTTTTTAGTTACACTCAGATTTCTGAAACCAGTCCGCAATTCAAACTCAAGAACCAAGATCATAGTCCGTGTTCAGTGCCATTACGTCAGTCCGCACTCCTCAGCATTTACTCAGCATCTGAAGTTTTGGGAGAAGTTGGGGAACATGGGGAGGTTGGCCTTTCAGGGGTAGTGGGGGAAGGATCAGGAATTCTGGCTTTCAGACAGTCGTGCAGTTCTCTGATGGATCTTTCCAGCTCCTTGTGCTGCTTGGCCAGGTTGTACAGGGCCCCCAGAGAATTCTTGCCCACATTCAGGGTGGTGGTGGCCAGCCCTAGCTGTTCCCTTTCCATATGCTCCATCATGCAGGCTAGCATGTCCATACTAGACTGAAGACCACACAGTTGAGTATGGAGGCCCTCCTGAGCACAAGAGATGTTGGCATTGTCACGGTGTATCCTGAACAGGTATGCAGCTGTCTGACTTAGTTGTGGCATGATTTCCTCAAATAGCTCATGGGGAATGTGATTTGTGAGGGGCAGGAGCTGCTCCAAGGTTTTTGGAACAGACTCTCGTGGAAGACGAAGCTCTCGAACCAAGATTGCCATGTCCTGTGGGGTGACCATGACCAGATTAAGGTTGTGCAGTCCAGGGGACAGGAAGTACAAGGGGGAAGGCATTTCGTGTGTGGGGGGAGTATTGTTGATGTCGCACAGGCAAGTGGTTGGGACACTCTGGGCATTTAGTAGCCTGTACAAAGCTCCCCTCTGTCCTGGTGGGTGAGTTTGGCTAAGGTCTACCCCTGCTGATCCTCCTCCAGAGGTACTGGGCTGACCAGAATATCTCTCCTGCCTTGGGGGTGGAAAGCTGGGGACAGGTCCTAGCAGTGAATTGGGTCTAGGATGCACTCGGGCGGTTGCTGCATATGGCCGACCTTGGCTGCCTCCCCTGGAGGGTATCGTTGCCCCTGGCACATGTGACTGTCTCCATGGCATCTGCGGAAGGGGTGTGTTCCTGAGTCCAAAGGGTCCTTCAGGTGATGGTGGAGTCCTCGGGCCGACTCTTGCTGCAGGCAGATTCTGTGAAGCCGTCATCGCCAGGTGCTGGAACGATGAAGATCCTTCTGTTGCCAACTGGTTTAGCTGCTGGATGGAAGGCGGCTGTGGCGACCAATCATGTCTCGACCATCCCTCCTGCATATCCTCTTCTCCAAACAGTTCTGAGAGTCCAATCAGACTTGATAGAGGCAGATCAGGCATAGGTCCCTGATCAGGGGAGTCTGGTCTCTCAGCCATACTCCTGTGTCCTAGTAATATACATATACGTTCATTATTACAGCTCCATGTCATTCTTTCAGATATTGTCTATCCTATCCCTCATTTTTGTGGGTGCATGTGTGTGAATGTAAATGTGCGTGCATGTCTTCTTCCTCGTCTACAATATCACCAAGCACGGTCCATCCCAGTCCTCCCTATCTGGGGTGTACGCCACAATATTAGGGAGCTGGGGGCTGTCGGGGAGGATAATTGGTATTTCATCCATTTCCATATATTCTGGTTCTCTGTCTGTTTCGTTTGTGCTTTCATCTAGGGCTCGGATGGCTAGCAGTGGGAGCTGTCCTACTGTGGATGAAATCAATTTATTGACCAGAAATTTTATCAAGGGAATACCACAACATATTACCAGCAAGACCGCCACCCCTGTTAGTGCCAAGATTACACCTATCTGGTACAACCAGTCTTTCCATGATATCCACCCTCTCCTTAGAGTCCCAAACAGTGAAAACAGTGGGCCAATATTCATTCCATTCCCTACAATGTATCCAGAATCGTCAGTTTCATTTCTCCCTCCTATGGAGTTACTTAACAGTTCCTGTTGCATCTCCTCAAGTGTGATTAAGAGCTCTGTCAAATTTCCGTCTTCCCCTGTACGCATGGGAATAGCTGTGCAACATTCGGTGGCTTTGAGCATAATACAAACTCCTTGTTCATCAGCCATCATCATCTCAATAGCTAATCTATTTTGCATTGTCATTAGCAAGGTGGCGTGCAGTTGTTCGGTTAAGGCTCCTACAGCTGCCAATGTCCAGTTCAGGTATCTTTGCTGATTATACCACAAGTAATTAATCCACTGCACCTCCTGGAACCTAGAACGGATTTTTGGAGTAACCCCGAACAGAGCCAATGCCCATCCCCATTTATCCGCATCTTCATCTGCTTTAACTCTGCTACTGTCTATGGCTTCTAACTGTCGGGGTATCCCTTCTGGTATCCCGTTTCTTACTGTGATGTTGTAGTCTGTTTTAAACGTCATTATTCCTCTTTTCTTACGAAGTTTCTGTGGCATGGGTTGTATTGAATTTGGCATTTCAATTACTGTTATAGCTCCTGTGAGCATCACAGGAGCACAAAGGCCCTTCCAATTAGGGGACAGCGATGACAGGAGTTTCCTTCTTTGTCCGCATATCCAAAAGATGTCAGCTAAGGGTACCGTTCCCTTAGCTAAATTTGGAGTAGATACCCATGAAGCATGGGTGAGATTCAGTCCAATTACCGACCCCCCTGTGGCCGGTACTATTTGTTCACACTGTATGCCTGCTGCTGGCAGGGTGTGACAGACGGTAATGTTCCATGCTGTTTTAGCCGGTTTGTATTCTTGCTGCTTTTGCATACACTGTATGTGGTGTTTTGGCTGGGTCGTCCCTACCTGCCAATCGCTTATGTATTGTGCTACTAAGCCTTTAGCTATACAGAATGGGTGTATCATCCCTTTCTCTATTTTAATCATAGGTGGAACGGTTCCTTCTGTACTTAGGGGCACTGGACAAAGTTTACTGTCGGCAGCATATTTTTCATCACCTACTGCCATTTTCATAACACATTGTGTATAGCATTCTGCTTGGTCTGAGTTATGTTGGGGACTCCTATAACAGTTGTTGATATCAGGTAGGGGTTTAGCCTGAGGTATCACACCTTTCCGGTGACAGGCTATGCAAGGCTTTTCACTGATCTGCCTAGCCGAAAATTTCAACCATTGGTAAAATAAATTGGTCTTCAACCCTTGTGTGCGGGCTAGGTCTGTACTGGGATCCCATCTCCCTAAGTGACTGCTTGTTTCTAGGCTTCTAATTGTCCTCTTTTTCCTTGGTTTGATTTTTACCCATTTTGTGGCTTCATGTACTGTAACAGTTACGTCTTGCTTGGTTTCCCTGCATCCTCTTTTATCACAAATTACCTCTATGTTGAGTGTTCCCTCCTCTTCACATTTGATGCTAATGGCTTCGCCTAATATGTAATCCCCCAGCTTTCCCTGTATTCCTATGTTCTTGTAGGCTTTTGATTTAATGTATACCAAATTATATGTTTTTCCTGTGTTTAGAATGCCTTGTTTAGCTGCTATTGCGGCCATGGCCACGGCACAGTCCGTTGTATGTTTTGGATGTCTATTTTCTCCCATACTGACCACCAGTAGTATTGTCAATCCCTTGAATAATTCCTTAATCATTGCTCTGATGACTGTTGAGATGTGCTACTAGATGTGCTACTAAGTGAGCCGTCACTAGATGAGCTGTCACTAGGGATGTGTGGTGTATCTGTGCTTTGTCTGGGTTGTACTTCCTGCGGTTCTTCTGTCGGTAAATCTACTGAGTTGCTGTCCGAGTCTGATGTCTCCTGTGGCCTGTCTATCTGTCGGTCTGTATTTCTGTCTGTCTGTTGGCCTGCGTCTCCAGTTGTCTCTGAGTCTGCATCTGAGTCTGTCGCTGCTCTATCTGGCAGGGATCCACTACTCTCTGAAGCTGTGCGTCGTCTTTGTTCAATCAGTCTCTGTGAGCGCCTTGGCCAGTGTTCGCCTGGCTGCAGGGAGGCGTGGCCTTCCCTCGGTGCTTCTTCTGGCTGCAGGGAGGCGTGGCCGTCCCTCGGTGCTGCTGTAGGGTCTCTGGCTTCTCCTGCTTCCCCCCTTGGCCCGGCGGCTCTGCCAAGACGAGCTTGCCGAGGCCGCAGGGGCGCTGGGCCACCAACCCTACAGCAGTGGTTTAAATGAAACCAAGTGTCCTTACCGTCTACTTTGACTGCTGTACGTGAGGCAAGAATAACTTTAAAAGGACCTTCTCGGCGGGGCCTGTCCCACTTCTTTTTGAACACCTTGACGTAAACCAGATCACCAGGCTGGATGCTCTGATTTTCGAGTGGAATCTCTGCTTCTCTGTCTTCTGTAGCACCTTTGACCTGCAAAAAGATAGTTTTGTGTATTTGGGTTAACTGTCTCAGATAATTATGCCATTCGTCTTGTAGCTGCTCCAGCGATGGTCCTTCGTAGGGTCCTCTCAGGTATGGAATAGGCATCGGCCGACCTGTAAGAGCTTCAAATGGTGTCAAATGGGTTAGTCGGTTAGTTTGTGAGCGCATTGACAATAAAGCAAGCGGCAACGCATCCAGCCAGGTTAGTTTGCCATTGCTGTCTGCTATGATTTTTGCTAGTTTGTTCTTTAAAATGCCATTAGCCCGTTCCACTGCCCCATTTGATTGAGGGTGATAAACACACCCAAACTTCTGTTTGATACCCAATTGTTTGAATGTTTCTTGTGTAACCTTGGCTACAAAAGCCCTACCGTTGTCAGATGAGATAGTATCTGGAATGCCAAATCTTGGAAAGACATCTCGGCACAAGAATTTGGCTACCGTTTTATGGTCTTGATTTGCAGAGGCTACTGCCTCAATCCATCGGCTGAATCTGCATATCACTACCAAAACATATCTCATTCGTTTAACTCGATTTTCAGCTCCCATGTCTATGAAATCCATCATAAGATGTCTGAATGGCCCATCAGGGACCGGAATGTGGGCTAAAGGGGCTGTGAATGATTTCCGGACATTGTACTGTGCACATACCTCACACTCATTCAACAAACGGTCCACTGTTGCTGCCATATATGGTGACCACCAGACAGCTTTTAGTTTGTTCATAATTTGGACTCGCGAACAATGATCGGGTCCGTGGGCCCAAATGATTGCATGTCGTAATAAATTGGTCGGTAACACAAAATGTCCATGACTACTGCGCCACAGCTTGTCCGCTGGCCCCTGACTGCGTGTCTCAATAGCGCCTCGTTTAACCCACATTCGTTTTTCTTCTCCACTGGCCCTACTTTGAGCCACTATCAGTGCGTCAAGTGAAACCAGTGGGGCACAATCTTGGATGGTTAGCAGGAGAAACATATTTTCTCCTTGTGCTCCTTTGCGCGCTGCGTCATCTGCTAGGTTGTTACCTTGAGCTATGATGTTATTATTCTTTTGATGACCTGCACATTTAATGATGGCTACCTCAGACGGTAATTGGAGAGCTTGTAACAGTTGGGAAATCGCTTCTCCATGAGTGACAGGGGTGCCATCTGCTCTCAGGAATCCCCTTTGTTTCCAAATGTTTGCATGTACATGACATACGCCATAAGCGTAGGCTGAGTCTGTGTAGATATTAACACGTTGATCTTTAGCTATCTGGCAAGCCATAGTTAAGGCTTTGATTTCTGCCAGTTGGGCTGAACAAGGCTGATCAATTCCTTGGGACTCCAGTAATTCAAAGGTCTCACCATCCGTGTTTAGTTTAACAATCCCCATACCCGCATGCAATCCCGCGGCATCCCGAAAGCATGAGCCATCCACGAACAGGGTTAGATCTGCATCTATGGCGTGATTATACAAATGTTCTCTGGCTCTCAAAAATTTCTCTGTCTCTGCCACACAGTTATGTGGAGTACCATCTAACGGTGTGGTCAATTTGGTGGCAGGATTCACCGTGTGACAACGTTGTATTGTTATTTCTGGAGCGGACAACACAACTTCATATCCAGTGCGTCTAGCTTGTGTTAAGACAAAACGTTGACTGGTTAGCAGGGCATGTAACTGATGCGACGTGTACAACGTTACTGCATGTCCCATGATTATGGATGATGCTTTTTGAAATGCAAAGGCAGCTGCTGCTAGACCCTGATAGCATGGTGGCAATCCTGTTTCAATGTTGTCAAGCTTTGTACTATAATAGGCCAATGGTTGTTTTCCTTCATTTGTTTCCTGCATTAGTACAGCACAAGCATATCCAGCTTTTTCAGTAACATACAAATGGAAAGGTTTCCCATAATCTGGGTTACCTAACGCGGGAGCAGATTGCATGTCTGTTTTTAGGGCCTCAAAAGCTCCCGTTGCCTGATCTGTCCAGACGAGGAGAGCTGCATTGCTTGTTTGCCCCACTGCTCTAATCATGGCACGCAAAGGTGCAGTTTTTATAGCATAATCACAAATCCACGGCCGACTGTACCCTGCCATCCCAAGGAATGAAAGCATCTGTCCCACTGTTTGGGGTTTGGGAGCCTTGATTATAGCCTCCACTTGGCTTGGGGCTATACATCGCGTGGTCCCACACAACTGTCTTCCCAAGTATTCTACTTGTTGTTTGCAGAACTGCAATTTGTCCTTACTTACTTTATGACCTCCATCTGACAATGCATGCAATACAATTAATGAATCTTTTTCACACTGTTCTTGAGTCTCTGATGCAATAAGGAGATCATCCATATATTGCACCAATGTACTGGGTATGTCAAGGTGTTGTAAATCTTCAGCCAGGACTTTGTTAAAGATGGCTGGGGACAGGTTCAGTCCCTGAGGTAGCCGTGTATACGTTAGCTGTTGTCCCAGAAATGTGAATGCAAACAAATGTTGTGAGTCTGGGTGCACAGGCACACTGAAATAGGCTGAACACAGATCGATTACTGTGTACCATTTTACTCCAGCAGGGATGCTTGATAGTATAGTATGCGGATCAGGTACTATAGGTGCATCCATTTCTATTATTGCATTGATAGGACGCAGATCATGTACCAGCCGATACTCTTTGGTATTGTTTTTAGGGATAGGATAGATAGGAGTATTGCATGGGCTTGCAGTTTTTATTAGAACTCCAGCTGCCATTAGTCCCTTAATTACTAGTTTTATGCCTTCAATAGCCTGAGGTTTTAATGGATACTGCCTTTGGTGAGGCAGTTTTGCTCCCGGTTTTACTTTTATTTTTACTGGTAAGGCTGTTTTTACTAGTCCTACATCCGTTTTGCTTTTGGACCACACCACTGGTGGTATTTGCTCTAACAATTTCTCTTGTTGGGCCGATAACACCATCTGTCCCTCTGGTCTAGGATTGAGCTCCATTTTTTGAGCTATAGCCTCATCATTTACTTTTAAATTAATTTGTATAAACTGCTGGTCTTTTGACAGATGTACTTGTGGACTTTCCATGTTTTGCCATTCTTCAACTTCTGAGGCTGTCTTTACCATTGGACCTAGGTCATGGGATTCGTACTTTTCTGAGACTAAAAGGGTCACATGAGGCGTGGCATTTGGCACTTGATACCATTGTTGTTCAGCTGAAGTTAGCTTGACAGAAGCTGCGGCCCCTTGGGGGCCTAAATAAATTTCTGTGGTGGTTATGTGAAACAGCCGTTGATTCATCAATGCATCCCAGCAGCATGCATAGTCAGTTTGTTCTTGTTTGGCATCGAACATCAGGGTGACATGTAAAGGTAAACTAGGTGTACATACTGCTTCATAGTGTTGTTCTGCCCAGGGCTTCCATTTTTCCCATTCCAGTTGAAGATTTGAATTTTCTGGTTGTAACTTCAGCCAGTATACCATGGGTTGCACAGGTCGGACCTTGTTTTCCATGTCCATAAGCACCATAATGTTGGCGAGTGCTTCGTCAGGAAAGTGTATTTGCAGTCCTTGGTGGGTACACACTATCTGGGTTTGTAGCTTACATAAAATGTCTCTTCCCAGCAAATTCACAGGTGTATTTTGTGAGTATAACAGGGGTGCTTCAATTGTTTTTCCTGCAATCGTTACAGGAAGTGGGCGTGTAAAAGGTATTATTTGAGTTTTCCCAGAGAAGCCGATGGTCTTAATTACAGACCCAGAGAGGGGGAGATGAGCGCCCATTTTCCCTATGCAAGAGTATGTTGCCCCTGTATCCACCATGAAAGGGAAATCTCTGTTTTGTATATTAACAGTGATGGTTGGCTCTTCCTTAGGTATCATCGAAATAGCCAATGCCACCGTTTCCCCCTCTGTCTTCTCTAGGCCTCCCTATTGCCAATAGGCAGAGGGTCCAACCCAAGGTCGGGCCGGACAATTTCTCATTCGATGTCCAGGTTGTCCACAGCTCCAACACTCATTAGAGGGTTGATCCCCTATTGGGGGTGTTGGTCCCATAGGCGGTCCCGCTTGACTGTTCCTGGGAGCTGAGTTCTGGAATCTGCTTCCAAATGAAGGTTGGCGAGATCCTCTTCGCCACCCTCCTCTTTGACCTTGAAAGTTCCGTGAAACTCCTCTCCACCCATGACTGTAGGTGGGTCCATTTCCGGGTGTGCCAGTGCTATGGTAGTGATAGTGATGCTCCACTGGTGCTGAGACTTCTCCTGCAGCAGTGCTCCCTGCTGCTCCTTGGGGGCTCTGTGTGGCTGTTACCACAGGTGCCTGTAAGGTGGCAGCAGTGTTTGCCGTAGGGCCTGTGCTTGCCGACTCAGAAGGAACAGGGGTCATCATTGGTGCCTGGGTCTTTGTTTTTTCTTTCTTGACTTTGGTTAGCTCTCCCAACTGCATCTGCACCAATTTTTTCGTCAGGGATTTTGCTGCATCTTCTTCTTTTTGTTTTTCTTTCTTGTAGATTTCAAGATGGTGACAAATATGCTCAGAGTATAAAGCCCAATTCATTTTTGATAGTCCCACAACTCCATCTAGGGCTTTCTGAACCTCATCTGGTAGAGCCTTTTTTACAGTTATTTTAAACAGGATTTCAGTTGCTGGAGAATGGTTCCATGCATTTCCTGTTTCCTCCGCCCATCTCTTCTGGAATCGGTGCAGGAACTTCTTTGGGCACTCTTCAGGTGTCCACTCCTCATCATCCAATTTAGAGGGATCCAAGACCTCAGGGTACTTTCTTCTCAGTCCTTCCCACATGGAGTTTCTATAGCGATTAAAGGGGACTTCATCATGTTGATTTGTGCCCATCATTTGTGTTAGTCCAACCTTTCCTGCTAATTCTTCAGTGTCATGTTTTCCCATGACATGCATTAGCAAGGCTTTTATGTCACCTAAAGACAAGGTTACCCCTGCAGTGCCTTCTTCTAAGGCAGTTATCCATCTCCCAGCTCCTTGGGTGATGTCTGGCAGCCTGTTGGCCAGCCCCACCATGTCTGTCCAGCTCCATGGGGTATACACATGATGACCATTTCTAACCACCAATGGGCATATGAGGTCTTCGTCCTCCTCTTCTTCTGTGCGGGCTCCATACTGTCTTTCAGATCGAGTGCGACTGACTGGTTCCAGGCAGTCCATCCAGTCGGTTATATTCTGTTCTAAAGCCGCTATGTCTTTGGCTACACATTGTTGTCTTTGCCTGAGTCGGGCCTCTTTTGCACTCTCAATGATGATCTCACCAGAAATTTTTCGGGTGGGTGGCTGTATAATGTGATTCCCTTGATTGGGCGTCGATTGTTGTAATATTCTTCTTTCCTCGGCGTCCCTATGTCTTTGTATTCTTTCCTTCGCTAGCCGAAATTGCTCAGCTAGTTCTTCATTATCTCTTCTGGCCAGATCCAGTGTGTCACAGAAGCTCTTGTGCCACTCTTCGGAGCCTCTATAGCCTGTGAAGGTCCAGTCGGCTGACTTATGGTGGGAGGGGACGGTTTTCAGTGGACCTCGATGTGCAGGCGGAGCCTTCAGGTCTCTCTCTTTATCCTCGTCTGCCTCCGTGTCACTGTTATTTGTGGCCCCCCCTGCTGGTCGTGGTGAGTGACCACTTACTTTCGGACTTGGAGACCTTGTATGATCCATTTGACAGACTGAGGACCTGTCTCCTTGTGGCTCTCGAGCTTTTAGTGTCAGTGTGAATTTGCCCTCCACATCCTTGCCTTGGTCCTCTTCACGAGTTCCTAATACAAATTGTCCAGCTGTCTTTCCCATATCATGACGTTTATATGGGGGTGGCTCTGCTTCCCAGCTCGGTGCACTGGCTTTAGTCTCTTTGGATCTTTCCTCTGTCATTTTTTCTCTTTTCTGCTGTAGCCTCTGTGCTTCCTGCTTGAACAAGGCCAAAACTTCTTTTTCTTCAGTGCGTTTTTTGTTGTTTTTTACGTTCTTCTGCTGATCTTTAATTTCTTTTTTCTGTATTTCTACCGCAACTGCTTCACACATCACCGGATCAAATGATCCCTCCAAAGGCCATTGCCTGCCCCCATGTGACCTTTTGTGCCACTTTCTCATACATTGGTTGGCCTTAGTGCGTTTTCCTGGATATTTTCTTAGTACTAAGTCTAGCGGGGTACTTTCCCGACCTTGACCTTGAGAGTTACCCATGTAACCCTGACAAACGCTATGTGAGGTGTTTCTATGGTGTTCTGGTAGTCCCTCAGGGGCTGTCCTGATCCAGACCAATAACTTGCTGGCTGTAACACCTGTTTTGTATTTTAAACCCTTAAAAAGGATTAAATTTCCAACTGTTATGCCCGTCTTCTTTTTCTTTAACTAAATACAAAAATTTACCTGTTTCCCACCGAACCTTCCTTGGGACCACAGTCAGAGTCAACCTAGGAAACAGTTCTTCACCTGGATCGGCTGGCAGTGTTATTAAATGATTTAATGGTATGCTAAGTTCTTTATTAGGATCAGCACAAAGCAGCTCCAGCCACGGGGTTAAACCCTGATGCCACAGACGTCTTATCAGCAGCTCCCAATTAATTAGAGGGAATTGTTCTTTCTTTTGCTTCAGATTGATTACCTTAGTAATCTGCCATAATTTCTGATTGATCTCTTGTTCGTCCTGCCAATGTTCTGCTCCTACCCTGTCAAAATAGGTCCTTTCCAGCCAAAAATGTGTCCTGATTCCCTGGGTTTCGATGTCTCCGTCAGTCAAGTAATGTTCTGGGAGTATTATTTCATCATCACTTAAGTCTCCCATCAATGACTGTCCCAAGCATTGATCAGTCTGTCAGCTTTTTCACTATAATCTAAGCTTTATCTCTTTTGATTTATAACCAACTTTATTTATTTAATCCTCTTACAACCCTAACACTTCCTAATGTCTTTGCTCCCGACTTTCTTCTATTTTCCTTCTCATTTTTTTAACTTTCTGCTTCTAGTCTTTTTCTGCTATATTTGTTTATTAGTTTTCTCTCTTTGAAATAATATCTACCTTTTCTGTATTTACATAGCACTCTTCTCCTGTCTTTTTCTTCACTGTCTCTGTTTCACACTTTACTCTCTGCCTGTCATGCCCCTCCCAAGTCCTCCTGTTGGGTCTAAATACCTCCCCCTCGTACTCTTTCACATTAATCTTGTATGTCAGCCAGCTTGCAAGCCCACAGCTTTTTGCTTGCACCTCCCCGCTTACTCTCCACTCTCCCACACACAATTTTCAACAGCTTTATACACAAAAATTATTAAAAACAACTTTCTATATATCTCTATCTAGACTTCTGCCACTTTTCACTCCGCGGCTTTAAACAACCTTTTTATTCACTTAACACCAATGTGTTCTGTTTAAGCATGTATCTCTTCTTCACGTTAGACAGCTTCTCCGGCGCTGTCAGCAACTTCATATATTACTTTTTTACAAGCCCTCTTTGAGCGTACAATATTTCATTTACTTCTATGCCTTACCGCGCCTCGCGTGCGTATCCTGTGCTTAATATATTATTTTTCACCAGCTCCTTTCTGAGCATACAATATTTCATTTACTTCTACGCCTTACCGCGCCTCGCGTGCGTATCCTGTGCTTACTATATTATTTTCACAAGCTCCTTTCTGAGCATACAATATTTCATTTATTTCTACGCCTTACCGCGCCTCGCGTGCGTATCCTGTGCCTTTCTGCACTTTCTTCTACCTTTTTTTTTTCACTTACTCAATCAATCAATCAATCAATCAATTTTTTTTTATATAGCGCCAAATCACAACAAACAGTTGCCCCAAGGCGCTTTATATTGTAAGGCAAGGCCATACAATAATTATGTAAAACCCCAACGGTCAAAACGACCCCCTGTGAGCAAGCACTTGGCTACAGTGGGAAGGAAAAACTCCCTTTTAACAGGAAGAAACCTCCAGCAGAACCAGGCTCAGGGAGGGGCAGTCTTCTGCTGGGACTGGTTGGGGCTGAGGGAGAGAACCAGGAAAAAGACATGCTGTGGAGGGGAGCAGAGATCGATCACTAATGATTAAATGCAGAGTGGTGCATACAGAGCAAAAAGAGAAAGAAACAGTGCATCATGGGAACCCCCCAGCAGTCTACGTCTATAGCAGCATAACTAAGGGATGGTTCAGGGTCACCTGATCCAGCCCTAACTATAAGCTTTAGCAAAAAGGAAAGTTTTAAGCCTAATCTTAAAAGTAGAGAGGGTGTCTGTCTCCCTGATCTGAATTGGGAGCTGGTTCCACAGGAGAGGAGCCTGAAAGCTGAAGGCTCTGCCTCCCATTCTACTCTTACAAACCCTAGGAACTACAAGTAAGCCTGCAGTCTGAGAGCGAAGCGCTCTATTGGGGTGATATGGTACTACGAGGTCCCTAAGATAAGATGGGACCTGATTATTCAAAACCTTATAAGTAAGAAGAAGAATTTTAAATTCTATTCTAGAATTAACAGGAAGCCAATGAAGAGAGGCCAATATGGGTGAGATATGCTCTCTCCTTCTAGTCCCCGTCAGTACTCTAGCTGCAGCATTTTGAATTAACTGAAGGCTTTTTAGGGAACTTTTAGGACAACCTGATAATAATGAATTACAATAGTCCAGCCTAGAGAAAATAAATGCATGAATTAGTTTTTCAGCATCACTCTGAGACAAGACCTTTCTGATTTTAGAGATATTGCGTAAATGCAAAAAAGCAGTCCTACATATTTGTTTAATATGCGCTTTGAATGACATATCCTGATCAAAAATGACTCCAAGATTTCTCACAGTATTACTAGAGGTCAGGGTAATGCCATCCACAGTAAGGATCTGGTTAGACACCATGTTTCTAAGATTTGTGGGGCCAAGTACAATAACTTCAGTTTTATCTGAGTTTAAAAGCAGGAAATTAGAGGTCATCCATGTCTTTATGTCTGTAAGACAATCCTGCAGTTTAGCTAATTGGTGTGTGTTGTCTGGCTTCATGGATAGATAAAGCTGGGTATCATCTGCGTAACAATGAAAATTTAAGCAATACCGTCTAATAATACTGCCTAAGGGAAGCATATATAAAGTGAATAAAATTGGTCCTAGCACAGAACCTTGTGGAACTCCATAATTAACTTTAGTCTGTGAAGAAGATTCCCCATCTACATGAACAAATTGTAATCTATTAGACAAATATGATTCAAACCACCGCAGCGCAGTGCCTTTAATACCTATGGCATGCTCTAATCTCTGTAATAAAATTTTATGGTCAACAGTATCAAAAGCAGCACTGAGGTCTAACAGAACAAGCACAGAGATGAGTCCACTGTCCGAGGCCATAAGAAGATCATTTGTAACCTTCACTAATGCTGTTTCTGTACTATGATGAATTCTAAAACCTGACTGAAACTCTTCAAATAGACCATTCCTCTGCAGATGATCAGTTAGCTGTTTTACAACTACCCTTTCAAGAATTTTTGAGAGAAAAGGAAGGTTGGAGATTGGCCTATAATTAGCTAAGATAACTGGGTCAAGTGATGGCTTTTTAAGTAATGGTTTAATTACTGCCACCTTAAAAGCCTGTGGTACATAGCCAACTAACAAAGATAGATTGATCATATTTAAGATCGAAGCATTAAATAATGGTAGGGCTTCCTTGAGCAGCCTGGTAGGAATGGGGTCTAATAAACATGTTGATGGTTTGGATGAAGTAAACTGAGCTCCTCGTGAGCTTAATGTGCCTTTGCACTGAAAATATTCTCTTTTTCTTTCTTATAAAAAAAACTCATATTACTGTGTACTTAATTACTTATTCTTCTCCCACGCCCCACAAGCGTGTATCTGGTGCCTTACTGCACTATTTTCTGCTTCATTAATTCTCATGTATTCTGCACTAACTCTTCATTCATTTTATTTTTTTTTTATAGTTTTTCTCTTTTCTTAAAAAATGACGTCCTTTATTGAGCTCTTTTACTTACTGTCAGCTGTGCCACTTTGCACTTTTAAATCTCTTTATCACGTACGGTATTTCTACTGCGCCCCCTCAGGCGCTTATCTTGTGCTTCCTCTGCACGTATTCTCTGTTAAACTCTTTTTCTCACTTATTTCACTTCAGTCTCTGTTAAACTCTTTAAACAACCTTGTATTACCTTGTATCTATTTGTCAGTATACTCCCCTAAATTAACCCCTACAGCGCATGCTATCAGCCGGCACGTTAGTAACGAATTTCAACACCAATTATTCCCCAAGCATCCAGGTTAGTTCTTCACGCACTCTTTCCGCACCAGAGTTCATGAACATTCCTGACCTTTCACTCACACAGACATTCTTTTTCCCGGGAACACACACACCTTCTGAGCATTTTATCTACAAGGCCTGATAATTTTCAATCTTATCTTTTTTAGTCTCTTATCAATTTTCTTAGTCCAGGTTCTTTTGGGTAAGAGGCAATTAAAAAATATCACCTGTCAACTTGGGCGGAAATCCCGACTCACTCCTCCAGATCGTGCAGAAATTATAAAAGGTTTCTGCTTACCTTTTAGTCGTGATCACTGTTATTTACGGTCTGGAGAGATGAGCTGGACTGCCCCAGGCTGCCGGAATGCCCCTGGACCCTCCTGAAGCTGGCTCGCCAAGTTCTGTCGCGGCTCGTCTTTTTGGTCTTCTCAGGATGTCGTCTTTTAGATAACACAAACTAATTGCAAGTGATATGCTAGAAAGAGGACACAACACTTTAGAATAATTCAGCCTTAAGCAAGATAAAATGCACAGAGTTTTTAAGTTTATTTAAGCCTTCGACACAAAGCTTAGACAAACTGAGTCCTCTAGAGAGACTGAATAGGTGACAACCGCGCTCATCTATTTATTGGAGACCCGCGGGCATCGCTCCTCCTTCGACTTTTTTATTTATTTCATTCCCAAGACATGGTTTTCTATTGGAAGCGTCCTCTAGTGAACCCTAAGCAGGTGTTAGGCCATTATTTCAATGTGACAAACGCTCCCATTAAAACGTGAAGGATTTACAACTGATTTTTTTAAAAGACCTTCAGCCACAGGTGCAGCTGGCCTGAGGCCCCCTCCGCACGTGGCCTCAGCCACACGTGCAGCTGGCCTGAGGCCCCTGCACGCGGCCTGCGGGAAAGCACCTAAAAGGCCTTGGAAAGCCCCTGACAGACTGAATGACTAATAGAGCCCTTTTTTTTGGGTTGAACACCTGCTAGTTCAACCAGAGGACATACAGTTCGGATCAGGACACTTGATAGTTCATCACAGTTCAAATATGGACCTAAAAATTCTTCTACACATATTTGTTTAATATGCGCTTTGAATGACATATCCTGATCAAAAATGACTCCAAGATTTCTCACAGTATTACTAGAGGTCAGGGTAATGCCATCCAGAGTAAGGATCTGGTTAGACACCATGTTTCTAAGATTTGTGGGGCCAAGTACAATAACTTCAGTTTTATCTGAGTTTAAAAGCAGGAAATTAGAGGTCATCCATGTCCTTATGTCTGTAAGACAATCCTGCAGTTTAGGTAATTGGTGTGTGTCCTCTGGCTTCATGGATAGATAAAGCTGGGTATCATCTGCATAACAATGAAAATTTAAGCAATGCTGTCTAATAATACTGCCTAAAACTGCATCAGTAGATAGATGTTGTTTTTATATCAAAGATCAGGCTGTTTTAATCATTTCACTCAATGATGTGAGTGCCAATATCAGTTTTAATTGAACCCAATCTTACTCCATTTCATGATGGCATTAGGAAAAGGTACATTAATCTATTTAGTTTGTGACCCCGTCACGGAAAGTGCCACATTTTCACAACGGACGCATGAATTCATTTTGCGATGGTATCACGAAATGACGCGCAGGGGGGGTTATGGTTAGGGTTTGGGTTAGAAATATAAAAAAATGTGTGACGAAAATGTGACTCATTTAAAAAAACAAACTGTGAGATTGGCCTCACTGATACAAATGTACATTGACAAGTCCTGCAGAACGACTCCCCGAACAACACGACTAACGGCATCGTGTCCGCTACAAGCACGCACCCTGTGAGTGATGTGCACTTCTTCATCAAAGACTGAATGTGCACAGTGGACTGCAAAGCAAAGACGGACATGAACACATGTTCACATTCTGCACACCTGTGTGAAAGCACAAGAACCAAACTTTATTCCCGTGCAATATGTTCTCATTAGAACTCATCAGGATGCACCCACCTCGCGGGACAAAGGTGTCGGAGCGCGAGAGATGGAAGGCAGAATGGAGGAGGGGGAGAGAGGAGGCGGCATTTATCATTAAGTAGAGAAGGATGAGGAGAGACAGCTCAAGGAATGACGGTCAGGAGGAGAAGATTCCAGCTGACACCTTGTCGCTCAAGATTACTGTCGTGACTCAAATCTGGCAGCGTCACAGTGTCAGAGTCAATATTTTGTGCTTTGTTTACTTGTTTGTCTTTCTACATTATCTCCAATAAACTTCAGACAAAAGTGGTGATCTAAAGGTTAGAGAGGCGGGAGAGTCACTGAAGGTCAGACAGTAAGGTCAGACAGGAAGGTCCCTCCTGGTGTCAACAGCCATACATAAAAGTACTTCATTTACAACATGTACATACAATATTGGGTCCATGACACCAAAGTTCATATATAACCTTCACTTTGACCTTTTTGAAAATGAAACAGATTTGTCTTTTTTTTTTTGTTTTTTTGTAACTTTGGCTCCGTTTGTCCCAGTCCGTTCACATGTTCAGGCTTTACCTGATGGCAGTCCAGTCACCAAAAACACATTTTGACACCAGGTGTTCATGGGGTCTAAGCTGCAAAATGTTCTCTACAACATTTAGTATTGTTATTTGGGGGAACTGATTTTCGACAGAGTTATGGCTGCTATTGATCTCTGTATTTGTAGCCCGACTCCTTATCCCACTGAACACCCTGCAACAGCAGGAAAAGCTGGAGAACAAATATAAGATTATTTTTGCCTTTCTATCGAGGAAGACGAGAAGCAGGGATTTAGGATGTGACACTGCTAACAAGAAGCCCTGACTCTGAGGTAGAACTTAGGACTAGACCTCGCTGAGCCTCGGAGCTGAGCCTCGCAAAGCCGGTCAAAATCTCAACAGCTCAGTTTGTACAATGAGATCGCAGATGCCAACTAGGAACAGGTGAACCGACACCACGAGTGCAGTGGACTGGTTTGGATGGTGGTGATGACACATTAACACGGTTTCAAACAACAGTAACTATTCAGAGTGGTAGCTTTGCAATTTTCCTCACTTCAGATTTATTCCAATCCCAATTTAAGTGGCAAAAGAAGAAGAAGAAGAAAAAAGGAGCAGATGATGCAGTTTTCAAAACAGTCACATCACATTGAGATTCTGAAGCAGGAACTACTGGCAGCCATTTGTTTATTTATTGCACATCCTACTTGTTAACAAACCCAAGCAAATGTCTACTCAGCCTCGCCAGACGCCAGTGAGCAAAACCAAATTTACGGCTGACGTTAAGGCTATTAAAAGCCAAGATTAAAATTAAAAGCAGTTATAAAATTTAAATGAAGTCAGTGCTGTTGGGGAAGTGTCGTGACACGGACCCACAACAGGGGGCGTAATGAAGGGACAATGGAATAGCCAAAAAGTAACAATTTAATGTTGTGAAGGTGCACAACGTAATACAGACAGATACAAATATGTGTTATATCAATCCAACAAAAAGGTGACGTGTGGCAGGCTCGAAGATAGGAGACGTCCGGTGAGAGAGAAGCTGGAACCCACACAAGCCTCACCACCAACGGACCTGAAGAACACCGGAGCCGCCAAGCCCTGCGCCCCAGGTGACCACTGTCTTCAGCAGTCAGACCCGGTACTGCTGGCAGAAAACAGAAACAGTTCTGGATGAGCGTGAGTCCGCACACTCAGTAATCCCACAGTTTGTGTTCAGTTAAGGAGGGAGAACCTCCACCTCCAATCACACACTCGTGCAGCTCCTGAGATAACCACTTATCTGGGTGGGGTGTGAGGCGATGCCGTCGCAGTCCACACCAAACGCCAACTCCGCAGACAGGGTATCTGTCCCAGGAAAACGGCTGCAAAAAGAGATCAGTCTAATACTCGAATTTTAGTCAGCAGCGAAAATTACCTGTATGGTAGAAGATTTCTCGGCGAGGAGGTGGAGTTGCAGTCCGGTCTTTATAGTGGTGGTGATGGGTGACAGCTGATGTTGATGGATGACAGCTGTCACCTCCAGCGGCTCCGACGCCCTCTCGTGCTTGGAGCCCGCACTCCAAGCAGGGCGCCATCTGGTGGTGGTGGGCCAGCAGTACCTCCTCTTCAGCGGCCCACACAACAAGTGCAGGGATGATAAAGTCAGGTGGGTGTTGATTTAAACACATTATACATTCTGCACATGTTTGTGAGTGTTGGAGTATTTTATACAGAACTAGAAATGTAATGACTGCATTACCTCGAGCTTCACCTTTGACCTTTACGTGTGAAATACAGATCGTGGTTTATGTGAGTGATGCAGGTAATGTAACATCCTGGACAGGGCCGGCCCAGCCTACAAGCAGTATAGGCAATTGCTAAGGGCGCCGTCCATCCAGGGGGCGCCACAAATGAAGAAAAAAAATTAAGTCAACTTTCACTATTCTTATACTAAAACTAGTTAATACTATTTATCTTTTAATATAAAATAAATATAAGCCCATATTGATTTAACTGCATAGCAAAGCCTATTAAATAATAATGATGATGTTAATATTTTCCTTGTTCCTTTTCCTTATTTTCCGAGTGACCGAGCTCCTCACCCTATCTCTAAGGGAGCGCCCAGCCACCCTGCGGAGGAAACTCATCTCGGCCGCTTGTACTCGCGATCTCGTTCTTTCAGTCATGAGCCAAATCTCATGACCATAGGTGAGGATCGGAACGTAGATTGATCGATAAATCGAGAGCTTTGCCCCCATACTCAGCTCTCTCTTCACCACGACGGTCCGATACAGCGACCGCATCACTGCAGATGCTGCACCGATCTGTCTGTCAATCTCACGCTCCATCCATCCCTCCTTGATTGCACAAATAAAACAAAGCTGCACAAATATACCCTGAATTCCCCACATGACCACGTTTTGCTTGTGCATTGAGTACTACTTTTTAAAAGTATTTTTCATACCTCGTGATTTCTTTCATGTTATTCAAGTTATTTGAAATGTTACCACTGTTGTTGAATATCTGAATAAAACAAATCATTCTGCACAAATTGATATGTTTTATTTGAAATTAGATAATTTTTTTAAATATTATATTGCAAAACACCAGTCTTACCATGTCATCTAATTGATCTTTATTAAAAATCCATGTATTTAAAGAATATGTAGGGTTTTTTTTTTATTGAAGAGGTAGTATGTTCCTGTTTGTCTCCAAATTGTAGCACATGTTCCTCCTCTGTTTTCGAAACACTGCACAGCTTCTAATCAGTCACGGGATAACTCAGCGTCTGTGGATCACCAGCTGGGTACATGAGAGCGCCTCATCTGTTCTGCTCTCCAGATCATTTATTGTGGCTTCTTTTCTTCAAGTGCTGTGATATTTGTTTAAAAGCCAGGCTGACTGCTCCCCCTGGGGCCTCTAATGCTCATGAATGTGTGTATTATTTAAGAAATATAATGATTTTCATATTATTGTCTTGACCTTTTTACACACGTGCGGATCATCTAGCGAAGCCAGTGGGACTCTCACTCAGAAAGTGCAATACGGCATCTGTGGGCTTTACAAAGTCAAAAGCAGAACAAGAAAGGGTCCTCTGAAGTTGGGGATGTCACACTGTAATTGTGCTGTAATTTGCTGTGTGCACACTCACCTCTACAAACAATATCTTAAAAAAAACAAACAACAACAAAAAAAAACAACTGAGAAACTGTTTTTTCATTGGACACATTGGACAAAAATGCATCAGAAATTAGGCATATGGCAAAAATTGAGCTGTAGGGAACCAATGTCACATTTTACAGGGATCCCAAATTTTGGATGAGATCCCACAGAGGCCTGTAAAAAAAAAGAAAGAAAAAGAAAAAAAGAATCGACTTAAAATTGATGTTTTGAAACAGACCTGAGAATAATTAGAGGGTTCTGGAGTTCTGCTTTAGTTGGCTTCACCGCAGTCCTGCCCAGTGCATAAATAATTGTTGTCACAATCCTCCCACAGCCGGAACAATGTGGGGATGAAATCTGTCTATTCCCCTTTTGGATGTTCAGGATTCTGCAATTGCACTTTGCTTCGATTTTCGTGCGTTCAGTGTTTGCTGGTGGATATTTCAATGCAATACTACCTGAACACAAAACACTGTTTACTTGTCCTCTCTTGGGCATGCAGGTTTGTGTATCCCCACTTCACATCTGTGCATCACATTGTCTTGATATTTAACACTCGGTGTTGACCAGTGCATAAAATCCTACACAGGGTCCGGGGCCTATCAGGGTGGTACTTATCCCGAGATTCTGTAGGGTGAAATGGAGCACTTCCAGTTCCTCCTGGATGGGACACCAGTCCAATGCAGGTTACGTCCCCATTTCTGCATGAACTGTCTTGTTCAAGAACATAAACAGGAAACCTGAAGCACCCTTTTGCTATAAATTTGAAGTCTAACTCAGATCCTTCTGAGCCATCTGCTCCAACAGCTTCCTGAAAAGCCATAATCATGGGTTTCAAATAAACCGGCTATTTGTCTTTTGCACAAGCACTCTCTGAATTTAATTCAATTTCAGTTTCAATTTATTTTCATTTATATAGCCCCAAATCACAATAAAGTTGCCTCAAGGTGCTTCACACAAGTAAGGTCTAACCTTTCCAACCCCCAGACCAAGAACACAGGTGACAGCGATAAGGAAAAAAACTCCCTGTGATAATTTGAGGAAGAAACCTCAAGCAGACCAGACTCAAAGGGGTGATCCTCTGCTTGGGCCATGTCACCGACACAATTTACAAAACAAATATACAGGAAATGTTGCCATGTACAGGACAGGAGGGTTACAGAAACAGACACCACACCCATCTCTGGATGGAGCCACACCTCAAACAGAGAAAAAAGAATCAGACAGCAGGAAACAACAAATAATGTATCATTTGTCAGCATTAAACAACAAGAAAACAGAAGAAATACTAAGGTGATCACCGGCCACTAGCCCTAAGATAGCCTCTATACTTGTCAGACAAGCTCGGTCAAGAACTACAGCATTGGTGACACGATCATACCATTTCACATTCATGATTGTCCAAAGATATCTTTGATGGAATTTCTCAAGTTGTTTTACTTGATAACGATAGGTAGTCCACGTTTCAGAGCCATACAATAGTGTTGGTAAAATGATGGCTTGATAGACTCGTATTTTGGTCTCCAGCTCAAGATTGTGGTTGTCAAAGACACGCTTGCGTAGCTTCCTGAAAGCAGCTGCTGCAGAGCTGATCCTGTTGTTTACCTCACAATCAAGGAAAACATCACTTGCCACGTAGCTACCAAGATACTTGGTTCCGTCAACAGTTTTTTCAGGCTGAGTGACGGGTGGGGAGATGGTATCAGAGGGAGATCGATACAGAACCTCTGTTTTAGTGCAGTTCAGTGATAGACCAAGTCGTTTGTAGGCTTCTACAAAGGCATCCGTTATTCTCTGCAACCCAGCTTCCGTAGTCGAGCAGACAGCAGCATCATCAGCGTATTGAAGTTCCACAACTGAGGCTGTGGACACCTTAGTTTTAGCCTGTAGGTGCTGTAGGTTGAACAAATCACCATCATATCAGTAAGTTATTTGTACTCCAAAGTTACTCAGCTGTGGCTCTGCCAGTTGCAGAACAGCGCCCACGAAAAGAGCAAATAGCGTAGGTGCTTGTTTAACACCGACTTTCACAGGAAATGGTTCCACTTGTTGACCTTCACATATAACAGAGGCAGTCATCTCATCAGATCATCTCTCAGTAGGTGGATCATTGTAATCAATTTGTCGGGACACCCATATTTGCTCAGAATCATCCAAAGTGTTTCTCTGTGCAACGTGTCAAAAGCCTGGTTGAGCTAATAGGATTAATAACTGGAATCGTTTTGACTGTGTTGCATGCTTGGTTTGCAAAGTAAAGGATAAACAATGTCGGCATCCATTGGATTTTATGACATGTGACATATGCTACCCTGTAACATGATAACTAAGCATGATACATGATGCAAACTATTCCTTTTTTAAACCATATTCACTCAACTAATAATTTGCATCACTTTTTACCAAAATTAGAGCAACTTTAACTTTTGACCCCTGTACAAACTGAAGTCGATCTCTGTCACCATTCTTGCTGTTTTTACCCCATAACTCCAGAACATTCATTCACAGATAGTCCAAACTATAGCTTTTTGGAATTCTTATGATCAGACAAATAATGTGGAATACCTTTCAGTATGACTGGAGCATTTTTAAATTTTGACCCCTGTGTAATTCTTCAATTGACCCCTTCATGGCCGCCTATTGAAAGTTCACGTGGCCACTCAGCATTCTTAAAAGTGTAATGTCTAAGGAGTACGTGTGCCAAATTTGGTGCTTGCTTCACCATTTGAAGCATTTTTTCAGTTATCCGCTGCACTATACAGAATCTGACTGTTTTATTGACGCAGGGACATCATTCCACAGAACAGGGGCACAATAAGAGAAAGTTCTGTGACTCACAGACTTTTTATTCACCCTAGGGACACAAAGTAGTCCTGCACCCTGAGAACACAGAGCCTGGGCCGGTACGTAGGGTTTAATTAGGTCAGTTAAGTAGGGAGGTGCCAGTCCATGAACAATTTCATAGGTTAGTAGCAGAACCTTAAAATCTGATCTCACAGGGACAGGAAACCAGTGAAGATACACCAAAATGGGTGTAAATGTGGTCAAACCTTCTGTTTCCTGTCAAAAGTCTGTCAGCAGCATTTTGAACTAATTGGAGACCCCTAATACAGGACTGCGGCAAACCAGAAAATGGAATATAGAAGAGACAAACGCATGAATCAGGGTCTCAGCATCAGCCATAGACAGGATGGGATGAATCTTCGCTATATTTCGCAGGTGGAAGAAAGGACAATGTAGGATCAAAAATTACCCCAAGGTTCCTCACTTCAGTGTGATGTATGACACACAAGCTTAGACTAAGCGTTAAATGGTCAAATTGGTGCCGATGGTCTCACTGGACCACATGGAATTACCACCCAGTTTAATCTCAGAGGATTCTTGAGACTGCTGGAAAAAAAAAATACTGATTTGAATCACCCTATGACAGATTCTACTTGTTTACAACCATTTCTTTTCTCTCCGCAGTGGAGTTCCGGTGCAATTACATCATTCATAACTTCAAACTCACCTTTATTTATACCTGTTCATTAAAATCCTGGTTGTTTGGGTTTGAGATGGTCCTGGATCAAGACTCAGATTCAGGCTTTTAACAATTTCCTTGATTCAACCATCAGAAGTGTATCGGCATGTGATGAACCAGTTAAACTTGTAGAGACATTCACTTATCTCAGCAGTGACAAGTCTCTGGGTCCTTGGCTTTTGAGACTGAGATGTGTTTGGGTTGAGCGTAGGTAGTCATGAGGTCACTGGTCAGAGGTGTTTGGTGATGCTGATCTCTTTGCAAGTGAATGAAGGTCCAAGTCTTTAGGGTCCTGGTGCTTCCTGTCTTGCTATATGGTTGTGAGACTTGGATGCTAACCAGTGACCTAAGGCGATGACTGGATGTCACTATGTGTCTTCGAAGGATCCTTGGGTACCACTGGAATGACTTTGTATCAAATGAATGCTTACTTGTGACTAAGATGAAGAGTATCACTTACACTGTAATGGAGCGTCAGCTACGACACTTTGCCCATTTCTCTGTGCATGATCCAGTGTGAGTTGTAAATAAATTTAGAATTCCAAGTTGATGCCCATGTTTCACCTGGCTATGGCAGATAGATGGTGATTTTAGAGATGTGGGAATGGATGACATGAAAATTCAGTAAGGTATATCTTATATATTATATTCCAATGCTAAGGTGGAACTATGCCAGTATACAAAGGTATATCTAAATATCTAAAAGGAAGAGTAAAATAGGACAGTAGAAAAGAGTAGAGTAGAGCCACTTAGGGTTGATGCCATCATTGGGTGGATGCCATCCAGGACCCAAGACAGTTTCATGATGTTGTGGATGTGGCAAAGTTCAGGAACAGGGTATTCTCACAGACTTGACTTGACATGATTAAAATCATGGGGAGAACCCTCAACCCATTTGTCTACACTTGAGTTTAGTGCAGAAATAATGTCCTGTTCAGCTTAGAAAACAAGAACTAATTATACATGTAAATATTACATGTATAATTAGTTCTTGTTTTCTAAGTAATGATAAGTTTATGATTCGCATGTGATTTACTGTTGGACTGTGAGCTAATTACATTCACTAATTAGTCATTAGTCACATTAGCCATTGTTAGTCCAAAATGATAAACTGTTTCAATGTCTGGTTGTTGGTACTTTCTGTATTCCCAGTGTCTTCAAGTTGGAACTGCAACATTAGTGGATGAATCTGAGGGACCCCCCCCCCCCCAAAAAAAACCAAACAAACAAACAAGCAAGCAAACAAAAAACCCAGCACTGCATCTGTTTATCTTCCTCACACACATTATCTTCATTAATTTGGAATTTTCTTGTCCAACATGTCCAACATAGCATCTGCTTCAGTCATAATGGCTTTAGAAACCTGGGCACCAGCTCATGTGGAAGAGCACTGTGGAAAAAGGGCACTGTGCCGCCGCTAAGACAAATGTTGTTATTACTCTCAGCCTTTGCATTCAATTTGTTTTTTAAGCCGCTTGAATACCCCATTTACAGGCCAAGATTAAGTGAATTAATCTTTGGGTTGCTTCCACTGAAGAAACTCCTCCTCCGTCACCCCGTAGGCCCTGCAGGAAACATACAGAGGAGACGGGGAGCACGCCGTCATCACCAAGTCAGATGGAAAACAGAGCCGTGTGTGCCCCCGTGTGTCACTGTGCATCTGCATCGTAGTACATAAAGTACAGTATGTATTTGCTAACGAGACGTGCACTGCATTGTTAACACGTGCACATGCTGCGCACTGATGCTTGCATCCCTCCATGCTGCGTGTAAACAAGGAGACCTTTGTATTTGGAGGAGGGGGGGGGGAACAGCACAAGCTGCGCTACTACATTTTCCTCACGCTGATCTCTGCTTTACATACCAGCTTGATATTTTGTGTCAGCTCAGAGAACACAATACAAAGAAGAGTAAACATTTTTTTTTTTATCATTATTTTACAATGGTCAGCTGTAAAATGGGCTGAATTTCATTATTTTTTCATTGTAATTCACACTCATCTTCCCAGGGAGCTGATAAATGCAATGTGCATAAATAATTTCATGTGCCATCCTGCTACTGCTAAATTTGGAGGCAGTTGATGAAAACAACGTCTGTAATGTAGCTGGTAGTGATCAAGTGGGAAGCTTCAGTGGCCTTAGATGAAGCCGGACCACAAGAAGAAAAAGTTGCAGTTCCTTGACTGGCCACTTGAGGCTGGCTGGAAAACAGAGCACATATTGAGAAAATAAGTGGCTCATAACTTCTTATGTCCACACCAAAACAAATCATGAGGAGAAACACCATGCCGTTCACAAAAATATAATTTAATAAACACCTAATCCAAGATTAGCCAATTAGTTTAGCTGGTTCTGACTCAAAGAGTGGGGAATGAGTTCACTGGGAATCAGCGTGGCCTGTGCTGCCAGCATGGCCATGCCCAGACACGAGCTCCTAGCTGACCTAATTAAACCTTACGTACCGGCCCGGGCTTTACATTCTCAGGGTGCAGGACTACTTTGTGTCCCTAAGGGTGAATAAGAAGTCTGCGGGTCACAGAGCTTTCTCTTATTGTGCCCCTGTTCTGTGGAATGATCTCCCTGCATCAATAAAACAGTTAGATTCTGTGGAGACTTTCAAGTCCAGACTTAAGACGCACTTATTTTCTCTTTCATATGGCTAGCATACTGGTACAGTTTTGTTTTACGCTTTTTACTCATTTAATTCATTTATTAGTAATTGGAGCGGACCGTGGCCTCAACTTTACCTAAATTCTGGGTCTTTTAGTGAAGTTTAGGGCTAGTGGCCAGCGATCACCTTAATATTTCTCTGTTTCTTGTTGTTTAATGCTGGCAAATTATACAGTATTTTTTTTGTCTTTCTGATGCCTGATTCTGTTTTTCTCTCTCTGTTTAAGGTGCAGCTCCATCCAGAGATAGGAGTTGTGTTCGTGTTGGCGATCCTCCTGTCCTGTGCGCCAATAGCATTTCTTGTATATTCGTCCGTGAATTGTTCTGTGAATTGTTCTGTAATTTATGTCTGTAGCATGGCCCAAGCAGAGGGTCACCCCTTTGAGTCTGGTCTGCTTGAGGTTTCTTCCTCAGAGGGAGTTTTCCTTACCACTGTTGCTCTGGGGGTTGGTAAGGTTAGACCTTACTTGTGTGAAGCGCTTTGAGGCAACTTTGTTGTAATTTGGCGCTATATAAATGAAAATAAATTGAAATTGAAATTGAGCTTCATATCGGCTCTTCTGGTATGAAAACCTGCCGGTGACCTCACGCTGGCTTTAGTTCTGTGGTGTGGTGGATGCTGCATCTTTGTGAATCAAAACAGCCCATGTCTTCATGACTTTTACCGTATGAAAGGGCTCAGTGGGTGCTATCTCATCTCCAGCACAAAGCAGCACACAATTCGAGTGTCGCTACTATTTTCCAACCAGCAGAGTATTAATTTTGTGTAATCAGCAAGTGCACATGGACGTGTTGATAAGACGGAGTGCTGGTGCATTGCATTGATGAAGCTGCATAATGAAACTTCACGAAAGAACAACAAAAACCTGATCTAAAGTTAACGTAGAGTTTTTCTGCTATTTACGTTCTAGAACTCTTAGCAAAATTTTATTGCACCTGCATTAAGGGTAAATGTCCACCAGGTGGAGATATTACTCCATTTCTAGAACCTTGGGAACCAAAGATGTCCAGCCTGTTGCTTATAGTATTTGCAGGCGGTGAGCAACAAGGTTCACCTGTAGAGGCGGATCTGCAGGATGGAGGAGCTGAAGCAAGAGGTGCTGCTCCAATAACTAATCCCTTCATGTACTTTGACATGTTGCATGTGGATCTGTTTTCTGTGTTTAGCAGGACCTGGTTTTTAAGTGAACGACTGATGATAATCTGATTGGTTTAATTCATAATGTACACAAAACTTGCCTGTGATAAACTGATTAATACAACCTCTTTTCATATTGCACCTTAATTTGTACTCAGATTGTGCACTGTGTAAATAGCAAAGCAGACTTGGACACGCCACAAATCCTCTTGCATTTTAGAGCTTTTACGATTGATTGTCAAAATATGCTTGTGAAGGGAAAAACAAAAACAGCAAAAATGACATTTCTACAAAGTAAAAGGATGAAATACTGTGCTCTGTGACAAAAACATGTTTGTGGACAGTTTGAAGCAGCAGATAACGGTGGTTAAAGTGCAGTAATTGGAGTGTGAGACACGACGGGTATCTCACAGAGGCTCGGAGCTACTCGCAGAATTGCTTCTCACACGACGGTGTGTGTGTGTGATCTCCTTGTGTGAACAGATTATATCTATGGTTAGAACACATGCACAAACATAGTTTATCATGCAGGAAGTCCATCTTTACGCGTCGCCTCCACCACCCCACCAGGCTTGTTTGAACATGTCCTTAAGTGACACTTTTACTGTGTATCTCTGCAGCAAAGTGCAGCTTGATGTCAGTACTTATGAGGATGTGTGTGTCTGTGTGTAGGCGTGCTGTATGTACGGTTTGGAAACAGACAGAAACGAAAAACCACGGTTGTGAGTGGAAGTGGACGTGGTCTATTAGCTCTGGTTGAAGGAGCTGCCACAGTGTGAGCCCACATTAGTCAGGACACGGGTCACTGTTTCCTCTTTATATAGATATTCCACCTGTCTTACATTTTTTCTTTTTGTGTCTTTCGTCCTCTAAATAAGGGACCTCATGTAAAACAATTATATACCTACTTATAAAACAGCCAAAAACCCAATGGCAGCCAATTAACAACAGTGAAAGTACCAATCAGAGCTTGGCTTTTCTTCATTACTTAATCAAGTTAAGTCAAGTCAACTTCATTTGTCAATTCTGCAATGCATAGACCAGAGGTTTCAAACTCATTCAGAAAGGGTCGAGAGGGTGCAGGTTTTCTTTCCAACCACCCACTCCACCAGGTGATTTCACTGATTCACCTGCTCAAAGTGATGTTAATCAGTGAACACGTTTGAGACCTCTGGCATAGAGAGACATATTGAGAACTGAAATTCCGTTATGTAAATACGGTAGACAATAGAATGTGGTCAGTGAGGTACCTTTACCTGGTGGTGGCAGTATGTCTTGTGCAAATTGAGCAGTGATTCAACACTGATGAGCAAATTCAAATTAATTTAAAGTGCATTTAGTGCATAAGCAAGTACTTGGAGATTCAGTGACTACGTTTAGATGCAGTCAGTAACCCTTTCATAACCCTTTTATAACTGGAATATTAGCAATAACCTGGTTGTGCACGGCCACGTAAACACCCGCAAAAACTAGAATATGCTCATATTCTGGTTTTTAAAAACTTGAATATGACCCCTGGTTACTCCTTTTCTAACCCGAATATCAGGTCATATAAATGCGCATCGGAATATCCCCAAAGAAAGGAACATTATTTTGTGTTCTGCGCATGTCCTATCCGCAAGGAATTTTGGTCTTTTGAGTACGGCAAACTACTTGTATGCGGTGCGCGCAACCCACCAGACACCACAGAAGCAGAGATAAACAAGCATGGGGAAATCCAGACGCGGCAGCACAGCACCACACTTTTGGAGCGAGGAGGAAACCGAGTACTTCATTAGTATCGTGAAAGACATGAATATAATGTCTTTTATTGATGGTAGAAAGTACCGAGATAGCAACATTTACAAGAAGGTGGCCGAAAAGTTGCGCGAAGCAGGATTTGCAAGAACGCCAGACAAATCAAGCACCGGTGGAAGACGTGCGTCGCTGTTTAGATGGGGATCTTCCAAGTGATGATACCGCTGACCATGTATACAGGAGTAACTCTGTCTGCTTAAGCATGTAAACAGGTTATTCCACATCCCTGAGGGCCCCCTTTTTCAAGGTGATGACTCTGGATGTGTTGCTGCCAACCCACACTGCCTGTCAGCAAGTCCAGCAGCCAGTTGCACAGTGAGGTGTTCAGTTCCAGCGGATTCAGTTTGACAAACAGCTGTTGGGGGATGATTGCGTTGAATGCTGAGCTGAAGTCAATGAACAGCAGCCTGACATATGAGTCTTTATTGTCCAGCTGTCTGAGGGCTGGATGAATGGCATCAGAGCAGAGTATCCTCAGTTCAAACCCAGTCAGACGAGACAGTCACCAATTTATTTTAATATGTTCTGCACTTTTATGTCCAAAGTCCTCCTGTGACTGCCTCCTTACCATTTGCATGATCTTCTATCATACTGAACCTTCTTTCAATGTTTGGCAGCAGCCATTTTTTTCTGAGTCACTGGGACTCGTACGACTTTAAGTTTGCCATCTCATCCTCTCTTCCGAGGAATTCATCTCTCTCCCTGTGCTTCTTCCTGCAAACAGTGCAGTGCATTCTTAATATTACTCCAGCATTAACACTGGCTAATTGTGACCTTTGTGGAAGGGGGTCAGATTATAATGATACGTGCTGTGTGAGTTGATTATCAGTGAGCTCAATTTAGGGCTGCTGGAAAGTGACACAAAGAAAATATTAAATACAGCAGCTCTGTTTAGGTCAGTCTCTTAGCAGTGTGGAAGTACTAGTTTATTATATCAATTATTAAACTGTTGGTTAATAACGTTTCTGCCTTAAAAGTAACCGTATGCACCACATTCAATTCTACTCCTTTCTGCATATACCCCGACAGCAAATGGATCTGGGCCAGATGTAGTCCAACATCCGGTACCTATCCTGAAAACATATCCGGTCCAGACAATTTTTGCACCCTGGCCCAGATCCGGCACAGCTCCACTTTACAGTTCTGGAACAGATCTGATCCAGCTCTGAACCAGATCCACAAAAGATCAATCGTTTACAGCCCATATCTGGCACGGATCTGGGACAGATGTGGTCTGCATCACGGCACCATGGCAGGAACATTGGGTTAACATAACGATAAGCAATTTTATCTGCACTTGAATAGAAACTATCCTTTAGCAGTTATAAACTCAGGGCTGTGAAAACTCTGTGAATCTGTGGGATGCGCAGATTTCATCATGGGATCAAGTTTTATAAGTCAGCGGACACTGATCTGTGTGTTACAGATACAAATCAGTTTCTTCGGATCCGCGGAACTTACCCCCGTAAGACTTGCTTGTCATAAAGAAAAAACTGCTTTGCGACAAGCATTTTAAAAACCTCAGTGATGATCACAATTACACAAATACACACTAACACCCCCCCAATGATAACAGCCCTGAGTTTATAACTGCTAATGGATAGTTTCTGCCGAGTGCAGATAAAATTGCTTACTGCTATGTTAACCACATGTTCTAACCACGTTGCTGTGATGCGGACCACATCTGTCCCAGATCCGTGCCAGATATGGGTTGTAAACGGCTGGTCTTTTGCAGATCCGGTTCAGATCTGGTCCGGATCTGTTCCAGAACTGTAATGTGGAGCTGTGCTGGATCTGGGCCAGGGTGCTGGATCCGTTTTCAGGATGGTACGGATGTTGGGCTACATCCTGCCCAGATCCATTTGCTGTCTGGGTAGGTACTTATGTACTGCCATAGGGGGTGCACTACTTGTTTTTGCCTGAATTTTATAGGGTTTCCTGGTAAATACATTTCCGTCTCCACCTCCTTTGTCACCTGCGGTGTGTAAAAAAGAAAGCTAGCGCTTAACTAGTGCGAAACATGCTGTGTTTGTTTACATTGTGTTTGAGACAACATAGTTGTTTTTTTGGGTTTTTTTTGCCACTTGGCTTCATAGTTTACTCTTGTGAGGCTTCCTTATTCTGCTCACATGATGCAAAGACAAAAACCCCATGGATGAAGACCATCAGTTGGGGTAAATGACAACCAAGACGTTGCGTTGGTGTTTGATGTAGAAACAGGTAAATGCAGATGGACAAAACTATTTCTTTTGCAACAACTATGGATAAAGAGGCTTGAACAATAAAGCAATGATCTAGTGAATACTGTTACCAGCTGATGGGAGAAGAAATGCCACAGCACAGCTCTCGATCGCCCAGAAGACTTGGCGGGGGGGGGCTGGTCACTGGATGGGAGCCCACGGCAGATGGCACCGTGCAGGTGCAAGTAGAGCTGGTCTCTGCCAGACTCAAAGAACAAGTTGTTTGTCAGAAGTATCTCATTTTCCTACCACCATTGTTGATTCTGTTGCTTGTTTGTGTTTGTATGGCCGAAATAACAAGACAACTTTGAGCGGATTTAATGATCAATGTTACTTGTTGTCATATTCCAGACATTATCATGCTCCTCCATGATGACAAACTTTGAGCTAACGCATGTTGAAAGTAAGAGATAATAATAAAATAAATAAAGCACATTAACCAGGCGTGGCTAAGTGACCATCGTCACCGTTTAATGATACAGGAAAAAAAAAACAAACAAAAAAAAATACAGGGGAGGTTGACAATGCAATGCATTCTGGGTTGATTTATTTATTTTTTTCCCTATATGTGGTAGGGAGAATTGTGAGTCCAAATGATAATATTAGGTATTAGTCTTAATATCATTACTTAATAGATGCTTTTACTCATCTGGTCTGCTGGCAGTTTTATCAGCAGATGAGCGATGGAGCGATGATGGCCGAGTGGATTACAGCTCAACTGATCACAGATCAGTTTCAGTGCTCTAATCTGTGTCTGGGACAAACAGAGATGCAGAGTTAAGACATGGCAGACAGACGAGTAGTCAGGCGACCCAGATGGGAAATCTGATTTATAGATTTAACTACTCAGCCAGCACGCTACCACCTCCTGTGTTTGGATGGTAGGAAGAATATTCGATCACATGTCAGTAGGAATGTTTTTGGGGCCATTTCTTTGTGAGTTTTACAGCGTTTTGCACACACACACAAACAAGTGTAGCAGAAGTCATCTTTGCTTTTTCACTAAGGCAGCAGAAAAGCGTGCTATCGATTGGCTCAAAGCGCAGCAGAGGCGAGTGCTCTTTGGCATTCGTTGAAGGACATGAGGCAAAGTGCTGCCCTAAAAGCTCAGCGTGAGGTCTCACGCTTTGGCTGGATGTGGAATGATTGTGGCGTGTGCACAACATCCGTGTGTAGTCATGACTTTTGTCCCAGCACGTCATTGCATGGGCTGGTAGCTACGATAACAGATGGCAGGAGCCAGAAAAAGCTCTAATTCATTTACTATCATTTATTTATTTTGGTTAATTTAGAAGCATTGCCAAGGAGGTTATTTATCAACTCCTGTCTGTTGGTTTCTTGTTTGCTTGTGATGAGATTCCACAAAAATCTATAAAGTGATTTTCAGGAAATTTTGTGGAAGTGTTGCAAGTATCATTCAGGTTTCTTTTTGTAAATGAACAAATGGTCAAATTTATGGTTCAGTAGTTCCAAATTCATCCACAATGACTGCAAAAGATTCATCTTACAGTGTCTTTGAACTCAGATTTCATACCATTCCAGCTGAAATTTGGGACATTTCTTGGTTGTTGTTTTAATGTGCCCTGCGATAGACTGGTGGCCTGTCCAGTGTGTACCACACCTCCTGCCCAATGACCTCCTGGATAGACTCCAGTGCCCTTGTGCCCCTTAACTGGAATAAGCAGCTTTAGAAAATGAATGGATGTTTTAATGTAAGAAGTGTTGTTTCCGAATTGGCCACATCTGAGCTCTTCATTGCATACACCCAGAGTCCTGACTGGCAACCACCCAGTGTTTCCCCACCTTGCAAAAGTAGTCATCTACCTGTATAGCCAGATGATATGTGATATCTGGACCTCCCCTTGGCCTTTTTTTTTTCATTTTTGGTTTCCTCTGCATTTGTGCACCTCCCTGCTGCATCTGCTCATTGTTGTGCTCTACACAGTCTAGTGTTTTAGTAGTCTAGACTGACTGGTATCACCTCATCCAAAACACCCGGTCTTTTCCCCGTCTTTGTTTGTTGTCCATTCGGCTGCTTCCGGTTTGGGCTTGCCACAGCACATACAGCCAGATCCACATTCATATTTGGCACAAGTTTACGCGGATGCCCTTCCTGATCCAGCTCCAGTTCACCTGGTAGCCATGAGCCAGTCATCAATTTTGACCTAATTGGTACCACTGAAGGTGACTAAACAACACTTAGAATCCAGCCTCAGTGTATAAGGGCCTACACAAAAATGTATGATAGCCATCCCAGGGTGGTAGCTGTAGCCAGGTTGGGGTCAATGAAGAATTACATAGAGGTCAAATTTTAAAATGTTCCAATCACGTTGAAAACTATATCATATTATATGTCTGATCATAACAATTCCAAAAAGTATAGTTTGTACTATCTATGATGGAATGTTCTGGAGAGTTATGGGGAAAAATAGCAAAATATGGTGACAAAGGTTAATTTCAGGTTTGTGCAGGGGTCAAAGTTAAAATTGCTAAAATTCAGTAAAAAATTGTGCAAATTATTGTTTGGGTTAATGGGTTTCTAATAAGGAATAGTTTGCACATCCTTCATGCTTAGTGTCATGTTGCAGTGGTAATATATGTCACATGTGATAGAAGCCAATAGATGTTGACCTTGTTTGACCTTTACTTGGAGACCAAACATTCAGCACAGTCACAACTATTCCATTTATTAATCCTTTTATTTCAAACAATAATTTCTATCATTCTGTACTGAAATTGGAGAAACTTTAACTTTTGACCCCTGTACAAACTGAAAGTGACCGTTATCACATTTTTTGCTGTTTTTACACCATAACTCCAAAACGGGCTGATACTGATACCAATTATCGACAAAGTTTGGAGGCCAATACTGACAGCTGAGGCTGTTATTTGCCTGCAGTAAAAAGTGTAAAATAGGTGTCAAAATATAGTATAACACACTCTTAACACAAAACTTTCTTTAAAATGTTTTGCAGCATATATTTAATTCACAGGACCTTTCAACATGACCTTCACACAAAAAGTGCAAGGAGCTACAATTAACATTATTATGAAGTTCAAGAAATAAATAATTAGACCCGGCACAGCTCCAAGCATGCAAACTGCACACAGAAAGGCTGCTGCACTCTAAAAAAGGAACTGCTGTCTCAGCGAGAAAAACAATTTGTATAGATTTCTTAAAGTTTTTTCAGCTTTCTACTGAGTTAATGCCACAAGACTTCTCTAGTTAAGGTGAAATAACTTAGAAAACATCTATGCAAATTGTTACATCACTCTTGTTCTCTTTGATACATAGTTCATTTTCTACAGTGTGGTGGGACCTCAGTGCCATGACCTTGTCACTGTGAGGCAACAGTGCTAAGAACTAATCCACTGTGCTGCCGCAACATGAGGTAATTTAACTTAAATATGATGCATATTCATATTTCTGTTATGTGTTATGTCATTAATGTTGTGCTAGGTTATAAATAATGTTTAAAAGATTAAAACACACATTAATTTTTGATGGACAGCATTTGCTCTCTTCTTCAAAAATGACATAGTTAGTTTTTAATCCAGTGAGGCAGAGAACCTGTGTCAGGCGAGTTTTTCTGTCATCTTAACAGCTTTTTTTTCTTTCAACATTTTTGAGTTGGATTGCATTACTTTTTATTTCTACAAAATATGCCTTTAGCCTTATTTTGTCAAGAGCTGAACCTGGACTGATTTGATTGACAAACCTGCTCTTTTAAGGATAAAACCTGAATGAAAAACTTTCTGAATCATAGTTTTTCACACTTTCCTGTTTCACAAAGTGAGTCTGTGCACTGAAGATGATCGTTTATAATCGTTAAGTTGCTCTGCTGCTTTAACGAGCCTTTAGCACTAAAGTCCACTGTTCACACAAATGATCATGTGATCGTTTGTAAACAGTAAACAGTTTGTAAACAGTTCCAATGAAAACATAACTTTTGTTTTCATGTGAGAATGAGCGAACCCCCCTCCTGCCTTCTCTCCTTTCTCTCTCCCTGTCTCCCTCCCCCTCCCCTCACTCACACTGTCTTTCCTGTTTTCTACTCCTTTGAACAATCCTGCAGCTTTTTGGGCAAGCAAAGCCCTTAAACTGTAAAATAAACCTTTAATTTGTAAATGTCACAGCAGCTACGGATATAAGAGAAACTCTGGATTATTTAATGAAGGATTTTGATGTTGTTTCTTTCACTCAGATGGACAGCGATGCTGCTTTCAACTATGCCGTGCAGTTCCTGTCTGAGCTGCTGTTACACAGTACTGTGGCCTCATGGAATGTTAAAGTTGCTGACTGCAATCTCTTTAAAAAAAAATCTACGCATGCAGGTGGAACTTTGCAACCAGTGAGTCGATACATGTAGCTCTGTTAAAACTAAACTGTCATATTGGCACATCAGCCGGTATAAATGAGCAATATGGATATCTGCAAAAATGCTGAACATTGGAACCGATAGTCTGCCCAACTGATAATCAGTTGACCCTAGTCAAGTGTGAGTCAAGACCAGGACTTTGTATTTTTGGAGTGGTCAAGACCAAACCTTGAAGGGCCACGTGTGAGTCAAGACCAGGACTTTGTATTTTTGGAATGGTCAAGGACTGAACCTTGAATTGTTGATGGTGAGTCAAGACCAAGACTTTGTGCTTTGTGCTTCAGGGTTGAGTGTTGACTTAGTTTGGTGTGCTGAAGGCAGGCCCATTCTAGAGGGACTGGGGCTCTTCCCCCTGTAGCGCTTTTCCTGCATTCTAATTAGAGGTGGGCGGATTGATCCTAATATTGATAATATCGATACCAACGCTGGTATTGATATTGAATGATCCTCATGTAAAAAGATCGATACTCAAGCTTTTTTTCTCTCCAGCATGCATGACTGCTGCCACGCCGAGATCCATCAAGTCTACTCTCTGTCTATAAGGCAGCGCTGCGCTGTGTCACACAACAGAAGCAGCGCACCCTCCCCCCGCAGGTCTTTTGTTGTTTCGCCGTCACGTGCTCAGCGGCGCCAGCCACCAGCCATGCAGGTAGTCTCATGAAAACGTAACAGTATCGATATCGACGATACTTGGCCTGTATTTACTTGATATGGGATCAATACCAAAATTCCCGGTATCGCCCACCTCTAATTCTAAGGCAGTCTGGGAAGCTATATACTAGTCATGATTTCTCATTACACAATTTTGATTTTAAACACTGCATGCAGCATCTATTTCCTCAGTCAGACTATGTTTATGCAAGCCCATTGCCATATTTTATCACACCTTTGGTGAGGTCCCCCCAGAAACCTAAAGACCCTTTATCACCAAATGTATGTATTGTTTCGCTCATCTCCTAATTAACCAGAATCATATGGGCTCAGGTAACGACTAACACACACCAAATGTTTTTGAGCTGACGTCATTGTGCTTTGGTTAATCACAGACTGAGGAATCACAGTGACATAGTCACACTCAGACCTGCACTCCACGTACACAGAAATGTGCACACAAACCGGGAAAGAAAGTGCAAAGTGAGTGGGCTATTTTGATCTGCAGATGAATGGGGGCGGGGGGGGACACAGACAGCAGTGGAAGCCTTGTGTTTACTCAGCAGAGTGTGTGTCAGCCTGCTAATGGAGAGATGGGCCCCTGAATGGGATCCAAAACCATTAGCAACACACACACACACACACACACACACACACACACACACACACACACACACACACACACACACACCACACACCCCACACACACACACCCACACACACACACTTCAGTCTGCTAATGGGTGAAGCAGTGAGACATTGCAGGTGTGTGAGTATAGTGGGAAGAAACTGTGACAGTCATATTTTGCGGTCCTGCTTCCCTCTTAGGGGCACAGAGGTGCGACTCAAAGGGTTAAGAATCAAATGCAGAGCTTATACTGGATTTTTGGTTCAGTAAAGTTCAGCTAGTTCAGGGAACTCTGCAGGTTGTTGTTGGAACTCATCACCTCAGTGAATTTAGTGATGAACCCAAAACAGGCACCAGTGAGTAAACCCCAACTAAAGCTCAGTGGGCAGAATGACAGGTGAGAGGATCAAATCTTGGTTGATCCTCACTTTGCTGAAGTGTCCTTGAGCAACACACTGAAGATCCACTGTGGTGGTCCTCAGCCTGTAGAAATTCACAGACTGGACGCAGGTTTGGACCCTCTTTATCATGTGAGCACATCCACCCAGTTTTGTAACCACATGAGGGTGAATGTGGTGTGGTGCTTTATTGCCGACCCCACAGGGAAGCAGCAACACACCTGCCAGAAGGGTGAGCTTCAACCCATCCATTATTACTCCACCCAGTTAGATTCCTGACTTTCAGCCCTGTCTGATTTTATGAAGTCATAAAACAAATTTGAAGCAAGAGGAAAAAAAGGAAACATTTTTTTCAGGCATTTCTGCATAACAAGCACATTTTAAACAGCTGTTCCCTTCATGTAGAACAGGTAGCTCCGTGTGAGTAGTAGTGGGCTGCCAATGTGGAGATAGGATTTGGACTCCCAGTCATGCTACCTGTCTATGTCCTTGGAAACAGACAACTTCAATCCACATTTGTCCCCAGTCCATCCAGATGTAAATGTGTACCGAGCCTTGGCTGGGGATGTAAATCACATCAAATTAGAGACATTCATCACAAATGCCCCGCGCACAGTACTATTTTCCATGTAAAGTACAGTAAAATGTACATGTGTGAGGTGGGTATTGTTTGAACCCTCGTGTTTTATGTAAACTGGGGATACATAGTGGAAAAATTGGGACATTGACATTTATTATTTAGAGGATAGTGGCCAACAGTGACCATAAAAAGTCGGTAGCCTTCGAACAAATGCAACTATGGTAATTTTTTTAAAAGTAGGTCAATGGTCAACTGGCCTTCGCAACCCATGCAAAGTACTCCTCCAAGGCATGTTACCACCAAATATGAAGTTTTTGCAAGCAAAGGTGCCGAGGTACATTGCCGCGAACGAATTTCAGACGAAGAATTTGACAGTTGTGACTATTGGTGACCTTGAAAAGTAGGTAAAGGCCACCGACCTTCGAACCCATACGAAGTACTCCTCCAAAGCATGTACCTACCAAATATGAAGTTGATGTGAGCAATGGGTGCCGAGCAATGTTGTGGTGAAGGATTTGACAGTTGTGACCATTGGTGACCTTGAAAATTAGGTCAAGGTCCCGGACTTCGAACCCATGTGAAGTACTCCTCCTTGGTAAATACCCACCAAATATGACGTTTCTGGGAGCAAAGGTACCAAGCAATTTTGCGGCAAACGAATTGCGGCCAGACAGATGGGCAGACAGACGAACAGACGGATAGACAGACAGAAGGACAGACGGAAGGATGGACAACCCTGATGCTATATGCCCCGCCTCGGGTCCTGCAGACTCTCATCTGCTCCACACTACAGAATCCAGTAAGTATTTGCACCAACGAGCCTCAGGGCCTGTATCAGAGTTCCTTCTCTTCTTCCTCTCATAGGAGCCAGCTTTCTATTTTTGAGTTATCCAGCCTTCTCACACACAAACGGTCTCACCACATAAGGCCTCAGTGTCCATACTGTATTTTTTCAAGCTGAAAAGCACTGAGACAGCACCCAGAAGTGCTTCATCCCAGGACTTTCAGCATTTAGTGGGGTGGGGTGGGGTGCTTCTCATTGGATTTGTTTCCATGACAACAATAAGCAACTAGGCTATTTTTATAATGTGCAGAGATTAAAAGTTACTCACCCTCAGCAAATAACTGTCTGTCAAATCTGCTATCGCAGATGAGTCTTTTTTTGTCTTTATTCTGATTTTATGTGAGAAATTCAGCAAAAGTAAACTCTCTTCTGTTTGCCTGAAAATGTGCTGCAGTGACAATCACAGCATCTTTCTGAAAAGTTCAGGGATTTCAGCATAAAAGACCCTAAACCAGTGCACGGTTTTTGTTTAGTTTTTTCTGGAAGTGGATGTTCGGTTAGGCTTTTGATAAAAGATTATGCCGCCCAGAATAAAACAGCTTTTCTTTCTGTGAATGCCAGCTTCTTTTTTCTGTTCTTCGGGCTCTTCTGTAGCGTACCTTGCTCTGCACTTTCTCTGTCTCAACATCAACAAAACACACTGAACATTTCCCTCGCACGCATCAGAGCATTACACGTTCTCTTATTGTATTCAGCATTTCAGACTCTCAGCTGCCGACTCACACTTCTTTCTGAAGCACACGCCATAATCACATGGTGACACAATAACCAAAGGAGAGCAACTTCAAGTGCACTTCCTTTTGTCCGTGTCAAGTTGCATAGAGCTCTTGAGCACGGCACTCCAGTGTAACAGTTCAGTGACCAGCACGCTGAATGCAGCGAGGGGCTGAGCGCCACACGTTTGGCCATAGTCCTATACTGCTATCACAATACTGGAGCATTAAAATAATGGCTGCATGTTTGTGTTACACATCTGAGCTGATTCTCTGCTGATTCTCTTCACTGGCAGCTGCCAAGCAGCTCTAAACTCAAGTCTAACACAAGGCTGCTTTTTTTGAAGATGTGGGGAAAAGGGTCTTTATTGTCACTGTAAATACTCTGCATTTAACACATCCTAATTACAGTCAGACTCAATCCAACCACTAGGAGAAGGCGAAAACCATAATCCAGCACCCAGGGACCGACTCCAGATGGAGAGACGCTGCCTGGGTCAAGGGCAGACAAAGGAGCGTGACCCTAAGGTGCATGTTTTTGATGGTGGGAGTAAACCAGAGTGCCGGGAGGAGACCCACGCAGACACAGCAAGAACATGTAAAGTCCACTCAGAAAGCAACTGGGCACCGCTGGAATTGAACCACAAACCTTCTTGGAGTGTTAATCCCTGAGGCACCATGCTGCCCAGGATGTGTGATTTACTTTTCTTGTTTTTTTACACAAAAGATAATAAAAAGATAGCTCATCTGTTCTGATATTCACAAATTTTAATGTAAAAGCTGTTCTCCAGTGCAATTTTAACTCATATTAAAAGGCGATTATACAAATATTCACAAAGCTGCTGAAAATGGTCTAAATGTGCGCCTTCTGCTCCCTCATAGAAATACTGCCATGGAGCCCCACCCAGTGTCCCTGTGACTGGTTTATGCCATTTGTGATGCTGTAAATTAATCTAATTTGTGATCATGCAAAAATCATGTTTGAATGAATAAATGTATTTCAGTCAAAGAAAACACACACAACAATCTACAAGAAAAATATGCCAACCAAGAAACAATGCTCGAAAACATAAATTCCTACAACTGTCTCACTATTCACATATTAAAAAAAATGACAGTTTAATGACATCACCACGTAAATCCAAGGTATTTCAGGCACATCCCTAGAAAGCTGACAGATTCAGTGAAGGATTGCAAAAAGTACTGCAAACATAAAGAATTTTCAGCTTCTGGCTGTATGTATGTTGTGTGACGCTTCCATGTGTGAGTGTGGTTGTTGGCAAAACTATGATTAAAAACTAGTGGTGGAGTAGTCAGTATTGTTTCTAAAAATTTTAGTTAAAATTGCACATTAATTACGCATTAACAATGGTGTTTAGTAATTTATTGAGGGTGTTCATGGTGAATTATGCATTGGCAAACATTAACTAACAGTGACTGAAGGGGTAGCTGTGTTTAGTAACCAGGATCTTCATATAAACTATTACCTTGGACAACGTGAACCCTTAATAAGTGATGTCTAAAACCATTAATGTTTAATTCACTGTTTCAAGTTGTTAGGAGTACATATAAAATTTCTGATTCTTTAGACATGAAATGCAAAAAAAAAAAAAAAAAAGCAGAATCTTTCATTAATGCAGTAAAAGATATTACCTTCAAAGACGTAAAAGCAGAATCTTTCATTAATGCAGTAAGAGATATTACCTTCAAAGACATAATGTGATTTGAGTCATGTTAATTATACCTTGGAAACACTGAATGTAATATTTATAATTTGCCATTCATATTATTTACAGATGAGCAGAATCTCCAAGAAAATGCCACTGATCATTAACTGGAAATCACTTCTTATTGTCAAGAGATTTGATGTGTGGTTTGTGGCAATAATATTTTTAAATGCATCTGTTTGTGATTTTTTTTATTATTATTATTAATTACACTTAACTAGCCTGATATAAATGTTATACTTTAACATTTCTTTGGTGCTTTCCAACCTTCCAGAACATGACTGAGCCTTAAGAGTACGTATCAACTTACTGCTTGTTTAGAAATGTTGTGCAAAGAAAACAGAACATTCATTAGTGCAGCAAATTATGATTATTCGAGTCAGTTAATTATACCTTGGAGAGGGTGAATGCAGATGTTATATTTGCCTTTCGTATTATTTATAATTTAGCAGAATCTCCAAGAAAATGTAATTGATATAGTCAAAGAGATTTAATGTACAGGTTTGTGGCAGTCATGTTTTTAGAGCCCTGTGTTTTGTTTGTGGGTTTTTCTACATTTAAACAACTAACCCTCTGAGAGAAATGTGATATTTTAATCATTAATTTTGTGGCTGTTATTATAAGTTACTCTGCGGAATAACTTTTTTAATTTCTTTGGTGCTTTCCAACCTTCCAGAACATGGACTGAGCCTTAAGAGTACGTATCAACTTACTGCTTGTTTAGAAATGTTGTGCAAAGAAAACAGAATCATTCATTAGTGCAGCAAATTATGATTATTCGAGTCATGTTAATTATACCTTGGAGAGGTGAATGCAGATGTTATATTTGCCTTTCGTATTATTTATAATTTAGCAGAATCTCCAAGAAAATGTAATTGATACGTCAAGAGATTTAATGTACAGGTTTGTGGCAGTCATGTTTTTCGAGCCTCTGTGTTTTGTTTGTGGGTTTTTCTACATTTAAACAACAACCCTCTGAGAGAAATGTGATATTTTATCATTAATTTTTGTGGCTGTTATTATAAGTTACTCTGCGGAATAACTTTTTTTAATTTCTTTGGTGCTTTCCAACCCTTCCAGAACATGACTGAGCCTTAAGAGTACGTATCAACTTTCTGCTTGTTTAGAAATATTGTGCAAAGAAAACAGAATCATTCATTAGTGCAGCAAATTATATGATGATTCGAGTCATGTTAATTATACCTTGGAAAGGTTGAATGCAGATGTTATGTTTGCCTTTTGTATATTTATAGTTTAGCAGAATCTCAAGAAATGTCATTGATATCATCAAGAGATTTAATGTACGGGTTTGTGGCAGTCATGTTTTTAGAGGCCTGTGTTTTGTTAGTGGGTTTTTCTACATTTAACAACTAACCCTCTGAGAGAAATGTGATACTTTATCATTAATTTTGTGGTTGTTAATATGAGTTACTCTTCAGAGTCATTTTTAAATTATAATCACAAAAATCGTCCTTTGGATATAAACCTTTCAGCAGCTCTGGAAAATAGCCTGTTTCAGATTGTTACCAAACATTGTCAAAGATCTAAATTATTTTAAAGGCCACATTTAATTCTCCAGCTTAACAAATGCAGTAAAAACTAGGAAATAAGATGTCAGAAGACTATTCTTACAGTTTTTTCTATACTATGGAATTAAGAATTGTTTGTAGTTTTATGCCTTTAATAGCCAATATTACCATTTACTGAGACTTCAAATATAATTAAGATAAGATAAGATAAACTTTATTGATCTCACAGAGGAGAAATTCACATGTTACGTCAGCTCTTAAAAAACACTCAAGATGGGGTGCAAGTAGAGAAAAATGTTCATCAAGCAGCGTGTGCAAGGATAAGCAAACATCATATACATACACAAACATACATACACGCATACAACTATGACAACACATATACATATGCATCCTACCAAATCCTGCTTTAACAGAGTACCAAGTATTCCAGACATTGGTAGAGTTTGCAGTTATTTGTAATATTATCTTCCCCTCAACTATTTGTTAACTCTCCTCAACTACTTGTTAATTTGTTGCCCCGGTATTGATGGACTGCTAGCTACTCAAGCCAAACTTACGATTTCAGAACACAGCTAGCTTTATTAGTTTGCATTTCATGCAAAACTTGAGTGAAACAAGGTTTTTGCTATCAAACAGATTAGCTTGTTTGTTAACAAAAGAAGATTACACTCAGTTATCATGGGTCATTATTTTTCCATTTAGTGATTCATAACTGACTTAACACTTCACTTTTACCACAGACAACACAATGGTCATTTCATATTTTCTATTTTGCTTCATGAAAAGGACACAATTAAAAAAAAAAGAAAAAAAAGACAGAAATCCTAAAATATCCATGTTGAGTATGAACTGATCCAAACATGGATCTGGTTGGCATTGACATTTGCAGTTACAACTCGGGCTGCATGGTATGCCCTAAAATTCATATCGCTGTATGAATTGAATCCCCTCACGGTAACAGTATATATCGCAATCTAAACTTACGTGTAAAAATTAGAATGTGTTTCTCAATGGGCGCCTTAGCAAAGGTAAATGATCAAAATAAAGAACTAAAAATGACAGCAAAAAAAAAAAAAAAAAAAAATAAAACAGATAAAATGTAATTTTGAAAACATTTATGTGCAGTTCTCAAAACTACAGGTAAAAGTTGCCAGAAGGTACATCTAAGATGCGAGCTTAGATTTTTATGTTTTGGTGAAAGAATAATTAAATTTATGGTGACGGGCTGAGTTTCATCTCTTGAAACACTAGATGGCACACCCGCTCTGAATACATGAAGCGCTTTCAGGATGGTCATTTTCCTCATTTCCAAAGCTCAACCGGAAATCACCAAAACATTTGATTAAAAATAGTTAATTTACTCATATTTGAAGTCAGTCTGGGTAAACTGACGTTCCTGGCTGATTTTGCCTTTCTAACCGTTTATAAAAACCCTTGCCTTATTTAACATGGCACTTTCTCAAAGTTTGATTCAGGTTGCGACAGAGCGTTGGCTGAAATAAATAACAGCTCTGCAAATATCAGCAACAGAACAGGCGTCTCACAAACTTACATGAACAGCAGTGAGAGTCAGTCACCTCAGCTTCGAACACCCCTCTCTCCCCCAGAGCAAACTGGTTCACACACACACAGCCACTTCACAGAGGAGCTTTTCCTCGATCGAAAAACTCTGTGGCGTTATCTCGATTAGTCAGTGGAGTCCAAATCTCTACCGTCGGCCAAAATTATACTGTGTACCGGATAAACCGGAATAAACATTAGTTACAACTAATGTTTATTTTATAGATAAATCTGTTGATTAGTTTATCAATACTCAATTAGATGTTTTGTCTAGAAAATTACATAAAATGCTAAAACACGTTGATTAGTGTTTCCCAAAAACTTAAAATGACATCCTTGGTGTCACGGTTATGATCCGTCATTTCCACTAATACTTTTATTTTGGTGTGCTTTTCTGTATTTATTTATTTTTTTTTTACAGTTTTATAAAATGTGGAGTTTTTATATGGTGTGTGGTTTTATTTTTTTAAATATGTCAATATCCTTGATGTCAGGCATTTCCCACATCATTTACAGGGCAGTAATGGTAGTGCCATGGTAAAGTTTCTGCCTGGTAATCAGAGCTATTGTGTTCAAATCCCGTCAGTGTAAATGTTTTTTAACCAGGGTTATTTAACCGCGGGTTCTGTATTGTGTCCTCTTGTATGTATTATTTATATTAACCCAGTGATATTCACTAATTATACAGCTGGTTTTTATTTTATTGTTCTCCACCTCAGTGGTGTGATGTGGTGCAGCTGCTCGCAATGTGTTCATGCTCAAAGACAGTCGCGTGCATGAACCGTCGCAATGGCATCGTGCACGCCTTGCTCGCTGGCTTGATGTTTGCGTGGTTCACTCATATGAGCTGTTCCGCCGTGAGTCGCCCTGAGTTGTACTTATTGGTACTATGTGTAAAGGGGACCTAAACCATTATACTCAAATATCTTGTTTTGTCCAAACTCCAAAGATATTCAGTTTATGAATGAAGACGATCAGAAGAATTTTCATATTTAAGAAGCTGAAATCCAGAAAATGTGGACATAAAAAAGACTCAAAATGATGAATCATTGTAAAAATAATTGGTTAACACTGCTCTGTAACTATGACTTTCTAGGTAGTTGTTACTTTGTTTGGTGTCATTTGTGGGAATTTTTTACCCTTGATTCAGCAATAAACATGTTTTTAACATCTGCCACTAAAGAGAAGATCACAGAAGGTGAGAAATGCAGCATGAATACTTCTGATAATGATGTTTTTAAAAAGTGCCTTTAGGAGACGTCTCGGTGTAGAACGTAGAAATACTACACACAGCAAACACCTCAAACAGCATAATTTAGGTGTGCAGTACTTTTTTTGTGTGTGTATCTTCTTTTGTTTTGCCATTATTATACTGCCTGATTTCTTCTAGCGTCCCTTGAAACAATAACTCATAGATGCATTCTGTCTGACACCATCTGTGGATTGGACTTTGTATTCTCAGAATACTGGAGATTCGAAACAATATTAGCATCAAAGGTAATTTATATCTGTTACAATATCTCATCTCACTGTTCCGTGCATACCTCCACCAGAGGAATAATTAGGACTAGGGTCACTTCTGAATCACCTCCATAACAATAACAACCATCAACACCAACTGGGTGTGGAAGTTGGAAAGAGGTTTCCTTTATGATGTCATAAAGCAAACATGGTAACAATGAAGTCAAAGGAAAAGCTCCTCCACAAATCAGAAAGAATGCCATAAAAGGAGAAGATTTTAAGGCAGATCTGAATCATCAACACGGTAGCAAGTGTGAGACAATCTTCATTAAATGGGAATTACGGTGGCTGATAGAGGCCACAACACACACATCTTCAACTGCTTATCCAGATGGGGTTGCGGGGAGGCCACAACACTTCCAATTTAATTCAATGTTAACAAATGCAGGAAAACACAAATATAACCTACAGCACATGCAACAATTTAATTTCCTAATGAAACCTACACTCTTAGGCATAAACGTTGAATTTAATTGATAAAGTTAAGCCCCGTTTACACATAGACGGTAAACTCTCCGGAAGCGTCCCGGCAGAGATTTTACCCCCTCCGGGCGTTTTAGGGATCAAACGCCGTAGTTAACGCCGGCACACGGGAGCGTGGTTTGGTTCCGGCTTCACCGGGAATCATCGAAAAAATTATTCAAATGTCGAATAATTTCAGGAGCGCTCCCGGAGAAGTGGCCTGATGACGGAGACGACGGAGACAACGCAAACACAGCGATTGATAGTTTTTAATCGCCGTGTCATCCCGCCCCTTCCTGTAGTCCCGCAGTTTACACCGCCGTAATTGGCGGCTGGCGTTGTATCCCTAACAACGGCGTGTAAAACGGCGATAGAGCCCACATCAGCGTCCTCAAAGGTGTTTTAACCGGCGACAGAGGCAGACAAAACGGCAGCGCTAAGCAGACAAGTATGCTGTTCTAAATGCCACCTCCCCGGTTAACAGTGTTCCAAACGGCCGATAGGCAGCGGTCAGTATAAAACGCTAGCGCACTGCATGCAGGTCTCTCACTCGCAGCCAGCTCCAGATATTTTTACAGAGAAGCTCCAGTATGCCTCCTAAAAGAAAATTGGCAGCGGCAAGGACTTACCAAGAGTCTGGTTCAGAAGCAGAGGGTAGCCCTGTGGTGGAAACGAGGAACACGTTGAGGAGAGGAAAAGGAGAGAAAAGAAAAGGCTGAGAGATGAGCTCCCTGTCACTCCCTCCCCCTGCACTGACAGCTGCTTCAGCCTATTATACTCTGGGGGCAGTACCTATAAGCAAAAGTTCCTGGAGTAATGCAGGATTTGCCTGGATAAATCCAGCGGTACACAGGGTATTATTGGCAAGCAGCAGAACACCGCTGTTCTCACGCGTGTCTTAACCTGCGATTGTAAAGGATAGAACTGAGTATTAACCCCCGTTGCCTGATGTGTGCCGGATGCTACGGCGTCAAAACTCCGCTTTATTCAGCGGATTTTAGCGGCGTTTTATCCGCGTATTTGCGGCTAGTACGGCGCTCAAAATGCCGGCGAAATGCTCCGCCCCTTTCCACCGCAAAAATAGCGGAACTACCGCGAACTTCGGTCTATGTACTACCCGCGGACAAAACCGTCTATGTGTAACCTGGGCTTAAGGTAACTTTTTCCACATAACATTGTCAGTTAAGTGCAAAACAATATTGTAGTTGAAATTAATTAAATCAAATGAACATTATTACTTAAATCCTAATAATGTTTTTGCACTTAATTGACAAAGTTATGTGGAAAAAGTTACCTTAACTTTATCAATTAAATTCTACATTTTATTTGTTAGAGTGATGCGTGTGAATGTCTATAGCACACACACAACAATGGACACACTACGAATACAAACACATTTGTTGTGATTTGGCGCTATATAAATAAAATTGATTGATTGATTGATTGACTTTTACTGTGTAATGTTTTGCAAGTGCAATAATAATACGTATGTAATAATATAGCTATCTTGAGTAAATTCATTTAAGAAGTTCGATTAATAAACCACTGGGCAGAAACCTCATTTTGTGTTTTAGCGCTTTTGTTGTGTTGTGGATACTTGCAAGATATTTGATGCAACTACTGCTGTTTAATTGATGCAGGTGCTTTTTTTTCTTGCCATAATTTGGAAATGTTATGTCTCTAATGGCCACCACAGATAACTAATCCCATGTTAATGCATAACATAACCTATTGTATTCGAAACACTATGATTAATGAAACATATTTGTTGTTTTTGTAAAAGTGAAAATAATTCTCACTGTGTGAAGTTCTGATTCATGCTGGATATTTTCTGCACCTGAAGATGGACACAGTGCTGGGCTGATGTTTTAAAACAAGTCACACTGTCACATTTACGAGCATATCGTACATTTTTCCCCCAGCAGCAAAATAATCCTCCACACTTTTACGGATTGAGGTGGAATAAAGTCATTTATGTTGAGGCACATTTGCACTGTGTGAACAATTATTGTCTTCCCTCAGGTGTTTGAACTGTAGGCTATGCTGTAATTATGGGTTTAGCTGGTTGCAATTTAGGTCTACACCTGGCAGTGGAGAATAAATATTTTACCACACTTTCTAAGTACAACGCTGGCACACTTGTCACAGAATGTCATTTATAATCTTTTATTCAGAGAATCAGCTTGAATTATTTTTTATGCTCCTGTTGACAGCAGAACAATGTGTCTGGCTTCAAAATATCCTGTCAACTTAGAACTATTTGGAATTATTTAGTGCCTGTAATCTAGACCATGGCTCTTATTAGTGAGAGTACAACGAGGATATATTAAGTCTCTGCTCACAGCAGTGATTTCAGCAAAGAAGGGTTTAAACTTTCAGCAACTATAAATCTTTATTTGGCCTATTATTTCAGGATTTAACAGCTGATCTGGTATGTATCCACATGTCAAATTGAAAGGTACAAGTTTTACACCGGATGTCATTCCTGACACTCCTCTGAACATATGTGATGAATGGGCATGGCACCTTCTAGCTGGGAGACGGGTACTACTGCCCCACTCTGATGCCTTTTCTGTAGCTATCAACACTCTGGGATCCATGGATTTGGTGGTGAGTCCAACTCAGTGGGTTTTTATGTTTTTGGACTCCTGAGGTGAATACTGTTGGGGAAAGTGATTTAAAGAGCAAATTTAAGTAATTTACTTGAAACAACATAAAGAAAACAAACTACACATAATGACATAATGCTTGTTTGTTTTTTTAGGTTGTCTATATCGAATCTGAGACAAAAAATAAATTGGTTGATGGCTCTTTTGTCAGTTTCAGTTAACAGGTACCATTCAGGAGATGCACCACTTTGGGCAAGTGTAGACGAGTTTTCAGGTTTAGTGATGTGACGACAGAAACTCTGTCCACGGCCGATCTCTGTCCACAAAATTTGACCAGAGGTGTCAGGTCAAGTCATATCAAGGAGCAAGCACACGTGCTACACATTGTCAAATCTCCTACTCTGTGGATTAACATTGTCCTGATGGGCAACCTTCCAGGCAGGGCACCTATCCATCCCCACTTCCTCAAAGTAGCCATCTACCTGCTGCAACCAGGTGATACACGGGGGTCCCCATTGTCTTTTCCCAGTAAGTAATCTAAGTAAACATTAATTTCATACAGTCATTCCAGTGATGCCCAGGAGAGACCTGGTAACAATCATGTCCAGTCATCATCTTCAGCCACATGTTAAAGAACATGTGTCATAACTACACGCTAAGATGGGAAGTAGCAGGATTCTAACAGCTTTAGCAATCATCCATTGACAGACCTACCCACATCATCATTCAATTGTTACTGGAACCTCATGACCCTGATAGGACCTTCCCAGGTGGACCTCATAGGCCAAGCTCCTAGAAAGAGATGCTACTGTGAGTATGCAAGGCAGATCAAATCCAACCCCCCCCCCCCCCCCCAAAAAAAACAAAAACAAAAAACAAAAAAAACAAACAAAACAAAACATGTCATGTCATGAAATGAGGATGCATTCTCTGGGCAAATAGCCACATGAGGGCTGGTGTTGGAGAGATTTGATGCCTTGGATTGAGACTATGTCTCTACAGACGCTTTAGGTCTTTCTCTTGATACAAGTTTATCTCTTGTGACAAGTCTGAAAAAAATGTTAAATGGAAAATGCCAGTACATCTCAAACGCTAAAGCCTTTTATCACTTCTTTTTTCACAAGGTGAAGGTAAGTTTAGGAGAAACTTTCAACTTGGATTATCCACTGTAATTTTCTTTTAAAGAAGGGCATGCGGCTCACACTTTTATTTTCTTTCAATAAAGTAGTGGTGATGAGTGAAGGAGACATATTAAAGGAAAATCAAGTCTCATGTGCTCACTTTGGCTAGTGAGCACATGCAGTTCCTGAGGAAGGGGTCAAAACACCTTCACCATCTAATTTAGTTTTTCTAATGTCAAAGTTATGTTTTGGACTGAGCTGAGTGTGCTCTGGGCCATCTCTGCAACCCTTAGAGAACTCAGAAATGTTCTTGTATCTTTGTAAAAACTGATGCCATCATAACAACACACAACAACAAAACTAGATGTACTGATGGAAAACAAAAAGTTGCAAGACTGAATGTAAAAGTAAATGGGTTCTTTTGGCTTTTCCCTTTGCACTGGGGTTCACCAGAGTGGATCTGCATGTTTGGTCCAAGTTTTACACCAGATGCCCCTTCCTGACACAACTCCACATTACATGGACAATGAGGTGGTTTTGCACTGGGAACCTTCTGCTTTGGAAGCAAGTGCAATAACCACTTGACCACCACGCTACCAGCCACTTGGCCTAAACACTATTGGCTACTTGGTTTATCCCACTGCCGGCCACTTTGCCAGCACACTAGTGGCCACTTTGAAACCATGCTGCCGGCCATCACACTGCCACAGTTGTTAGAATGGCCAAAGCAGTAGGTCATCCCTTTGAGTCTGGTCTACTTGAGGTTCCTTCCTCAATATAATCAGAGGGAGTTTCCCTTACCACTGTCACCTGCGTGCTTGCTCTAGGGGTTGGTAAGGTTAGATTTACTTGTGTGAAGCGCCTTGAGGCACCTTTGTGGTGATTTGGCATGATATAAAGTTAAATAAATCAAAATTGACACTCAGCCATGTGCACCCCTAAATATTTGATGTTTGTTTTTGGTGTTAGTTGTAGAACAGAAATTCACTTTATATGTTCTATGTATTTGGGTCATGTACCTGTGATCCAGAATCAGCACAACAGGAGTGCTACCAAAATCAGACATGGCAACGGATGATTTTTCAACTCTCGGTGGTAATGAGCCCACAAAGTGATGTCTTCAAGTGAATTTTTTGGACTGAGTCCAATCATTCATATTGAAGAAACTCTTGCCTGCCTGGAAGCCGGGGCCTCATTTCCCTGTTCTCAGTGAGGAAACTGAAACAAAAGCATAGCACGTCATAAAGGATTGAAATTATTTTTAATCTGGTTTCACTCTCTACAAAGATCATTCTGTCTACATGGGGGTAAGGCACCTGATGACAAATGCCTTGGCCTTTGACATCAACTGACACCTGGTGCTTCTCCTCTTAATGTATGGTTATGAGACTTTGATGCTATCCAGTGACTTAAGGTTTCTTCAGGCAATCCTTGGGTGCCGCTGGAATGACTGTGTCAAACGAATGGCTACTTAGAGACACGAAGATGAGGAACATCACTTTTGTGAGGTGGCGTCAGGTATAACATTTTGGCCATGTGGCGTGTTTCTCTGCATGTGAACCAGCACGCAGGTGTCTCACTGTTGAGGTGGAGATGGACCCATTGTCTGCTTGGGTGGTTGTCACCTACAACCTAAGACAGCATTGGGTTACCACATCCACAATGCAGATCGCCAGCATATGCTCCCAGACCTGACCTGATACAAAACTGCATGGAGCTCTCTGTGGAACTACCACTCCTTTACATTGAAAGCAGTCACAGCCACAAATCCATGGTTGCGTTGCCAATTTGTAACGAAGCACTGAACCCCAACTGATCAATGTGAGACTCACAATGACTCCACAAGATTATGAGAAAAAGATGTACAAAAGTCAGAAGGAGAAGAAGCTGATTTGGTGTGTTGAAGGCTCTTCATCATTTGGGTAGAAGATATGTTTCTTCAAAAGCAGTTTTACTTCTTGTGTAGTTTCAAAGACATTTGGTGACTTGGATGTGACTAATTGTCTTGAAAACTAAAAGAGAAGTTCAGTTGCTTTTGTGTAAACTCTACAAGTGGTGTGGGCCTTTTACTATGCCTCCTTCTGGAGATGTTCAAACCATCTCCAACTAGTAGGAAGCCTCAAGTAGACCTGGAACATGGCAGATGGAACTGAATGATGTGGTTTGGGGAGACGGAGTGCTGAACTTGTCCTGCTGCAGCCCCGGATAGTATGTATTCATGTATTTATACGAAAGGATGAATAGCTAAACCAGTAGAAAGATGGTTCTTCTAGAATCCCATTAATACTAAAAATGACTGCAGGCTGCACCTTTCCACTGTTAATTAATTCACCAAGTAGGCTAATTATGAATAAAATATCTCCATTATCATTATTTTCCCCCACCTTACAATGGCAAAAATGCAAACTGCTTGCTTTATTTCACCTCCATCTGCTGTTCTTTTGGTTCTCTGTGCTGGTTTTACTTCTTTTAGTGGGAACCTTAGTCAACCTGGCTGTAAAATTCATTCAAGTTTCTATATGATTTTAACTCTATTTTCCTGTTATTATCACTGATATTATCAGTCGAAACAGTACTTTATTAGCTGTCCTTGTGTTCAAACCTTCCCATTATTCCAAATCCCTTTTGAGTTTTTCTTCTTTAAAATCCAAACTTTTCTCTTGTAGCAGCAGCAGCAGCCAACTCACTGCCACTCATCCTCAGCCTCCCTCCTCCCTGCAGCTCTATCATTTCTCCTTGATTCTCTCCTCTGTTTATCTTCTTTCAACCTCATCTTTTTTCTTCTGTCATCTGTCACACTCTGCACAAAAAATAAAAGAAAATAAAGGTTTCACGTGCACATATGCATGCACTTCTCTCAGACACACCAGCAACACATTCAAGTGTAAAGTACTGTGACAAAAGACTCACAAACAGGTGAAAAGACATAATCAAATCAAATCAATTTTATTTATATAGCGCCAAATCACAACAAACAGTTGCCCCAAGGCGCTTTATATTGTAAGGCAAGGCCATACAATAATTACGGAAAAACCCCAACAGTCAAAACGACCCCCTGTGAGCAAACACTTGGCGACAGTGGGAAGGAAAAACTCCTTTTTAACAGGAAGAAACCTCCAGCAGAACCAGGCTCAGGGAGGGGCAGTCTTCTGCTGGGACTGGTTGGGGCTGAGGGAGAGAACCAGGAAAAAGACATGCTGTGGAGGGGAGCAGAGATCGATCACTAATGATTAAATGCAGAGTGGTGCATACAGAGCAAAAAAGAGAAAGAAACACTCAGTGCATCATGGGAACCCCCCCAGCAGTCTAAGTCTATAGCAGCATAACTAAGGGATGGTTCAGGGTCACCTGATCCAGCCTTAACTATAAGCTTTAGCAAAAAGGAAAGTTTTAAGCCTAATCGTAAAAGTAGAGAGGGTGTCTGTCTCCCTGATCTGAATTGGGAGCTGGTTCCACAGGAGAGGAGCCTGAAAGCTGAAGGCTCTGCCTCCCATTCTACTCTTACAAACCCTAGGAACTACAAGTAAGCCTGCAGTCTGAGAGCGAAGCGCTCTATTGGGGTGATATGGTACTATGAGGTCCCTAACATAAGATGGGACCTGATTATTCAGAACCTTATAAGTAACAAGAAGAATTTTAAATTCTATTCTAGAATTAACAGGAAGCCAATGAAGAGAGGCCAATATGGGTGAGATGTGCTCTCTCCTTCTAGTCCCTGTCAGTACTCTAGCTGCAGCATTTTGAATTAACTGAAGGCTTTTCAGGGAACTTTTAGGACAACCTGATAATAATGAATTACAATAGTCCAGCCTAGAGGAAATAAATGCATGAATTAGTTTTTCAGCATCACTCTGAGACAAGACCTTTCTAATTTTAGAGATATTGCGCAAATGCAAAAAAAGCAGTCCTACATATTTGTTTAATATGCGCATTGAATGACATATCCTGATCAAAAATGACTCCAAGATTTCTCACAGTATTACTAGAGGTCAGGGTAATGCCATCCAGAGTAAGGATCTGGTTAGACACCATGTTTCTAAGATTTGTGGGGCCAAGTACAATAACTTCAGTTTTATCTGAGTTAAAAGCAGGAAATTAGAGGTCATCCATGTCTTTATGTCTGTAAGACAATCCTGCAGTTTAGTTAATTTGTTGTGTGTCCTCTGCCTTCATGGATAGATAAAGCTGGGTATCATCTGCGTAACAATGAAAATTTAAGCAATGCCGTCTAATAATACTGCCTAAGGGAAACATGTATAAAGTGAATAAAATTGGTCCTAGCACAGAACCTTGTGGAACTCCATAATTAACCTTAGTCTGTGAAGACGATTCCCCATTTACATGAACAAATTGTAATCTATTAGATAAATATGATTCAAACCACCACAGCGCAGTGCCTTTAATACCTATGGCATGCTCTAATCTCTGTAATAAAATTTTATGGTCAACAGTATCAAAGCAGCACTGAGGTCTAACAGAACAAGCACAGAGATGAGTCCACTGTCTGAGGCCATAAGAAGATCATTTGTAACCTTCACTAATGCTGTTTCTGTATTATGATGAATTCTAAAGCCTGACTGAAAGTCTTCAAATAGACCATTCCTCTGCAGATGATCAGTTAGCTGTTTTACAACTACCCTTTCAAGAATTTTTGAGAGAAAAGGAAGGTTGGAGATTGGCCTATAATTAGCTAAGATAGCTGGGTCAAGTGATGGCTTTTTAAGTAATGGTTTAATTGCTGCCACCTTCAAAGGCTGTGGTACATAGCCAACTAATAAAGATAGATTGATCATATTTAAGATCGAAGCATTAATTAATGGTAGGTGATGGAGGTGATGGTCTAGTGGTTAAGGCGTTGGGCTTGAGTCAGAAGATCATGGGTTCAAATCCCCGCCTGACTGGAAAATCACTAAGGGCCCTTGGGCAAGGCCTTTAATCCCCTATTGCTCCCGGTGTGTAGTGAGCGCCTTGTATGGCAGCACCCTGACATCGGGGTGAATGTGAGGCATAATTGTAAAGCGCTTTGAGCATCTGATACAGATGGAAAAGCGCTATATAAATGCTGTCCATTTTAATGCTAGGGCTTCCTTGAGCAGCCTGGTAGGAATGGGGTCTAATAGACATGTTGATGGTTTGGAGGAAGTAACTAATGAAAATTTAGAGAAAAGGAAGGTTGGAGATTGGCCTATAATTAGCTAAGATAGCTGGGTCAAGTGATGGCTTTTTAAGTAATAGTTTAATTACTGCCACCTTAAAAGCCTGTGGTACATAGCCAACTAATAAAGATAGATCGATCATATTTAAGATCAAAGCATTAATTAATGGTAGGGCTTCCTTGAGCAGCCTGGTAGGAATGGGGTCTAATAGACATGTTGATGGTTTGGAGGAAGTAACTAATGAAAATAACTCAGACAGAACAATCTGAGAGAAAGAGTCTAACCAAATACCGGCATTACTGAAAGCAGCCAAAGATAACGATATGTCTTTTGGATGGTTATGAGTAATTATTTTTCTAATAGTTAAATTTTTATTAGCAAAGAAAGTCATGAAGTCAATACTAGTTAAAGTCAAAGGAATACTCGGCTCAATAGAGCTATGACTCTTTGTCAGCCTGGCTACAGTGCTGAAAAGAAACCTGGGGTTGTTCTTATTTTCTTTAATTAGTGATGAGTAGTAAGATGTCCTAGCTTTATGGAGGGCTTTTTTATAGAGCAACAGACGCTTTTTCCTGGCTAAGTGAAGATCTTCTAAATTAGTGAGACGTCATTCCTCTTCAACGTACGGGTTATCTGCTTTAAGCTGCGAGTTTGTGAGTTATACCACAGAGTCAGGCACTTCTGATTTAAAGCTCTCTTTTTCAGAGGAGCTACAGCATCCAAAGTTGTCTTCAATGAGAATGTAAAACTACTGACGAGATACTCTATCTCACTCACAGAGTTTAGGTAGCTACTCTGCACTGTGTTGGTATATGGCATTAGAGAACATAAAGAAGGAATCATATCCTTAAACCTAGTTACAGCGCTTTCTGAAAGACTTCTAGTGTAATGAAACTTATTCCCCACTGCTGGGTAGTCCATCAGAGTAAATGTAAATGTTATTAAGAAATGATCAGACAGAAGGGAGTTTTCAGGGAATACTGTTAATCTTCAATTTTCATACCATAAGTCAGAACAAGATCTAAGATATGATTAAAGTGGTGGGTGGACTCATTTACAATTTGAGCAAAGCCAGTTGAGTCTAATAATAGATTAAATGCAGTGTTGAGGCTATCATTCTCAGCATCTGTGTGGATGTTAAAATCGCCCACTATAATTATCTTATCTGAGCTAAGCACTAAGTCAGACAAAAGGTCTGAAAATTCACAGAGAAACTCACAGTAGCGACCAGGTAGACGATAGATAATAACAAATAAAACTGGTTTTTGGGACTTCCAATTTGGATGGACAAGACTAAGAGTCCATGCTTTCAAATGAATTAAAGCTCTGTCTGGGTTTTGGATTAATTAATAAGCTGGAATGGAAGATTGCTGCTAATCCTCCGCCTCGGCCCGTGCTATGAGCGTTCTGGCAGTTAGTGTGACTCGGGGGTGTTGACTCATTTAAACTAACATATTCTTCCTGCTGTAACCAGGTTTCTGTAAGGCAGAAAAAATCAATATGTTGATCAATTATTATATCATTTACTAACAGGGACTTAGAAGAGAGAGACCTAATGTTTAATAGACCACATTTAACTGTTTTAGTCTGTGGTGCAGTTGAAGGTGCTATATTATTTTTTCTTTTTGAATTTTTATGCTTAAATAGATTTTTGCTGGTTATTGGTGGTCTGGGAGCAGACACCGTCTCTACGGGGATGGGGTAATGAGGGGATGGCAGGGGGAGAGAAGCTGCAGAGAGGTGTGTAAGACTACAACTCTGCTTCCTGGTCCCAAGCCTGGATAGTCACAGTTTGGAGGATTTAAGAAAATTGGCCAGATTTTTAGAAATGAGAGCTGCTCCATCCAAAGTGGGATGATGCCGTCTCTCCTAACAAGACAGGTTTTCCCCAGAAGCTTTGCCAATTATCTATGAAGCCCACCTCATTTTTTGGACACCACTCAGACAGCCAGCAATTCAGGGAGAACATGCGGCTAAACATGTCACTCCCGGTCCGATTGGGGAGGGGCCCAGGGAAAACTACAGAGTCCGACATTGTTTTTGCAAAGTTACACACCGATTCAATGTTAATTTTAGTGACCTCCGATTGGCGTAACCGGGTGTCATTACTGCCGACGTGGAATTACAATCTTACCAAATTTACACTCAGCCTTAGCCAGCAGTTTCAAATTTCCTTCAATGTCGCCTGCTCTGGCCCCCGGAAGACAATTGACTATGGTTGCTGGTTTCGCTCACTTCACATTTCTCAAAACAGAGTTGCCAATAACCAGAGTTTGATCCTCTGCGGGTTTGTCGCCGAGTGGGGAAAAACAGTTAGAAATGTGAACGGGTTGGCGGTGTACACGGGGCTTCTGTTTAGGACTATGCTTCCTCCTCACAGTCACCCAGCCGGCCTGCTTTCCCGGCTGCTCGGGATCGGCTGGAAGGGAACTAACAGCGGCTAACCTACCTTGGTCCGCACCGACTACAGGGGCCTGGCTAGCCGTAGAATTTTCCACAGTGCAGAGCCGAGTCTCCAATTTGCCCAGCCTGGCCTCCAAAGCTACGAATAAGCTACACTTATTACAAGTACCATTACTGCTAAAGTAGGTCGAGGAATAACTAAACATTCACACCCAGAGCAGAAAAGAACAACACAGTGACGCTGGGGCAATCCCGAGCGTAGGAGACACCTATCCAGAGAAGAGCCAGGACTCCGATGTTCCATCGCCAACGGAGACCTGCAATACGCTGGAGCCACCAAGTCCTGAGTCCCCAGGTGGCCACCGCTTCCAGCTGTCAGATCCGGTACTGCTGGCAGGAACAGACACAGGTTAAGGTGGGTGTGTGTACACCCAGCAAACAGTCAGCAAACTCACAGAAATCCTCTTGTTGGAATAAATCCAGATACTCCCAGAGTTCAGAGGACAACTGGAGGACGTGCAGTGTCAATTGTTATACTTAGTAGTCAGACGTTAGGAGTGGAAACGCCAACTCTTCCAACTTCCAACAAACTCGGCTACAAGCTGCAAGTATAAATCACAACTGCAAGACTTCAGAAAAACAATGAATGTGCATACAGCACAAAGCAGCTTGAGTAAGTTTACCTGTAGGGTAAGCTGATAACTCGGCAGAGTGTGATTCTCTCCCATGCTTTTATGGATGGTGATGAGTGACGATGATGTGTGACAGCTGTCAGCTCTGTGCACCTGGTGGACTCCTCCGACAACTGCGCCCTCTGGTGCCTGAAACCCGACAACAGGCAGGGCCCTCTGGTGTTGAGCCAGCAGTACCTCCTCTTCGGGCGGCCCACACAACAATGAGGTCCCTAAGATAAGATGGGACCTGATTATTCAAAACCTTATAAGTAAGAAGAAGAATTTTAAATTCTATTCTGGAATTAACAGGAAGCCAATGAAGAGAGGCCAATATGGGTGAAATATGCTCTCTCCTTCTCCTTTATGTTTAGCATTGATGCTTCCTGGTTCATTTGTGGACACTATCCCTCAAACAACACATACCCAACCAGTAAGCCTTCCGCCTTTAGCTTCCCGCATTGTCTTTGGGAACAGATTGATGGAACGTCTCGCGTCTCATATGAAGATGAAGAATTTGAAGCAACTGTAATCCTTCTTTTATCACTCATTCAACTGGCTTCTCTGTCTAATATAAACCACAATACAAATATCTTTTCGACAATGATGCTTCATTCTCACATACGCTGAAAGCCATGTATGATCTTCTTATGCAAGAAAATGTGTTCCAGATACAGAAACCTAGCTTTGTATCATATATGGACACTGGAGTGCTTGGCACAATTTTACTGTACCTGCATTAATGGTAAATGTCCACCAGGTGAAAATATTTCTCCATTTCAATAACCTTCAGGCCAGGCTGCTGTGGGACACAATGACAAACTTGTTGTTTATAGTGTAAATGTTCTTCTATGAAGAAGTAGTAAGTCTGGCACAGGTCCTAAGGCCACTCAGGCCAGAATGCTGCTTATCCCTGGATATCAGAGCGTGAAGCAGAGGAGAGTCTATGACTCCCCCTGGACAGGGTGGCAGTCCAACACAGGTTGCTTCCCCAGTTTGGTCTCGGTACCCATTTACCGGTGGGTGGAATGGGACAATGAGAATGAAGTGTTTGGTGCAAGGACTCAGACAGATAGCTGAAGCACCACACCGAGACTTGAACCCCAGTCAATATATTGGTAGTCCACACAGGCCGCCTTGTGCTGCAGTGGCTGCCTGCTCCTTTGCTGCCTGCGGCTGCGCTGCCTGCGCTGCAGTGCTATAGTGGGACAAAAAGTGGATAATTTATTGGACAATATTATGTGTCCTAAGTAAAAACATAGAAAGTGACAGTCATATTGTACTGTATTATCTGTCCTGCTCTGCCTTGTTAATGATTAAAACAACTCATCACAAACATCCTGTCCCAACACTTCTTAATTAAACTCTCTACTGTGAAGCAGTGACGTCCCAGCATGTGTTTTGGTTGTTTGTTTGATTCAGAAATGCAGCAAACAATCCAGGAATGATAAGAGGCACCAAGAAGACATAAATATGACAGTAATTAGATGTTGGGAAAAATGGTGTTAATCTGTCCTGTCCCTCTAACACCTTAATCATTAATCAACTTTTATCTAAATCAATGCAGAGATGAACAAAGCAGAAAATGATCAGACAAGAGGACAAAACAAATCTGTTCCTTTTTGTCTCACCCATATTGAAGTTGGACCAGGTCAAAGGAATATGGTGATTTGTAATGGTGCTCACATACATCAGGGTTTTTACTCTTTTCCTGAAAGCCCAGGGGATCAGGAGACTGATGCAATATCTGCGATAAAGGTCAGCAGGTTGTCAATTAAATGTACGGTTCCCGGAAGGCCGAACATGCCACATACTGTATTTCTTTGCAGACATACGGTGCATAACAGCATAATATGTTAAAAACATTGACATTTGACTCTGGGCAGAAGCCCCGGATTTTTATTAATTTATTTTTATTCTTTTACACAGTTTGATTGCTTTCAACATTATTTTGTGGACTTTGTCTCAGTTCTTGACTGGCAAACTTATCCTGCTCCTTTGTGACTCACAATGTACTCAGAAAGCACAAACAAAGTAGTAATAAGTACATACCTTGAAACACAACTGCATCTTGCTGATTTTACTTTTCCTGTGTTCACACACAGCAGCCACCTAGATATCATTCTACTGTCTGGTGCTGCTCCAGCTTCAAATGGCTTGGCATGTAAGCAAAATCATTGTCCCTTTCGATACTTCCAAGTTCTATGAGTTCCACATGATGACCATTCAACATCTGGCAGCCATCGTCATGTTGTGTTACTTCACTCTTTTACTTTGGGTCCACACTCAATAATACATAAGCATACGCAACACAAAGTAGCTTTGTCGAGTTCCACGTCACGTTACGGCTCTCCTTTGAGATCACAAAAAGATCCGTCCACTGTCGTCACCAGCCGTCACTTTCTCTCAGATTCATCATGATCAAGCTTCTCCAAAAACATATAAAGTTGTGCAGCTTTCATCTGTTTCTTTCTGTTGATATCATGGCCCAAGCAGAAGGGGTCGCCCCTTTGAGTCTGGTTCTGCTGAGGTTTCGTCCTCAAATCATCAGAGGGAGTTTTTCCTTACTACTGTCGCCTGTGTCCGTGCTCTGGGGTTGGTAAGGTTAGGCCTTACTTGTGTGAAGTGCCTTGACACAACTTTGTTGTGATTTGGCGCTATATAAATGAAATACATTGAATTCTCCGTGAGGCTCCTGATGTAGTTTTCCCCTGCAAGAAACATTCCTTACAGCAAAACATTTTTTTCAAGCTGTGGGACCATCATATTTCTGAAATTTGAAAGAACCAATAAACAAGCACATTAGCTAAGCGAAAATCGTCACTGTATCAGTGTTACTAGAAGTACGTTTATTGACTATTTAAAAAAAATGGATGTTGATGATGCAATGAATTCTGGTTCTATTTTTCCTATATGTGGTACGAAGAATTCTGGTTCTCGATGCAATTTAGTATTTGTGTGGCCAAGTTGACTTGCTACATTCACACCAGTTTGCATCGGAACAGTTGCAAACACTGATTTGTCCATTCAGGATGGTTTTTCTATAAACCAATTTTGAGTCCTGAACCAACTTAATGAGGCCCAAAAATCTTCAGGGTTGAAAATTAAGTTTGTGAACCACAATGGAACATATTTTATGCATTAAAAAAGCACAATAGTTTCTTAAAACAACAAACAAAACAATAAATAAGATCAGTTTGAAAATGTTTGCCAGTCTCCATCCTTTCTCTCATGCATCAAAACTTGTGTTTGCTGCAGGAAGCCACTGACAGCTGTATTCACAGTGACAAGCCACCATTCAGAAAATCTGCAGCACTTGTATTTTTAAAACCCAGTTGCTACTCATGATGTTTGCATTACTGATTTTTCCAAATTTGATATTCCCAGTTCCTTCTGCTTAAAGTGATGTGCCCTAAAGATGCCCTCTGCATGCACTTAAAACAGAACTTACAATTGTACAATTGTTTTCCAATAAACATGATCAGATTTTTAACCACCAACACAGAAAGCATGGTCGCCCTGATTGTCTTTAAGACATTGTGCAATAAACAAAGATTGATCACATATCAATGCAGCATGTAGATAATTTGCAGTCTGAAGGAAAACACTTCCTCTCGTGTGTTCTCTGCAGAATGTCTAATGAGCTGCTGTTTCAAGCACCTCTTCTGTTTTTGAGCTTTTAGGATTTAGGTGTTTATCTGCCCGAAACTTTCCACAGCGTGTCTTTGGGCATTTGTGTGTTTTGTGCAATGTGGTTGTGCATTTATTTGCATTCAGACACTGGGAGGGCGGGGGTGTACTTTCATCGGATTGCTTGTTAGAACAAATTGAGGGTGTGACGCCGTCATGCGTGGACATGATTTTCAGAAGTGTAATCAAGAGTCGATCGATTTTATTCAAATAAAGTCTGAGGTTGCTGTGAGCCGCATTTACGCCCGAAGGCCTTGGAAATAATGGAGAGACGATGAGTGGAAACTGAGAAGCACTTGGTGTTTTAGAAGTGTGTGACTTGCTCCTCCCTACGCTGAAGGAGGAAGGCATCCGACTTGTTACTAATCATCCAAAGCAATTTTCAACTTGTTCTTTTGTATTATAATTTATACGCCATTTAAGGAGACGTCCGAACTCGCTTTAAAAATATGACCTTTTAAAAACAATGAAAAATCTTGGATAAATGGATGCAGCTATAAAATACATTGAAAGGTCCAACGTTTGAGTTCTGGTTCTTCCTGTTTTTCCAAATGGTCAGATGCTAACCACTGATAGAGAACCATAGCTATAAGGGTTGATTGAGATGTTTTGAGCCTGACCCAGAAAATGTCAGGCATGGTTCTCCATCTTTTGTATTCTGAGAGACCAACATTTATTGAGAATGTGAGAAATTTTAACTCACTGGGTACAATGTTGAGAAATGTTGGTTTCCCAGAATAAAGAAGATGGAGAACAACATTCTACATTTGCTGGGTCAGGCTTTAAACCTCTTAATCGTCCCTCGTATGTGTCTTTGGTGCGAGTGTCTCTTTGGAGGATCCTTGGGTGCCACTGGAATGACTTTGTGTCAAATTAAGTGGTTACTTGCAGAGGCTCAGATCAGGAGTATCACTTGCATGGTGTGGTTGTATCAGTTATGACATTGTGGTCACATGGTGTGTTTCTCTGGGCATTATTCAACATGCAGGTGCCTCAATGTTAAGGAGACCAGTGGCTGGACAAGGCCAAAGATGCCTACCTTTCACCTGGTTGCGGCAGATAGACGGTTACTTTTGAGATGTGGGAATGGACCCATTGTCTGGGTGGGTGGTTGCCATCCAAGACCCAATGTGGTTCTATGATATGGTGAATGTGGCAACTTGCACAACTAGCATATGCTCCCAGACCTCAGCTATAGAGTCTGGAAGCCAATCAGTTCTCAGGAAGGGTTCAGTAGTCTGAAGGTTCACTAGTCTGAAGGTTCACTAGTCTGAAGGTTCACTAGTCTTTGTGTGTATTTACTCCAAATTAAGCCAAACATCACAATTCACAGAGTCACCCATGAAGGTTGGATTAATTGCCATTTGAATTAAATGCCAAACTCTCTCACCAGTTCACATACCGTGCGTACAGATCCACGGAGGATGCCATCGCCGTAGCTCTCCACTCTGTGCTGAGCCACCTGGAGCAGCAGCAGAGCTACATTCGGATGCTCTTTGTAGATTACAGTTCAGCCTTCAATACAATAATCCCAGACATTCTCACTACAAAACTGGCCATTCTCGGCCTTCCCCCTCCCACATGTGCCTGGATCAAGGACTTTCTGACCAACCGGCCCCAGACTGTGAGACCTGGCACCCACCTCTCCTCCACCCGCATGCTGAGCATCGGCTCCCCACAGGGCTGTGTGCTGAGCCCCCTCCTATACTGCCTCTACACCTATGACTGCAGTTCGGCCCACCAAAACAACTTGTTCATCAAGTTTGCTGATGACACCACTGTGGTCGGACTCATCTCTAAGGGTGATGAGACAGCTTATAGAGAGGAGGTCCTGAAGCTGGCAGCGTGGTGTCCAGAGAATAACCTCACACTGAACACCAAGAAAACCAAGGAAACCATCACTGACTACAGGAAGCACAGCATCGACCCAGCCCCCCTTTTCATCAATGGCAAGCGTGTGGAGAGGGTTCACACCTTCATGTTTCTCGGCGTCCTTATCTCCGATGATATCTCCTGGTCTGTGAACATCACAGCAGTCACCAAGAAGGCTCAGCAGCGGCTATGTTTCCTGAGAGTCCTCAGGAAGCACAAGCTAGACTCCAACCTGCTTCTGACCTTCTATCGAGCATCCATTCAGAGCCTGCTGATATACTGCATCACAGTATGGTACGGCAGCTGTACTGCTGCAGACAGGGAGAGGCTCCACAGAGTCATAAAGACAGCGCAAAAGATCACTGGCTGCCCTCTCCCCTCCCTGATGGACATTTACAGCTCCAGCTGCCTTAGCAGAGCCCTGAACATCACTAAAAACAGCTCCCACCCTGGCTTTGAACTGTTTGACCTGATGTCCTCAGGGAGGCGCAACAGGTGTATTAAGACCAGCACAAACAGACTCAAAAACAGTTTCTTTCCCAAAGCGGTAACCATCCTGAATTCCCGTATACATCGACGATAATGTGCAGTATTCTATCTCATAATGTGCAATATTTGTAATTTTTAACAATGTATATAATAACATACTTATTCTGCAATGTACATACCATCCAGGACCGTGCATCTTACCTTCTAATGTTTACATTGTATATATATTTTTGATACTTATTATTTGATATTGATATTGGAGTTGGCTTTTAATCTCATTGTACATTGTATAATGACAATAAAAGGCATTCTATTCTATTCTATTCTCTTAATTACAGAATATTGTGTATGACATTACATCTTATTAAAGTAACAATCACTCTCACATCACAGATAAAAGAAAAGTCTTTATAATTGAAAGAAAAGCACATGTAAGCATACAGCTAGTAGTGCAGCCGACTGAGTCTTGGCATGTGTGTGCGTCTGTATTAGTCTTAGGTGTTTGGGTTTGTATTTTATTCATCTGTCCAGTTTTTGTGTTTTCACTTATATGGTTCTGGTCTGTCTTATCATTTGTCTGTGTGATCTGCAACCTGTCTGTGCCCCATTGTTAAATGTCATTGTGTTCTGGGATCCATGACAAAATCCCAGCGCACAAAATCCCAGCGCACAAAATCCCAACAGACAATATCCCTGTGGACAGAATCCCAACCCCTGATTACAAAAATGGACAAAATCTCAGTCTCATTCCAAAGTCTGGGGTTTTGTCCACTTTTGTAATAAGGAGTTGGGATTTTGTCCACTGGGATGATGTCCATTGGGATTTTGGCCAGTGGAATTTTGTCCTGTCACCTGTATCCATCCATGTTCCTTCTGTGGGTGTCTCTGTGTTCTAATCCCAGTTAGTGTCAGTTTGTCCTTGTGGCTTGTCCTCTGTCTGTGTCTTGTCTTTTCTGTCCTTGTCTCTGTGTTTTGTCATTTGTCTCATGTGACTTTTACCCCAGTTCACACTTTATCCATTTTTGAGTTCCACATTAGTTTTCTGCTTTTTGTTGACGGATTTAGTTTTAGTCATTGTTTAGTTCTTGTTGTAGTTTATGTGCTTCTTGCTTCATTATGTTGCTGTTAGTCTTCATGTTTGTTTTCTATTGTTTGTCTTTGGCATTTAATATACCTTTGAGTCCGTGTTTGTTTTTGTCATTATGTACTAAGATTTGTACTTTGCTTTTCTGTCATGATTTTGGCCTGATCAGGGAGTTGAGCCCATTCCCCTCCCCCTTTCTGTTGTTCTCTCTGTCCCAGCTTTGATTTATTAGTTGTTTACTTTCATCCTGGTTTATTCTCTGTTATGTTTTACGTTGTCACTTTTCTTTGTTATTTTTTTATGTTACTTTTTTTAATGTTAGCCATTGTCAAGTTCCATTCTTGTTTTGTTCAGTGAGCTTGTGTTCTCATTGTTTATCACTTGTTTATTTTGTTCTTATTTGTTATATTATCTGTTGCGTTTTTGTGTCGGGTTTTGTTATTCACTGAGTCACTGTTTTTCTTATAGTTTGTTTAACCTCTTTGTCTTCTTAGTCAGTTCCTATTTAGTTTAGCTTTAGTATTTATTTTCCATTTATTCTCTGATTAGTTGTCATGCTCATGTCCGGTTCATTGTATATTTTATTCTGTCCTCAGTTTCTGTGTTCGCTCAGTTCATAGTTTCCTGTTTCCCTCAAACCCATCTGATTATGTTCTCACTCCACTTCACTGCACCTGCCTCGTGTCTTTGTCTTTCACTTTGTTTCTGTCTGCTTTGTGTTTTCATTCACTCACGCTCTTGGCACCTGTTCACATATCTTCATCTTTTCTTCACTCCACCTTGTGTTGTCCTCCCTCACTGTCTTGCACCATGCATTATCTTTGTTCACTAGCCACGCCCCCTTTCTAGATTGTTCCTCAGGTGCACCTTGTTAACTCCTGTCCTATTTAATCTCCTCCCAGTCACCACACCAGCGCCAGTTTGCTCTTGTACACATTCCAGCTCTCCTCAGTCCTGATTTTTGCATTGCCGTGTATCGTATTTTTTGCTCTGTCTTCCTCGACCACGCCTCTTGCCTCATCCCGGATGTCTGTGTTTGCTTGTGCCTGTGATCCGTGCTCAACCATGACTACATTTTTTCCTGATCCTGATTGTACCTCTGCTCCGCTGCTTGATCACATGTGTACTGAACCAGAGCCTGGAATAAAGACCATGTTTTCTCCTAAACCTAAGCCTAGTCTGGGAGTTTGTATTGCAGGTCCAGCAGCTATGGTTGTCGGGCAGCCGCCGCCCTGACATTTCCTGTTTCTTTTCTGCTCAGGTTATGTTTTGTTATGTTTTATTTCCACCTTATCTTTTGATGTATGAAATTTTTGATGACCTTCTGGTGTTAGTTTGTCACCTTACCTTTCAGCCTGTCACACACCTGTCCTCCATTTGTTCATGTTTGAGTTTTTATTTAAGTTGCACCTGCTCCTCTATTCATTTGTTGGTTCTTTGTGTTTGTGACTGTGCTCATGTTGTTTGCACAGCTCCTCTTTGTTGTAAGTACCTTGAACCTTGTTGTTACTCTTGTAGTTTTGTGTGTTAACTCCTTGTTTGAACTTTCTTGTGACGTTTTGTTTGGAGCCATTTTTCCACATCACCTGTTTGGACTGATAATCATTTTTTCAGAACAGTAAAACCCATTTTTGTCTGTTTGCTGCCTGTACCATAACAGCATAAACATATATTCATATATTGACCTGCACCTTTGGACTAGTGGGACGTTCCCCCACTTTTCATCTACATACTCCTGAAGGACCAGTATGTGCTTGGTCTCATTTGGATAAAGTTTGGCTGATTTTATTTATCTAGACTTCCTGCATTGGCTCAGTTCATCATTCTGTGACAGTACAACTTTACTGTTTGGAGCAATAAAACTTTCCAGCCTACGAATATCTTTTTGTTTATGGAGCGTTGAAAATTGGACTGATAGTAAAATAGAGGAGCTACTGCCTGCACGAACTGAGAAAGAAGCTCCATGTTGTTTTGCCCTGTCAAATATAATGTTGTTTACAACAGATTTTTATGGTTTCCCAGTCTCATATTTTCTTTATACGTCCCACATTCTGCAGTAAATTCTGAAGTGTTAAATCAACATTATTTTTGGCTGGACAAAATACACTTGCACACAGAGTTGATTTAGCACTGCAATAATTTATTGTGTTTTATCTACAACACACTGACAGAGGAGGCCGGAGGTTTTCTTCATTTGGTGCTCCAGAGCTTAAAAAGTAGAAAACATGATTTTCGTAAATATTTGTAGAGTGATGGTTCTTCGATAGGAAAAGCTGATTGGTTTTATGTTATGCCAGCGGTTGTATACATATACCATCTTTATGACATCAAAAAGCTTTTCACATAGCTTTCCCAAACCTTCCTATGATAGTAGATGGAGGATTTTTTTATTCGAGGAAGAAACCTCAAGCAGACCCATTTTCTTTGGCTATGATGAGAAATAAAACAAAAACACAACAAAAAATTGTCAGAAAATGAAAAAAGGACAAGGTTGAAAGGACAAGGAGGTGAAGGCCAAATACAGTGCACTAAAGAGAAAGGGAAGTCTGGGGTCCCCTGCTGGAGCTGTTGACCCACGACTTGATGCCAGATAAGTGGTTGAAGGTGAATGACCGAATGGATGGTAGATTAGTGGTTGAAACACAACATTTTCCTGGTTTCACATCAACCCTGATGCATTTCAACTCCCCCACATCCCACAAGCAAGTTCTAGGGTTTAAAAGCTCCAATGTAGATGGCATACATCTCCATGCACAAGAATCACATTCAGACATGATGTAACATGAGTTCCTCCCACATCTATTCACAGTCCCCAATTCTGTCAGCCTCGCCGCTCATCCATATGACCTGCTGATCCTCCTCAGTGTGGCGGAAAATCCATCATTGCCCAATCCGGTAATTTTTGTCTTTCCAAATCACTAACGTCCTAAGTTGACCCTACCAACTTACAGATTCAATCACAATACCTGTGCCCCAAACTCAAAGTTCAGGTCTCAGGTCACCGCATCCAAACTCAAGTGGAACAACTGTATTTTCTGCCTGGGGGAGAGAATCACAATTATTTTTTCTTTTGGATTTTGGAGTTTTGGAGCTTGAAAGTGTCTACCAATTAGGCTTTTCCTTATCATTCTCATCAGTTGCCGGCAGCCTCGCAGGCACACCATTTCACCTCTAAACTGTTAAATTGAGAATCATTGCGGCAGCAGTGCCGCACTGCTGCCGCAATGATTATTTGCATCACTTTATTCCACTTGAACTCCGCCTGTTGATGCGCTGAGTGCTCACAATGTGCTGCTGTAAGAACGCCTACAGCATTTAACTGGATGGATGGACAATGGCAGCAGAGACACATGATACCTCCAGCTGGCTCATCATCCTTTGTAGGGCCCCAGAAGCACTTGGAGCTCTGAATAAGTTGCAGCAGCATCAACCATTCATTTCCAGACTGTCTGGGTGAGAGAGAAACAAGATTTATGCTGCATGCAAACGACTAATTTAGGATGGACAACAAAAACAAGCATTATTTGTATGGTGCATAGCTTCAATTGTTCAGGGTTTTTGTTGTTGTTTTTACTCTAGAGCTGGAATAAAGTCAATACTGCAGGAACATTTTTGGTTGGGTTCCTTGCTCAAGCAGTTCTGAACCAGGCAGTAGAGTTTAATTCCTGTTCAGATCAGTATGTTGAGGTATTATTAGTCATTGCTACTGAGTAATAATAATAATAATAAAATTCCAAGATAAATCAGGAACATGGGCCTCATGAGTTAGGCCACAAAAAAGCCTCTCATTTATTTATTTTATTTATTTTTAAAGATTTAGGTTTCTGATTTCAGGTAGCTTCCATTAACTTTATTCCTGACTATCACCCACCACTTTTACCAATCTCTTTGTCTGGCGTTAGCTAGCTATTCTGACTTCACCTAGCTTCAATAGTTTTCTCTACTTTTAGTTTATACCTTCTTAAAAACCTTTGCAGGCAAAATATCACCGTCTTACTCAAAACGGTATCAAATTAACCAGGTTACACATGATGAAGGAGGCTACTTCCTCAGTCAGTGTAATTAGCACCTTATACTCTTGCCGGTGTGGTGTACATTAGCCTCACTGTTACTAGCACCTGACGGCACACTATGTCTTTTCTTCATACCTTTACCAATCATAATTAACCAGACAGTAATCACAGTCCAACAATGTTAGCTTCTATCCTGAGCAAGGTCTCCTTAATGTTTCCTGAGTTTAACTAGCTTCACTTGTTTATCTGACTTTAACTTTGGCTAGCATCTGACTGTAGCTACCTTCACTTGGCTTTAGCCTGTATAACTTAGCTTCTCTGACTTGACCTTTTCTTTATGTAGGTCCCATTAATATTCTCTGACTTTAGCTCACATGATGATTTCTGACTTTAACTATCTTCAATAAGCCTTTTCACAGTTTGGGAATGCGATGCGCAACCCAGGTTGGTTAGGTCGAGAGTTGTAAAAATGTAAACAGATGCTCGTCGGTCAGAGCAGCGTCAGTGTTAAACAGCTAAAGGGCCTTTCACATTGAACACTTCAGGCCAATCCGTCAACACTTCCCAATCCGTTGGATGCATTGACGCGACGTCAGACGCTTCACTTCGGAAGCGGCAAGGGCGCGGGATTTTCTACGTCACACTCTGGCTGTTTCCACAACCTGAAAAAGTTCAGCGATCGCCATCTTGAATTTTGCGTCGCCTGAACCACAAAAAGGCTTTAAAAAACAGCAGTAGAACGATTCTCCCATCACCCTGCTGGAAGAAGCTTTTTTTCCAGCTACTTTTCGGAGTGACGCCGACCGAGGGAGGACAGACGACTTGGTGGGATATCGATCGAACCACAACAGCGGACCCGACCTGCACGGAGAAGCCGGCCTTCAGGCATCATTCCTGGGCAGACCGAGGAACGGCAGCAGCCGGGGGGATGGAGCAAACCCACTCCGTCAAATCTCCCACTTTTTGGATATATGCGAAGTTTCAGTTTGCCCAACAGAGTTTAATTCTGCAGCTTTATCGAGGTGAGAATAAATAAAAGTAAAACGTGACGTTTACTCTACTGCTGTGAAGTGCTGTAATGATCGGCTAACATTAGCTTACCTTTTTAGCACAGTTGATCTGAGTGAACTTTTTAATTTGTAAATGGTTCAGTCTTTTTTTATTTTTACCAAATAAAGCTACAGCTTTTTCAGAGACCACAGAAAGCTCAAATTTAATAACTTTTTTTTTTTTCGGGCGTTTTTTTCCATCTTTTTTTCCTTTTTTTTTTTTATTTTTTATATATAAACTGTTTAGTGTTTCTTTATATTTAAGGAAATATTTTTATTTGTCCCAATCAGGAACATTTGCTGTGCAGACAACCAAACTTCCATTGATGAGCTCAACACCACGAAGTCCAGTCGAAAGAACACATCTCTGCTCTTCCAAATAGGGACAAAAGTGTTTTCAGCAACACCACCAGAGTTCAAAGCTGCAGAAGAAACCTTCATCTGGTCCCAAGAATCCAGCATAACATCACCTGCTTCTAAATAAAAGGCTCTTTCAACAGCAACTATTTTATATTTTTTAAAAGCTGTTTCATTTTATATTTTAATATAAATGAACGGATCATTAAAAATGTCCACGAAATCAAGGTCAAAGACATTTGCACAGGTAGAAGCTCTCCACTATTGTGCTCAAATTCATATTTTAGAAATGACTCTGTCCTGATAACAACATTAAAGGCAATTACCTGTTTGGTGAATTACAAGTTGAAATGACTATATATAAAAAATTCATCATGAGGTTTATGTCATAGAAATCCTACTTTACATCACACTGCAGTCATTGTTAAATTATTTCCTGTTGCATTTATACATTTGTATTTATTACAGTGTCTGTTTTTCTGGTTGAATGAGATATAAATAATCTACCAGACTTTAAAAAAAATGTACAATTTCCATGTTATTTGTCTAAAAATAAATGTCCGAAGTTCCTTATGTTAAACAAGAGATTATCTAATCTGAAATAACAGGTGGTTTTAATTTACAAATGAAGGTTTATAAAGAACCATTTATTGATTTATTTAGCTATTTTAATTACAAGTGTTCTAAACTTTTTTTTAACAGTAATCAGAAATTCTGAGGTAAAAACAACAACAACAAACATTTCCAAGGATTTTTTCTTCAGAAAACCGCTCTATAAATGAACAGTCCTGTCACATGTTAATGTTTTGTACAGATCAGTGGTTTCTGCCACTAGTCTTCCGTGTTTTTGGCCCGACGTGTCATTCCTATTGGACAGCACAAAGCTACGTCACGGCTCAGCGTGTCAAAGTTGGATTGGATTGAACTTTGACCGCATCAGCCTACCGACAAGCCGCAATGCGCGCTCCCGTCAGAAGCGTCGCTTTAGCTCAGCTTTTGACGCATCTGAAAAGCACGTGTCTCATTGCAAATAATGCTTTTTAGACCGATTTTTGACGCAGTTGACGTTTCCGACGTGTTCAGTGTGAAAGGCCCATAAGTCCATAATAAACATAATTTTACAGATGCTTATAAGAAGGAGTGAAAATGCAACTGTTTTACCAAGCATTACAATATAAATATTAAACTAGTTACCCTTGAGATTATCCCAAATGCTTTTTCTACCCCAAGAAGCAAAATTCCTCTGTGCTTCCAGAGCAATAAGAGATGGTTTTATCAGCCAATCTCTGAGAGCAAATGTTTAATCCGCTACAAAATGATTTTATGTAACGCAGCATCCAGCAGCACATAGCGTGACATCCAGCGGGTTGTGTTGGCCCGACAAATTGTGCGGCAGTGCCATATCGAGTCATGCCGCTGTTATCATCCAGCCAGCCAGACTCAAGTTTGGATATCGGGTCAGGGATTTGCTGTTGTCATCTTTTAAAGGGCAGCGTAAGCTGTCGCCTTGCTCCGTTATGATACAAATCAGAGCATTTTATCCCCACCTGTGTTCATATTCATTGATCCAAATCACAGACACACGTGCCTATAAGCCTAATGAATGACACAGAACATGCAGGGATACGGACCAGGCAGTTACTTCATGATTATTTACTAGAGACACCATTCAGCTGCCATTCACCAACCAAAACCATGATTAATTTTATTTTATTCTTCACAAATAATTTATTTCACACACTCAGAAATACAAACATAGTGCACAAGATTTATAGATTTATAGGTCTGCAAAGCAAAACAGTGATCAGCTTGATTCTATGTTTATGAATAGACACTACGGGGCCGGCGGTGGGTCGAGTCACAAAACTTGAATTTCAATTTGTGTGCAGCATAAGCTTCAGTTTTTCTTTCTTGGACACCCATACCACGTTTTTACAAAAATCTTTCAAGGAATCAACACTCTAATGGGAAAAATAATCCAAAGTTCTCTGTAATTCTCGGTGCTCATGCAGTCAGTCGTGATGCCTCAAGACTGCAGTTTACACCTCTTGCTCTTTGACGCGTCAGACCCGGAAGCGAGCGAGACTGTGAAAAGGCTTATTAACTTTATCCAAACCTTAATGTTATGTGACTTTAGCTGGCATGATATAGGTTTCTCATGTTTGTTGCTTCAATTACCTTTCTTACTTTAGCTAACTCTCCTTAATGTTCTCTGACTTTAGCCAGTGTGATTTAGGTTTCTGACTTTAGTTTTCTCTGACATTTGCTAACTCTCCTTAATGTTCTGTGACTTTAGCCAGCATGATTTAGGTTTCTCCAATTAGTTTATTTATTCTTAATATTGCAAACTCCCCTTGATGTTCTCTTATTTTAGCTAGCATGATTTAGGTTTCTGACTTTAGCTTGCTCAAATGAGTTTTCTCTGACGTTCGCTAACTCTCCTTAATGTTCTCTGACTTCAGCCAGCATGATTTAGTTTCTCCAATTAGTTTATTATTCTAATATCGCAAACTCCCCTTGATGTTCTCTTATTTTTAGCTAGCATTGATTTAGGTTTCTGACTTTAGCTTGCTCAAATGAGTTTTCTCTGGACGTTCGCTAACTCTCCTTAATGTTCTGTGACTCTAGCCCAGCATGATTTAGGTTTCTCCAATTAGTTTATTTATTCTTAATATTTGCAAACTCCCCTTGATGTTATCTTATTTTAGCTAGCATGATTTAGGTTTCTGACTTTAGCTTGCCTCAAATTAGTTTTCTCTGATGTTCATTAACTCCCGATGTTCTGTGACTTCAGCCAGCATGATTTAGGTTTCTGACTTTAGTTGTCTACAATTAGTTTCTCTTATGCTCGCTAACTCTCCTTAATGTTCTCTGACTTCAGCCAGCATGATTTAGGTTTCTCCAATTAGTTGTTTATTCTTAATATCACAAACTCCCCTTAATGCTCTCTTATTGTAGCTAGCATGATTTCCGTTTCTGACTTTAGCTGTCCACAATTAGTTTTCTCTGACGTTTGCTAACTCTCCTTAACCGTTCTGTGCCTTCAGCCAGCATGATTAGGTTCTCAATTAGATTGTTTAATCTTAATATCGCAAACTCCCCTTAATGTTCTCTTATTTTAGCTAGCATGATTTAGGTTTATGACTTTAGCTTGTTCAAATTAGTTTTCTCTGTTGTTCACTAACTCTCGATGTTCTGTGACTTCAGCCAGCATGATTTAGGGTTTCTGACTTTAGCTGTCCACAGTTAGTTTTCTCTGACGTTCACTAACTCTCCTTAATGTTCTCTCACTTCAGCCAGCATGATTTAGGTTTCTGACTTTAGCTGTCCACAATTAGTTTTCTCTGAAGTTCGCTGACTGAGTTAGTTTTTCGGTTACTTTCAGCAACTCACTTTAAGTTTTCTGACTTTAGCTAGCATCACATATAATGAGCTTTAATCTGTCAATGTGAAGCAAATGGTATCTTTTTCAGCAGTGCACTTCGGCCAGTAATCTTTGACTTTTAATTATAAAAGCAATGCCAACTCAAACCGTGGCCCCAAAGTCGCCTGAGTATTTAATTTGAGCTTGTGTGAGGTGTGCTGTTCTAAACTTGTTGTTTGTGTGATCCTAGTCCTGCGTTTATGTCTGTCTTTTGTATCCCACATGTGTTCCTTGGTTCTACATGTTTTATTCATCTGGTCAGCTACTCTGCCACTTCTCAGTTCCACATTGTTTTTGTGTTTATGTTTCTGGATGTAGTTTGTGTTCAGTTCTCTTTGTTCTTGTTCCTTTTCATGTGTTAGTTTTTTTCCTCCGTTGCCAATATTGCACTTCAGAGTCCCACTTTGCTTTCCTGTTTTTTGTTCAGTTCTTTTGTTTTCGATCGCTTCTTTGTGTAGTTTATTTAATTAAGATGTTATTCTTTGAGTATTCTCTTATGTTACACTGTTGGACTGTTGAGTCCCCACGATTATTTTATCCTTTACTCACCTTCTTATGCAGATAGTTTTTTGCCACCTTTTGTTGTCACTTGAATTTTGAACACACCTGTCTTTCATTTACTCATAGTTCATTTTGCATTTAAGCCACACATCTGTTCCTCTTAGTTATCAGTTGTTTCATTGTTGCTTCTTGGATTGTGAGTATTCTGAATTTGCCTTGTTTATCTTTTGAGCTCCCTTGAGTGTTGACTCATTTTCCCAGTGACTGTTTCAAACTCTGCTTGTGTATGTATTTGGACCATTCTGCCACGCTTTGTTTTTGCCTTTGTTTAGAAGTTTGGTCATAATTTGGACAGTAATCGCTTGTGTGTTTTGCACCTACCGCTTGCCTCATTACTGCCTGCACTGTGAGTTCAACCTACCTTAGTAAAACATAACATGTCCTTGTTCGTTCTTCCTTTGACAGTGTGCATTAAACGGCAAAAAGAACAAGCCTGCTTGCTTTTTTATGAGCATACTAGTAGATGTTTGGCATTTTTCCTATTGTGCAAATGGAACACACAAAAAGCACTTGGCCAGTCAAGTCTTTTCATCTTCAACGTGAGGGTTTTTGTCTATTTTCTGCACCTTGATAAGGCTGTTGGACGAAGTATGAGCTGCATTAATGATCTCCTGAAGCAGTTCACATGCAACTTTAAACAGATGTTGTTAATGGCATCCAAGCTCAGATATGTAGCTCCAAGCTTCCAATAAAGGTATTTTTTAAAAAGCTTGCATTATTCAGAGTAGGAATTGATGGAAGACGTGAAGACCTCTTTGTGTTCTGTTCCCTTTTTGTGCAGTCCTTCTTTGATGTGATCGTGTTTCCTTGATTTCTGATAGGTGCTCATGTCTGTGTGCATAACTTTAATCAAATTTCTGCCTCTCTCCAGTCACTGTTGTCAGAGTTGTAAGCCCAAAATCTCCTCAAATCTTCAAAGGGTGTCTGTGTCTGTGAACTGATAAAGGCCTGTCTAAACCCAGGCTTTAGCACTTTCTCTTCAAGTCTGTCTACCTCCTATCTTTCATTCCTTCAGGTCTCTGCATCGCCTCTGGCTTTCTTTAAAACACTGTTTTCTCTCCGTCTGTTAGTTTTCTTTTCAGGAACCCTCAGCGGTTTTACAGTCTTTTTTACCTAGTATTTTTGTGTTTCTTGACTTTAGAATTCTTTGTAATACAGTTTTTGTTGTCTCTTAGCCAAACAAAGTCTTCAGAAGTTTTGTTCCTGCAGTGAGAACAATTTTTAAAAGATGCATTTGTAGCTGTAGTGTTCGGATTGGGAACTTCTGAGCAGTTCCATAACACACAATTTTAAATTTAACTGGTTATTGGAAAATAACGCAAAGCTCTTGTACAAAACAAACTTGAAACTTTTCTTTTTTTTTTTGCTCTATCTGCATATAGAACTTACAACGTGTGTAGGGTTGGCACAATACCACGTTTTCATTTCGATATTATACAAGACACAAATGCTGGGAACTTCAGCATCTGCTGATACCAAATCCAATTAGTTACCTTTTTGCCCTGTCTTAAAAACAACTGATCTGTTAAATACAAATGCGTTACCTGTGGGTCTCCACAGGCTCTAGATTGGGTTGTGTTTATAAAACAGGTAGGTGACATTTTTCAGTGGTGGTAATACACAGTGTTGCCACAGTTACTTTGAAAAAGTAATCCAATTACTGATTACTCCTTGAAAAAGTAACTTAGTTACTTTACTGATTACTCAACTGTAAAAGTAACTAAGTTAGATTACTAGTTACTTTTTTAGTTACTTTCCCCAGCTGCCGACAACAACCCTCTGCCACTTCAACATGACAATGATACTTGTTTGCCAAAACTCACATTATAGTTACCCTTTCTTGACTTCAATGAAAATAATACTTGTTTTATAAAAAGTAAAATAAAGACCTCTTTCTTGACCTCATATTTAACTGTTGACAGCACTATACAGTAAAACTTGCAATTTCTAACCTACATGTTTATAAATGTAACTATTAAATTCTTTCTTTTCTTTACATTGGCTTGCTCAAAATGTAATGAGTCCACCACCCACTTTAATCATATCTTAGATCTTGTTCTGACTTATGGTATAGAAATTGAAGACTAACAGTATTCCCTGAAAACTCCCTTCTGTCTGATCATTTCTTAATAACATTTACATTTACTCTGATGGACTACCCAGCAGTGGGGAATAAGTTTCATTACACTAGAAGTCTTTCAGAAAGCGCTGTAACTAGGTTTAAGGATATGATTCCTTCTTTATGTTCTTTAATGCCATATACCAACACAGTGCAGAGCAGCTTCCTAAACTCTGTGAGTGAGATAGAGTATCTCGTCAATAGTTTTACATCCTCATTGAAGACAACTTTGGATGCTGTATCTCTGTTGTGTGTTGGGGGTGTTGGCTGGACATTTTGGTGTTCTTTTCTTTTCTTTGCTCTCCAGGTGGTATGAAAACTGATTTGTCTGTGGAGAAGGTGCTGGCTGAAGAGTCCTTCACCCTCATCAACATTATGTGCAGCACCTGTGAATGGTGCTCACGTGCAACCTTGGAGACTTTCAACTGAAGCGGATAATTGGATGGCGTTCTGCATTTGAGCCATGCGTGATTCAAGCAGAATTGCCGGGAACTCGACCTTGTGATGTTCGTTTGTGAGACGCTGAGGACCGCGCCTGGGTTTGACACATCGTGCCTGTGAAGCAGGAAGGGTGAGGGACACATGCTGTCAGCACACATCAGAGGTGATTAATTGTTTAACTACTTGTTGATAGTAACTTGGTATTTTGTTAAGCAGTATATTTGAATTGTGATGAGAATTGTGCAGCTCGCTTCTCACTGCTGTGGCGTGCGGACAACTGATCCTCCACCTGTTGTGAGAAGCTGCTCATTTACATAAAGCTTAAGTACAGACCTGGATGTGTTGCTGATGGTGTGTGCCTTTTGAGGGATATTGCTTGTAACTGCTGACTTGCCTCACCTCTTCTGTCCTTCGCAGAGAGTCGGTTTGTCGTGTCCACCTGGGGGGTGTTTGGCGGTAAAGTGAGTCCAGAAGCGCCGGGCTTCGATCCTTTTAGGCACTGGAGAGCGTGCCAGCCTTCACTCCACCAGTCTGACGCATCTTTTGTTCATTCACTTTATTATGCACCAGAGGGTGAATTAATAAATTGTTTTGTTATTGGAACCGCTTTCTGGTTATTTTAGCGCTGGGTTCCGTCAGACGCAGGTTCGCTCCTCAACCCGCGTCGACACATAACAGTCTCCTCTGAAAAAGAGAGCTTTAAATCAGAAGTGCCTGACTCCGTGGTATAACTCACAAACTCACAGCTTAAAGCATATAACCCGTAAGTTGAAGAGGAAATGGCATCTCACTAATTTAGAAGATCTTCACTTAGCCTGGAAAAAGAGTCTGTTGCTCTATAAAAAAAGCCCTCCGTAAAGCTAGGACATCTTACTACTCATCACTAATTGAAGAAAATAAGAACAACCCCAGGTTTCTTTTCAGCACTGTAGCCAGGCTGACAAAGAGTCAGAGCTCTATTGAGCCGAGGATTCCTTTAACTTTAACTAGTAATGACTTCATGACTTTCTTTGCTAATAAAATTTTAACTATTAGAGAAAAAATTACTCATAACCATCCCAAAGACATATCGTTATCTTTGGCTGCTTTCAGTGATGCCGGTATTTGGTTAGACTCTTTCTCTCTGATTGTTCTGTCTGAGTTTTTTCATTAGTTACTTCCTCCAAACCATCAACATGTCTATTAGACCCCATTCCTACCAGGCTGCTCAAGGAAGCCCTACCATTTAAAATTGACTGCATTTATATAGCGCTTTTCCATCTGTATCAGATGCTCAAGCGCTTTACAATTATGCCTCACATTCACCCGATGTCAGGGTGCTGCCATACAAGGCGCTCACTACACACCGGGAGCAATAGGAGATTAAAGGCCTTGCCCAAGGGCCCTTAGTGATTTTCCAGTCAGGCGGGGATTTGAAGCCATGATCTTCTGACTCAAGCCCAACGCCTTAACCACTAGACCATCACCTCCATCACCTACCATTAATTAATGCTTCGATCTTAAATATGATCAATCTATCTTTATTAGTTGGCTTTGTACCACAGGCTTTTAAGGTGGCAGTAATTAAACCATTACTTAAAAAGCCATTACTTGACCCAGCTATCTTAGCTAATTATAGGCCAATCTCCAACCTTCCTTTTCTCTCAAAAATTCTTGAAAGGGTAGTTGTAAAACAGCTAACTGATCATCTGCAGAGGAATGGTCTATTTGAAGAGTTTCAGTCAGGTTTTAGAATTCATCATAGTACAGAAACAGCATTAGTGAAGGTTATAAATGATCTTCTTATGGCCTCAGACAGTGGACTCATCTCTGTGCTTGTTCTGTTAGACCTCAGTGCTGCTTTTGATACTGTTGACCATAAAATTTTATTACAGAGATTAGAGCATGCCATATGTATTAAAGGCACTGCACTGCGGTGGTTTGAATCATATTTATCTAATAGATTACAATTTGTTCATGTAAATGGGGAATCTTCTTCACAGACTAAGGTTAATTATGGAGTTCCACAAGGTTCTGTGCTAGGACCAATTTTATTCACTTTATACATGCTTCTCTTAGGCAGTATTATTAGACGGCATTGCTTAAATTTTCATTGTTACACAGATGATACCCAGCTTTATCTATCCATGAAGCCAGAGGACACACACCAATTAGCTAAACTGCAGGATTGTCTTACAGACATAAAGACATGGATGACCTCTAATTTCCTGCTTTTAAACTCAGACTGCCCCTCCCTGAGCCTGGTTCTGCTGGAGGTTTCTTCTTATTAACAGATAGTTTTCCTTCCCACTGTTGCCAAGTGCTTGCTCACAGGGGGTCGTTTTGACCGTTGGGGTTTTTCCGTAATTATTGTATGGCCTTGCCTTACAATATAAAGTGCCTTGGGGCAACTGTTTGTTGTGATTTGGCGATATATAAATAAAATTGATTTGATTTAAATTCTCTCTAACCATTTTACTTGTTGAAATTATTACCTCCGCCAAGGAGGTTATGTTTTCGGTCGCGTTTGTTTGTTTGTCTGTCTGTCAGCAGGATAACTCAAAAAGTTTTGAACGGATTTTGCTGAAATTTTGTGGAATGGTTGGAAATGACAAGAGGAACAAGTGATTAAATTTTAGTGGTGATCCCGATGCTAATGCGTGCATTTGTTTTCAAATTGTAATATTTCTTAAATTTATTTTTGTTTATATATTAATAATCTAATGATTATTATATACAATTTTAGAGAAAGAGACAAAAAGAAATAGATCACTGTGCCAAGGAGGGAATCTCTTTAGGGTCAGTGACCCTATGGCCTTGTTTAGAGAAGTGTTTCATAAATGATAAAAAATTCATATATTTGCAGTTTAGTTGAATAATAAATTGAATTTTGTCTCTTATTTGTTTTTGTCTATAAGCACGTGCAATATCTATACCAGTGCTCAGATGACAGTAGCTTCTAGGAAAGGTGCAAGTTGCAATAAACTGTGATGCCAAGCGCTAAGGATACATGCTATCCAGTCACAGCAGATGAAACTTTTTTACTACTGAGCAACATCATTGTTAGACTTTTTAGGTTCAATTTTTCCATGGCGTGTAGATGTTACGGCGTCAGTGACCCCATGGCCTTGGTGGAGGTTTGCACTCTCTGAGTGCTTCTAGTTATTATTATTATAAGTAGTATTACAACCCCTGGCAAAAATGATGGAATGGAGGCCGGTGATTCCATAATTTTTGCCAGGGGTTGTATAGTAGTTGTAGTAAAAAAAGGCTTCAAAACTGGACCTTTAATCTAGGGATGTTGGGGGGGGTGCACATCCTTGCCCCACGCCCCCATTCCATCTGGATTCGCCCCTGTTTTGGCATTTGAGCACAAAGAACAAGAGTTGATAAAATTAGGACGTCTAACAAGACATCAACTCAAAGTGTGAGACAATTATTCTACTCCAATAATGGAAAACATACAGATTCCATAACATGGTTCAGATGTGGAGGAGAAGCCTCAGAATGGATTGTTGTTGGGTATTATTTTTAAATTTGTGATAGCCAGTCTAGTATTTTGGGCAATTGTTGACATAAACAATCTAAAATTCTGGATTAGTTTGACGAGCTGGACAACAGACCTACCATGTTATTATAGTCCTGGTTCCATTGATGTTTCAAAATGTGATTTGTATTTCAACCAGTAGGAAAGGCCTAATTCAGGCCAAAAGGTACCTTCAGTGATGACTGTCTAAGTATAACGTGCACGCTATGTCCATCACTGGGCCAAACCCACATTCATTGATATTGTTCTCAAACTGTAATGCCAAAATTTGAGAGGCTTAGCATCTGTCATGATAATATCATAGGTAGTTAGCTGGCCATGTTATGCCCACTGCCTTAAACCTCACTCCCATCAGGTACATGTTCTAACCATGAGGCTAAAACCCCATGGCTGTGGTGTCTGTCACGTGAATGTCTTTTGTTCTTGGGGTGTGTGTGTTTTATTCACTGCACAGCACCACTGGAAGGCCGCTGTTACATTAACAATGCTATATGATGTTATGCAAAGAGTCCAGGGTCTGTCAGAACCTGGCTGGGTTTGTCTTCAAATTGGATACAGGTGAACTTGGTGATACAAGTGAAGCCTGGTGTGAACTGTGCCAGGGGCTAACTCCTATTCCTAGCCCGATCTCCAACCCCACCCCGGGCCTAGTTCTTAACCCGGGGCGAGTTCTTCCAGTGGCAGAGTTCTCTTTACCTTCAAATTTGCTAGGTCTACTTCTTTAAGGAGTAAAGGAGCAACAACAGGTCCATCCATTAATGGAAGGGTCAGTATGTTCAGTTGTAGACTGCTGCTGAGTGCCAAGTGTCACTGAGGGAAAAACAATGAATCCCAAAACTGCCCAACTGTGGGATTCATCACCTCCATTTGAAGAGCTGTTAAAGATACAATACCCACCCTTTGTTATCAAGACATACGTAAACTGGTACAGTTTGGTGCACTTATTGTTCCTCAAGGTGGCACCACTGACCCCAGCACAACAGCAGCCTTTCCTGCTGGGTGGGAGACAAACATTTTGTTGAAATGTGGAATTTGTTTTATTCTTGTCTAAACACAAAGTAGAAAAAAGTGAAGCTTCATGGAGTCATGTATCAACACATTCATCCATCTTCCAAATCTTCAATTCTGTTTCTCTCTTGACAAATGTACATGAGCTGTTGCCATGGCATTCAGACCGCCAGGATGCATGGAAGGATAGTTAAAACTGTGTGTTAAGATGATTTGGGTGAGAGCAGGGTGAGCGCTGACTGAAGTTCTGCACAGCATTAAGGCAAACCGTTCTCTTCTCTGTCCTTCACTCCCTTTGCCTTTCTATCATTCGCTGGCTACCTCATGCGGCTCCTCACTTACTCTACGTTTTCATTTATCTAACTTTCTGGCTTTTTTTTTTTTTCTAATGCTGCTTAACTTTGTCTCTCTTTTCGCTGTATCTTCCTTTTCATCTTTGAGCTCTCAAAATGTACTTTGTCACAACAATGACATCTTTTTGTATCTGTTGACAAAAACAATAAAAAGTTAATGGTAATATTATGAAACTTCAGTTATTCAAATAGCCAGTTATACTGGCTATTTGAATATATATTCAATAATATTCTGATATTCAGAAAATCAATTATCTTTTCTAACAGGCAATCTGAAAAAAGCAGTTTCACTCAAAATACTAACACTATGATTTGATTTATTTATTTCAATCAGTAAACTCATGCAGTAACAGAAAATAAATGACTGAATAGATAAAATCAAACAAAAAAGAAAATGTAATGAATATACTGAAAAAAAAAACATGTAGCTGAGTGAAAAAGGTCAAGGATGAAGCTATCTAGCTGTTAAATGCCCTAACCTATTTATTATTACTATTTTAATCTGAATCCTAAACCTCCATCCATCCATCCATCCATCCATTTTCTTCCGCTTTATCCGGAGTTGGGTCGAGGGGGCAGCAGCTCAAGCAAAGCCGCCCAGACCTCCCGATCCACACACACCTCCCTCAGCTCCTCCGGGGGAACCCCAAGGCGTTCCCAAGCCAGCCGAGAGATGTAATCCTTCCAGCGTGTCCTGGGTCTTCCCCGGGGTCTCCTCCCAATGGGACGTGCCCGGAACACCTCTCCAGCGAGGCGTCCAGGGGGCATCCGGAAAAGGTTTAGGATTCAGGAGGATTCGGATGCCCCCTGAATCCTAAACCTAACAAGAACAAAATGCAAAACTGGCATTGCACATGCAGAACCTATTAAAAATATGCCTGAAATATTGTGCTTGCTTTTCGTGGCATTTCTTACAAAATACATCACAAGAATATGTTGCTTCTTACAAATTTTTCATGAGAATAGGCTGTATGAATAGGCTGTAATTGTCTACCAGGGGCAGACGATTTGTTTTACTCCTTATAAGCACCAAATTTACCAGATTCAACATTAAGGAACAGGAATCGGTTCCCTCATATTTGGAACATCACAACGCCAGAACTTAAACAGTAAGACAACATCACTCTCAATGAGCGACTTAAAGTGAGTCGCTCATTAACAGAGTACCGCCTTAGTAAAAGTAATTTGAGATATTTTTCTCACCAATTTTGCTGGAGCTCAGTTTACAATCTGCCTCAGAGGAATATCTGAGTTAGGGCCCGATCTTACTGGGGAGAGGATTAATTGCGCATGAACTGATTATACAAATTTCGGGCGTTCGTTGTCATCCGCAACAAAATTGGCCTGAAATGACAAATCCTCAGTATGCATTACAGATATATTAATAATGTATAGCGAATATATGACGAACAATCACGGATGTATGAAGCATGTATTGAGGAAACAGATCAGATGCATTGTGATTATCACAGAAATATTACAGATGTATTGTGAATGCATTGCGCACATGATGGGGGAACAGCGGTTGTATTGCGCATGTAATTGCTGGACTTGGACAAGTTGATTGGAATTGTAATGATCATAGAGTTGATGTTCATGTTGTCATGCAAGGGTTAACTATTCATGAGTTTGGGGAGCCGGAGGGGGGAAGCCGCTTAGAGTTGTGAGACTGTTTTTTTTTTTTTTTCCAAAAAGAGAGAAAGACAGTTCAGTGTGAGTTGCAGCTGTAACAGCAACTCTTCCTTTTGTTGGAGTTAAATAAACGTTCTGAAAGAGAACCAAGGTCCACGGCTGACTTCTCTGCAGCTGGGATTTTACAGTATGTTGTTGGATGGCAGCAACTCTCACACTACGTCTGTGGTGATCAATAACTACATCTGTATGTCTCCACAGCTGGACTGGCACTGACTGGCAGGTATGTCAATTTCTGCCACATTTATATAGTACTTTGGGTTTACATGAAGTGTTTGTTATGCATTGGCAGATTGTCCGCAAAGCAGACGTAATACAAATGCTTTATTCGTGGCCACTCTGTATGCATTCACCACAACTTATTTTAGTTTGTGATGTGGACGTGATAGGCACGTTATATATCTGTTTTACACACTGTCCCAGTCCGCTGCCAAGCCGCAATACCCCGTTAGTTGCGGATATCAGCGGATAATGGCGGAATGCAACCAAAGTTTTGTGCAGCTCAAAAATTCTGGCAACGGAGAAACGTGCCTCTACAGATAATTGCTGATGTGTGCGGATGTCGGTCGACTCATACAAGCATGTTTCATGGATATTGCGGATGTTGAGCAAATATATATAAACCAATTTTGTGCGCAATTCATACGCAAATCTTCCTAAATGCCAGTGGGACCGTGCCCTTAGGGGGCGCAGCGGCGGCCACAGCATTCTTTCCAAACTACCTGTGTCTTCAAGTTTCCCTTTTTTTTTTTTTGTTAAAGCCAAAGTATCTCCAAATGCCTAATTTAAATGTTTTATGTGCGTCAAAAATCCCTTCCAACTACTTGCTGCGGTTCTCACAGACCTGCATGTTTGTTGTGGTAGAAATGTGCTTTCTGGCTTCGTTTGTGGTGCCTTTAATGTGCTTTGGAAAAAAATCGAAGCAGGCAGCGAGTGATGCATCACTATTTCACCCGTCAATGGAATCGATGCACGTTTAGATACCGATTTGCATCGATTAATCTCCACATGCCTAGTTGGTAGAGGAGGCATACGGGATGTATAGGGAGAAGGATGCTGAGGATGGAGCCACCAGACAGGAGGAGAAAGGAGAGCATACAGTGTGTACACGGTGTCTACATACACACTTTTGGTTCAGTAAGTAGGTGGTGATCAGACTGTATATTTAAATCTAACTGGTAGCGCTATCTGTGTCATTATTCCCTAGATGGTATGCAGATCAAAGGTTCTTTTTGTCTAGTCAATCAAGTGTGTGTTTGTGAGAGACAACAGAATAATGTTTAAGGAGTCATTAGTATGAGTAATTATCTACTTTGCTTATGACAGACTGAAAGTAAAAGCACTTATTCCCAGCAGCTCTGGTGGTTTGCACCTTCTGAAAGCTCACCCTGTTATTAACAAAATCACCTCGTGTTCGTCACTCCAAAGAACTAAAACATATGTAATATTACTTTGTTTCTCATCAGAATTTCTTCTTCTGGAGTTTTATTTCTATTATTGTATTATAAATGAGAGCTCATGGTGTAAAATGCACAACAAAGAAAATACTCCTGCAGTTTCACTCCTGAAACTAGAAGTTTAGATTGTACATGCTTAGATATTTTAACACTTCCAAGCCTGTTTTAGTGTAAATAAGCAGGATGGAATTTGTTACTGCGGCTTTTCTATCAATAATATTCAAAAAGTAAGTCAGCCCCTTCTGCTTTTGCCTTTCTTCACTCGCGGCCAGCACAGCAGATCTGACGGGGAATCTGCATGTTGATTTGGCACAAGATTTACTCTGGATGTCCTTCCTGATGCAACTCCACATTACACAGAGAATGGACAAGAGTGGTCTTGAACTGGGAACCTTCTGCACTAGAATTAACCACACTTAAATGCTTGGCCACCACCCCCAGGCGCTTGACGCCCACCCCGACTGTTTGGCCACCACCCCAGCATTCATCTCTGAACACTGTATGAAAAATACAGACTAAATGGTAATTATTTAATAATAATTACCTAATTATTATTATGTCTTTTTGTTTTACTATTTTAGGAATTTGCCTGTACCATCTGGCAGGGGGACTGACAATGGAAATCAGCTTATAGCTGCAATTGTGTACATTTATGTTTTTATTTCTTTTAAAAAGAAAATGTTCATTAATGTACGTTGTCCCTCTTAGCAAATAAAATTGAAATAGAAAATGTGTCTGGCAGTTACGTTTTAAAAAATATTGGCTTCATATTAGTGGTCCTGTTAGGTGCTGTTCCACCACAGAGGAGATCCAGGACACTAATTTACAGGCTGTAGGCACTCGTCCCATGTGGGTTCCTCCTTGGTGGTTTCCAGCAGGCTGCTATGACTTTGAACATTATGTAAATTCAGAGCAATAAATGCCACAGAAGAAAGGAAAAAAAATGTGGACTTAATGTGCATTTACAGTTTCCTCAGGACATTTCAGGTGCATATCAATAGTTCAGACCCATCAAATCTTTGTGACATCATAAAGCAGGAAATAAAAGAGGAAGGAAAGAAAATATTTTGAGGCAGATTTTAAGTCATCTATTAAAATCTTATCAGTTCTTCATCCATGCAAAGATCATCTTTGCACAAAATTTCATCATAAACCATCCATCTTCTTCTGTGTTGAGTTAATCCAACCTGGATGACGTCAATCACTGTGTCTGTACAGCCAAACTGACGGTTCACCCACCTGAAACATCTGAACCTTCTCACAGATGCCAACTCTCATGCATCTGGTGTGCAAGCAAGAAATGTATCCCTTTGATGACTAGATCAGAAAAGTCTGCACATTTACAGCACAAAGTCAGTAAAAGAGGAAAATGTACAGCTGACCTTTGATTTGGAGGTGTTGATTGTAGAAAGAAAGCTTGTTGAGGGTCAAATTAGTCCAGAATAAAGTATAATCCACTTTAATATTGTCACGCATGTCATTGCATGACACAAAGTTACAGAGGTGCAGCTGCATAAATCAGGCTTTAAATGAATTAAATCACCATCAGTTATACATTTACATAAATTTGATAGCTTAACTATTTTTATAGTTATTTTGATAGCACCTGTACCTGGATGTGTTGCTGTATGTGGTTCAATGATTTTAAAAAATGTTGAAAAGATTAAAGGTTCATTCAGTAGTTCAGCACAGTTGGAAGCAAAATAGCACCATGTTTTGAGTTAATACCATTCTTTCATTTAAGGCACATTAGGGGACCCGTTCGGTTAGTGACACCGGTAGAGCTGATTTCACTCTATAATAGTGTTTTTTTACTTTATTTAGACTGGGATTAAATGTTATCCCCAGTGGCGGTGCCAGGAAATTTTTGTTGGGGGGGCTGAGGGGGAGCTGGGGTAAAAGTTGGAGGGGCTCCACAAAATGTCGTCAAAATTAACAATATATAGTAAATTGCTTTATAAATACCAAGGTATATGTTTTAGTCACCCGTGCTCCTCTAAAATGTGGTATCAATGCACACACACATCACTTAGAATGACTGGAAGTTCAGTAAACTTGCACTTAGGTACAAATAAAAATAAGTGAAGTTTTAAGAGTAGCGGTAATAAATATTTAGGAAACCTAAATTTTTGGAGTATGGAGTTAAATTTGTCTCATTAATACTTGCAAATGCACAGAGGGTGATTTACAAATATCCTTTGATTTGTACACGTGCTTTGTGATTCACAAACACAAATTTCTGATTTGTAACTTGTGCGTGAGTTTTTACAAATAAATGTTTATTTGCAAAACTGAAAATTCTGTTTGTGAAGGGTGATTCAGCATTGGTGGATCACTGAACACACACATTCATCACTTTGCTCAGTTACGCAATATTGAGACATTCTCAGTGCAAAAGTGCAGTTGAGATCCACAAATATGTCAGTCGCTATTCACATTATTGGCAGAATTATTGGGGGGGCTTGGCTCATTATTGGGTGGGCTTAAGCCCCCCCCCGGCACCACCACTGGTTATCCCAGCAGAGTAAATTTTACTCAGCAAAATTTACTGTGTACTTGCACACTGCGCTGCGCTGTCAGTGATTTACGTGTGATGACATTGTCATCAGGCATGTTATATTGCATGGATTTTGGCACACATGAGAGAACCATTAAATGTAAAATAGTTTGATTGGCTTCACTGTGCTACCACTAAAACCTGATTTCTGCACAAATGCACCCAAACATTTTTTTTTTAAATCATGTTTGAACATTTGGTCTGTCGCACACACTTGAATAACCCTTTTTAATATGGTTGATCAGAAACTTATTTAATTCTTTGTCACCAACTGTGCCTGTGAAGCCTTCTGAGTTAGTAACTGCAGCAACACTTCAGTCTCACTGCATTTTTTGGTCTACTAAAGTTTGCTGCAAATAAATCAACTCAATCAGAAATTTTTCAGAATATTTATGAATGTGCCACAGATAATGTTTGGAGGTGGTGTGTTTGCTCTCTGCAGCATGCAACAAGATTGGGGAGTGACAGCACAATTTCTTTTCCGTGAAGAATGCAGCCAGATCCTACATTTGAACACTGGGATGGAGGCAGAACTAACTGAAAACAAGCAGTCTGTAAGGCAGCTGAGAGGGGCCACAAGAAATCAAAACCAACACCTGCATCAATTCAACAATAAGAAGTTGCATCAAAAAATGTCTTGCAAATTGAGAAAACACTTGGGAAAAAAATGCTGAAAGGCTTTGCAGAGCTCCACAACACCACAGACGTAATAACACAAAAACAATTTTCTGCTACTGTTCAAGGCATTACGGATTCAATTATAAAACACACACACACACACACACACACATATATATATATATATATATATATATATATATATATATATATATATATATATATATATATATATATATATATATATATATATATATATATATATATATATATATATATATATAGAGAGAGAGAGAGAGAGAGAGTTAAATAAGCAAACTTAAAAGTAAATAAATAAACTTGCAAAGAAGGCAGCACAGTAATGTGCTATTTGGAAGCTTTGAGTTTGCAACAGACACATTATGAAATGAAGTTCTTGCCTGTGCTGCAGATAATATTTGTTTTGTTTTGTTTTTTATTTTAGTGTTATTATATGCCTAATTGGCATGTTGCCCATGGGGATCCATAGGCTCTAGATTGGGTAGTGTTTATATAATAGGTAGCTGACTTTTTTCAAGTGTGGTAATAAATTATGCAAAGTTTCTATGATGACTTGGAATGGCGTGTGAGTCCAGAACGTAATGATCAACTTCTGTAGCATGGCCCAAGCAGAGGGTCACCCCTTTGAGATGGTCTGCTTGAGGTTTCTTTTTCAGAGGGGGTTTTTCCTTACCACTGCTCTGGGGGTTAGTAAGGTTAGACTTTACTTGTGTGAAGCGCCTTGAGGCAACTCTGTTGTGATTTGGCACTATACAAATAAAAACCCCTGAAAAACTGAAAATTCCATTGTTTGTTGTTACGTAATATCCATAATTTCTCCAAAAATATTAGTCCGATCAACGCTACGTTTTGGTGGCATTCATCCTTGACCCAAAACAGATAAGCATACCAAACGGCAAATGCCAGCTCTGCCCATGATCAAAGTTACACACACCTACGTAAGCATACACACACAGAGGCCACTTGGCTTTTAATATGTAGATGATTTGCTGCCCCCTGCTGGTATGGTGTGTGAGTCCAGATTTTAATTATCCTCGTCCATTGTTTATTGTTGTTAGCTAATATTCATAGTTTCTCCAAAAATATTAGTCTTGTCAACTTTCCGTTTTGTCAGCTCTGCCCAGTTTCTCCGTGATCAAAGTCATACACACATACACAGAGGCTATTTGGGTTTTAATATATAAATGTTTTTGGTTGTGGAATTATTGCACATGTTTTCTGCATTTGCTTGTGTTGCATTAATATGGACGTACTGTGGCCTCTATCTGTCTATATGTGGGCCTGCAATAGACTGCCGTCCTGTCCAGGAGGTACTCTGCCTCACACCCTATGATGAGGTAGGCTGGGATAGGCTTCAACCCCTCCATGACCCTTGATTGGTGTAAGCAGATATTTAAATTGAATGAATGAATAAGTGCTGATGGAGATGACTTGACAGGGATGCGTTGGATGTGTGTTTATTGTTAACAGTAGCAGCTGGACTCGTGTTGGCCGGCCGAAGCTGCTTATAGTGCATTTTTTCCTCATTGTAATTAAGAACAGCCCCATGCCTGTGGTGAAAGATAATGGCAGCACCGCAGCAAGGAAAACACTTTTGTACCTTTTTATATCGTAGCCAGTCAATGCCGTTTAGTGCTGCAAGATGAATCCCTCTAATCCCTGGACAACAGAAAATCTCCTGGATAAAGATGAAAAAAGCTGGTGCTACTTTGAGACCGAAATGCATAGTTCCTAAACACATTATGCATTGAAAAAAAAGAATTTTTTCTTTCTCTGTTGAAGCGAGGCGCTGATCGCGGAGAAGCTGTGTGAATTTTACTAAGAGCTTTTCATGCAGCAGAGCACACTATCTGCTGGGCTTCGCCAACTTTTTCATCTGATCTCTTCTTTATTCTGACCCGTCTCCACTATTTTCCTCCTATCACGCGGTTGTTCCCTCCATGTTGTTTGTTGGTCTTACCTTGGATTACCTCAGAGGATTCTGCGGCTCTGCCTGTTGTAGCCTCCGTCTGAGCTTTTTGTGATATGAACTCAGCTAAATGGACGAAAGGGTGAAGACTCGTGACATCTGAGAAAATGTTCGTGCCAGTGTTCGACCATTCCCGTGCTTGTGTGCTTATGTGCACTTCTGCTAACTGTTTGAACCTCTCTTTGTGTGTAATGGGACAAATGGTGTGTGAGAACTCCAAGAACCTTTAGTGTGAGGTCTGTTGTTAGCAAGTTTATACACAGGAAATTTTGCTGAGTAAAATTTACTCTGCTTGGATAACATTTGTTCCCAGTCTAAATAGAGTTAAATATACTCTACCACTGGGCTCAATGAACTCAACACAGTGTAAAATCACCTCTTATTGGAGTAGAACCACTTGCACTGTGTCTCTGACTGAACAGTCCCCCCCAAAACTCGGTCCGTCCTGCCTTCACTGCGCATCCGTCATCAGCCGCGGTTCACCGATTATCACCTTGTTTCTGCTGAAAACTGCACTCCAGTCATCATCGAATCTAGATATCGGAAGCTTTTGTACAACAATCATTACATCCGTCAAGGATGCAATAAAATCATCAGCGTTTATTTGTCTGTCTGTTAGCAAAATTACATCAAAACTACTGCACAGATTTTGAAAAAATTTGTCACTACATATAAATATTAGGCCATTTGCCCTATTGACATTTCAAATCCCGCAAAACTTCGAAGAGTTCGCCGCGCCTGCGAGATCTCAGTAACATTGAGAACTGCATTGAGACGCTCTGATCACGCTGCACTTTAACCACTGCACACAGACAACACCATTAACATCACAACATAAAACTCTTTTTATCCATCCATCCATCCATTTTCTTCCACTTTATCCGGAGTTGGGTCGTGGGGGCAGCAGCTCAAGCAAAGCCGCCCAGACCTCCCGATCCACACACACCTCCCCCAGCATATCCGGGGGAACCCCAAGGCGTTCCCAAGCCAGCCGAGAGATGTAGTCCCTCCAGCATGTCCTGGGTCTTCCCCGGGGCCTCCTCCCAATGGACGTGCCCAGAACACCTCTCCAGTGAGGCGTCCAGGGGGCATGCGGAAAAGATGCCCGAGCCACCTCAACTGACTCCTTTCGACGTGGAGGAGCAGCGGCTCGACTCCGAGCTCCTCCCGAGTGACCGAGCGCCTCACCCTATCTCTATGGGAGCGCCCAGCCACCCTGCGGAGGAAACTCATCTCGGCCGCTTGTACTCGCGATCTCGTTCTTTCGGTCATGAGCCAAATCTCATGACCATAGATGAGGATCGGAACGTAGATCGATCGGTAAATCGAGAGCTTTGCCCCCCTACTCAGCTCTCTCTTCACCACGACAGTCCGATACAGTGACCGCATCACTGCAGATGCTGCACCGATCCGTCTATCGATCTCACGCTCCATCCATCCCTCACTCGTGAACAAGACCCCGAGATACTTAAACTCCTCCACTTGAGGCAAGGACACTCCACCGACCTGAAGAGGGCAAAGCACCTTTTTTCTGGTTGAGAACCATGCCTAAAACTCTCATGAATATATTCTCTGGGTTTATAGACGTTATTGCATTTATTTTATGTAAACATGCGAGAATCACAGACTGTCTCTCCGTTATTTTCAATGGGAGCTGCTGTGAGCTACGCTCTCTTCCTGATCATGTCGTTCTGGGGGAAAGTGAAGTTTGCTCTTTAGCGTCTTGATTATTGTTCTTTACAACACTGTTTGTCCTGTTTGTTCCAGACTAATATATATAATATGTCTGAAATTCGGTTTGCGTTTATTAAATTCCACGCAGATTAAACGTAGCAGACATGGATTATTTGTTATAATTGTTTTAGCAAGTTTTCAGGGTATCATGCATGCAGTCTCTTATTAACGTGATGAAACACATAAAAAATACATTTTTGTAGTATAATATTAATTTACAACTGTCATCGTGTTGATTCTCTATATGTTTGACTGCAGCGAGTCTCTGGCACGCAAGGGACTATGGGATATGTCAATAGGGTGAATGGAAGACTCCATTAAATTTTGAAGGCAATCTGGATTCTGGATCAATACTTCACTTTATATAGGCTTTAAAGGATTACATCAAAACTACTTCACAGTTTCTCACCAAATTTTCACCATGGACACATATTAGGCCATGGAAGACTATGTTGAATTTTGGATGTGATCCAGATCTCAATCCAGATTCTGGATCAAGAGTTCCCTTATGTAGGCTTTGAAGAATTAGTTCAAAATGACTTTATGGATTCTCACCAAATTTACACCATAGATAGATATTAGGGCATGAAAGACCACTGAACTTTAGAGGTCATCTGGAGTCTTGATGAAGATTTCACTTTATATAGGCTTTGGAGTATTACTTCAAAACTACTTCACCGATTCTCACCAAATTTACACCACAGATAGATATTAGGGCATGGAAGACTCCACTGTGTTTTCGAGGTGATCCGGATTGGGATTGGTGGACGATTGCTCTTTGTTTCCACATAAATTCAGCATTAGCAATCACAACCCTGCAGTCACACGGGCTGCTCCCTGTTGCGTTCACTGAGCGTCCCTCATTTCCAATCACCATTTCCCTCACTGCTCAGTACATTACATTTTGAAAGACCTTTAAGAATTTTTTTTTTTTGGACATGACTTTTCAATTAAAAAATTCAATACCTACGCCGACTCCCTGCAGTTACTCTGATGCAAACATCCTGAATGAAAACTGACACAAAGCTCAAAATTTTGAGAAAGAGTCTGATCAGATACCTTTATATCAAGCTGGGGTCTAAACGGACCCCATAAGAAAATTATGGAGCCAATAGTATTTAATCAAATATGATCCAAAGTAGTGAAACTGAAGACAACTCTATAGGTGGCAATTACACAAACATTCAACAGAATAAGAATAAAGTTTCAGCGAATATGTCAAAATTATACCCCTGACCAATTTAATGATATGTGTCAATTAATCTCCAGGCTGGGGTTTTTACATGCTGCACTTCAAGGAACAGGAAACAACCTAGGCGGACCTTTTTTACACTGAAAGCAACCATTAACTGGTCACAGCCACATTCAATTTTAAAGTATGAAGAGGATATTTAGAACTGTACCATGAAAAGCCAACATCTTCAATATATGGGCAGCCATAATTTGACCAGTGTTCTAACTAAAAATGCTCATGCAACATGAGCTTTTGTAATATATCAAAAATAGTACTATCTGCAGGAATATTCCTAATACTGGAATTTAAAAGCAGATGGGATATCCCCTCACTAATGTCTGCCAAACTATATGCATCGATCCCAGTCAACTGGTTGATGTGGACCTGGTGATAATAGGCATCATGCTAATCCTCCTGGAGACTGAAACGGTCTGCAGTCACCTGGACAGACAGGGTTCTGAAAAACATGTGCCAGTACGAATGTGTGTGTGTGTGTGTGGTTATTTTTAAAACACTGTTGCTTTCCTCACCGTGACCTACTGAACAGCCGGATTAAACCCATCATCTGCATTTGGTTTGGCCTTAAATCCCATAACACACACACACAGACACACACACACACACACCAGCTGTCATCCCTCCTTCCCCCCATTTATCATTACAAAAGCTCAAAGTCAAAATGGGGTAGGCGGGGCTTAGCTGTCTCACAGTTGACATTAATGGGAGCTCAGTTGTTTGCATTTTACCGCAATGTGACTGTCGGTTTTAAGCATCACCGTGGACTTCAGACATTGCCCATTCAGTCTACCTTGGTTTAATTTATTGGGTCATTCCATCTCAAGTCACCCAGAGGCTCCCAGGTCACCCCTCAGTTCTGTTCTGTCAGTTTAATATGTTATTCCTATTACAAAGTTATAGTGAAATGCCCAATATTAGGTCAGTGTCTTGCAAACATTTGAAGTTACAGCCTTTGGAAATTATTGTCCATGTCATGAAAACGGTATTTTCTACCAACTTTGCACGTTAATAATGAGCTCCCTATATGCCTCATAGCTTTGAAACTGCTCATGCCAGGCTAACGTTTGGTGCAGGGTTTGGAAATATTGGTGGTTTTGATGTATCTAGTGTGATCTGCCTTCCACAAAGGCCTCAATATGGTAGAAAACCCAAAATTCTTACATGTCGTTTGTATCTTTTATTAGTTTAAAATCAAACAAATATACTAGCTATGACTATATAACTTTTTGTACGATGGTGTATGATATAATGGAACATATGTACACATTTAAATGATATACTAGTTTTTTTTTTTTTTTTTTAAATTGTAGTTGTGAAAAAATGTTATTTTTAAAAAAGCGTCAAAATATACCGATTTTCGTCACCCCAGATGCCAGTGTGAGCTGTTGTCTATCATATTCATATTTTTACCATATATTCTTACATACACAAATTGTCAGATTGTCTCGGGTTTGTCCAGCTTTCTCACGCTCATTTTCCCAATGTCTTTTCTGTATTTTTGACTACTTGTTTACCACCTTGCTGCTGTGTTTGACCTCCTGACTATTTGCCTGCTGCATAAAGGATTTATTTGCATGGTATGTTGTCACTCTGTGTGTCCACCTGTATTCTGAGTTGCTAACAGTGCACAATAAAGATATCATCTGTCAAATGTGGATAATAGTGTGGACTCTCCATTTAGTGCATTTACCTTTATGAACATGCAATTAGGGGTTTGTAATCAGTAAGTAATTTGTAATCATGTTGGTGGTCAAACAGTTTGTGTGTCTGCTTCTATCACAGAAAGATCCTGGTTTGAGACCACCTGTGCCCATTGTAATGTGACGTTCTGTCAGGAAGAGCACCTGCCGTTAAAAAACAAACAAACAAACAAACAAAAAAAACATGCTAAATCAACATGCTTATTTGGTCTGTCTGAGTGGGAGAAAGTGAAGGTTTTGCTTTTTGGCTGGAATATGTAGTTATTTGAAGTGGTTGGGATCTGGTCATTTTGGTGATGCTGACACTAACATCATGCCAATCTTATTCTGAGTACAGACAATGTCATTTTGACTGTGGCAAGTGGTTGGCACTGGCTGGGGCTGATGCTAACATTATACTGATGTCAAGCTGTCTTTGGCATGTTTGTTGGGCATTGATTGTTTTTGGATAATCCTGATAACCATAGAGGATCATGGACTGGTGGTTTGTCCTATTCTGGAGAAACTGTTGGACTTTGTCCATGCAGTCTACTTGTTTCTTGTTGTGGGTGATACCGTTGGACTATGGGATGCGGAGGCCCTTCTATTCACTCATTTTATGATTGTAGAGCATTGTCTCTGCATACTCAACAAGAACAGTGATTTTTTTTTAAGTGAGACCCATTTTAAACTGGGTTCCATCCACCTGATCTGACTGTTTAGATGTTTTGGGGTTTGTCCATCTGAGTTCCACAGTGCACAGGACTGCAGACTCATCAATCCGGCAAGATGAGGGCAAAACAAAACCTTTATGCATAAGTGGAATGCTCTACCTGATTGGTCATTCAGAAGCGTACCAGACGTGGCATCCATCAAAACACTGTGTGTATTTGACGAGAAGCAGCAGAGCGTGGAAATGCTTCTGAAACATGTCACAACACTGTTGGTGAGCTAGAAGTGTTGACATGTCGCTTCCACAAACTGACTGCATGTGTATCTGGTGTGTTCAAGGAGTTTGGGATAATACAGAATGAAAATGTGATCCTTCCTTCAGTTTGAAAGGAGTCGGTTGGCTTTGACATCTTATTAGGATGCACCTCAATGCCTCCTTAGAGCATTTCCAAACTGGAAGGACCCACAGGGGCAGACCCAGCACACACAGGACGGATGATACTGCCTGTGAGAGGATGTGAGTGGATGTTTGTGGGCGACATCTGCTTTACTCTGCCAGCTGACGTGGCTGCAGTTTAGCAGTGTTCCATGGATGGATGGAGTCTGAGAGCATAAAAAATGTGGTTCAACAACAGCAAATGTAACAACAATCCGTCACTTCTCCTAATGCCAAAAGTAAATTTGCACTTATTTTTGGCATCTTGATAAGTTTTTTTTTTTTTAATCAGCAGAATTTTGGCTTAGATCTGTGCACGAGGACGAGGTCGACTCTTGTTATTTCAAAGATGTAACGAAATCACAGTCATGCAAAGTGCATGATTTTGCAACTCTCATTCAGAAGTAACAGTTCCAAGGAAGTCTTTATCATGATGTGTCCAACTCTTTTGACGTTCACAAGTTGTGTGTGTTGTGTTTTGCATATGTGTATGGTGCAGATGTCTGGATGTGTAACAGTCATGTATCAGCAAACCAGCAGGCATATGACAGCGGTCTTCTTTTGAATGCTGTTCAGACACGACTGTTTGGCGGTGCGGTGAAACCACCCCTGATGTTCCATATCAAAGGGAAGGCTGGCACACACGCAGTTTGCTGTCACAAAGAAAGCGCCAGTGTGGGAGACGTGCCAGCGTGAGGATAGAGGGGGCAAAAGGAGGAAAAGAAAGCACTTGCTTTTATTTATTTTTCCCCGTAAAAAGTTTTAGGCAGAAAAGTAGAAATAGTGTGGTTACATGAGCCTCATCCATGACTTCTTTGTGCTTTTGGACTCTGTGTGTGTGTGTGTGTGTGTTTTATGTAATGGCAGCATCGATGTTGCCAGATCTAACAAGCAATTGTGCCTGCAAAAGCAAGCCTAAAAGAAACAGGATGGCTCAAGCTCAAAATAAGCAATTTTCAAAAATATTTCAAAGTAATATGTTATCAAAATTAGTTTTGGCATCTTACTCTTTGCTTGGGGTCATGACACCAGGTACAATATGGAGCCGCATGTTGATTTGGCACAAGTTTTACACCGGATATCCTTTGTGACACAACTCCAGATACACATGGACAATGGGTGGTCTTGAACAGAAAACCTTCTGCTTTAGAAGCAAGCACATTAACTGCTTACATGCAGCCCATATGAATTTATCATGCATATTATTACATCCACCAAGGATATAATAAAATCATCTGCATTTATTTGTTTATTTGCCTGTCTATTAGCAAGATTAAGTCAAAATACTGCACGGATGTTGACGAAATTTTTACCAGATAGATATTAGGACAGTGAAGACTCCACTTCATTAAATTTTGGAGGTGATCTGGATCTTGACTCTTGATAAAGACTTCATGTTATATAGGATGACATCAAAACTAATTCTCACCAAATTTGCACCAGATAGATATTAGGGCATGGAAAACTCCACTGAATTTTGGAGGTGATCCGGATCCGGACTCGTGCACGGAAATTGACCGTAGGTGTGAGTGAGCGTGTGAATGTATTTGTCTATCCTGTCATTGACTGGCGGTCTTTCCAGGGTGTACTCCATTAATTACAATAAGCAGGTTTAGAAATGAGTAATGAATGAGTGACATACAGTCCATCTGAAAAGTATTCACAGCGCTTCACTTTTTCCAAACTTTATTATGTTACAGCCTTATTCCAAAATGGAGTAATTTATTTTTTTTTTTTTAAGTATTTTCTTTGTCCAATTGTTGCAAATTGACCTACGGACCTACGCTCAATCAGAAATCCACAATTGCCCTTGTTGTTATTGTCATGCACATATTGTGCATCTGGAAAGTATTCACAGCGCTTCATATTTTAGACATTTTGTTATGTTACAGCCTTATTCCAAAATGTATGAAATTCATTTTTTTTCCTCAAAATACTACACACAATACCCCATAATGACAACATGGAAAAAAAGTTTTTTGAGATTTTTGCAAGTTTATTAAAAATAAAAAAGTAAGAAATCATTTGTATATAAGTATTCACAGCCTTTGCCTTGAGGCTCAAAATTGAGCTCCGGGAGGTGATCAAGAACCCGATGGTCACTCTCTGTCAGAGCTCCAGCATTCCTCTGTGGAGAGAGGAGAACCTTCCAGAAGAACAACCATCTCTTCAGCAATCCACCAATCAGGCCTGTATGGTAGAGTGGCCAGACAAATGCCACTCCTTAGTAAAAACATATGGCACAAGGCACAAAACTCATTGGCGTGAATGGCAGGCGTCATATTTGTAGGAAACCAGGCACCATCCGTACAGTGAAGCATGGTGGTGGCAGCATCATGTTGTGGGGATGTTTTTCAGCAGCAGGAACTGGGAGACTAGTCAGGAATGAGGGAAAGATGAATGCAGCGATGTACAATACAGAGACATCCTAGATCAGGGGTGGGCAACTTGTTCCAGAAAGGGCCAAGATGGTGTAGGTTTTCTTTGCAGCCGCTGACTCCACCAGGCGATTTCACTGATTAACTGATTCCATCTGCTGAAAGTGATATTAATCAGTGAAATCACCTGGTGGAGTCAGTGGCTGCAAAGAAAACCTGCACCCTCTTGGCCCTTTCTGGAACAAGTTGCCCACCCCTATCCTTGATGAAACCCTACTCCAGAGCGCTCTTGACCTCATACTGGGGTAATGGTTCATCTTTCAGCAGGACAATGACCCTAAGCACACAACCAAGATATCAAAGGAGTGACTTCAGGACAACTCTGTGAATGTCCTTGAGTGGCCCAGCCAGAGTCCAGACCTGAATGCAATTGAACATCTCTGGAAAGATCTGAAAATGGCTGTGCACCGACACTCCCCATCCAACCTGATGGAGCTTGAGAGGTTCTGCAAAGAGGAATGGACAAAACTGCCCAAAGACAGGTGCACCAAGGTTGTGGCATCATATTCAAGAAGACTTGAGGCTGTAATTGCTGCCAAAGGTGCATCAACAAAGGGTGTCAATACTTATATACATGTGATTTCTTCATTTTTTTTTTATAAATTTGCAACACTTGGACAAAGAAAATACTTTTTTCCCCCCAAAAAAAACAAAAAAAAACAACAACAACAACAACAAAAAAAAACTCCATTTTGGAATAAGGCTGTAACATAATAAATTTTGGAAAAAGTGAAGCGCTGTGAATACTTTTCAGATGCACTGTACGCCACTCATTCATTACTCATTTCTAAACCCGCTTATTGTAATTAATGGAGTACACCCTGGAAAGACTGCCAGTCAATGACAGGATAGACAAATACATTCACACGCTCACTCACACCTAGGGTCAATTTTGAGTCACCAATTCACCAAACCTGCAACTCTGTGTAAGCCCATGGAGTAAACCAACACAGTCATGGAGAGAACATACAAACTACACACAGAAAGGACCAGGTCAGAGTCGAACCCAGCAACAGTGCAAACTACTAAGCCACCATGCTGCACCATATACAACAACTTTAAACAATAATCATAATATAAAATAGGTGCTGCACGGCGGTGGCTTCATGGTTGCCACTGCAGTCACCTGTAGGACTTGTTGTACCTTGGCAGAAGGACTGACTCTCATGATTACCCCATGTTATATTATACTTAACATATTTTCTGGAGTATGTCACATTTTTTTTATTACTTTGGGAGGTCCTGCAATTTTATATAACAAAAAAAAAAAAAAAATTATACATTTGCAATCAACAGTAATAATTATAATGACATTTATATGAGACTTTCCCAGGAATCAAGGCATGAAAAAAAACCTTTAATAATAATAAAAGAATAAAGTCCAATAATTAAAGATACACTAGAACAATGCACAAAAATTCCAAATTAAGGAGGTGATAATACAGAAATAAGGTGTTACTTAAATATGATTTTTTTTTTTTTTTTTTTTTCCTCTTCAAGAGGCATTTTAATGGATGTAACTTATATGTATATTCTGGAAATATACTCTGTAACTTGTATACTCTGGAAATTTGGTACACTTAATCTCCACTTAAATTTCTGCAGGCCTTTCTTAATTTAAACTATTTATTCATCTTCACTTTTTCAACAAGGAAAGACAAAATAATGTGCATAATTCAACTTGCTGACACACACACACACACACACACAGCCAAAAACACCCACCACCACCACCACCATGAACAAACAGAAATAACAACTCCAGCTGAGCTGAGAACACACAGCGCCAGAGGTTACAACATCTATATAATGTCAGAGCAATCAAGAAAGTCCCTGCACCATGACAGCAGAGACACCAGGCTCTACAGAATTCAAGTGGGGCTCCCACAGTCTGATAAAAATTTGTCTGCCGCTTATGTAAAGTATTCTAATGGCACCAACTCCAACTGTACTCTCTGCAAACCTTTAATACTGTAGTCAGACTATGACAGATTGAGAAAACTGATTAGTAACTGACTGAAATAATTTGTCTGATGACAAATATTGCTTAAGCCGTCAGTCTGACGGATTTGGGGCTCTGATGGACAGTTGATGTCACATTTCCACTGGCAACACAAAGACCTGCATTCAGCAGAATGATTTTCCTGGTTTCAAGAATTATCTGTGTAGTGGGGGAGCCGGAGTTGAGCAAGACTCACCCAGGTGTGAATGCAAATGTGGCTAGAACCCAGCTAGCTCAAGGATCATGTCGTCATACTTCTGCTGACAGGGTCTTCTCCACTGTGTCCGTGTTCATTGCGGCTGCAGTGGCAATGATAGCAAACAACCTTCTTTCTCTGCAGCACCTTCCTGCCACGAACGCACACATCAATGCTATCTTTTTCTTCATGCGAACTTTGGCTAAATGAACAGCATGTTCATATGTCAGGAACTGTCCTCTCTCCCCTGGTGCTGAATTTACAACCCACACCAGAGCTTTGGCCAATAGGAAAGAACAGTCTGAAGCATCGGACAACCACAGGATATGAATGTATGAGTATCGCAGAAGTAACAAACAAATACATTTCCGTCTGATGACCGCTCAGTTTTAAGCACGTTAGATTCCATCAGAAAAAAGGCACAGCAGAGGATGTACTTCCTCAGACAGCTCTGGAAGTTCAACTTGCCCCAGGAACTGCTCACCATCTTCTACACATCCCTCATCCAGTCTGTCTGGTACATCTCCATCTCTGCTTGGTTTTCCTCTGCCTCCAAACATGACAGACACAGACTTCAACCAACTGTCAGGTCTGCAGAAATAACCATTGGAGCCAGCCTGTCCTCCATCCAGTACTTATACCGGTCCAGGACCAGGAAGTGAGCTGGTAACATCTGTGCAGACCCCTCACACACTGTTTAAACTCCTCCCCTCTGGTCGACATTACAGAACTTGTACGTCAAAAACAACCAGACACAGGATCAGTTTCTTTCCACAGGCCGTCACACTGATGAACAACTTAACCTGCTAAAAAACTCACTCATTCATATACCTCATGTATACTTTAACCCCTTAACGCCTACTGTCGCATATATGCTACAATATTTGACTCAAATATGCAACATATCAAATTGACCAGTATGCCTGTTGTCGCAAATATGCAACATACCATTATTATTATTATTATTATAACATAAATTATTACCAAAATACCAAAATTACTATTTAGTTTTTGTGCAAAAGTGTAATTAATAATCTCAACATTGTTTACCATCTACTTAAAGGCAAAAACACACACAAAACATTTTTTATATACAACTATATAAATTCAGGTGTTAAGGGGTTAATTCCACTGTTTGATGCGTCCTTTTCTTTTTCTCTCATTGCACATTTTATTTTTCTTGCACATTTCATTTGCACATTTTATTACTGTGAATTATTCAGTGTTCAGTGTAAATTTATACAGGCCGTACAGAGAGAGTGCAGCTCAAACCGAAGTCAAATTCCTTGTATTCTGTGGATACTTGGCAAATAAAAGCTATTCTGATTCTGAAAAAATCTTTCCGACGGACTCTCCAAACATCAGCTGACAAGCAATGCATTGAACAAATGATAAAAGGACTTGGACCAGTGCCACCAGTGTCTCTATGGTACTGCCCCCTTTACGTTAAAGAACTGCTAACCCCTTGTTTCTCCCCATGCCATCTCCTCTCTGGACAGCCCAACCTCCTCCAGCCTCCGAGGATTGTGCTCAGAACTATGGGTGACTGTACCTTCTGTTCAGCCGCTGCCAGCCTATGGAATGCTCTCCTTGACAATCTAAAGGCACCAAAGTCTATGGATGCTTTTAAAAAAAGCTTTCAAACCTCATCTTTTTACAAAAACTTTTGATTGACTCTTTTAACTGTAGCCTCTTTGTTCCTTTGTTTCAGTTATGTAGCTTCTCTGTGCCTTAGTTTATTGTTCTTTTAGATGTTTATCTATTGTGTTTTTAGGCGCTGTAGCACTTTGAGATCATTTATTTAATGTAATATGCATTTACAAAAATAAAATCTGTCATTATTACTATGACAGGACAGAACCTCAATTTGTCATAGTGCGACAGACACTAAATAGTTTGTACTTTATCATTAATCAACTCTTCCTTGCAGCATAAGTAATCAAACTGTGGAATCTCTTATTGTTTCCTGGTATTTTGTGTTCCTTTAATTGAAATGCATGACCCTATTGGATGATAAAGCCAATATTGCACTGGTCATTAAAAGGACCCTGATGGAGGCATGAATTCTGTGAGTGTCCTTCTACTTCTGATTGGCAAACATCTACCATGTGAAAGATTACATGAGAGTATCAGGTTGAGCAAAATGGACGAGTAGAACCTCTCTTTTTCTCTCTTTAACTTTCTCTCGGAGCAGCTTCAATGATATTCAAGCATCAGTGACTGAAATAATTTATTTATTTTTAATCAAAATGCTTCTTTACAAAAGCTGAGTTCTGAGGTCTGAACGAAGGTCAAAAGGCCAGTTTGGTTGACGCACGTCGGCTCATCGGCCACAGACGCAGATTTTACCAGGGTCACCGTGATCATGTGTTCGGGTGATTACTCATCCTCACAACCAGTCCGTGTCCACTCTGCAATGCCCTCCATCTTCTGAGCCACCCACAGTTCGGCTCTAATCCCCCGGTGGGCTTGCTCATTAAAGACCTCTACCTCCCTTCACTCTGCTGGGCTTTGAACTCTGTCACTATGAGAGTGTTTTTGTATCTGCACACTACATGGCAAAGACACAAGGATGACTCAAAGCTAAGTGCAGGTAGGAGTGAATGGATCAGAGTGACGCGGGGGGGGGGCGGAGGTGCAGAGGTATAAATCACCAGAGTACAACATGTCAGACGAAGGACAGAAGCATCTCCCAAAGCCCTGCTGGGCTCGCGATGAAGGTTCCCGAGGAAAAGAATGGCAGGGTGTAGCTAACAGGCGAAGGTTTTGCCCAGTAAAATCACAGTAGAGGATGTCATGTTGGAATGAATGGGAACATTTAAAAAGATGTGAAAAAATAAAGCTGCATCACAGATTAAAAAAATAAATCACTCACAAACTTAAGCAAAGTCAAATGTTTTATAACAACATTCTGAACAAAATTCACTTAAATAAAATTTGTTGCACAGAAATTACTATGAATAAACATTGATTTTGTTTGTCCATAATGTTGCCACTGGCCTGTAATGTACTATTTACTATATATACAGTATGAATAACCTAGCCAAAACATCCTTCCTACAGTTTCATAGGTCAGACCACCTCACAGTTTTCATTGATTGTGTTACCATGACAGTCTGAGTCTTTGGCTGTACAGGAAGGTCAACAAAGTTCAAATTTGTCCAGATAATTTTAATGTTCAGGGTCGGACAGAGACCAACTGTATTTGTCAATCTACTGACTAACTGCTACTACTGATTCACGACGTACAAAACCTTCAATCAGTTCTGAATCAGCCTTGAAACTCCTACAGTGCACTTAAAACCACATTATTCAAATCCACAGGAATAGATTTTTATGAAACATGCTCACATGTATAGTCTGGGCCAGAACACAAACCATTCAAAAGAAAAATGAAAGTTGACCGTTTTCTCATCAACCATAACGCATTCAAAATATCATACAACCTGCAATCAGAAAAAGTTGGGATTTCCATCTCGTTGCAGAACGTATGAACCAAGGTCAACATTAAACTCACTTCAGATTAAACTTGTCAGACAAATTCAAATTCAGTGGCAGGTGGATTGTGGAATTGCCCAGGTAAGGTATAGGACCTGGATTACCAATATATATATAGACTGGAGTTTGATTCTTGAAGACTCATCTCTGTCCTTGGATAAGACACTTCATCTGCATTGTCCCATTCCACCTCGCTGTAAATAGATATTACCTTTAATTTAATTTCATTTACATAGCGCCAAATCGCAACAAAGTTGCCTCGAGGCGCTTCACCCAAATAAGGTCTTATTTGTGACTGCATTTATGTAGCACTTTTCCATCTGCATCAGACGTTCAAAGCACTTTACAAATAATGCCTCACATTCACCCCAATGTGAGGGTGCTGCCATACAAGGTACTCACTACACACCAGGACTAACTAGGGAATTAAGGACCCTGCCCAAGGGCCCTTAGTGATTTTTCCGATCAGGATGGGATTTGAACCGTGGATCTGGTAAGGTCGAACCTTACCTGGGCGTTACCAACCCCCAGAGCAACCACAGAGGTGACAGTGGTAAGGAAAAACTTCCTTTGATGATTTGACGAAGAAACCTCAAGCAGAACAGACTCAAAGGGGTGACCCTCTGCTTGGGCCATGCTACAGACACAATTTACAAAACAAATATACAGGAAATGTTGCCGGTGCACAGGACGGGAGGGCCACAGAAACAGACACCACACCCATCTCTGGATGGAGCTGCACCTCAAACAGAGAGAAAAACAGAATCAGGCATCAGAAAGACAACAAATACAGTATAATTTGTCAGCATTAAACAACAAGAAAAACAGAAGAAATGCTAAGGTGACTGCTGGCCACTAGCCCTAAGCTTCACTAAAAGACCCAGACTTTAGACAAAGTTGAGGCCGTAGCCCACTCCGTTTTTTAATAAAATGAATTAAAAGAGTAAAAAGCATAGTAACATACTATGCCAGTATGCTAGCCATACGAAAGGGAAAATAGGTGCGTCTTATGTCTGGACTTGAAATTCTCCACAGAAACTGACTGTTTTATTGATGCAGGGAGATCATTCCACAGAACAGGGGCACGATAAGAGAAAGCTCTGTGACCTGCAGACTTCGTATTCACCCTAGGGACACAAAGTAGTCCTGCACCCTGAGAACGCAAAGCCCGGGCCGATACGTAGGGTTTAAGTTGGTCAGCTAAGTAGGGAGGTGCCAGTCCGTGAACAATTTTATAGGCTGGAGAAGTAACCTGCAGTGGACTAGCATCCCATCCAGCAGGAGATGTAGACACTAATGTGCTGAATACTACAGGATCCAGGAATAAGCACCAGTCTGATAAGCCCCAGGACGTATAGGACGTAGGCCCAATTCAGACTGGCAATCAAGCCTAAGATTTTTGTAAATATGAATGGTGCAAATCGGATTTAAGATGGATTGTTTATTGATCTGACTCCACCCACCTCTCATCAGAGTGATGCAGACTTGATCTCATTTGAGCCAGATATGAGCAGGATTCACAGAAGTCTGAATGGAAATGTGACTAGAATCCAGCTAGTTCGGGCATCATGACATCAGTCTTCACCTCACTACATCTGTGCGGCCACAGCATCATCTCCACAGCAAAGCCAGCGAACAGCCTTTTTTCCTCTGTGGCACCTTCTCGCCAAGAGAATCCACCAGGTGCGTTCTCCCTGCATCTGTCACACACACCTACGCTGTCATGACCAGATCCACTCACACTCGCTTGCATGGCCAAATCACACACCCGCACTCCCACATCCAGATCACACACACACACACACCCGCCCAGTCACTTCCACACACATCTCTTTTTGGCTTTAACTGGATTGAGTTTGGACGTATGCATAAGATGACCTGGATTTGAAAAATAGGTCTGAATGCTATTTAGCTAGAAAGCAATCTGGACTGAATCGGACTTGAGTTGGATTAACAACCCCAGTCTGAAACAGGGCCTTCAAAAACTCAACAAAGGCCAGTCATTAAGGTGAAGGTCATAAGGGTCAAAGGGTCATGCCCATGAGTACTACTGCATCATCACTGAAAGTCAAGCGGCCGTCCCCTCCACGAGAAGAAATTATCATGAGGTGAAAGAAGGTCTGCTGTTTGAAACTTGTGTCGGACAGTTTGGGCAGCTTCTGGCTTTGACACAGAAGATGTTGAAGGTAAGAACAGTTCGACATGTCTGTGGCTGTATTTGTGAGCTGCAAAGCACGCTGTGCAGAAACGCGCTGTGCATCTTATTTCTGCCAAATTCATCCTTGCCATGTTTGATAAAAAGGTTTCACTCACTTCTCTGAACTTCTGTGGCAAGGTTCTGGCCCTGACGTCTTTAGAAGGTGGTGTGAATCTGTTCTACCTGCTGGAGCATCTGTATTTCGAACATTTCCTGACCTCCTTTTGATCTCCGGCGACACATTCACTGAACAAACCTTTTCATGTTTTTGGTACATTGTTCCACCCACACGCTGTCCTGCTGTTTGATAGAAAAGCATATATAATAAGAAAAGAACCTTCATTTTAACATTCAAAATTAAGAGCAAATTTCTCTCTAATTCAGTTCACCAAAAATGAGTGGATTTGCTTGGATTCACTGGGGTCATGAAATATGAGCAGACTTCATTTGCACAGGTATCTCTGTATGCCACAAATCTTACATATTGTTCTTTTCTTTCTCTCTTGATCCTCTTACCTCAACAAATAATTCACTTCCTGTCCGCTGTGAAACCACATCACCTGAGTCAGCGCCTCTGCTGCTCCGACGCTGATGTCACATCTCTTTCTTGAAGTGACTCACGCTGCTCAGCACGCGTTCCTGCCTCGCCATGTTTCCCGTGATGCTGGACAGACTATCTTGTTTGATTTATGCATGTATGTAGGTCTCTGCCGACAGTCACACAAACAAACACACACACATTCCAGATTGCCGCCCGTCCTGTTGAGATCACAGGTGCAGTTTTGCTTTCCAGCTGGGTGCTGTAATTTATGACCTTCTGTGCCACTTTTACCTGCCAGAATTCAAATGGAGGATATTTGGACAACAGTACCTTCAACTTCTGTTAGCAGGTACTGATTGTGATCTGCAGCTTACATGATGTTGTTCATTAAACAGATCAACATTAACTTGCATGTCCTGGGTGTTGGGTCAGGTTGTGGAAATTGATACAGGAGAAATTGTCCCAATGTAAACGTGTCCCACGTGTGAATTGGGCCTGTGGGCTAACCCTACGCTTACTCCTAACCATAACCCTAACACTACCCTACACAAAACTGTAACCCTACACAACACTAACCCAACACAAACAGTAACCCTATCCCTGCCTGCAACCCTACCCAACCCTAATACTACTCCACCCCTAATGGTAACCCTACCCTAACTCTACACAACCCTAACCCAACACAAACAGTAGCCCTACCCCTGCCCGCAACCCTATCACTATTCTACCCCTAATGGTAACCCTAACCTAACTCTACCCAAGACAAACAGTAACCCTACCCCTGACAGTAACCCTACACAACCATAAAACTACTCTACCCCTAACGGTAACCCTACCCTAACTCTAAACAACACAAACAGTAACCCTACCCCTGCCCACAGCCCTACCCAACGTAACATGACTCTTCCCTAACGGTAACCCTAACCTAACTCTACACAAGCCTAACCCAACACAAACAGTAACCCTACCCCTGCCTGCAAACCTACCCAACCCTAACACTACTCCACTCCTAATGGTAACCCTACCCTAACTCTACCCAACCCTAACCCAACACAAACAGTAACCCTACCCCTAGCTGTAACCCTAGCTCTAATAATACCCTACCACTAACCACATTTTTAACCCAGGCCGAGTTCTCCTGAGGGCAGAGTTGTCTTGTTACTGTGAAAACCAGTGGCTTAGGTACCTTTGTTGGTCAGGAAAGGGTGACCAACTTTGACTTCACAGACAGTACTGTGGTTTTACAGAATTACCCTGATACCCTGATTGCAGGCCTTGAGAAGGTAATTCAGGAATCAGTGTCTGTGTTTGAGATTGTTCTAAATCAAGGTTAAGATATTGGCAGTGACATTCATATCTCTGAGATCAAAAGACACCTGGGAAGAGTATTTGGAGTCATGAGGTCACTGGACAGAGGTGTTTGGTGACCAAAGGCAATGACTGGGTGCCTTTGGTACAAAGTCTCTTTGGTGGATCCTTGAGTCCCACTGGAACAACTTTGTGTCAGAAGAACGATTACAGAGGGACACAAGGATGAGGAGTATGACTTGCATTGTGAGTGGCCATGTGGCGCATTTCTCTGTCCATGATCCAGCATGCAGGAGTGTTGAGGTCTCCAGTGGCCGAGGAAGGGAATGCCAGAGAGGACGACAGAGAGAAAAATGACTTAAATATTAAATAAATCCTGTATAAACTTTGTTTTTTCTTGCCTCTGAGGCTTCTCCAACATGTCATCTTTATTAAATATAACGTGTGCTTTATTTTTTCTCTTGGTGCACATTGTCTCACTATCTCATTGTTGTGTGTGTGAGCAGACTTTCTCAGACAGTTGGCGATGCTGCAACTTCGCAATCTTGCTGAATGCATTAATGGCCTGTGGATGTGTGACTCTGTCCTTTAACTTTGTCTTGTATGAGCCTCTGTTTGCATGCACTTTGTGCTGCATTTCTTTGCATATAAATCCAGTTATCTCTCCCACCAGCAGAATGTCTAATTGGTTCAGGTCAGTGTAGAAGCGACCCATTGGACACGAGTACAGCTGAAGCTGCAAGTTGTGACAGTTCAAGGTTCAGATTTTATCTGTCTAGACGAGCAGCTTTAAACTCTCGAGGGTAGCAGGCAAAAGGCTAAAGGTGCCAAATGTGCTTGTTGGACACGGGCTGAATCTAAAAGAGGAGATCAATTTGGAAAAAGGAATAACACAGAGGGCCAGAGAGGGTTAAAAGAAAGACTGAAAATGTGTAGAATTTTGACATTAACTTTTGGCATTAAGTTGTTTGTATTGACTCCTGGGTGATTTGGTGATGTATAACCCCGTGATTAGCAGCCGGTCGACAAGCACTCCCATCACACTGATTACTAAAACTGAAACTGAGAATGGTGGAATATGTAATGGTGCCACAAGAATCTTTGAGAATATACAGTAATTTCTGAACGCCATATGTGACTTTAGCCAGTTTCTGTCCTATTATGTGGACCAGGTCAACCACTGTACAATATACAAACTCTGTCTTGGCTGGATTACTGTATTTTCTGCATCTGTCAAAAAACAAAAGCATCATGAAGAGAAAAATAACACATTTATAAGTCACACCTGGGACTGTCATTGTTTTAAAATGTGGTGATACCACTTCATGCAAGGAGAAGCAAAATTAATTCATTTATAACTGAAACACAGCCTCAGTGAGCCTTAGTGAGTCTACGTTTGCTAGAGTTAATTAAAGTTACAGTAACAAGCACAAAATATGAGTAAACTTCTTCTTTTGGCCACTGAACAGACGATCATGTGCACTGTAATTAAACATTTGGAAAGTGGGTGCATTATTTATTTACTTTTTATGTAACCACTGCGTTGGCCAGCAGAAGCTAATGAGTTAATTACTGTTACACAATAAAACTCACACATAATGGATTCAGGTGGATGAGTAAATTTTGCCCATTATAATCGAAATCCACTATTATATATATATATATATATATATAAACAGACACAATCAATTATATGTATGTAACGGATTAGTTACAACAATCTGCGGGGAGTTCCCAGTACCAATTCGGCTTATCTATTTCCTTGAATCGGGACCTGCCTCATTTAATGATCGGGTCAAAACTACATCTGAAAAAATAAATGCCTGCCGGCCATTATGTGCATTAAAAAGAATACATTTGATCAAGTCATTCTTTTGTGTAAGGCCGCTGCGGAGCAGTACCTTAAAATCCTAAAGCTCCGTAACTCTGTGGCCATGCAATGACGTTGACGTGCGTGTAACCATTTTAACACTTTCCATGGAGTTGGTCCGTGTCTTAATGCAATTTACCACAGAAACATTGGCTTATTCTGGACCAATTTGTCCTTCAACAAGCTCCACTTCTTTGTACAGTCATCAACCTCCAAACCAACGTACGGTATCTGCAATTTCTCTCCATGAATTGCGGGTCATTTGAGCGTCTTTGTAGTTTTGAGACTCTGTGTTGCAAAGTTGGTCATATTTGCAGACTTTTCTGCCAAACGTATTTGATTTATGATCAAAATGTTACCGTGTATGAACTGCAAAAACTATTAAAATATGATGGGAGAGGAATGAGTGAATCTGGAAAACTGACCAATCACAGCCGTTGCGGTCTCTGTCATTTAACTGGTGCACACAGGGGCGTAGGTTTGCATATGGACCATAGGGACAAGTCACAACCAATATTTTGGGATGGCAAAATAGTCCCTACCAATATTTAGCATTTTTTTATATATCAAAATCATTCACTATTTTTTTGCGAACTCGATACTATAATTTTAGTCGTCACGTTTTGTGTTTTCGACGTGCCAGAGTGACAGGGTTACCATGTTGCAATTTCATTGGCTCATGTTCTTCTCACATGGACGTAAACAAAGCGCATCTCGTGGCAGGCAGTGCTTCATTTGTAAAGTGGGAGGTCCCGGAGCGCAGAGGATGGGTGGCTCCGGTGCAGTGTTGCCAGATGTACGATAATTATCGTATTTGTACGATAGTTTTGCCCTCTGTACGATCAATAATGGGAAAAAATCCAATATGTACGATAATTTCAGTTGGTTGCCCAAACACGCATCTCTCTCTGACACCCAAGAATCATTTTGCAGGCGTTGCACTCAGGCGGCATCAAAGACACAACACACACAGGGCTGCTGCTGGCTTTGGGCGACCGGGACAAAGTCATTTGAAAGCCCGCCCCCTCTCTATACAAGTTCCCATCCTATCTCTGCCGTGACAGGAAGATTCCCCAGCCAACATCTTTTTTTTTTTTTTGAAACTTTATTTCAACAAATGCAATAACAAACGAACAAAACACAAGAGCAAAGAGATATACAAGAAAAAAAAAAAAAAGGTTCAAGTTCCTTATGGAGGTGTCAACATTTTTTCTGTGTTCAACAAAATCTGCACGTGGCCATGGCATCGGATGACGACAGCGACCTCAAGGTTGAATTCGACTCTTTCTAGTCTGGTAATTAACACGTTTGTGTCCCTTCACAGAAAAAAAAAAATCTTTCTAGTCTGGTAGTGCATTTGCTTGTGCATTTGTGTTCTTTCTGTGCCATAGTTTCCCCATTACTATAATTACTGTTTAAAAATGTGACAAAATTCTTTGTAAATTAAAAAAAAAAAAAAAAACGCAAAAATAGCTACGTTGTATGCGTTTTGTTTGTGTACGATAATTTCTCCCAAAATACGATAATTTTGAGGTTTTGGTACGATAGTTTCATATTTCATATCTGGCAACACTGCTCCGGCGCAGAAAAACAAGAAGGGCGGGGCTTGCGAACAATGCTGTGCGCCACACTTAAAATAAACTGCACACCCACACAAACACATCTTCACAAATGACACTAACACCCTGCCTTTTCCTCAGAAATTACTACATTTATGTTTGCTGTCTGTCTCTGTACTTTTTTGTCAGTTTTGCGCTCTTTTTCATACTTTTCCCTCGTTTCAAAAGTCACCGAACGCACTTTACCATAATATATGCAACATATAGCATGCTGTTGGAAAGCACGGGTTTTTGACTTGCTGTCAGTGTTGAAATTTTTCAGAGTGAGGGCTTACATGAGAACTTACGGTAATGAGAATCAGCGGCGCACTAGTGTGAAACTTCCGTGTTTTTCCTCTGCGTTATGACATCACAGGCTTACGTTTACCGTAATACACCATATGTTATTGGAAATCCCTTTTTTTTTTTTTTTTTTTTTTTGGCAAATTAGGTTGCCAGATACCTACAACTGCATTATTGATGAAGAGAATAGATTATACATCTTGGTTGCAAAAACTTTTTTTTTTTTTTTTAGCTCCACAAATATATTTTTTGTTGTTGTCTTGTTCTCTCAGGTGTAGGCCTATAGAATAGATTCGTGATTTTGGGTGCAATTTTGTAATTTAAGCTATTTGTTTGTTTGCCTACACACTTAATATTGTAAATAAAGTGTTAAATTATTCAGCATTATGTCGTCATATGTTATGTATTATGCTGTACTTGTGCGTCTAATGGTATGAGTGGGTTAGGGGGTGGTGGTGGGCAGGGGGGCCGGGGGGGTGGGGGTGGTATTGTCCCTACCAAAGCTGAGACCAAACCTACGCCCTTGGGTGCACGTCAAGCTAAGGGGAGGGTTCGGAGCCCTGCAGAGGGCTCTGATCTGAAGTGGTTGTCTTTGGTTCGTCACACCCAGGGATATGTGTGAAACTTACCATATTACAGTGCAGGCAACAAACAACATTTTGTTAATAATCACCAGCTTTGAATTACGGCTTGTTTCCTTTAGGTTCTGGGTCTGAGCACGGCTTGAAAAAAATAAACACCCGGGCTTTTAATCAAGGAAATGCTTTAATGACTTTCCTCAAATTGGTGAGTGTCAGTGCTGAACTTCAATTCGCACCTATGTTACTGCTTTGTCTGGTACATGTGAGGGATTTTTAATGGAAATACATTGCAATAGGTGGGACGTTTTGTCTGATGTAAGCGAAAATCCATTATATACGGCATTTATTTAATGGAAAACAATACAAAAGCACTGGGACTTCTGCTTTTGTCTGGTGAGTGCGAGTATCCAGTTTATACGATGATGGTTTAGGCAAGTTTTACTGTAGTCCCCATGTGGTCTTCCACATGGGGAGCATTATTTCTTAAATTTTCTCAGTTTCTGACACACAGAACAGTTTTCTCATTCACAGCTTCTTCTAATTCTCCTCCAGCTTGTGAATCTCAGTATACAGGAACAGCTTGTCATGCATGTAGATGGGCCCATCTTGTGGCCATCCATGATAATGCCGTATTTTTCCATATAATTAGTTTCTGAATATAAGTCGCAGGACCTCCCAAGATAGACTTAGACTCCAGAAGATACAGTAGACACACAGTCTGACTGGTCTTTGCCAGCTGGGTTTGGCAGTGGCTGTGTGCTCTCTTCAACCTTTTTCAGAACTTCCTATTTACACATGGCTAAATGCTGTTAGCAACTGTGTATGTCTTGGCTGGTTTTAGTCCCTGGTTTGGGGTGCGTGTGCTGCAACGGGGTATACCGCTAAACTGAAAATAAAACCCAAAAAGGCTCCATAATATTTAAACGGCACAAAATTTATTATATTTCATTTAAACCACCTACTCTGTGAGACAACACCAGCATTTTCAGCATCAACAAATCGATAGATGTTTGAAAAAGTATTGCAACTAACTTTATCAGATTCGGCTGTAGGCTATGGCATTATGGAAGGGTTATTCAGAATTGCTTACTCTTCTCAAAAACTTCAAACTTTTGTTGTGTAAATGACAACAGGGAAACAATTTTAAATGTTTTAATACATTTAAAATTGTTTCCCTGTTGTTTTATTATTATTATATTTTTGTAATATGGCAGGGGGTGCTGTAACATCCTGTTTTCCAGGAAGGGGGTGCTGCAGCACCCCCGGCACCCCCACTTCCCACAGCTATGTCTGCAGTAACTGACAGAAAGGGCAACAGGATGCAATTGAAATGGAATAGACATGAACTGAGTGAAAACAAAAAGTGAAAAAATAAACAAAATATACTCAGCAACAGGAAGAAAGCCAAGGAAAGAATCATACATCTCACCCAAATCCCTCTAACCTGGAGGTGTTTATGTGAGCATGATTTAGCTCTTGCTTTAAAAAATAAAATAAAATAAAAAAAACAGAGCTTTGTCAACAACAACTGCAAAAATCATATCTCCTCTGGCACTTTCTATTTGGTAGTTTTTTTTCCCTCCTCAGTGTTCATTCGTCTACCCTGATCTTTCATTCGGATGCATTTGCTGCCTTTCCTTCCTTGTCTCCTCACAGTCTCACTCGTAATGGTGCGGTCATATTTGTGTGTGTGGCGGTATGGCTGCAGTCTGTTTGTGTATTATAGTCAGGATAAATGCTATGTGTCTGTGTGTGCATGCATTTAAATGCAAAGTGGAATCTGATGGATGCACAATTCTACACTGAAATATTACATAAAGGGGTCCTATTGTGCAAAAGGTAAATACGGTGCATTTTTTTGATGTTTTGGGGTTCTTTATAATGTATCGGAGCTCCTCATTGGCAGTTGTCTTATAAAGACTCAATGGAGAGCAGTGCTGGCAAGCCAAGGGAAGCGACTAAGCATATAATCAGTTGTTTTAAAAGGCTTCTTTACGATTAATGAGGTAAATATGCACATTTACCTGTGTCATGCTACCAGACACTCCTCTTGGCATTTTTGCCTGTTGAGTGCAATAAGATGCGGTTTACCAAGTGTGTTTTTAGTTTGTCCAAGAGGGTGTTTCAGTTCTAAATCAGTACTGCAATAATTAAAATAGATTTGACCTTAGTGGAAGATGAACCCCAAAACATCTAAAAATGGAGCCCTGGTCTGAAAGTTCTTTGATTAAATGGATGAGAAGCATCCAATTGGTGCATCCCTACTGGCCATAGATGTCTGTGATTTTCCAAATACACAAGCGTCACTGAAGAAGCTTTACAACTTTGCAATTACAAGTAAATTAAGTGGACCATCTGTTTTCTTTAGCAATTTAAAAAATAGACTTTTGAGTTGTCCTTCTTTATTTTCTGTTTTATATCATTACTCCTACATTCATGCTTTCTGCAGCAACTAGTTTTTATCCTCTCAATCCAAAGTCCTTAAATCTGCAATATGAGTTTAAAAAAAATGCTTTATTTCTTTAAAGATTTATTTTATGTAAATGAAATGGCACAGAAGCTGGAAAGCATTTCCTTCAGCTTTTACATTAAATATTGCTTTAAATTGCCTTCTTTTAACCTTTGTATGTTCAGCATCTGTTTACTTCGGTGGCTAAATTGTTGCACACTTATGATATTGTCAATTTCCTTCTTGCTTTCCTTGTTTTTGTGCTTCAAAGTGCTCTGGCTAGTGGAAATTTTGAACAACGTGTTCGTCACTAAAACCTTTTGCTTGTAAGTGAGGGCACACATGCATTGGGTTCTCATGGTTCATTGTCACTTCAGCAGAACTCAGAATCCCATTCTGCTGACTCAGATAATGCATTCACTCTGAGTGTGTGTGTGTGTGTGTGTGTGTGTGTGTGTGTGTGTGTGTGTGTGTGTGTGTGTGTGTGTGTGTGTGTGTGTGTGTGTGTGTGTGTGTGTATTTCAGACAAAGATGAAAGGAGGTGAAGGGAAAGACAGAGTAAGAGGCAAAACCAAGAGGACTCTAATGACTGTAGATTGGTGAAAGTTTAAAGGATAAACTGGGTTAATTAGTGGATGGCACTGTTGCCTCACAGCAAGAAGGTTCTGGGTTTGAATCTGGCCTGATCCTTTGTTTGTGTGGATTGTTTCCAGGTGCTTCTTCCCACTTCCTCCCACTTCCAAGACATGCAGGATTGGCAAACTGAAGAATTGGTTTTAGGTGCGAGTGAGGAAGTGAATGTGTTTGTTTGTCTGCATGTATTGGCCCTGCTATTGGCTGACGGCCCCACCCCTCACCCACTCAGACTGGGGATAAGAACATTTGAAAATGAATGAATGGAAGGATGGATGAGTGGCCACATAATGCTTGTAAATCAGAAAATTCCAAATGTTTGAGAACAACATGGAAAATATCATCAAGCACCTTTCCCCAACTGGTGACCATATTCCAAAGCGGATTACTGGGAAGATTCCTGGATGCTGTTGGATTTCTGCATTCAAGTTCAAATTTATCATCTGTTCTCAAGTTATGTGTAAGATTCTGCCCTGACTGTTGGGAAAGGGTCGTAACACGGACCCGCAACAGGGGGCACAAATGAACGGACAATGGATAAGACAAAGAGCAACAATTTAATGTTGTGAATCGCACAACTAAATACAGACACAGATAATGCCAATTGTACACAAGGTGACGTGCGGGCAGGCTCGAAGATAGGAGACTTCTGGCGATCGGAGAGCCGGGACCCACACAGCTTCCACCACCAACGGCCTGAAGAACACCGGAGCCGCCAAGTCCTGAGTCCCCAGGTGGTCACCGTCTTCGGTTGCAGACCCTGGTACTGCTGGCAGAAGATGACAAAACAGTTATGGTGAGTGTGTATCCACACACCCAGTAATCCTTTTTCTGCAGGTCTTCAAGGAGGGAAAACCTCCACCTCCGAAATAGGAACACTCTAGCAGCTCCTGTCAGTCACTTATCTGGATGGAGTGGGAGGCTAAGACGTCGCTGCTCCCACTACACGCCACTCCAGTTATCTCCGACTTCAGGAAAAAGGCTGCAGACAAAGATCAGGTTAAGACACAGTCTTACTCACAGCGGAGAAATTACCTTCAACGGTAGTTGATTTCTCGGCGAGGAGGTGGAGTAATGATCCGGCTTTTGTAGAGCTGGTGGTGATTGGTGACAGCTGGTGTAAACGAGTGACAGCTGTTACTCTCTGTCTTGGCGCCCTCTCATGCTTGAAGCCCGCACTCCAAGCAGGGCGCCGACTGGTGGTGGTGGGCCAGCAGTACCTCCTCTTCAGCAGCCCACACAACACTGACGGTATGCCTCATTCATTCATTCATGTTGTGTGGGCTGCCAGAAGAGGAGGTACTGCTGGCCCACCACCAGAGGGCGCCCTGCCTGAAGTGCGGGCTTCAGGCACGAGAGGGCGCTGCCGCCATGGACACAGCCGGGGGTGACAGCTGTCGCTCATTACCTCTTGACAGCTGTCACCCATCTACTCAACATCATCTCACTCCATAAAGACCAGACGTCATCTCCACCTCGTTGCCGAGATATCATACTTCATTGGAGGTAATATCCTCAGCCGTTTTGTAATTGCAATATTTGTATATTGTGAGTGTTTGCAGGAGTACCAGTTCCTCCGTCGGTGGAAGCTGTGAGAGCGCTGAAGGCACTCTTTTCCCCTGAGGAATCTACAGTACTCTGCAGTTATTGAGTGAGAGGTGGAGGTGGCATTCCCACCGTTGTTGTTACTGGGTGTACACACACCCACACTTGACTGTCTTTGTTCTTCGCCAGCAGTACCAGATCCGACAGTCGGGGACGGTGATCACCTGGGAATTCGGGACTTGGCGGCTCCAGTATTCACCAGGTTCTGGGGCGGCGGAAATCGTGTGGTTCCGGCTCTTCTTAGGACAGACGTCTTCTATCCTCGAGCCTGCCCACACGTCACCTTTGTGTATTGACTGTTATGATATTCTGAGATTGTCTGTATGTTCGTTGTGCACATTCACAACATTAAATTGTTATATTTTGGCTCATCTATTGACCGTTCATTTGCGCGCCCTGTTGTGGGTCCGTGTCACTACACTTTCCCAACAGGATATCTCGGCCAGCGTCATGGACTCCGAGGGGCGTCACCCGGCTGTTGAACGACCAATGGGAGAGCAGGGAGCGCAGGCGTCTGCAGGAGACGTGATTGGTGAGCTGCAGCACATTCAAACCGCCTTTACGGCTCGGTTGGATCAAATGACTGAGCAAAACATCCTCCTGAACCGCAGAGTGGAGGCTCTCTCCGCACAGATGGCGGCGAGCGCTCAGGGCGCTGCTGCAGCTCGTCCTCCTGCCGACCCTGTGCAGGATATAAACGTTCCAGTGGTGGTTCAACAACCCCTCCCACCATCCTCTGAAGCATACATAAGCCCTCCTGAGCCGTACGGAGGTTGTGTGGAGACGTGCGCGGATTTTCTTATGCAGTGTTCGCTCGTCTTTGCACAACGTCCCGTCATGTACGCGTCAGATGCTAGTAAAATAGCTTATGTGATTGCTCTGCTTCGGGGTAAAGCACGCGCCTGGGCTACGGCGCTCTGGGAACAGAACTCACGGTTGTTATCAGCATACACTGGGTTTGTGGGGGAGTTCAGAACAGTGTTTGATCACCCTAACAGAGGAGAGACCGCTTCAACCGTGCTGCTGTCAATGAGACAGGGACGCGAGAGTGCAGCCGCTTATGCAGTCAACTTCCGCATTGCGGCTGTGAGGTCCGGCTGGAATAACATTGCGCTCCGCGCCGCCTTCATAAACGGACTGTCGTTGGTTCTGAAGGAGCAGCTGGTAGCTAAGGAGGAACCACGGGATTTAGATGGGCTTATCGATCTCGTTATACGGTTAGACAATCGGATGGAGGAACGCCATCGGGAGCGAGGCGAAGGACGTGACTGGATACGCGCCGCCCCTCTCCCTTCCGGGTTCGAAAAGGGGCCGCCCTCCCCACGCTCCACAGCCGCAGCGCTTTGTGGGGCAACAGCTCCCCCTGCTGACGTTGTTAGGGAAACGCACAGGGCCAAAATGGGGAGGCTGATCCGTGGAGAGTGTTTTCTCTGCAGCTCAACTGAGCACACACAGAGAAACTGCCCCAAACGGCCAAAACGACAACACTCGCCCTTAGAGACTGGGCTAAGGGGGGGTCAAAACATTTAAGTGAGACACACACAAATTGCCACACGACTCCCAGTCACAATCCTGAGCGGGGATTTAACCCTTCAAGCCCGAGCACTGGTGGACACGGGGTCAGAAGGGAATCTGCTAGACAGCAGATGGGCAAGGGAGGTAGGGCTCCCTCTGGTGGCGCTTCCTTCGCCATTGCAGGTGTGGGCACTAGATGGCACCCTCCTCCCTTTACTCACACACAAGACACAACCAGTAACTCTGGTGGTGTCTGGAAACCACCGGGAGGAGATTGAGTTTTTTGTAACTCCTTCTACCTCCCACGTGATTTTGGGCATCCCATGGATGTTGAAGCACAATCCCCGGATTGATTGGCCGTCTGGGGTGGTGGTTCAGTGGAGCGAAACCTGCCATCGGGGGTGTTTAGGATCCTCGGTTCCTCCCGGTTCACAGGCTAAGGAGGAGGTCAAAGTCCCTCCCAATCTGACGGCAGTGCCGGTTGAGTACCACGATCTTGCTGACGTCTTCAGTAATAATCTGGCACTCACCCTTCCCCCGCACCGTCCGTACGATTGTGCCATTGATTTGGTTCCAGGCGCTGAGTTCCCGTCCAGCAGGCTGTACAACCTCTCACGACCTGAGCGCGAATCAATGGAGACCTACATCCGGGACTCATTAGCTGCCGGGCTGATCCGGAACTCCACCTCCCCGATGGGGGCAGGTTTCTTTTTTGTGGGCAAGAAAGATGGCGGACTTCGTCCATGTATTGATTACAGGGGGCTGAATGAGATTACGGTTCGCAACCGATACCCGTTGCCATTGTTAGATTCCGTGTTCACCCCCCTGCATGGAGCCAACATCTTTACTAAGCTGGATCTTAGAAATGCGTATCACCTGGTTCGGATCCGGAAGGGAGATGAATGGAAGACAGCATTTAACACCCCATTAGGTCACTTTGAGTACCTGGTCATGCCGTTCGGCCTCACCAACGCCCCCGCGACGTTCCAAGCCTTGGTTAACGACGTCTTGCGGGACTCCCTGCACCGATTCGTCTTCGTATATCTGGACGATATTCTCATCTTTTCGTCACGGGCCTCCCGCCGTCCCAGGGCAACACCACCATCTTCACGATAGTGGACCGTTTCTCCAAGGCGGCCCACTTCGTGGCCCTCCCGAAGCTCCCAACAGCCACCGGCCTCTCCCCATTTGAGGTGTGTTTGGGGTATCAGCCCCCGTTGTTTCCCGTGGTGGAGGGAGAGGTCGGTGTGCCCTCGGTCCAGGCCCACCTGCGGAAGTGCCGTCGGGTGTGGCGCTCCGCCCGCTCTGCCTTGTTGAAGGCCCGGACGAGGGCGAAGACCCATGCAGACCGCCAGCTATCCCCGGCCCCTGCTTACCAGCCCGGGCAGGAGGTGTGGCTTTCCACGAAGGACATCCCCCTCCAGGTGGACTCCCCGAAACTCCAGGACAGGTACATTGGCCCCTTCAGAATCCTCAAAGTCCTCAGTCCTGCCGCAGTGAAGCTCCAACTCCCGGCTTCACTGCGGATCCATCCGGTTTTCCACGTGTCACGTGTCAAACCTCATCACACCTCACCCCTCTGTGCTCCCGGACTGGCGCCCCCTCCTGGTCGGATCATCGACGGGGGGCCGGCTTGGACGGTGCGCCGGCTCCTGGACGTCCGTCGGATGGGTCGGGGGTTCCAGTACTTGGTGGACTGGGAGGGGTATGGACCCGAAGAACGCTCCTGGGTGAAGAGGAGCTTCATCCTGGCCGACTTCTACCGCCGACACCCCGACAAACCTGGTCGGGCGCCAGGAGGCGCCCGTTGAGGGGGGGGTCCTGTTGTGTGGGCCGCCAGAAGAGGAAGTACTGCTGGCCCACCACCAGAGGGCGCCCTGCCTGAAGTGCGGGCTTCAGGCACGAGAGGGCACTGCCGCCATGGACACAGCCGGGGGTGACAGCTGTCGCTCATTACCTCTTGACAGCTGTCACCCATCTACTCAACATCATCTCACTCCATAAAGACCAGACGTCATCTCCACCTCGTTGCCGAGATATCATACTTCATTGGAGGTAATATCCTCAGCCATTTTGTAATTGCAATATTTGTATATTGTGAGTGTTTGCAGGAGTACCAGTTCCTCCGTCGGTGGAAGCTGTGAGAGCGCTGAAGGCACTCTTTTCCCCTGAGTAATCTACAGTACTCTGCAGTTATTGAGTGAGAGGTGGAGGTGGCATTCCCACCATTGTTGTTACTGGGTGTAACAACACACTTGACTGTCTTTGTTCTTCGCCAGCAGTACCAGATCCGACAGTCGGGGACGGTGATCACCTGGGAATTCGGGACTTGGCGGCTCCAGTATTCACCAGGTTCTGGGGCGGCGGAAATCGTGTGGTTCCGGCTCTTCTTAGGACAGACGTCTTCTATCCTCGAGCCTGCCCACACGTCATCTTTGTGTATTGACTGTTATGATATTCTGAGATTGTCTGTATGTTCGTTGTGCACATTCACAACATTAAATTGTTATATTTTGGCTCATCTATTGACCGTTCATTTGCGCCCCCTGTTGTGGGTCCGTGTCACTACACTTTCCCAACAATTCATTCATTTTCTGCCACTCATCTGGCTCCGGGTCATGGTGGCAGCAGGCCATGCAGCTACTCCCACACTTCCCTATCCTCAGCCAAGTCCTGTAACTCTTCCTGGGGTATCCTGAAGCATTCCCAATCCAGCCGAGAAGAATAATCCCTGTGTGTTCTCTGAAAGACCTCCCTAAGGAGGCGACCATGAGGCATCCACATCAAATGCCCAAACCACTTCAGGTGGCAACTTTCAATTCAAAGAAACAGCAGCCCAGATACCCGATGGAGGAATCTCATTTCCACCGCTTGTATCCGCAACCTTATTTTTTCGGTCATTAACCCAAAGTTCATCACCATAGGTGAGGATAGGAGTGTAAATCAACTGGTAAATTGAGATTCTTGCCTTCTGGCTCAGCTTTTTGGTTACTGGGCTGGTACAGCATCACACAGCACCCCAGTCAATTTCAATTTAATTTCAATTTATTTTCATTTATATAGCGCCAAATCACAACAAAGTTTCCTCAGGGCACTTCACACAAGTAAGGTCTAACCTTCCCAGTCTGCCTGTGGATCGTCTTATGCTATTATTGATTTAATAAAATCAAAACTGAGAAGTGAGTCTGGATGCATTCCTGAGTGGTGCATTTATGTGCTTCCATAAATCTACACATTCAGCTATGTTCTAATTAAAGCGGAAAACTGAATATTGAAGAGGTTTAGCGAAAGTATAAATAAATAATGTTAAAACCCTTTTTTTCCCCCACCTGTTCATGAATTCAAATTTATTCAAATTCATTCTGAGTGATCATTTTTTCCTATTAAAGAAAAATAAAATACTTCTGTCTTGACGGTGCCTTCAAGGACAACAACGTCCACATCCAGAGAACACGAAAGCCGCTGGATGGTTCAGTGAGGATGGAACGCACAGCCATTAGATTTCAACCTTTTTGAACACTTAAAATGATATTTAGCACCCTACAAACATCAATCCACACTTTTACATTTAAACACAATTAAACCAGCAGTCAACACCAATCGCTACATGCAGGAAAATAATTATGAGCTTTGGTGTTCACGCGGCATATTTACAGACTTATTGACACTAAAGCGCATTAAAGATGTTTTGACAGCTTGTGATTGTACCAAAAAAAACCCTCACTTTCTGCTGGATTTTGCTTTCATTTGTCAGGTGTCATTGTGTTGCTGTTGCACCGTGTTGCTCGCAACCAAACCGCTACTGCATCAGCGCGTCCAAAAATAATCTACTTTTCCGACAGCTTTGTTATATTATCCCTCGCTAACCTTTACAATTCTTTCCTTTGTGATATTTCAACATGCTTCTCTTTGTTGGCTACAGTTTTAGACTTATATTCCCCTGAGGGTTTCCTCACCTCCTCCTTCTCCTCCTCCTCCCTCCTTCTCCCTCTTCCATGCAATTTTTTCCTCAGCACCTTTTTATTGTTGCGTTTGTTTGCGTTTGTCATATAGTGTTATATTTTATATGCACTGATGTGCGCACACATATGAATGTGCAGGTGCTCACTGTGCACAGGTGTGTGAGTGTGTGTGTGTATGCATACGTGCACTAAATGTCAGCTTCTAGAAGAGCAGCTGCTGAGTCAAGTACTAATTTGAGCAAATGTTTGACATTAGCTTGACAGTGCATGTTGACGTGTCATCTGGTATGTTACCGTACGTTACACGCGTGTGCATTTATCCATGTCATTTAGTTCTGATAGAAAGAATAGAAAAGCCTGCATGTTTTTATAGAAGCAGCACAGTGGTGCAGGCAGTTCGTGCTAGACTGCCTTGATAGAGAGAGTGGCGCCAACTGGCACCATTAATGTTTTCAACATTTTATAAAATCATTTAACCACATACAGCAGCACAACCAGGTACAGGTGCTATCAAAATCAATATAAAAATAATTAAGCTATCAAATTTACAATTTATGATGATTTATTGAATTAATTTAAAGCCTGATTTATGCTTCTGCAGCTCTTTAACCCTCTGGGGCCGACGCTGTCGTACATGATTGCTAAGACCAAGCTTTACTAAATTATTAACAACTTTTGAAAGATATGAGATAGAAATGTACTTTTTTTTGCTGAAAAGTTAACTCCGCGGACTTTCGAGCCAGCCATCGGCCATCTTTGTACTCCTCATAGAAGCTATGTGATGATGTGTGCAATGTGAGTGTCCAATCGGAATTGGTTCACCATCACATGGTTTTCCAAAATCCAATCGTAGGGCAGATTTACCTCACGTGAAAAGCCAAAGATCATTTTCAGGAGTGATATGTTACTAGTTGGCCTGTTTGAATAGCCCCCTGGGTGCTCCAATGAGTACATACTATTAGTACATACTCAGTGCGCCCTGCGCCATTACGCACAGCGATCAGTGAAAGCAGGAGCAGACGGAGAGCCTCTGATGACAATCTCACGTACTCAAACAAAGAGTGTGTAACTATCAGGATTGCTCCACTAGTTTGCATGTGAATGTTACTAGATAACTCTGTTGCTTTCTCTGCATAAAGCACTGTTTACCATATCAATGGACAACAAAACGCATAGACCATTTTGTATATATTGTTCAACATGTGCATTTGTGTTTATTGTTTGAAACTTTTTGTTGTACAGTCTTTCACACAAGACCTCAAATTACCTTTATAAAATGTCAAAACAGTTGTTTATTATAGTTTGCTGTGTTTTGAATAAATGTGTGTGGAAAATTATTTTTCGCTTTATTTTTTCCTTGCCTATTTTTGATTGTAAACCTTTATTACACTTATAAAACACAACAAAAACATATATATTCTAAGAGCACAGGTTGTCCTGAAAAAAAGAGACATAAAACTTGATTGTGGGATGCAGGGAGAGCTGTTAACAGCAATAATAAAACATTTATGCCAGGCGAGTGAACTGTCCAAAAAATGCCCTCGGACCCCAGAGGGTTAACTCCGTGTCATGACAGTTTTAAAGTTCTCCGTCTCTGGATTATACATGCAATCATCGCTGTCTGTTCATTGGTACAGTATATAATTACCTGCAACAACAAGTCTGTGTTTTCACAAGCTTAGAATGAGGCCATCAGATTTACATGGAGTTGGCCATGTTGCACCTCCATGTTGATACAGTAGCGCAAATGGGCAATATTTATTCCATCTTTCACACATTGCAAGCTTGCAGGAAGACTAATGAAAAAAGAAGAAGAATCAGTGCTGCTACAAGCTGTTTAAATCAAATCAAATCAATTTTATTTATATAGCACCAAATCACAACAAACAGTTGCCCCAAGGCACCTTATATTGTAAGGCAAGGCCATACAAAAATTACAGACAAACCCCAACGGTCAAAACGACCCCCTGTGAGCAAGCACTTGGCGACAGTGGGAAGGAAAAACTCCCTTTTAACAGGAAGAAACCTCCAGCAGAACCAGGCTCAGGGAGGGGCAGTCTTCTGCTGGGACTGGTTGGGGCTGAGGGAGAGAACCAGGAAAAAGACATGCTGTGGAGGGGAGCAGAGATCAATCACTAATGATTAAATGCAGAGTGGTGCATACAGAGCAAAAAGAGAAAGAAACACTCAGTGCATCATGGGAACCCCCCAACAATCTGTCTATAGCAGCATAACTAAGGGATGGTTCAGGGTCACCTGATCCAGCCCTAACTATAAGCTTTAGCAAAAAGGAAAGTTTTAAGCCTAATCTTAAAAGTAGAGAGGGTGTCTGTCTCCCTGATCTGAATTGGGAGCTGGTTCCACAGGAGAGGAGCCTGAAAACTGAAGGCTCTGCCTCCCATTCTACTCTTACAAACCCTAGGAACTACAAGTAAGCCTGCAGTCTGAGAGCGAAGCGCTCTATTGGGGTGATATGGTACTATGAGGTCCCTAAGATAAGATGGGACCTGATTATTCAAAACCTTATAAGTAAGAAGAAGAATTTTAAATTCTATTCTAGAATTAACAGGAAGCCAATGAAGAGAGGCCAGTATGGGTGAGATATGCTCTCTCTTTCTAGTCCCTGTTAGCACTCTAGCTGCAGCATTTTGAATTAACTGAAGGCTTTTCAGGGAACTTTTAGGACAACCTGATAATAATGAATTACAATAGTCCAGCCTAGAGGAAATAAATGCATGAATTAGTTTTTCAGCATCACTCTGAGACAAGACCTTTCTAATTTTAGAGATATTGCGCAAATGCAAAAAAGCAGTCCTACATATTTGTTTAATATGCGCATTGAATGACATATCCTGATCAAAAATGACTCCAAGATTTCTCACAGTATTACTAGAGGTCAGGGTAATGCCATCCAGAGTAAGGATCTGGTTAGACACCATGTTTCTAAGATTTGTGGGGCCAAGTACAATAACTTCAGTTTTATCTGAGTTTAAAAGCAGGAAATTAGAGGTCATCCATGTCTTTATGTCTGTAAGACAATCCTGCAGTTTAGCTAATTGGTGTGTGTCCTCTGGCTTCATGGATAGATAAAGCTGGGTATCATCTGCGTAACAATGAAAATTTAAGCAATGCCGTCTAATAATACTGCCTAAGGGAAACATGTATAAAGGGAATAAAATTGGTCCTAGCACAGAACCTTGTGGAACTCCATAATTAACCTTAGTCTGTGAAGAAGATTCCCCATTTACATGAACAAATTGTAATCTATTAGATAAATATGATTCAAACCACCGCAGCGCAGTGCCTTTAATACCTATGGCATGCTCTAATCTCTGTAATAAAATTTTATGGTCAACAGTATCAAAAGCAGCACTGAGGTCTAACAGAACAAGCACAAAGATGAGTCCACTGTCTGAGGCCATAAGAAGATCATTTGTAACCTTCACTAATGCTGTTTCTGTACTATGATGAATTCTAAAACCTGACTGAAACTCTTCAAATAGACCATTCCTCTGCAGATGATCAGTTAGCTGTTTTACAACTGTTGTGAAGGTGTCGTAGCACGGACCCACAACAGGGGGCGCAAATGAACGGACAATGAGTAAGCCAAAAAGTAACAATTTAATGTTGTGATAATACACAACTAAATTCACAGAATTTGCACAGTCAATTAACACCAGGTGACGTGTGGGTAGGCTCGAAGATAGAAGACCCCCGACGAGAGAGAAGCCACGTCCCACACGGCTTCCACCACCAACGGCCTGAAGAACACCGGAGCCGCCTAGTCCCGAGTCCCCAGGTGGCCTCTGTCTTCGGCTGTCGACCCTGGTACTGCTGGCAGAAAGCAGAGATAAGATGTATGAGTGTGAGTCTGCACACTCAGTAATCCACAGTCCAAACACAGTTAGGAGGGAGCACCTCCACCTCCAATCACACACACTCGTGCAGCTCCTGGTCAACCACTTATCTGGGTTGGGGTGTGAGGCGAAGCCGTCGCTGTCACACCAAACGCCAATCCCTCAGACAAGGAAACACTCCAGGAAAACGGCTGCAATAGAAGTTCAGGTTATTACACACAAAGTGTTAGTCAGCAGAGAAATTACCTTTCCAATGGTAGTCGATTTCTTGGCGAGGAGGTGGAGTTGCAGTCCGGCCTTTATGGTGATGATGATGAGTGACAGCTGGTGCGATGAGTGACAGCTGTCACTTCTTCTGGGTCTGGCGCCCTCTCGTGCTTGGAGCCCGCACTCCAAGCAGGGCGCCCTCTGGTGGTGGTGGGCCAGCAGTACCTCCTCTTCAGCGGCCCACACATAACAACTACCCTTTCAAGAATTTTTGAGAGAAAAGGAAGGTTGGAGATTGGCCTATAATTAGCTAAGATAGCTGGGTCACGTGATGGCTTTTTAAGTAATGGTTTAATTACTGCCACCTTAAAAGCCTGTGGTACATAGCCAACTAATAAAGATAGATTGATCATATTTAAGATCGAAGCATTAATTAATGGTAGGGCTTCCTTGAGCAGCCTGGTAGGAATGGGGTCTAATAGACATGTTGATGGTTTGGAGGAAGTAACTAATGAAAATAACTCAGACAGAACAATCGGAGAGAAAGAGTCTAACCAAATACCGGCATCACTGAAAGCAGCCAAAGATAACGATACGTCTTTGGGATGGTTATGAGTAATTTTTTCTCTAATAGTTAAAATTTTATTGGCAAAGAAAGTCATGAAGTCATTACTAGTTAAAGTTAAAGGAATACTCGGCTCAATAGAGCTCTGACTCTTTGTCAGCCTGGCTACAGTGCTGAAAAGAAACCTGGGGTTGTTCTTATTTTCTTCAATTAGTGATGAGTAGTAAGATGTCCTAGCTTTACGGAGGGCTTTTTTTATAGAGCAACAGACTCTTTTTCCAGGCTAAGTGAAGATCTTCTAAATTAGTGAGATGCCATTTCCTCTCCAACTTACGGGTTATCTGCTTTAAGCTGCGAGTTTGTGAGTTATACCACGGAGTCAGGCACTTCTGATTTAAGGCTCTCTTAGAGGAGCAACAGCATCCAAAGTTGTCTTCAATGAGGATGTAAAACTATTGACGAGATACTCTATCTCACTTACAGAGTTTAGGTAGCTACTCTGCACTGTGTTGGTATATGGCATTAGAGAACATAAAGAAGGAATCATATCCTTAAACCTAGTTACAGCGCTTTCTGAAAGACTTCTAGTGTAATGAAACTTATTCCCCACTGCTGGGTAGTCCATCAGAGTAAATGTAAATGTTATTAATAAATGATCAGACAGAAGGGAGTTTTCAGGGAATACTGTTAAGTCTTCAATTTCCATACCATAAGTCAGAACAAGATCTAAGATATGATTAAAGTGGTGGGTGGACTCATTTACATTTTGAGCAAAGCCAATTGAGTCTAATAATAGATTAAATGCAGTGTTGAGGCTGTCATTCTCAGCATCTGCGTGGATGTTAAAATTGTTAAAATCTTATCTGAGCTAAGCACTAAGTCAGACAAAAGGTCTGAAAATTCACAGAGAAACTCACAGTAACGACCAGGTGGACGATAGATAATAACAAATAAAACTGTTTTTTGGGACTTCCAATTTGGATGGACAAGACTAAGAGTCAATCTTTCAAATGAATTAAAGCTCTGTCTGGGTTTTTGATTAATTAATAAGCTGGAATGGAAGATTGCTGCTAATCCTCCGCCTCGGCCCGTGCTACGAGCATTCTGGCTGTTAGTGTGACTCAGGGATGTTGACTCATTTAAACTAACATATTCATCCTGCTGTAACCAGGTTTCTGTAAGGCAGAATAAATCAATATGTTGATCAATTATTATATCATTTACTAACAGGGACTTAGAAGAGAGATGTTATGTGTCGGACGCAGCTCGGAGAACCGACCAGCGTTTGAAGGACCCAGTATGAAATAAGCAGAGCACGGTACAAAGGCTAACTGAATTTAATACATAACAGTGAAAATGTAATAACAGAAAGGTGCGGCCTGGCGTGGTGCGCTCCCAGCAGCGCTAACGGTCCGGAGCCAGAAGCTGTTTCGGACCCAAGGACCCCGCCGACACCCCCCAGGTGGCCGCAACAACCGAGTCTGTGAAAGAAGGAACCATTATGTGAGTCCACACTCTACACACAGAACACTTAAAGGTGTACAAACAGCAAACACTTCCTGGCTTGATTACTGATCAGCTTCCCAACCTGCAGGCATGGAACATCCCGTTCACAAAACTCCACCGCAGTGGAAGCTGATACATGACTAACATACAGCTCAATACAATAAGGTGTGAGGGACACCACATTTACTGACTGTATAACTGTTAGTCACAAAATCCAACGTACCTCAGGAAGTGTGCTGACGAGCGTGAGACCTCACCCCCTCCTCTTTCACAGACCGTGCATCAAACCTGGACGTTTCTCAGCATCCGCTGCTGATGAGATGGCTCCCGAGACGACGATCTCACCCGTCTGGTCACAAGGTCGAGTCTCTGGCAAATACACACTGTGCACTCCAGTCTTAAATGCCAACATGCTCCAATCCAGCCAGATGCACCTCAGCTGTGAGTCCTGACGAGTCGCAGGTGATCAGGGTGAGGTCCTGACAGCCTCAGCAACACAGCCACTCAGTCCCAAATGCACGCCACCTGGGAGGAAAACAAAAAGACAAACAAACCGGCAGCCAGGCCCCCCCAGCCATATAACAAGAGAGACCTAATGTTTAATAAACCACATTTATCTGTTTTAGTCTGTGGTGCAGTTGAAGGTGCTATATTATTTTTTCTTTTTGAATTTTTATGCTTAAATAGATTTTTGCTGATTATTGGTAGTCTGGGAGCAGGCACCGTCTCTACGGGGATGGGGTAATGAGGGGATGGCAGGGGGAGAGAAGCTGCAGAGAGGTGTGTAAGACTACAACTCTGCTTCCTGGTCCCAACCCTGGATAGTCACGGTTTGGAGGATTTAAGAAAATTGGCCAGATTTCTAGAAATGAGAGCTGCTCCATCCAAAGTGGGATGGATGCCGTCTCTCCTAACAAGACCAGGTTTTCCCCAGAAGCTTTGCCAAGTATCTATGAAGCCCACCTCATTTTAGTGGTTACTAGTGCAGGCTAAGAACTTAGAACTGTCATTTTTGTGAAATGGACAATCAGATGTATTGATTATCACAAGAAGGGAAACAAAATCATCACTGGCAACAATGGAATGTAATCTGCAACATCACCACTAGATGACACTAAATCCTATAGACTATAGCTTTAAGCAACACTCCATACCCTAGAAACATAAAATATACCTTGTAGGGATTTTACTAATAATATTTGCAAATTTATTCAAGAATAAATAAATTGACATGTTTTCACATCCTGTGCTGACATTTCAAATTTAGGTCTAGATGTTTCTATACCTTTTGTGATTAATTTCCCATGGTACTGTCTTCCCATGGTATTGTCTTCCCATATGAGGTCATGGTCAAGGTCAGAACATGTGTAACTGAGACTCAGCAGCACATAACAAAATAAAATATAAAACAAATAAGACTAAAAGTTAGGAAAATTAGAAACAAATCAATACCCAGATTTATCTAAAAGGCCGATCAGTAAATAAGATTTAAAACAGAACAGCATGCTAAAAACAGAGCATTGTAATACCAGTACGAGCACAGCAGAAAAAGAGAAGGAACAATGAGGTCAGTCAGCCTCAGGGAAGACGAGGCTGTGCAACTATTAGGTCCCACAACTTGTATCCAGCACAAAACCAAGTCACAAGGTCAAAGAAATGTCCTCCAGGACATTGTAAGTGGAGCTGTGGATCTGAGGGAGCATTCTGAAAAATAAAAATTGTTCTGCAAAATTGAAGGTTCACAAACCACACTGGCCTCCATAATTGCTTGGAAATGTTGTGGTGAAGGATTTGTTGATCCAGAAGTTAATTGCTCATAGTAGCAGCTGAGATGGTTTCCCTTTGCAGAATATTGGGATTCACCATTTGGGAGAGTGTCCAGAGTCATCACTTCTACTCGTTGTTGTGGAGAGGACATCTGGCCTTTTCATTGTTTGATGATTTCATCCCATTTCTTTCTTCATCTGCCTTCTTTGTTTTTTGTTGCCTGAACTGTTTCTTGGAGGGTTGTCCTAGACTGTCCATCTGATCTTGTGTGATAGCTGTAAAACACATTGATCATGTGCCTGTCTGATGTCAGAGAATCTTTGGTGTCAAACTAACGGTGAGGGAGATGGGGTGAGGGGAGGTGATGGTCTAGTGGTTAAAGTGCTGGGCTTGAGTCCAGAAGATCATGGGTTCAAATGCCCGCCTGACTGGAAAATCACTAAGGGCCCTTGGGCAAGGCCTTTAATCCCCTATTGCTCCCGGTGTGTAGTGAGCGCCTTGTATGGCAGCACCCTGTTATCGGGGTGAATGTGAGGCATAATTGTAAAGCGCTTTGAGCGTCTGATGCAAATGGAAAAGCGCTATATAAATGCAGTCCATTCAACGGTTATTTTGGGAGCATCCGATAAGGCGTATTTCTGTCCATGATCCAATACACAGGTGCCTTTAGTGTCTGGGCCAGACCCACTAAATTTATCTCATAACTTCTCCTTGGGGGTGCAAATGCTTACTATATTTTTCGGAAGCTTCTTTCAACATGATGGGAATCAATATTGTGCAGCTAATTGATTTTTCGGTCTTTCAAACTGACCCCCTATTGACCAAAAGTTCAGATTTCCAAAAAAAATCCTTTTAATGTGTGTAAATGCCAAATACAATGTAAAAGTATTCTACTCGTACTAAATATCATGGATGATGTTCAAACATATGTAAACTATCCAAAAACCAAAGCAACCAAAACCAATATGACTGCTGTCCAAGATGGTGATCAAGGTCTATAAGGACGCATTTGATATTTTTTAGTGTAGGTGGCGGCCATACTGGATTTAGATTGTGTGTGTGTGTGTGTGTGTGTGTGTGTGTGTGTGTGTGTGTGTGTGTGTGTGTGTGTGTGTGTGTGTGTGTGTGTGTGTGTGTGTGTGTGTGTGTGTGTGTAAGTTGAACCTCAAATATGATATTTAGTATACGATTAGAGTGATACGTGGTATCCAGTTTAGCATTTATACGTGTTTAAAGGCAAAAGAAAGCTACAGTATTTCGTAAACATAGGTTGGTGGTTGGGGGGAGGGGGTGGAGTCACTTTTGAAAGGATAGAAACTCAAGAAGCTTCATGATAATGATTGCTATCATGCTAAAATGAACTCTAGAGATACATAACTTTCATAAAAATTACTGGAGGAAATCTTGAGTGCAAACCTTTTGAGGAGGTGATGGTCTAGTGGTCAAGCGTTGGGCTTCAGACCAGAGGATCCTTGGTTCAAATCCCAGCCTGACCGGAAAATCAGTAAGGGCCCCTGGGCAAGGTCCTTAATCCCCTAGTTGCTCCCAGTATGTAGTGGGCGCCTTGCATGGCAGCAGCCTCACATCGAGGTGAATGTGAGGCATTTGATCTGTAAAGCACTTTGAGTGTCTGATGCAAATAGAAAAGTGATATAGAAAAATGCAGTCCAACCCTATCACCGCAAAACTAATTTTTTTTTCTCTTTTTATTTGGCAGGGGTCACTACAGCCGGTGAGGCAGGGAGGTGATCTGAGCAGCTCTCGCTTCTGGTGTGAAGTCACTGAACACAGTGGTCTCCTGCTGGTTATAGTACAGCTCTCAGTTTTGAAAAATGTGCAAAAATTGAATTTTAGTGATTTTTTTATCATTAAAATAAGTCATAAAATGAGCAATAAAATTCACTAAAATTCAAATTTTGCACATGTTTCCAAGCTGAGTGCTGTAGTATAACCAGCAGCAGACCACTGATGTGTGCAGTGTATTTGGTGACACCACATGAATGTATTGAACATTTTTCTGGTGTCTTTTTTTGCACTTTGTAGACGGTCCCTACACTTCCGTTTCTCCACTGCCTGCTCGTTCAGGTCAATATTATTTTTCCAGCTCATATGGATAAAAATAAGGTTGTAGCTCGTTGTCTACCTTCCTGAGGTTAGAAACTAGTGTTGTTTGTTTTTCTGCAATGTTTCTCCTAAGATCATTGAGCCATTTACCGGAAGGGGAGGTTTCTGTCTTCTTTGAGTTTGACACCTTTATTACTGTTTGACAGGTGGACAGTCAAACTGTCCCCAGAGTGGGACACACCCAGCGGGGTCGGGTCCATCACACCAGAAGTGAGAGCTGCTCGGATCACCTCCCCGCCTCACCGGCTGTAATGACCCCGCCAAAAAAATAAAAAAATAAATAAAAATAATAATTTTTGTGGTGATAGGGTTTGCGATCAAGATTTTCTGCAGTAATTAATCTGTAAACTGAAACCCATAAACTACTTAAACTCTCATACATATATATATATATATATATATATATATATATATATATATATATATATATATGTATGAGATCTCACCCATATTGGCCTCTCTTCATTGGCTTCCTGTTAATTCTAGAATAGAATTTAAAATTCTTCTTCTTACTTATAAGGTTTTGAATAATCAGGTCCCAGCTTATCTTAGGGACCTCATAGTACCATATCACCCCAATAGAACGCTTTGCTCTCAGACTGCAGGCTTACTTGTAGTTCCTAGGGTTTGTAAGAGTAGAATGGGAGGCAGAGCCTTCAGCTTTCAGGCTCCTCTCCTGTGGAACCAGCTCCAAATTCAGATCAGGGAGACAGACACCCTCTCTACTTTTAAGATTAGGCTTAAAACTTTCCTTTTTGCTAAAGCTTATAGTTAGGGCTGGATCAGGTGACCCTGAACCATCCCTTAGTTATGCTGCTATAGACTTAGACTGCTGGGGGGTTCCCATGATGCACTGAGTGTTTCTTTCTCCTTTTGCTCTGTATGCACCACTCTGCATTTAATCATTAGTGATTGATCTCTGCTCCCCTCCACAGCATGTCTTTTTCCTGGTTCTCTCCCTCAGCCCCAACCAGTCCCAGCAGAAGACTGCCCCTCCCTGAGCCTGGTTCTGCTGGAGGTTTCTTCCTTTTAAAAGGGAGTTTTTCCTTCCCACTGTCGCCAAGTGCTTGCTCACAGGGGGTCGATTTGACCATTGGGGTTTTTACGTAATTATTGTATGGCCTTGCCTTACAATATAAAGCGCCTTGGGGCAACTGTTTGTTGTGATTTGGTGCTATATAAATAAAATTGATTGAAATTGATATATATATATTATATATATATATATATATATATATATATATATATATATATATATATATATATATATATATATATATATACAAAATGATATTCACATTTTGTGAGACGCGTTCACATTTTGGGAGATATTTTTCAGTATTAACGTTTTGCAATTAACGCTTTGTGGATAATTCACAATTTGCAGCTTATTCATGTTTGGAGGTGGACCAGTTGTCAGCATGGGTGGTTACCATCCTGGACCCAGGATGTTCCCGTGGTGTGGTAGACAGAGGAACAGTGTTCCGAGACCTGACCTGCCCTGTGTGACCCGGTTGTAGACTTCGTCATTGCTAGTGTGGTGTTTGTTGAGGACAAAATTGCCCTGTAAAAATGGTGGGAAGTGGATGGATGGATAATATTTTTTTCTCATTATGTAAGAGCTTTCACTTTAACTTCACTTTTACTTTTGTGGCAAGTTACAGTTGCTAAAGCAACAGACAGAAGAAAGTTCTTTAACGATGTATCAGAGATTGCAGCATCAGAAAATTCCCTAATAACTCTGAAAAGAGTAAAATCATTGAAAGGTGTTCTCTATCCATCGTGGTCCCAGTGTGAACACTGAAGGCTGCTGTGAAATTTAGTGAATAGCTACCATCAGCAGTCCAATTTTGAGCCTGACAGAGGAGTCAGCGGGGAAGAATCACCACAGAACGAGCCTCGTGGGAGTGAGAAAATATGAAGTGTAGACCAGGAAGAGGGGAAGCTTTCTCTGGGGAACATTAGAAGACGTGTTTAAAGAGAGAAGGCTGCGATGAAAGGCCAAGCACAAGGGGAGTCGAGGCTGGATAGTCAGAAAACAGCCCAGACCTGTACTTACAGCACAAGAGGACAATGGAGGGCTACTTTAAAAAGATAGAAGGGCCATTGAAGTCTGCTGTGTCGGTCCAGAAGCTGCTGTTCCATTTGCTCCTTCATGGTTCTTTTCCATCACTGTTTTTGTGGTTGAAGAGGGTGAATGTGCTTCCAGTGGGGGGTACTTTCGGAGTTTTCACTTTGTGTCGGCAAGTACACACTTACCTTAGCCCTTGGCGTTAAAAATGTTTACTTTCCTCTCTACTTTTATGACTATTTTGCATACTTGAGCAACCATGATTTAATGATTCAACGAGCATGTTCGTTATAGGTAATTAATGAGTAAGAACTCCTCACAGAAGCAGTAATGATTCCAGTCTGGCAATGCCGATCCGCCAACGTGATGTCATCCACATCATTATTGTGCCGGCGCTCTTCTGGGCAGAGCCATAATAGCTTTTTGACAACACCCCCAAAACCCCAAAGTGGTGAATAACTCTGCTGTTCTGTCTCCTGAATTTGTTATTGGAGCTCAGACCAACAGCAGGTTCTCATACACGCATGTTGGTTTCAAAACAGGAGCTGATTTACTGATAAGTTTTGATGATGATTTACTGTATGTACCGCGTCTCTTCTTGTATATATTGAGCAAAATTTGTTTGTTTGTTCCACTACTCCTCTGAGGTGGGGCAGTGGATTTTGGAGTTGCACAGGCAACATCAAATTCGCCAAAGGTCAAATCACTGGGATGTTTTTCACTCCAAATTGCATCAAATTTAGCATACATATATGAGGGGTGGATTCTGGAATTGCCCATCAAGGTCAAATTTGCCAAAGGTCAATCAGCAGGGCCAAGGTTATATCTGCCTGTTTGTTGGCCAACTCCTCTGAGCTCCTTTTGCTGATCGCTACTAAATTTCAATGTAGCCTGACCCTGAAATCATCACAATTAAAAAGTTAATTTTTGCAAAGGTCAAGTGACTAACCAGTGACCTAAGGGGACGACTGGATGTCTTTTCTACTAGGTCTTTTCAGAGGAACCTTCAGCACCCCTGGGATGATGATGATGCATCAAATGAGTGGTTACTAAGAGAATCTAAGATGACGAGTGTCACTTGCATTTTGAGGTAGCAACATATTTGACTTTTTTTCCCCTCTCTGCCAGCATATATAGTGATGGTAAGTGCCAAATCTGCAGACTGATAGATGGTTCTTTAGTGATGTGACAATGGACTAGTTGTCCTTTCTGCACAATAAGTCAAAACACCGCATCTGCTTGAAACCATTACTTGATGGTGTACTGAGGGACGTCACAGGAAGTATTCTTTTGAAAATCAGAGTTAATACACCATGCACCAATCATACAATGTCAGTTTTTCACTTCACAAATAGACATACGTATATACCATCTGTAGAGCCCTAATGATGGCTTCCTGCTTCCTGGTCAACTTTTCATCACATTTCTATATTTTTAAACAGTGTTCTAGATAACTACAGGTTTCACATTCAAAAAGTTGAAATTGTTCTGAATATTTTGATAAGCAACACATGGGGATTACACTATAAGTATGTACCTTAAAAGGGGAATTTTAATCAAGAAAATACCCTGAGGGCTCAAAGGGTTAAAGCATTAATTTCTCAGGATGGATATAATTTCCACACTTCATTATCAATTTTATTATAAAACCATCACCAACTTAACACGAGCGGCGGGGGGGCGGTATGCCACACTCTTGTTTACCATAAGTGTTAAGTTCTCAAAACTTTGATTGATTTCCTTCTTTCTAGCTATATTATTGTCTAGCTTAAACAAGAATTATGGGATTGGCTGCTTTTATCTTGCAGGCCAAAGGTGACTGGCTGCTTTTATCACTCAAACATCCACTAATGTGGCTGTGTTGCTTGGAAAAATCAACTCTTTGAACTTTAATCTAACTTGACAAGAATTAAGTTATACATTTTCCATATTGCAACTCAAGTTCTTAGGTCAAAGGAATAACTGGCTCCATCAAAAACAGAATGAAAAAACACACATACATATGTGTGTATGGACCACCCTCCTCGTCGGATTTTTATTGAGAGGAAAATGTCTGAACAATTTGGAGCTTTGCTGCATCAGGTTTTTCCAGAAACTGTGAGAGACAGCCAGGTGGAAACCATTCGGAAGATTCAGACGGCTTTCAGGGATGATTCTATGGAGATCACACAGATTAAGGAGTGTTACAACCGGTTTGAAGACGGCGCACAATGGAGGAGGGCGCGCTGCGCTCCGAGCGGCAATTGACAGGCTGAAACGACCAGATCATTTCCAAACTGAACGCTGTGTTGATCCGGGGCGTCGTCTGACTACTACAGAAATGGCAGAAGATGTGGACATACCACTTTTTAGGCACATTCCACTGTTACAGGAGTTTTTGTCATGAAAAGACGTGCGGAGGAATTTGCGCGTCGGGACGGAGCCGCTCATGGTGCGGGACAAAAAGCAACGCCGTGATGAAGCCTCACAGGACATGTTGTGGCATGTCCAGCTCGTCCACAATTTCTCGGATAGTGACACGACTGAAAAGCCATCGAAAGCCGTCTGAATCTTCCAAATGGTGCAAGAGCTGAACATGTTACAACATGTCTTGTGAGACAAACACGGAGGTGCTTTTGTCCCGTGCCATTAGCGGCTCCGTGGAGAATTCCTCCACTCCGGACACCGGACTCATTGCTTTGTAAGACTTAAACATTTTTCATGACATAGGGTTATCTATATGGCTTTGATCTTCCAAGACCAGCTAGATCTGGACCTGGACTACAGGTACTACTTACGACTCACAAGTTGGCAGTGTAGCAACCTGCTAGGAAGTAGTATATCTGGAAAAAAAGGCTCATACTGTTGTTGCGACTTATTTTTCCATCATTTTGGCTGTACAAAAGGTTAAGGATAACCCTTTTAATAAAGTTTACAAAAGTATGGTAATTACTTCTATTTTTCCATATTTACCTTTGGTGTAGTATGTGTTGCTGAAGGTAAAGGTGAACTGCATTGCTCTGAGACAAGGAATTTGTCTTTCATCTAAATTAGCCAGACTTTGGTCCAAACCAAGAGTCCACAATTTTACTTCAATAATTCTTCACCTTGGCATTTTGGTTTTTGGTGTAGGGTTAGTCTAATGACCATATTGTACAGAATATAAGATGACCCTGATTACAAGATGACCCATATTTAATATAAGACATGCAGTATTTTTTGGAAAAAGAAAAACACTTTCTGCAGAAAATGCTTGTATTTGCCAGTATGCGACAAAAAGTATCTGATGGGCAGGCTCTGTGATGGCTTCCAACCACTTCCATTTTCGGACAATGGTTTGATTTTTAGGATTTTAAGACAGCCTTTTTTTTTGGCTCTCCATCTGCTAACATTGCACTCATACCACACTTCTTGGCTGCTTGAGAGTTGTTTGTTTACTCTGTTGTTACCATAAAGTTAAAGAATGCATCATGACTTGTCCTCAGTTGCTGGTAACATTTCTCAACTTTTGAGACATACACTTTTCAGGATGGTCACTGTATCCCTCTGTCTTGCAGCACTTTAAACTATATACAGGGACATACTAATTTCATGGGTAATTGGCAGCACCTATTATTTTGGATGTATATGACATGCAATCTCGACGGATTATAAGACAACCCATATTTTCATATATATTTCAAAGACAAAATGTTCTCCATAACAAGCAGTACAGTATATCTGTCTAAAAATGTTTTTCCAAATTAAAATATCAGATACATGAGGCTCAGTGCGGCATCTTCCATTTCTGCTGTTGTACAGCAGGAATTCAACTGTTGACCAAACCAGCAACACCAGAAACAAACTAATCAACCAACATCTCTAGCATTATGGTTTTATTAGATATGTCCAAACACAGATCTTGTCTGTGCTCTCTCTGTATAACCTGTTCACATTACGTTCATTGACTGATGAATCTGCAGAGTAACACTTTTATTCACCTCTCTGGTTTCACATTTCCTTTGTTCCCGCTTTGTTAAACTTCAATGCAAATTGCTGATGCATTCATTTTTTGAAAGCTACATCTACACTCTTTGCTTTCATCCAGGATCTCCTCCTCCTCTCCCACTTCATCCAGTACAGCCATTCCAGTTCCTTCTGTTCTTATTCATGTAATTCATAAACTCAGCCTCTCCCTCATCCTCTGCATTGCTCATCTCTCGCACCCACCACCATCCAGCTCCACCTGCTTGGGCCTGATGACTCATGATACCCTGTGGGCTCAAAAGGCCTCCTGCACAGCACTTTGCCAGGATCTGCTCAAGCTTTGGGCCACGCAGGCTCTGGAGTCATTCTGTGCCAAACTTTCTTGTAATGAAATATTTCTTCTTCTCATTAATGGGTAGTGAGGTCTGTTCAGGTTCAGCTCTCTGCTGCAATTTCCTCTTGCAGATTTGACATGCATTCCATCGCACCAGCCTCATCTGCAACCATCTGAGAGGTGAGCAACATCTATCAATACCAACCTCATTTTGCCCAGATTGATTCATGGCTGTGGGATTTTAAATGGTCAGTCTAATGCTGGGATCTGTGAAAATATTGTGTCCCTTCATCACTTGAGGCAGAGCAAGGTATGAATCAATCTGCTGTTTTTTTTTTAAACATTGATCATTTGTTTCATCAAAAGACAAACACTAGCACATCATTTACAAAAGTGCAAGCACATAAAAGTGTAATGAAATATGTGCTACAACTCGAACATTTGTTAACATCCAATCCCAATATACGAACCATAGGCCCTATAAAATAATAACAATTTTTTAAAAAATCAATAAAATAAACAATAATAATAATAATTAACACACACACACAACACACCCATGACAATCAGTTCAATCAGGTCCAAAACTTTTCAACGATCCGAGATAAGCAATACAAAATTGCCACAGTTTAGAAACCCATCAGCCCTCCCTCTGAGTCTAAACCTGTTTTTTTGAAGTTAAAAAAGATATCTTTCAACCATAAAGAAATGGATGGAGGATGTGGAGCTTTCCAGGATAATAATATTCTTAAAGGCAATTACATTCGCTTGCAAGTTAGTAAAGGACACATTGAGGACCCCAGGAACTCCAAAAATAACAATCAGCAGATAAGGCTCCAGCCTGACTCTAAGAACATGAAAGATAACATCAAAATATGAAATCCAATATGGCTGACATTTGGGGCAAAGAAAAAAAAACATATGACTTAAATCACAGGGAGAGAAGTTACATCTATCACACAGATCAGAAACATTGGGATAAATTCTGGATAATTTGGACTTTGATAAATGTAGCCTGTGTACTCTCTCTGCTCTCTGGCTTTTGGGTCAAATGACGACGGTCTCAGTTGTGAGTAGGTCTTGCACTACACCTCCTCTCATGGCTCATGTGACCAATGTTGGCCTTGCCTGTGTACTACTTTAAATTGAATTAGGGACAGTCTTGCACAAGATGACGTACAAATTTCGTCTACAGTCTTATCCCTAAAACCTTCCCCGAACTCCAGACCCAACTCTTGTTCCCAATTAAACAGTTTTATTGAAGGGATGATTGTCCATTGAAGGAACAAAATGATATATCTGAGATATAAGAAGTTTCTTATGGGGCATAAGTTTAAAGAGGCCTTTCCAAGGATGTTTAGATGGCTGAAAGGGGAACTCTGGGAAAAAATAGTAGATGTGCAATGTCTGATTTGGAAAAACAAAATAAATGAGATGAGGGCAGGCCACATAAGCAAGACATATCAGTAAAATTAAGAAAAGTATTGTCCTTAAAAAGATCACAGAAACTTTTAGTGCCCCTCAGCATCAAAGAAGGAGTAAAGAGGTGATTATTACATGAAGGACCAAAAGCTGAAGCAGAAACACTTTTGAAGTGAAGTCAAAACTGATATATTTTAAAAGATTCAAGTACAATAAGATTATCTGTGTACTGAGACAGGGACCCAGGGAGAGATGAAAATAATAAGACTGGGGGAGAGGAGGATAAACACAAGTTGTATGATGATCTTTTAGCCAGTAAATGTATTTTTGATGTTTTGATCATGTTAGCTAAAGACAGACCTCCACTGAGCCAACATTTCTGTAATAATGATTTATGTATTCTTGGAGTTTTACCTTCCCATATAAATGAGGAAATAGTTGTTACCTTCACCAAGGAGGTTATGTTTTCACCGGCATTTGTCTGTCTACAGGATAACTCAAAAAGATTTGAACACATTTGAACCAAATTTGGAGGAATGATGGTAAATATGTCCAGGATCAATCGATTAAAAATTGGTGATGTGAATATGTGGCATTGCAGATGTAGCGGCTGCACTCTGCGCTGTGTTGTTATGACTCCACCCATTCGCTCCCCTCGGGACGCAAACTCACGAGCTCCGGCATGGGAGTCGGACTATCTAACCAGAAGGCTAAAACCCAGGGCTCTGGCCTTGTGACCAGAGAATCCTTTTTGAGCTGTTGGGAGTGAGGTTTACTAACTACATCTGCACTGCGACACCTGCTGGCCTTCGTTACACAGATATATGCGCTCTACCGAGTGCCCTTGTAGACTGAACAGTAGAATTAACAAAGGTCTTGGGTAAGAAGAGAGGAATACAGTGAAGTGTGTAAAACATTCGTTTTCACTATATTAATCCTACGTAAAAGAGACTGGTAAATTATCCCATCTTTGAAAAGCTGACCTTGTATTGGACAAAATCGAGTAAAATTTGTAGCCTGCAAAGTCTGAGGTGAACCAGTTACTTTCACTCTCAAATACTTTAAACCAGAATGACTCAGATGGAAAGGAAGATCAGTTTGTCTGAGATGCTGTGCAGCTACATTTAAAAGCAAGCATTCACAAGGGGTTTAACCTCCAAGGAGGGCGAGATGTATGGTGAGGGAACAAAGCAATATCAAGAGCCAAAGGTGCATGATCTGAGATGACTACTGGAAGACAATCAGAATTATGTATTTTTGAAATTAAAAAGCCATTAATAAAAATCTATATGAAAATCTGTGTCATGATCATGTGAGATAAAAGAATATTCTCTGGTTTGTGGATTATGAATCTCCAAGGATCAATGTATCTGTTTTGGTTAATAAAGTCTGAAAAAGATTTGGACATCACAGACTATGTTTTCATGGTGAAGGCAAATCTGTCAAATACACAATTTGCATCACCACCAAAAATCAGAAGGTGTGCATTTAAATTGGGGATCATCCCCAAAAGGTTATCAGCAAACTGGGCGTTATCAAAATTTGGAGCATAGACATTCACCAGAACAACAGGATTGTGCAGGATAGTCCCTACAATAATTAAATATCTTCCATTTGTGTCTGTGACTGATCACTTTAGAAGGTGAGAAGTGTATTTTGTTACTAATTAAAACTGCAACCCCTTTTGCTCTGGAGTCAAAATTTGAGTGATAGATGTGGCCTATCCACAGCTTTGTAAGCCTGTTATGATCTTTAATATTTGAGTTTCTTGGATAAAAATCATGTCTGTTTTAAGATGTTTCAAATGGGTGTAAACTCAAGACCTCGTTGCAGGAACATTCATACCCTTCACATTTCAGAATAAGAAACTAATGTAACTATCCAATGACTACATTTAGCCATATGTGCACTTTTCCAACAGTATTACAGTGTGGGTATGGTCCCATATTGACAACAAAGGGTGATATAAACACTGGGCCACCTTAATCATCAAGGGCATGAAAAAGGCAGAACACAACAAACCAAATAAAGGCAAATAGTATATTAAAAAACGAGATGGAAAAACATATTTTAACAAACACACATACAGACTAGAACACCCCCACCCACTCGGTCCCCTTCCCCAAATGAAGACGACTGCAGCTTAAACCAAACAGCTGACTTCCTGCTGCAGGACCCAACCACACTATCCTAAAGACTTTATAAAAACTGAATAAAAAAAAGTTAACCTCACATAATAAAGGTCTCAATATAAATAACAAAAACATCTTGAAAATCAGCTAAACGTATCCTATTAAGGCTATTAATCTAGTGGCAGTTTGGTATATATCCATCCATCCATCCATCCATCCATCCATCCATCCATCCATTTTCTTCCACTTCATCCGAGGTCGGGTCACGGGGGCAGCAAAGCTGCCCAGACCTCCCAATCCGCACACACCTCCCCCAGCTCCTCCGGGGCAACCCCAAGGTGTTCCCAAGTCAGCTGCGAGACGTAGTCCCTCCAGCGTGTCCTGGGATGTGCCCGGAACACCTCTCCAGTGAGGCGTCCTGGGAGCATCCGAAAAAGATGCCCGAGCCACCTCAGCTGGCTCCTTTCGACATGGAGGAGCTCCGAGCTCCTCCCGAGTGACCGGGCGCCCAGCCACCCTGTGGAGGAAACTCATCTCGGGTGCTTGTACAACCTAAACAACTAGTACGACCAAAATATACAAGTTATGTTAACCTTTCACACAAACCTACAGTAGTTGTAGTCGCACTGAGTTCCCATAAGAGGACAGTATTTTCCAAGCAGGTGAAGAGACACAGATGGGCATTATGCAGGGCAACTCCATATAAATTGGGGTCCTTTTGCACGGTTCCAGTTGAGATGAAGTTGTTTTTCCCCCACCCCTCCTCCTTCTTCAACAATCACAGGAACATTTTCTATCAAAAAGGTTAACGCTGAACGATATAACGGGGGGGGGGGGGGGGGGGGGGGGTGATGATAAAAAAAAAATATTAAATATGAGAAGCCACTGAACACAAAACAGTCTCATTTCAGTCTGACCAACGAAAAGGCAGGTAGGCCACGAAGGCAGGCCGATCAGTCAACTTTACCTGTAACAGTGTAGATTGTGGTTATTGAAATGAAAAGAACAAAGAAAACACCTCTTTTCTTTGCACATGTCCTGCACAGACTTGCAGATTGCAGCCACTTCCTCTTCCCCATCAGCGAAGTGATACTCAGTTTGACCGGGTACAGGAGCACAGGCTTGTGTGTTCTGCTTGTAGAGTTCTGACATGGTGCTCTTGAACTCTGCATGCTGTCTTACCACTTCGAGGATGTAATCTTTGTAGAGCCGAATCTTATGTCTATTGTAGGTCAGGTCACCCCTCTTACCTGCCTCGACAATCACCACATCTTTGATAGTGATGAAAGCACAGGATAACCAGTTAGGGTTTTCCTCCAGAAGCCATTTAGGAGATAAGCTGCAGTGTGTCCTGTCCAATTACGGTGGTGAAACGAGCACCTCCATTCCAAAAACATCAATGAGGAGTTGGGTGAAAAAAAGAAAAGGCCAGGGACCCCCAGTGGCTTCAGGTAAACTCACAATCTGAACATTCTGGAGTCTGCTGCATCCCTCCAGGTCTGCTACCTTGGATTTTAACCACCCCTTTTCTTTTCAGGATGCAGAGTAGTTGGCCGTGAGCTGGTCCAAACGCTGATCAAAATTTGTGTCTGCAGATTCAAAAGAATTAATGCGCAAATCACGGTCACGCACTGCAGATTGGACACTGACCAGCTTGGATGACAAACTTTCAAAAGAAGGCTTAAAACACACAGACAGCACAGCTTTGTGGTCTTCCAAGCAGAAGGCTAATCTCCGCCAAAGTTACAGGTCCAGCAGGCGACAAAGTTTTTCTCTCGTTCTAACTTATTTTTGGACTTGGACATTTTGCAGGTGATCAGAAAGTGATAAATACAAAAAAATGAAACTGGGATTCCAAACAAAAAATTTGCAAAGCAAAAATTGAATCGTGCAGCAGAGTGAGCCGAATATGTGTCTACTTTCTAAACGCCATACAGGGGGTCTCCTGTTTTTAAGGTGAAACAAAGTGTCTCAGTAGATACGATTACTGTATTTTCTGAGTACAAGTTTTTTTTTTACTAGTTTCTGAGATTATGTGACATACTGAAAAATAAAATTCCTTTGTTCTGAGCTCTTTGCTGTACTTGTCCCTCAATGCTTCCAGCTCGTTTAGGCCAGCTTTCATCAGAATTTAGCTTCTTGTTCCATCAGCTCTTTTCCAGTGTTAGTCATTTGCACTTGAAGTGAGTGTGACTGCTAATTGTGTTTTATCTGGAGAACCCGACATGAGGAAAACCTCAAAATAGTAACGCCATGGCGATCGCTTGTTTAATGAATGCTATAAATGTGACCCAACTTGGTTTTAAACTCGTGCTGAAAGTAATCGAGCCCTGTTAGAAAGTTTCCATCTGTCTTGTTTTTTAATCCTCTGGGGCCGACACCGTCGTACACAACAGCAAAGACCAAGCTTTACTAAATTATAAATAACTTTTTAATGATATAAGATAGAAATGTTTTTTTTTTTTTGCTGAAAAGTTAACTCCGCAGACTTTTGAGCCAGCCATCGGCCGTCTTTGTACTCCTCATAGAAGCTGTGTGATGACGTGCACAATCAATGTGAGTGTCCAATTGGTTCACCGTCACATGGTTTTCCAAAATCCAATCGTAGGGCAGATTTATCTCACGTGAAAAGCCAAAGATCATTTTCAGGAGTGATATGTTACTAGTTGGCCCATTTGAATAGGCCCTGGGTGCTCCAATAAGTACATATTATTGGTCTCTAATGCGCCCTGCGCTATTATGCACAGAGATCAGTGAAAGCAGATGGAGAGCCTCTGATGGCAATCTCACATGCTCAAACAAAGAGTGTCTAACTATCAGGACTGCTCCACTAGTTTGCATGTGAATGTTACTGGATAACTCTATTGCTTTCTCAGCGTAAAGCACTGTTTATCATATCAATGGAGCGAGGGAGAGGGCCGCTCCTCAGACTGTAAGGAACCAAAGTGGGCCAAAGAGTGAATGAAAGCTGCTTTAGGAGCAGCACAGAACACTCCAAAACACAGTAGAAGTAGAAGTTTGTGATGTAACCTTTGTGTAATAGCAGACAGAAATTGCTTTATATACATATAGACCATTTGGTATATATTGTTCAAAATGTGCATTTGTGTTTATTGTTAAAACTTTTTTGTTGTACAGTCTTTCACACAAGACCTAAAATTACCTTTATAAAGTGTCAAAACAGTTGTTTATTATAGTTTGCTGTGTGTTTTGAATAAATGTGTGTGGAAAATTATTATCCGCTTTACTTTTTTTCTTTCTTATTTCTGATTGGAAACCTTTATTACACTTATAAAACACAACAAAAGCATATATATTATGAAAGCACAGGTTGTCCTGAAAAAAAGAAACATAAAACTTGAGTGTGGGATGCAGGGAGAGCTGTTAACAGCACTAATAAAACATTTATGCCAGGTGAGTGAACTGTCCAATAAATGCCCTCAGACCCCAGAGGGTTAAAACAAAAAGGCAGTTTAATGGTATTTCTCATTTCACTATTTATGTAATTTTTTTTTTTTTTTTATAAAACAGTCCCTGTGCGACTTACATAGGTATATTAGTCGCAGGACTTCTCAAACTAGTAAAAAAAAAAACATGAGTTGTACTCTGGAAAACACGGTAGTCTTTGTCTAATAAGTAACAGCTTCTCCAAGGGTCACCTGGTGCCTGACCTTCCAACAGGAGTTTGGATTAGCAGACAGCATTCAGCTCACAAACCATAATCGTAGACGAGAAGAATTTCTTATTAAAAATTGATATTCTGCCATAGTAGCTGTTGCATGGTAAATAAAATAAAAATATTCTTTGCTGTCATTTATGTGCCTTTAAAAAATACAACAAACACCTCATATTGTATGTATGAAGTGAGTTTAGAGGATTTAAATTTTTAATGAAATGTAATGCTTTTTAAAGCTTAGTTGAAGCATTCTGTAGCATTTATTTTTGGACAGCTTCATAAACTTAGACACGACTGAAGCTCAAGGTCATACTGCTGTTTTACATACTCACTTTTTGCTGTGTTAAAGGTCAAATCTAGAACAAAAGAAAAAAGGCCTTCACTCTGAATATGACTGCTTTGGGTCAAAAGGACAACTATTAAATATTTTTTCTTTTTACGTCAAAGTTGTGAATTTGTGGGACTCCATTGTGTTTTATATATATATATATATATATATTAGCTTTGTAGTCAACACTCCCACAATACTGGTATGTACTCCGCTTTTAACTGTGCAGGAAAAACAACACCAAAGCTTTTGTTGGTGTTCTAGGACAAAGCCATTGTAAAAGCTGGCAGGTTGGTTTAGTGTTTAGCACTGATGCTTCACAGTAAGAAGGTTGTGGGATCGCTTCCCGCCCTTTCTGTGTGCAGTTTGCATATTCTCTCCCTGTCTGTGTTGGTTTCCTCCGGGCACTCCGGTTTCCTCTCACAATCAAAACATGCTCATGCTTACTGCTCCTTTCTCTGCTCCTGACCAAGGCAACTTCTCTACATCTGGAGTTGGTCCCTGGGCACCAGACGGTGGCTGCCTGCTGCTCCTAGTGGTTGGACTGTGTTTAACTGTAATTGGGATGAGTTAAAGGCCTAGGACAAATTTTGTGGTATGCATGTAACTGTAGCACCTATCTTGAGTTGAGTATCATGGTTGAAATTGCAGGGGCACTTACAGGAGCTGGGGAACCAGCCATACCCCCCCCCCCCCCCCAACAATAATGAAGACTTCAGATCCCCAAGATTTTGTAACAAGCTTCTAACTTTTGCTTTAAGTTACAGTTATCTAAATTAGCTATCTAAAGCTGATGTTAAGACAAGACAAGAACGCGTGAAGCGCTTCAACATCTCACCTTGTCATTTAGGTCTAGGGATGGGTATTGATAAGATTTTATCGATACCGATGCCATTAACGGTTCCCTTATCAATACCTCTTGTGAATTTTCTGTTTACTAAAAGTAGGCTTTACAACTTTTCTATGTCATCAACATTTTATTGAGTCTTAAAGTAAATAAATATGAAATTGGTCACTGGATCCTTGATCTCGGTACATGAATAAACTCTATATGGTGGATCCTTGATCTTTGGACATAAATAGAAATAAACAAAATCTGTAGTTTTTGCCAAAAGCATTTCCTTTGAGGCATTAATGGCATGAAGTTCACTCCATACCTTTTAGCAGAGCTCAGCCGGCTGTGCTGAATGTCAGCTTCAGTGTAATTCATAAAGAACGCAGGATGTCTCATTTTGGGAGGAAAAACATATTTTAGTCTGTTGTAGTTTATGTTTGTATTACAACGTTTGGAAAGAAGTGTCATTTCACTTAAAACGGCGATTCGATTTGAAGTTTTTAATTGTGGCCGGACTCTAACTTTACTCAGCAGAGAGTGGCGCAGCATTTGCAGCTGTGTGAACAGAACAGAGGACGATTCTTGTTTCTTGCTTACAACAAGAGTCCCAGTTAGTCACTTTAATCCACACAAAAGTGACTCATGATTGACATTTTTAAATGGCTTTGAGAGGGGTTAAGAAGCAGACTTGCCGCTTCAGAAAAGCAGTGAAGCAATGAACCAACAAAGCAGTGCTCCGACCCACTGTTTTGTTGGTACAAGCTTCAAGAACAGCCGCTGCAGAAGCAGTTGATTACAGACCTGCTGCAGGGTCTGCAATCAGCATGGAGATGTCATCAATGATCAAACACCCTCAAAAACAACGGCCGCTCTGAAGGACCGATAACGGAATTGTTGAGCAAAAACGCTATTGATTTCGGTGGATCGAATCATTTCATGCCATTTCCGGTTTGCGGCTTCCTCTCCAATCGGTTTGTGGCTTTTTACGACAATGTTGTCTGGTTTGTGGCTTTTTCTCCACTGGGGAGATTTTTTTTGTGCCATTTCCAGTTTGGGCTTTTGTCTACCATAAGAGCGAGCTCATATTAGGTCATGATTGTTAGGTATTAACACCCTCCACCCCCTGTATAAATAGGGACTTGCCCGATTGTTACTGTATAATTTGCACTCTGATATCACATATGGTCTGAAGTGAATTGCGCAAGTGATTTGGAAACATGTCCATTGCCACTGTGTTATTTACATACAGCGTAATTTGAGTGCATCAGACTCCATCATTGTCTTGAGCAGCTGGGTCCACTTCAACCTGGTGCATTGCTTTTTAGATGGTGGATTCTGTTGTGTGTTGGGGGGTTTGGCTGGACATTTTGGTGCTGTTTTCTTTGCTCTCCAGGTGGTATGCAAACTGTTTTTTCTGTGGAGAAGGTGCTGGCGGAAGAGTCCTTCACCCTCATTAGAACTATTGGCTGCACCTGTGGAGGATGTTCACGTGCAGGCCTAACGACTTGCAGCACCTGTGGATGATGCTCACGTGCAAACTTAAAGACGTTCAGCTGAAGGAGATAATGAGATGGTGTTCTGCATTTAAGCCATGAGTGATTTGAGCAGAATTGCCAGGAACTCGACCTTGTGACGTTCCGTTGTGAGACGCTGAGGACTGCGCCAGGGTTTGACACATCGTGCCTGTGAAGGAGGACGGGTGAGGGACACATGCTGTCAGCACACATCAGAGGTGATGATTGTCTGAATAATTGTTAATAGTAATTTGGTATGTTGTTACGCAGTATATTTGAACATTGATGAGAATTGTGCAGTTTGCTCCTCACTGCCGTGGCGTACGGATTGATGATCCTCCACCTGTTGTGAGAAGCTGCTCATTTACATAAAGTTTAAATTCAGACCTGAATGTGTTGCTGACAGTGTGTGCCTCTGAAGGATATTTGTTGTAGCTCTGTTGACTTACCTCACCTTTTCCGTCCTTCACAGAGTCAGTTTGTCGTATCCACCTGGGGGGGTGTTCGGCAGTGAATCTGAGTCCAGAAGTGCCGGGCTTTGATCCATTTGGGCGCTGGAGAGCGCGCCGTCCTTCACCTCGCCAGACAGCTGAACATTTATGTTGTACACGAATTATTGCACAGGAGGGAAATAAATTTGTTTTGTTTTTGGAACCGCTTTCTGGTTATTTAGTGCTGGGCCCTTGTCAGATGCTGGTTTGGTTCTCTGACCCACGTCAGCACATAACAGTAGTTCCCGGCCATTCCAAAATGGACCCAGCGGCAGAAGCGGTTCCATTTGCTGAAAGAGTTCAAGAACACTTGGAGAAGATATGGGAGCAATTACAGCATCTCGCAAACCAAATTAAACAAACAGATGGCCGCATTATGGAGCTTGCAGCGCAAGCCGTTCCGCTTCCTGCTGCTCCAGCTGCGGCACCATCGATACCGGTGCAGATAACTCCATCAACCAGAGATTCGGCTTCCGAACCAATTATTTGTCATCCGGAGCCTTATGCGGGAAACGTTGAAGCCTGTGCTCCATTTTTGATGCAATGTTCTCTGGTTTTTGCTCAGCGACCGGCTTCCTTCTCTTCTCATGGTAGCCGTGTCTCATATGTGACAAATTTGCTCCGAGGTGACGCCTTAGCTTGGGTCACTGCGTTGTGGAGCAATAATTCTCCCTTGTTAGGATCCTTTAAGGATTTCTCCCGGGAGTTCCGATTGGTTTTTGACCATCCGGTGAAAACAAATACCGTTGCCCATTGGTTGCTGAATCTCAGGCAGGGTAGGCGGAGCGCGGCAGATTATTCCGTTGATTTCCGAATTTTTTCTGCTCAGTCCGGTTGGAATGCCGCAGCTTTGAGAGGAGTGTTTGTGGATGGTTTGAACAATTCATTAAAAGACGAGCTAGCAGTCCGTGACGAACCAAAAGATTTAGATGAGCTAATATCTTTGGTTATTCGTCTAGATGATCGGATAAAGGAGCGTGGATGCGAGAGAGGGCGGACATCAGAGCGGGTCTTTCCGTCTCGGGGCTTTCCCCGACACAGATCAGGGCCGCCTCTTCTTCGCCCCACTGAGACTCCTCCGATGGGACCTCTGGCTCCTCTAGCGGATGAGCCCATGCAGCTCGGACGAGCTGAAACAGCCATATTGCCCCGGTCACATAAGCGTCAAGAAAGATAACGATGATGTATATCCAGGTGTTTTTAGACAAGCATAATAATAGACAAAAAAAAAAAAGGCAAACCTTTGGTTATTTAGTTATTTGGTCTGTTTTTGTTTTCATGTAGGGGTTATAAATTGTTTAGGGAATTAGACGCAGTTCTGGTGGAGTGAACAACTAGCAGTTCGGAGCTCGGCTGGACTCAGATAATCGTATGTTTTCATTAATTGAACTTAGGTAATTTTTGTTTGTGGATTGGGTCGTTTTGTTTTGTTGTTTTTATTTCCCTGTTTCCCTAACCCCAACCTCACATACTCTAAGACCGTTTGTCTTTTGGGTTGTGGGGTGGTGCAGGTTGGTTACGCTGAGCGTTTCTCAGAAAACCTTTGCACCTGGGGGGGGGGGGGGGTTGTCAGGGGCATTTTTTGGGTTTGGTTGATGCCCGGTTCCACTCCTGCCCCGGTGGGCCTTTGACCGTTTGTCATTGGCGTTACCGGGGTGTGGTGCAGCGGGAACGTACCTCAGTCGGAGTGGTGGGCCGATCTGTGCCGTTCGCCATTTCGGTAGTTCCACCCCTCCCGATAGGCTGGTGGTATGGTCGGTTTGGGGGCACCGGACGTATTTCCGGTTTTCCGCTGTGCTTAGGGGATGGGACTGGGTTAGTTTTTCCTGTTTCCTTCCCTGGCTTGGTAGTTTTGTGCCGTTCGCCAAAATTGAACTGACGATAGGCTCTGGGAGTAATCTGGGGTCTTTCGGGGTGCTGGGGAGGGTAACAGGGTTTCCGGTTGTTTTATTTGCCCCCGGGGTGGTTTAATGAAGTCTGCTGGGGGTTTGTATTTTTGTGCTTTTTATGTTTCCTTCCAGGTTCCACCTCCAGGGTTGATGGGACGGTCCTCTGGGGGGGAATTGATTGTGGGGCCGACTAGCCAAGTGTGACCGGGTCTGGGGTTCCTGGGTTGTGGGGAGGGTGCCTCCTGGGGTTGATGGTACGGTCCTCTGGGGGGCGCTGTTGCTCCATGTATACCTGGGGATCTCTGTGGGATTCCGGCTTTGGTTATTACTCCTGGAACTGGTGGTAAAGGTCTTCTGGGGGGTGTTGAGCTCTGCACATCGTCTGGAGGGGTTGTTTGTTATTTTTCTTTGTGAATTTATGTTTGTATTGTGTTGTTGGGGCTATGTTGGGTTATTGGATTTGGGAGTTTTTCTTTTCTTCCCGGGGTTGGATGGGACGGTCCCCTGGGGATGGTTTGGGTGGGTTTTGTGTTTTTCTTGTATGTTAGGTTGTATTTGGGACTCTTTTGGGGTTTTTGTTGATGCCAGCCGGCCTTCCAGCCACGGTGCCCTGTCCTGCTGTCTGCTGTGGACTTTGGGAGCGTTACACCGTCTGCTTCCTGTCGTGGACCCCAGAGGGAGGTGCTGTTCTCGGGCCTGGTCTGTTCGGTCGCCGGGAGGCTTCCTGTTGATGGGGGGGTACTGTTGTGTGTTGGGGGGTTTGGCTGGACATTTGGGTGCTGTTTTCTTTTCTTTGCTCTCCAGGTGGTATGCAAACTGTTTTTTTCTGTGGAGAAGGTGCTGGCGGAAGAGTCCTTCACCCTCATTAGAACTATTGACTGCACTTGTGGAGGATGTTCACGTGCAGGCCTAATGACTTGCAGACTTGCAAACTTAAAGACATTCAGCTGAAGGAGAAAATGAGATGGCGTTCTGCATTTAAGCCATGAGTGATTTGAGCAGAATTGCCGGGAACTCGACCTTGTGACGTTCGGTTGTGAGACGCTGAGGACCGCGCCAGGGTTTGACACATCGTGCCTGTGTAGGAGGACGGGTGAGGGACACATGCTGTCAGCACACATCACAGAATCAGTTTGTCGTATCCACCTGGGGGGTGTTCGGCGGTGAATCTGAGTCCAGAAGTGCCGGGCTTTGATCCATTTGGGCGCTGGAGAGCGCGCCGTCCTTCACCTCGCCAGACAGCTGAATATTTATGTTGTACACGAATTATTGCACAGGAGGGAAATAAATTTGTTTTGTTTTTGGAACCACTTTCTGGTTATTTAGCGCTGGGCCCTTGTCAGATGCTGGTTCGGTTCTCTGACCCGCGTCAGCACATAACAGATTCAAAAGAGGAACCAGATCTGAAAAAGTCAAACTTAAAACCTCACAGCACAAAAACATACAACAATGGTGATTTTTCACAACTGTTTGCATCACTTCAGCAACACCTGTTTTGTTTGAGAAACTGTTGGCAAAGTGTGCTCCCAAAAATTACCTGTGGCTCGTAGTTCTGCATACACATGAATTAAAAACAAAGAAAGCTAAGAGACTAGACACTGCAGGCTATGATTACAGAGTCTTGCCTCGGGAGAGTGGTGGTGGTGGTGGGGGAGTTGGGCCTACTGGAGACGTCTGCGATAATCTGATATATTCTTGAGGGTTTCTTCCATAAACTGACAGCCTGGCAGGCAGAAGCATCTTCCCAGCGCTGGTCTGCAACCACAGCAACCTCCTCACTGACTCATGTCAGGTTAAGATCAGTAATGATACAGTATTCATGAGCTTGTTTTTCTCAGAGTCTCTGTGGATAGTGTGTGAGTGTGTGTATATGTGTGTGTACTGCACACCAACTTGACTGGCAGGCAGAGTGGCCTTGTAGTGTGAATGTCAAAGTAAAACCACTTCTGCCATGTACATGTGTCCAGGAGAGCATGTGTGGGAGGAAACAACCACTTCTATCTCCGTCTGCTACCTTGGGCATAATGCATTGGTGGAAGCGACATGCAGACACATAGTGACACAACATTACTGATATACACATTTACCGTCTGTAAGATATATTTATATCATCATCTTTACAAACGCACCAAACACTGATTGACTGTATGTCCGTAAAACGGCTAATCTGGACAATATCCAACTGAAAAGGCCTTTGGTAGAGCATCTCTGACACAACCGTCAAACAAAATCTATGTATGTGTGCGTGTCTATACAGTAGTGTTCAGAATAATACAACCCCTGGCAAAAATTATGGAATCACCGGCCTCGGAGGATGTTCATTCAGTTGTTTAATTTTGTAGAAAAAAAGCAGATCACAGACATGACAAAAAACTAAAGTCATTTCAAATGGCAACTTTCTGGCTTTAAGAAACACTATAAGAAATCAAGAAAAAAAGATTGTGGCAGTCAGTAACGGTTACTTTTTTAGACCAAGCAGGGGAAAAAATATGGAATCACTCAATTCTGAGGAAAAATTTATGGAATCACCCTGTAAATTTTCATCCCCAAAACTAACACCTGCATCATATCAGATCTGCTTGTTAGTCTGCATCTAAAAAGGAGTGAACACACCTTGGAGAGCTGTTGGACTGACATGAATCATGGCTCCAACACGAGAGATGTCAATTGAAACAAAGGAGAGGATTATCAAACTCTTAAAAGAGAGTAAATCATCACGCAATGTTGCAAAAGATGTTGGTTGTTCACAGTCAGCTGTGTCTAAACTCTGGACCAAATACAAACAACATGGGAAGGTTGTTAAAGGCAAACATACTGGTAGACCAAGGAAGACATCAAAGCGTCAAGACAGAAAACTTAAAGCAATATGTCTCAAAAATCGAAAAATGTACAACAAAACAAATGAGGAACGAATGGAAGGAAACTGGAGTCAACGTCTGTGACCGAACTGTAAGAAACCGCCTAAAGGAAATGGGATTTACATACAGAAAAGCTAAATGAAAGGCATCATTAACACCTAAACAGAAAAAAACAAGGTTACAATGGGCTAAGGAAAAGCAATTGTGGACTGTGGATGACTGGATGAAAGTCATATTCAGTGATGAATCTCGAATCTGCATTGGGCAAGGTGATGATGCTGGAACTTTTGTTTGGTGCCTTTCCAATGAGATTTATAAAGATGACTGCCTGAAGAGAACATGTAAATTTCCACAGTCATTGATGATATGGGGCTGCATGTCAGGTAAAGGCACTGGGGAGATGGCTGTCATTACATCATCAATAAATGCACAAGTTTATGTTGATATTTTGGACAATTGAAAGGATGTTTGGGGATGATGAAATCATTTTTCAAGATGATAATGCATCTTGCCATAGAGCAAAAACTGCAAAAACATTCCTTGCAAAAAGACAAATAGGGTCAATGTCATGGCATAGGGTCAATGCCAATGAGCAGATCTGATTTGATGCAGGTGTTAATTTGGGGGATGAAAATTTACAGGGTGATTCCATAATTTTTTCCTCAGAATTGAGTGATTCCATATTTTTTTACTCTGCTTGGTCTAAAAAAGTAACCGTTACTGACTGCCACAATCTTTTTTTCTTGATTTCTTATAGTGTTTCTTAAAGCCAGAAAGTTGCCATTTGAAATGACTTTAGTTTTGTGTCATGTCTGTGATCTGCTTTTTTTCTACAAAATTAAACAACTGAATGAACATCCTCTGAGGCCGGTGATTCCATAATTTTTGCCAGGGGTTGTAGTAGTGCTATGTGACTAAAAAGATTAATCCAGGTTTTCAGTATATTGCTTATTGTTACATGGGAAACAAGGTACCAGTAGATTCAGTAGATTCTCACAAATCCAACAAGACCAAGCATTCATGATATGCACACTCTTAAGGCTATGAAATTGGGCTATTAGTAAAAAAAGTAGAAAAGGGGGTGTTCACAATAATAGTAGCATCTGCTGTTGATGCTACAAACTCAAAACTATTATGTTCAGTCTGCTTTTTTAGCAATCCTGTGAATCACTAAACTAGTATTTAGTTGTATAAACACAGTTTTTCATGATTTCTTCACATCTGCGAGGCATTAATTTTGTTGGTTGGGAACCAAGATTTTGCTCTTTTACTAGTGTGCTTGGGGTCATTGTCTTGTTGAAACACCCATTTCAAGGGCATGTCCGCTTCAGCATAAGGCAACATGACCTCTTCAAGTATTCTGACATATCCAAACTGATCCATAATACCTGGTATGCGATATATAGGCCAAACACCATAGTAGGAGAAACATGCCCATATCATGATGCTTGCACCACCATGCTTCACTGTCTTCACTGTGAACTGTGGCTTGAATTCAGAGTTTGGGGGTCATCTCACAAACTGTCTGCAGCCCTTGGACCCAAAAAGAACAATTTTACTCTCATTAGTCCACAAAATATTCCTCCATTTCTCTTTAGGCCAGTTGATGTGTTCTTTGGCAAACTGTAACCTCTTCTGCACGTCTTTTATTTAACAGAGGGACTTTGCGGGGGATTCTTGCAAATAAATTAGCTTCACACGTAACTCCAGACTGTCTTTGATCATCCTGGAGCTGATCAATGGGTGAGCCTTTGCCATTCTGGTTATTCTTCTATCAATTTTGATGGTTGTTTTAAATTTTCTTCCACGCGTCTCTGTTTTTTTTTTTGTCCATTTTAAAGCATTGGAGATAATTGTAGATGAACAGCCTATAATTGTTTGCACCTGCGTATAAGTTTTCCCCTCTCCAATCAACTTTTTAATCAAACTACACTGTTCTTCTGAACAATGTCTGGAACGTCCCATTTTCCTCAGGCTTTCAAAGAGAAAAGCATGTTCAACAGGTGGTGGCTTCATCCTTAATAGGGGACACCTGATTCACACCTGTTTGGTTCACAAAATTGATGAACTCACTGACTGAATGCCACACTACTATTATTGTGAACACCCCCTTTTCTACTTTTTTTTTTTTTTTGCTAATAGCCCAATTTCATAGCCTTAAGAGTGTGCATATCATGAATGCTTGGTCTTGTTGGATTTGTGAGAATCTACTGAATCTACTGGTACCTTGTTTCCCATGTAACAATAAGAAATATACTCAAAACCTGAATTAATCTTTTTAGTCACATAGCACTACTATTATTCTGAACACTACTGTACGATGCATCTAGAAAGTACTCACAGCACTTCACTTTTTCCACATTTTTTATGTTATAGCCTTATTCCAAAATGGATTAATTCATGTTTTGCCTCAAAATTCAAAACACCATGAGAAACAAAATTCTCTGGTTTGATGGGACAAAGCTTGAACTATTTGGCGTGAATGCCAGGTGTCATGTTTGGAAGAAACCAAGCACCATCCCGGCACCATGGTGGTGGCAGCATCATGCTGTGGGGATGTTTTTCAGAGGAAGGAACTGGGAGACTAGTCAGGATTGAGGGAAAGCTGAATGCAGCAATGAACAGAGACATCCTGGATTAAAACCTGCTCCAGAGCGCTCTTGACCTCAGACTGGGGTGACGGTTCATCTTTCAGCAGGACAGTGACCCTAAGCACACAGCCAAGATATCAAAGGAGTGGCTTCAGGACAACTCTGTGAATGTCCTTGATTGGCCCAGCCACAGCCCAGACCTGAATCTGATTGAGCATCTCAGGAGAGATCTTAAAACGTCTGTGCACTGACGCTCCCAATCCAACCTGATGGAGCTTGAGAGGTGCTGCAAAGAGGAATGGACAAAACTGGCCAAAGATAGGTGCACCAAGTTTGTGGCCTCATATTCAAAAAGACTTGAGGCTGGAATTGCTGCCAAAGGTGCATCAACAAAGAACTGAGCAAAGGATGTGAATACTTATGTAAATGTGATTTGTAGTAAATTAGCTATATATTATATAATATTTCTCCTGTGTTTTCACACAACCGCTTTTAGAGTTCTGCCATTTGAGCTCCATGTGAGCAACTTTGTGTTGTGTGTTGGGGGGTGTGGCTGGATATTTTGGTGTTCTTTTCTTTTCTTTGCTCTTCAGGTGGCATGGAAACTGATTTGTCTGTGGAGAAGGTGCTGGCTGAAGAGTCCTCACCCTCATCAACATCATGTGCAGCACCTGTGAATGGTGCTCACATGCAACCTTAAAGACTTTCAGCTGAAGCAGATAATGAGATGGCGTTCTGCATTTAAGTCATGTGTGATTCAAGCAGAACTGCCGGGAACTCGACCTTGTGATGTTCGTTTGTGAGACGCTGAGGACTGCGCCTGGGTTTGACACATCGAGCCCGTGAAGCAAGGAAGGGTGAGGACACATGCTGTCAGCACACATCAAAGGTGATTAAGTATTTGACTAATTGTTGATAGTAACTTGGTGTTTTGTTACACAGTATACTTGAATTGTGATGAGAATTGTGCAGCTTGCTTCTCACTGCTGTGGCGTGCGGATAATTGATCCTCCACCTGTTGTGAGAAGCTACTCATTTGCATAAAGTTAAAAAAGATACAGACCTGAATGTGTTGCTGATAGCGTGTGTCTTTTGAAAGATATTGTTGTAACTGCTGACTTACCTCACCTCTTCTTTGCTTCACAGAGAGTCAGTTTGTCGTGTCCACCTGGGGGGTGTTTGGCGGTGGTAGTGGGTCCAGGAGCGCCGGGCTTTGATCCTTACGGGCGCTGGAGAGCGTGCCAACAGTCACTCCACCAGAGGGACGCTTTTTAAGTTCTTGCACTTTATTATGCACTAATGGGTGTAATAAATACATTGTTTTGTTACTGGAACCGCTTTCTGGTTATTTTTAGCACTGGGTTCCGTCTGACGCAGGTCCGCTCCTCAACCCGCGTCGACACATAACACTTTGGGGATGTGATAATTAGAGCATACATTGTATCTGTGTGTTGTGCATTTCTGTTCTGTGTGAGTATTTCTACACTTGCAACCTGAGAATAAATGCGAACAGATGGCCGTGTGTCACAGCACCAGTACAGAATGCTGTGGGAGGTGGGTGCACCAAGTGAATCATACTTTATTCTATGTATTGATTACAGGAAACAGCAGCACACACTTCAGAATGAACCATTTGAAGTGTTTATGAGGAGAATACATCACGGGGGGATGTTGAAGAGTCTGTGCGAGCTCTGAGGCTGCCAGCTTGAATCCACAGTGACATATACCTGCGTTACCCTGAGGGTTCACCCCCTCCGGACCCATTAGTCTGCCGACTATACATTATGTCAAACCAAGATCAGCGCTCAGTCAGAGGTGGAACGTTGTTTGGTTTTGCTTGTCATCTGTCATTTGTTTGACACCACAGGAAATTGGGTAGGACTGTGAAAAAATCTCAGTCTTATAAAAAGTGCTAAATGGTTTAAAACAAGTAAATAGAATAAGAATCAATGGCTTTTGTGATCATTGAATGTGAAACACACATTGTGCATGTGCATTGGACATGCATGTGAAAATTTGTAGGCATGTGCACGGAATACGGCGCTTAACTTTTCATATCGTATCCTACGAAAGGGATCGTGAGAAAATATGTCAGGAGAGCAGAGCTGTCAGCCGTCCTGCCATGCCAATGGTAGGGAAGATACCTAACTGTGTCCAAAATGTGCACATCATGTTAGACGAGGATACAAGTGAGAAAGCTGATATTGTAATTTCATTCAGCCATTTACATTAGAGCTTGTTCTATACCATCAGACGAAAGAAACCTGTGTTAATGTCCCCGTTTTCCACAAAGCAGAAGAATTCATTAACTGAAATAAATGAATATAAATCTAAATTCACAGTGACCTTGCTTGTGGCCATGTACTGGAATGAAGGCTGTGGTCAGACTCGACTGCCTACAGGTCACCTTAGTCTTAACACGGAGGATTGTTCTCCACACTTGGTTTCACTTAATTTGCGTGCTTTTTCAGCAGAGGGTAAAAGGTTTGCTGAAGTTGTATTCGCGACGGGAGCATCACCGGGTGTGTGTATTTATGTGTGTATTTCTGCAACCAATCAGTGTGGGCAGCCACAACAATGGATCATTTTCAAAGCCAGTTGGAATCTACAGCACGCACAATCATGGTGGAGAAATGGAACGAGAAAGCGTTTCTCCTGCCACACTTTGGAGTCTAATGTCAATGTGCCCTTCACCGTGACGGCAAGAGAAGGTACGGAGCAGAAAATAAGAGCTGCAAAATTATATATATTTTTTTTATTGATCCATTTATTTCAGTTTTAAAGCCAAAAAAGTAATAGGCTGAAGCCATCGCTTATGATGCTGACCATTCAACAAGCAGCTGAAGGCAAAACACAAACTGCAACATGCCTCCCCCCACAAAAAAAAAAAAAAAAAATCAACAGTTATACCAACATTATTGGTCTGAATACAAAGATTACAAAAAAAGGCATAGTTTGGATGATCTATGAAAGAATGTTACAGAGTTGTGGTATAAAAACTGACACAGGTCAGTTTCAGTTTGTAAAGGACTCAAAAGTTAAAGTTGATCGAATTTTTGTTAAAAAGTGATGCAAAATATTGGTTGAGTTAGTATGGTTCTAAAAAGGAATAGTTTTGACCATCTGTCATGCTTACTTATCTGGTAACATTATGTCACGTCATTGAAGCCAATAGACGTCAACCTTGGTTGACCATTACTTTGGAGACCAACACAGACAAAAACTATTCCATTCATTAATCCTATCATCTTGACCAATAATTTCTATCACTCTTTACAAAAATTGGCAAACTTGGCGTCAGAATTATGAATCGGTGCACATCCAAAAAGTGTCAGATTTCAGTTCCAACATGTTCTGACAGCCATCTGCAGAAGTCCACATGGTCAACATTGCCAGCAGCCCCGAGTGTGTTGCACATGTTCAAAACCCTCCAGGCGCCATCAAGATGGGACACCTATCCGACGACGTCCCATGTGCAATCTGAGGACCATCTGACCGTAATTTACATATTTAAAAGGTGGCAAAATGGGATCCGAAATGATTTGAGCACATACGAGGGAACCTCAAGATGGATCTTGCATGGCAAAACCTGCCGGTATGACCTGCACGTGCCATGTATAATAATGTCCACCCCACATCTGAGCTCAAAGGAGCTATTGAAATGTATGTGACATGCTTCATCTTGATAATTCATAATTATTTTCAGGTACAGTGAATATGAACAGCGGCTATCAAACCGAAAGCTCTGTGTGCTACTGCGCGCACGCTGCCACAAATCTGAACAGGCTGTTATATCCACAATAGACCATACAGTACAGATATTTGTTCATTCCTTCCCATGGGCGACTTAAATAATGTGTTCTATTGTCTCCATCATAACTGTATATAACACGGGCAGCTGCCTGTCCGTGGTGTGCAGTAACACATCATTGCATGCTTCTGGCTTGGAGCTGAATGGATCTCACGCTGTAATATATGATCACCTTCTAACTGTGTAGGTGATATGACATGGAACTGCAGTGCCAGGCTGTGACAGCATTAATAAACATGAATCTCACCTCCGGTTCAACAGCGGTTCAGGAGTGTTTCACAGCACATACGTGGATGTGGAGCCAAAACCAACAGACTGTGGTTAAAATCCTTTCACCCAAAATAAAAAATAATTTCCATGTGATAATCAAACCATCAAGGTGTCCAGAGTTGTATGGTGCTCCTGAAGTGAGCAAAAAAGAAATTAACGTTCACTGGAAATTATCAGTCTGATGCAGGGGACAGCATGGCACAATGTTAGCAAACTTTCAGATGAAGCTGTCCAGTGGCACTAAGCATGCACACTTTTAGTGGCTCATATATGCATACACGCAAACACACACACACACACAGCTGAGTGATAATTGCAGCCCCACACCTGTGTGTAGAGCACACATGGGCCATGCGCGCTGCGCACTCTCGCGTGAGAAACACAGCGCTCCAGTCCCGTGTTTGCCATCAGACGTTTGGACATAGGGCTTTTTCTAAGCCCACAAACACATAATGTAATTCTTTCTGGCCTTCTTTGTACTTCTCCAACAGTATTCTCAGAGCAAACATTGCATCTGCTGTGCTTTTTCTTGGTATGAAACCATATTGCTGCTCACAGATCTTCACCTGTTTTCTAAGCCTAGCTTCTACTACTGTTTCCCATAACTTCATGTTGTGGCTGATCAACTTTATGCCTCTTACTGCAGCTCTGCACATCACCCTTGTTCTTGAAAATAGGAACCAGCACACTTTGTCTCCACTCCTCAGGCATCCTCTCACTTTCCAAGATTTTATTAAACAGTCTGGTTAGAAACTCTACTGCCATCTCTCCGAGACATTTCCATGCCTCCACTGGAATGTCATCTGGACCAACTGCCTTTGCACTCTTCATCCTCTTCATAGCAGCCCTCACTTCTTCCTTACTAATCTCTTGTACTTCCTGATTTACTCTCACCACATCATCCAGCCTTTTCTCTTGCTCATTTTCTTCATTCATCAGCTCTTCAAAATATTCCCTCCACCTTCTCAACACACACTCCTCACTTGTCAGCACATTACCATGTGCATCTTTTAACACCCTAACCTGCTGCACATCCTTTCCAGCTCTGTCCCTTTGTCTGGCCAATCGGTACAAGTCCTTTTCTCCTTCCTTACTATTCAACTTCTTGTACAGCTCACAATATGCCTTTTCCTTTGCTTTTGCTACTTCTCTTTTCGCCTTACGCCGCATCTCCTTGTACTCCTGTCTACTTTCTTCATCTCTCCGACTATCCCAAAACTTTTTTGCCAACCTCTTTCTCCTTATGCTTTCCTGGACCTCTTCGTTCCACCACCAAGTCCCCTTGTCTTCCTTCCACTGTTCAGATGTCATACCCATTACTGTCCTAGCTGTCCCTCACCACATCTGCAGTACTTTTCCAGTTGTCCAAAATTGCTTCCCCTCCAACCAGTGCTTCTCTCACCTGCTCGTTAAATTTCACACAACAGTCTTCCTCCTTCAGCTTCCACCATCTGATCCTTTGTTGAGCTCTCATTCTCTTCTTCTTTACCTCTAAAGTCATCCTACAAACAACCATCCTATGCTGTCTAACGACACTCTCTCCTGCCACCACCCTATAGTCTCTGATTTCTTTTAGCTTGCATCTCCTATAAAGAATGTAGTCCACCTGTGTGCACCTTCCTCCACTCTTATATGTTACCCTGTGCTCCTCCCTTTTCTTAAAGTAGGTATTCACCACAGCTATTTCCATCCTTTTTGCAAAATCAACTACCATCTGTCCTTCCCCATTCCTATCCTTGATACCATATCTACCCATTACTTCCTCATCACCTCTGTTCCCTTCACCAACATGCCCATTGAAGTCTGCTCCTATCACCACTCTTTCATACTTGGGCACACTCTCCACCACCTCATCTAACACACTCCAGAAATCTTCTTTTCCCTTCATCTCACAACCTACCTGTGAGGCATATGCACTGATATTCATCATCACCCCTTCAATTTCCAACTTCACACTCATCACCCTGTCAGACACTCGCTTGACCTCCAACACACTTTTAACATACGCTTCCTTTAAAATGACCCCAACACCATTTCTCTTCCTGTCTTCACCATGGTACAACAACTTGTACCCACCGCCGATGCTCCTGCTCTTACTTCCCTTCCACTTGGTCTCTTGCACACACAATATGTCTACCTTTCTCCTATCCATCATATCAGCCAGCTCTCTCCCTTTACCAGTCATGCTACCAACATTCAAAGTACCCACTCTCATTTCCACCCTTCTAGTTTTCTTCTTCTCCCGCTGTTTGTGGAAACGTTCTCCTCCTCTTCTTCGTCTTCGCCCAGCAGTAGCCCAATTTCCACTGGCACCCTGTTGGGCAACAGCACCGGTGGCAGATATTGTTAACCCGGGCCGCGACTGATCCGGTATGGAAATTCGATTCTTAGTCTGCATAGTTGTGTTGGCTTGTTTTACACCGGATGCCCTTCCTGATGCAACCCTCCTCATTTATCGGGGCTTGGGACCAGCACTCAGAATGTACTGGCTGCACACCCCATGTGGCTGAGTTAAAACAATACAAAAATACAATATTGTAAAATGTTGTTATTTGGTAATAATACTAAATAATTTGCTTTGAAAGTGTCCAAAGAAGAACATTCCTCTGAACAAGATCATTCTAACCTATAATATCACTATCACAAGCAAACAAAAATCTACATTAGGCCAGTTTGCATTACAGGTTTGTACAAAATTTAACCGATATTTTCAGATGGTCAACAATACAATGTTTAAACTAGAGCAATCAGAGATTTCTAACATCCGCCAATCCAGATCCAGGCCTAATATCTATCTGTGGTGCAAATTTGGTGAGAATCCATGAAGGAGTTTTGATGTAATCTTTCCAAGCCTATAGTGAAATCTTGATCCAGAATCCGAATCCAGTGTCACAGACTGAACAGTTGGTGCCGCCCTGCTCCACTGCACAAGCGACATTTGGGACCACAGCAGCTTGTCTGAGACAGTCTCTACATCCAAAGCGATGAAAGGGAATAATGTGATTATTGGCCATCAGATGACAAGGTAACACCTCTGAAATCATTTTGAAGTCAGTTTTAAACAGAAATGAGGTGATAAATGGTGAGTTGCTACTGGCACTTTGAAATGACAGAGGCACAGTGAACGCAGCACCAGCAGCTCGTCTGCCTGCTGTGCTCTGATCGCTTCCTCTGTCCTATTTTGAAATAATGCTGAATTTATGTGGAAATGATTGTTGTACAAAAACTTCAGATATCTGTTGCTGAGATAGATGATGACTGGAGCTCAGTTTTAAGAAGAAACAAAGTGATAATTGGTGATCCAGAGCTGACGCACAGAAATGACACAGGTGCAATGAAAGCAGGGTGGACTGGTTTTTAGGGGGACCGTTTGGTCTGCGACACTGGATCACCTTCCAAATTCATTGGAGTCTTCCATGGCCTAATATCTGTCTGTGGTGCAAATTTGGTGAGACGTAATGCAAGATGAGGGACATAATCCAACTACTGGGTTTTATCCTCTCTTGAGGTGAGGAGTATCACTTGCATGGTGAAGAAAGATCAGCTTTGACATTTTGGCCATGTGGCACGTTTCTCTGTGCATGATCCTGTACAAAGGTGTTTTAGTGTTGAGGACCCCAGTGGCTGAAGAAGGACAAAGAGATGCTCACGTTTCACCTGGCAGCAGCAGATAGATGATTACATTTGAGACTTGAAGACCCTTTGTCTGCCTGGGTGGTTGGACTCCAGGACTCAAGGCGCTTCTGTGGTGTGGTAAATAGAGTGACACGTGGGACCACTGGATGCTCCCAGACCAGACCTGACCTGTCAGTTGGTACAGAGTCCTTCATTTTTTTTCCCTGTCTGCATATAGAGTGATGGTAAATGCCACACTGGCAGAACCATTTATATACATAAATACACACATATGCAATTTGTTCTTGCAAGACAGATAGTATGTAGAGCACAAGTGAACATGATGTGTGTGTGTGTGTATGTGAGACCTCCATCCGCCCTTCCCGATCAGCCTACAAAATCCTACTGAAAGCCAACACACAACTTCTATCAGGAAGGGCCAACCACCAAAGCAACACGAAGATAGACAAGAACGAAAGACAAGCGGAACAACAACCGTGAAGTGATGAAGAGTGAGACAACAAGGAGATGGGACCCAGCAGTACAACATACCAGGACAAACAACCACACATGAACAAGTGTTGACAGCAACAGTCTGTTGTCTAGTTAGTGAGCATCCCGAGCCTAATCTAGGACACCAGAGTCTTGATCCACTTGAGAGCACCTGAGAACTGAATTCTGGTGATGGCCACAGACACCAAACCATCCACACACAGAGACCCAGATCACAGCTAAATATCCGATCACTACTGTGGCTGGTGTGTTGGATCAAGACAAGTACAGAACCTTACCATATGACATGGACCACTCTGGCAAGTCAGAAGCCATACGGGTGACTGCATGCAACAGATGGAAAGGGGTCTAAGACGCAAGGAAACAAGGAGAAAAAGGAAAGCGGAAGGGCACCCACCAGAGCCACAGGGGCAGCTCGAAGAACCACCAGGGGAACGGCCCAAGTGGCACCAGAATGCACCCCCACACTGCTCCCCACCCCTACGGAGGCACAGGAAGCAACCCCACACACCAGAGGAACTATACAGGCCGCTGGCGTTGGCACACAAGGGGGGGTGCCCCAGAACCACACCACCCGGGCCACGGTCCCAAAAGGGAGGAAGCAAGCAGCAGCGGGGACAAGGGGCCAAGCCCAAAGTGCGGGCAGGGACAACCGAGCCCAACGAGGGCGGGATCTGGCCCTCAGACAAGGGGCGGGGCCAAAACCCCAGAGCCAGGAAGCACATGAGGCTCCCCCATCACCCGAGACTCCCCCAACACAGCCAGCAGGGCCGCCTCAAGACCCCATTCCAGCCCCTCATCCACCCCTCCCCCCAGGCCCCACCCCAAACACCAAGACCAGGAGACCACCCAAGTGAGAGCAGGACAAAACCCCACCCCATGGAGATCCTGGCCCCCATCCCCCCAGCAGCCGTCCACCCCCAAAGTATAATCACACCTGCCCCACCGCTACACCCACCCAATGGGCCGTGGCCCCTTCAAGCCTCAGAGCAGGGCCCCGAGACCACGGCAGAGCTGTGCAGACGGACTCCCCCCACCCCCCAGACATCCCCAGCCATCTGGGGCCGACCACACTCACCTTACCTAACAGACCCACTCTTGTTATAATTAATCTCCCCTTGGTGTGTGTGTGACCCCCTAAGTGAGCAATGATAAAGTGTTGCATTAAAAGCAGGGCAGGAACAGCAGGTGGCAGACTGCCGTGTGAGTCTGCGGCACACCACTGCACCACAGCCTGCCCTGCACACCGACCACCACCTGGTGACCCTGACACTAAGTTGGTGAATGTGTTACTAAATGTGTAGAAATAAAGTGTGTGCATTAAAATGGCAGGGCAGGAGCAGAGGATGGTGGCTGCTGTGGGAGGCCACAGACTGCCCTGCAAACTCATCATCAACACCTGTCTGCACACCTGTAAGAATAATGTGCTACATAAAACCCAATATAATGTGCATGCAAGTACTTATCTAGTGAAGTGCATTAAAAGGGTGTGACACGTGAGTCCTTCATTATTTGCTGAGAAGTAAGAACTCTGAAAATGGAGTACAGCACTGAGGTGAAAATTGCTGAAAAACACCCACGTGTCATAAAGGGTTCCCCATTAAACATTCACCTCAACCTTCAATACTACTTTAAAAACAAACTTCTCTTTTTGTTTCTTCCTTGCACCTTTTTCTCATTTCTCTCTCTCTCTCTCTCTCTCTCTCTCTAAGGCTTTTCTTTGCTTTTTTACGGTTTTCCTTTTGTTGTTGCTCTTTTTGCTGTCTCCTGTCTTCCTCAGTGTGTCTATTAAGTGATGCTTTCCAGGCTCAGTGGCCTGTATCATTACCGACCCAATGAGCCATCCTGTTATCCAGAATCTATTCTCGCGGCACCCTGCAAACAGATATAATGGAACAGATGATTGATGTACAATCTTTACATGTCTTAAAATCTGGAGGTTTTTTTTAATGTAACTGTTCGAAAATCATGTCTTTTGATAAACAGTGGCTTCATAAATTGCAAAAAAAAAAAAAAAGAAATGACATTTCAAAACATAGGTTCTCCTCCTTTAAACACCGGACGTGCGTGGCGTGCACTCAGACTCACTGTTGATGCCTGATCGAGGATGATTTCCCGATCATTGCAGAGCCGTATGTCCTCTATAGTGAGTGGTCTCCCTTCACTCCCACAACCTTTGTGTTGTCTGGATGTGGTGGAAAGATGATTTTTAATTCACGAGGGCAGCCGGCACTGCAACTGTCAATAGTTTCCCCAGCACACAGGTCAAACAGCACTTTGACTGGAAGCTGTGGAGTTCCCGTAGTGGACATGAGTTTAGAACGTTAAAGTTCACTTTCAAGCTGTAATATAGTGTCCATCCTGTATGTGTCAGATAGGTGTTGAGGATATTTTTTAAATGTATCACCACCACCACCACCAAAAAAAAAAAAAAAAAAAAAAAAAAAAAAAAAATCAAGCTTGTGTGGAGACAGTAACTACACACACTATCAACACACAGCAGACACTTCATTCTCACACCATAGGTAACCTCTGTCCAGCAGATGAGTGGACTTATTTACACATTAATTTTTAAGGTGCCTATAGTTTGGTGGGATATTAGCTAATGCAAATATCTTCTGGTCACATCTGTATTGTAAACATTGTTTCTGTGTTCCTTTGGCTCTCACTCATTCTTCTGTCTTGTGAAGCTGTACAAGTATTTTATGTTTCCTTATCATATTTAAAAATGATGCTAGAGACGAGACTGGTCCACAAAATGTACTGGACAAAGCCTGTGTGACGGCACACGTAGGTTTTCCGAAAAGACCCAGAACAGCAGATATAAAGCCCATTTCTGGGCAACGGTGTGTTGCCAGCGCTTATTCTGGTTTATGTCGTGATGAACCCTTAAATGTATAAGGAGGTGGACCATGGGTGGGGCCGCTGTGTGACAAAAGAAGACTGAACACGCCCCTCTCTTTGAGTGTGGGCATATGAATTAATGAGCCACTCCATTCAGGGACTCCAAGAAGGCCAAATACTCCAAGCTGCTGTTTGGTGCATACACACAAACAACAGCCAGGGTTTCTACCCTGCCACACACGGGACAGCGCACCTGAAGACGTCTGTCCAGAGAAGAGCCAGGTCCCCACACAATTTCCACCGCCAACGGATCTGAAGAACACCGGAGCCGCCAAGTCCTGGGTCCCCAGGTGGCCACCGTCTCCAGCTGTCCTTCAGGACCGGAGACAGTCCGTTTACAAAGGTGGCGCGGAGTGCAACAGTATTCCAGCCGGACCTCGCTGCCGCGATGCGGAAGTCGACTTCATCCTCGGCTGCACTCGACACCCCTGTCTCATTGACAGCAGCACGTTCGAAGTATCGCCTCTATTGGGGTGATCAAACACTTGCTTGAAGTCCCGCACAAACCCAGCATATGTTGTTAGGAGCCGTGAATTCTGCTCCCAGAGCGCCGTAGCCCAGGCGCGTACCTCTCCTCGAAGCAGATTTATAACATAAGCTACCCGGCTAGCATCTGACGCGTACATGACGGGACGCTGTGAAAAGACAAGCGAACACTGCATTAAGAAGTCTGCGCACGTCTCGACACAACCTCCGTACAGCTCCGGAGGGCTTATGTATGCTTCAGGGGACGGGGGGGGGAGGGGGGGGGGTTCATTGAACGACCACTGGAATGTCTGTATTTGGAACTCGGTCAGCAGGAGGAGGTGCTGCAGCAGCGCCCTGTGCGTGCGCTTCCACCCGAGTGGTGAGAGCCTCCATCCTCCGATTGAGTATAATGTTCTGCTCAGTTACCAAGTCCAACCGAGCAGTGAAGGCAGTTAAGATTTGCTGCAGCTCACCTAACACGCTTCCTGCTGGCACCTGTGCACCTAGCGTTTCCATTGGTGCTTCATCCGATGGTTGATGCCCCTCGGGATCCATGACGTTGGCCGAGATATCCTGTTGGGAAAGTGTAGTGACACGGACCCACAACAGGGGGCGTAAATGAACGGACAATGGATAAGCCAAAATATAACAATTTAATGTTGCGAATTATGCACAACGGAATACAGACAAAAGCAGTTTGAGAATGACAGTCAATTATACAAAAACTGACGTGTGGGCAGGCTCGAGGATAGAAGACGTCTGTCCAGAGAAGAGCCGGGTCCCCACACGACTTCCACTGCCAATGGATCTGAAGAACACCGGAGCCGCCAAGTCCTGGGTCCCCAGGTGGCCACTGTCTCCAGCTGTCAGACCTGGTACTGCTGGCAGGAAGCAGAGACAGTTAATGGTGGGTGTGTGGCCCACCCTTAGCCCAGTCTCTAAGGGCGGGCGTTGTAGTTTAACCGCTTGGGGCAATTCTTCTGTATGTGCTCACTCGAGCCACAGAAAAAATACTCCCCGCGGGCCAACCTCCGTTGTCGGTTATCTGATTTGACTTTGGCCCTGCTCGTGCCCATAGCTTCGTCAGCAGGGGGAGCTGTTACCACATGGAGCTCTCTGGCTGTGGAGCATCGGGACGGCGGCACTTTTTTGGACCCGGAAGGAAGAGGGACGGCTCGTGCCTGGCCATGCCCCTCGCCCCGCTCCCGACGATGTTCTTCTAGTCGGTTGTCTAACTGTATAACCAGGTCGACAAGCCCGTCGACAAGCCCGTCAAAATCCCGCGGTTCGTCCTTAGCCAGCAGATGCTCCTTCAGGACCGGAGACAGTCCGTTTACAAAGGTGGCGCGGAGTGCAACAGTATTCCAGCCAGACCTCGCTGCCGCGATGCGGAAGTCGACTTCATCCTCGGCTGCACTCGACACCCCTGTCTCATTGACAGCAGCACGTTCGAAGTATCGCTTCTATTGGGGTGATCAAACACTTGCTTGAAGTCCCGCACAAACCCAGCATATGTTGTTAGGAGCCGTGAATTCTGCTCCCAGAGCACCGTAGCCCAGGCGCGTACCTCTCCTCGAAGCAGATTTATAACATAAGCTACCCGGCTAGCATCTGACGCGTACATGACGGGACGCTGTGAAAAGACAAGCGAACACTGCATTAAGAAGTCTGCGCACGTCTCGACACAACCTCCGTACGGCTCCGGAGGGCTTATGTATGCTTCAGGGGACGGGGGGGGGGGGTTCGTTGAACGACCACTGGAATGTCTGTATTTGGAACTCGGTCAGCAGGAGGAGGTGCTGCAGCAGCACCCTGTGCGTGCGCTTCCACCCGAGTGGTGAGAGCCTCCATCCTCCGATTGAGTATAATGTTCTGCTCAGTTACCAAGTCCAACCGAGCAGTGAAGGCAGTTAAGATTTGCTGCAGCTCACCTAACACGCTTCCTGCTGGCATCTGTGCACCTAGCGTTTCCATTGGTGCTTCATCCGATGGTTGATGCCCCTCGGGATCCATAACGTTGGCCGAGATATCCTGTTGGGAAAGTGTAGTGACACTGACCCACAACAGGGGGCGTAAATGAACGGACAATGGATAAGCCAAAATATAACAATTTAATGTTGCGAATTGTGCACAATGGAATACAGACAAAAGCAGTTTGAGAATGACAGTCAATTATACAAAAAGTGACGTGTGGGCAGGCTCGAGGATAGAAGACGTCTGTCCAGAGAAGAGCCGGGTCCCCACACGACTTCCACTGCCAATGGATCTGAAGAACACCGGAGCCGCCAAGTCCTGGGTCCCCAGGTGGCCACCGTCTCCAGCTGTCAGACCTGGTACTGCTGGCAGGAAGCAGAGACAGTTAATGGTGGGTGTGTGGATACTGACACTCAGACACTGATACAGTTCCTCCGGGAGGGAGCACCTCCACCTCCGAAGTAGGAACACACTAGCAGCTCCTGTTAACCACTTATCTGGATGGAGTGAGAGGCGAAGACGTCGCTTCTCTCACCGAACGCCAACCCAGCAGAGAGTGCACCACAGGAAAAATGGCTGCAAAACAGATCAGATGTAAGTCACAGTTTGGATACAGCAGAGAATATTACCTAAGCGGTAGATGATATCTCAGCAGCGAGGTGGAGTTGCTGCCCGGCTTTTATGGTGATGTGGTGATGATGAGTGACAGCTGGTGCTGATGATGAGTGACAGCTGTCAATCCCGGTTGATCCGGCGCCCTCTTGTGCATAAAGCCCGCACTTCAGGCAGGGCACCCTCTGGTGGTGGGCCAGCAGTACCTCCTCTTCAGCGGCCCACACAACATAGGGTTGGCATACCATACCAACTTTATTTATAAAGCACCTTAAAACAGCCAGCACTGACACGACAAACATAAAACAAATTCAAACACAAATAAAAATAAAAATAAAAAGAACCACTAAAAAGCAATTAAAAAAATATCAAACTAAGCCTTGTTGGTGTCAAAAGCCAAGGAACAAAGATACGTTTTTAAACACATCCCCAATTATACATAACTTTATGGCTTAAAACATCTTAAACTAAAATTCACTGCTCCATACAGATGTCACGGAGGAGGAAGCTTTCGATAGACAAAACCGTTTGTTGTTTCAGCCTATAAATATTTTTCTTTATGCTTTATGGGAATGTGCTCCCTCTTGGAGCCAGCCTCAACTGGGTAGTCAAGAAACTGCCACTTTTTCTTCATCTGGGTGGCCTTCATCTAAGCCCACTGAAGTTTTGTGCAGGGCATGCTAACACTAGATGCTAATGCTATGCTACTGCTCAAACCAGTGTGGCACAAACTTAATTAACTCCAGGAGGAGTTTTAGACTCTTATCCGCTCCACGCTATGGTAACCGGGAATACGTACTGACCCGGTGAGCCTCTGGGCCTGTATACTCAACATCAATTACAGTACAAATAGTAGTTACAGTAAATGGCCCCATCATAGAGTCGTGTCCTGCTTGAGGTTTCTTCCTGTTTAAAGGGATCTTTTCCCTCGCCACTGTCCCCTTGTGCTGTCTTGTTCATAATAATCTGTTTGATGTATAAAATGCCTTCAGATGATGTCTGTTGTAATTTGCCATGACATAAATAAAAGTGATTTGACTATAAAATCACATTTACCTGAGAATGATGTCAAATAATGGAAGCTGGAGACAGAGTTTGAGTAGAGCAATAAAGTCTCTTTGAAGGCTGACATTTGCATTTCTTGTCTCATTTCTACTGAGTGATTTTTGTTTGTCTTCTCACCTTTAAGACCCTTCACGATTAAATATAATAATAAAAAACACCTTCAGATGATTGTAATAGGCAGCAATTCAAAAATCAATGATGATTTGTGTCTGAATGTTGTTTTGCTTATAGGCTGATGTCTACTGATACAAATGAGATAATAGCATTATGCTCATAATGCTTCATTAGAATATCGCCTCAGATTTGATTAATTCACTTTCACACAAAACCTTAACCTGCCTTCTTCAAATATCAGTCAAGTCTGAAGATGAACAAGTACAAAGATCAGAGAGCCTGAACTCACCCCATGGTGTCTCATATGCGGACAAACGCCTGCAGCATTTCTGTGCAAACTTTGGTGAATGTGCATCTGTAGAAATCAAAGCATGCGAGTTATCTCAAATGGGCACCTTGCTGTCTTTTTTTCTTACATATGATCATATGTCCAACATGATCATTCTGCTTTTGCATATCAAACTAGACACATAGTTGCAGGACACCTTGATAGTTTAAACTCAAAGTGATATTTTGCACAACTTTTGTGTCAAATCCCTGCAGTTAATGTCAGTCAATATCTTGCAGTTGCTTTTGCCTCCACTCAAATTCCAATAACTATCTGCTTTTTATTTATATAGGGTAGAATCATTCTGAAACAGCCCCTCTCACACTTTTAGGAGGAATTTCATGACACTTGGTACATCCTTGTTATAGGTCAGTAATATGCATATTCTCATATCGTTTGAGTTGGACCCATTTTACCAGAGTTATGGCCCTTGATTAACTAATCTAGAGCCCATCAGTTTCATGCTTGAGTGCTTGCATTCTGACATCAACTCCTCCTGAGACCATCTCCTCTTGGGAGGTGATGGTCTAGTGGTTAAGTGTTGCGCTTAAAACCAAAGGATCCTTGGTTCAAATCCCAGCCTGACTGGAAAATTACTAAGGGCCCTTGGGCAAGGTCCTTAATCCCCTAGTTGCTCCCATTGTGTAGTGAGCACCTTGTATGGCAGCACCCTGACACTGGGCTGAATGTGAGGCATTATTGTGAAGTGCTTTGAGTGTCTGATGCAGATGGAAAAAACGCTATATAAATGCAGTCCATTTATCATTTACTCTCACATTTTAGGAGAAATTTCATGACATTTGGTTCAAGTCCTTGTTATAGGTTGGCATATTGTCATATCATTTGACTTGGGCCCATTTTATCAGAGTTATATATAAATTTGGGATTCCACAGGGGTCTGTGTTAGGCCCCTTACTTTTCTCACTTTATATAGCACCCCTTGGGCATATTCTGCAGCATTATGGGATTGCCTTTCATTGCTATGCTGGTGATACTCAATTGTACATGCCAATAACTGCTGGTAGTCTTACCCATATAAAATCTTTAGAAGATTGCCTTGTATCTGTGAGAAGTTGGTTGTCTAGTAACTTCCTACTCTTAAATTCTGATAAAATCAAAATCAAATCAATTTAATTTATATAGCGCCAAATCACAACAAACAGTTGCCCCAAGGCGCCTTATATTGTAAGGCAAGGCCATACAATAATTACGGAAAAACCCCAACGGTCAAAACGACCCCCTGTGAGCAAGTACTTGGCAACAGTGGGAAGGAAAAACTCCCTTTTAACAGGAAGAAACCTCCAGCAGAACCAGGCTCAGGGAGGGGCAGTCTTCTGCTGGGACTGGTTGGGGCTGAGGGAGAGAAGCAGGAAAAATGCCGTGGAGGGGAGCAGAGATCAATCACTAATGATTAAATGCAGAGTGGTGCATACAGAGCAAAAAGAGAAAGAAACACTCAGTGCATCATGGGAACCCCCCAGCAGTCTAAGTCTATAGCAGCATAACTAAGGGATGGTTCTGGGTCACCTGATCCAGGCCTAACTATAAGCTTTAGCAAAAAGGAAAGTTTTAAGCCTAATCGTAAAAGTAGAGAGGGTGTCTGTCTCCCTGATCTGAATTGGGAGCTGGTTCCACAGGAGAGGAGCCTGAAAGCTGAAGGCTCTGCCTCCCATTCTACTCTTACAAACCCTAGGAACTACAAGTAAGCCTGCAGTCTGAGAGCGAAGCGCTCTATTGGGGTGATATGGTACTATGAGGTCCCTAAGATAAGATGGGACCTGATTATTCAAAACCTTATAAGTAAGAAGAAGAATTTTAAATTCTATTCTAGAATTAACAGGAAGCCAATGAAGAGAGGCCAATATGGGTGAGATATGCTCTCTCCTTCTAGTCCCTGTTAGCACTCTAGCTGCAGCATTTTGAATTAACTGAAGGCTTTTCAGGGAACTTTTAGGACAACCTGATAATAATGAATTACAATAGTCCAGCCTAGAGGAAATAAATGCATGAATTAGTTTTTCAGCATCAATCTGAGATAAGACCTTTCTAATTTTAGAGATATTGCGCAAATGCAAAAAAGCAGTCCTACATATTTGTTTAATATGTTGTGAAAGTGTAGGAACACGGACCCACAACAGGGGGCGCAATGAATGGACAATGGAGGAAGTAAAAAACAAGATTTACTACTGAAACAAGCACGAGTAGTATAACAAACACAATGTTTAGGGTCGAATCCGTTGGTGTCGTGTGGGCAGGCTCGAAGATAGGAGACGTCCGTCTCAGTCGAACCGGAACCACCCAGATCTCCACTGCCACCGAACCCCGGAAATACTGGAACCGCCAAGTCCCGAATTCCCAGGTGGCCACTGCCTCCGCTCGTCGGATCCGGTACTGCTGGCAGGAGAGAGCAAGAACACACAGGAGTGGATGAACGCACCCAGTACAGAGAGGGGAGAAGCCGCCTCCACCTCTTGGCAAAGTTCAGCAGGAAGGTGAGTACTTATCCAAAGAAGGAGGGTCTCAGTAGTCACCAGTCCTGAAAGGTTTAACAAGTTTATCAAGCACAGAATATGCTGCAGAGAATGTTACCTTGGTCTTAGGCGATATCTCGGCACTGAGGTGGAGACGCCGTCCTCCTGATATACCTCGGTGCTGAGTAGAAACAGCTGTGTTTGGTGATGGGTGACAGCTGTCACCCAGATTACTCCCATGATGCGGTAGCGCCCTCTGGTGCCTGGAGCCCGCACTCCAGGCAGGGCGCCCTCTGGTGGTGGTGGGCCAGCAGTACCTCCTCTTCAGCGGCCCACACAACAGGACCCCCCCCTCAACGGGCGCCTCCTGGCGCACGACCGGGCTTGTCCGGATGGCGTCGGTAGAAGTCGGCCAGGAGGAAGGCCTTGAAGCCCTTCTTCACCCAGGAGCGCTCCTCGGGGCCGTACCCCTCCCAGTCCACCAGATACTGAAACCCCCGGCCCATCCGACGGACGTCAAGGAGCCGGCGGACAGTCCAAGCCGGTGCTCCGTCGATGATCCGGGCAGGAGGCGGTGCCGGACCCGGGGTGCAGAGGGGTGAGGTGTGAAGAGGCTTGATCCGGGAAACATGGAAAACTGGATGGATCCGCAGTGAGGCCGGAAGCTGGAGCCTCACTGCGGCGGGGTTGATGACCTTGAGGATTTTATACGGTCCGATGTATCGTTCTTGTAGTTTAGGTGAGTCAACCTGTAGGGGAATGTCCTTGGTGGATAACCAGACCTCCTGCCCAGGACGATACTTGGGGGCCGGGGCTCGTCGCCGGTCTGCTTGTTTCTTCGCCCTCGTCCGGGCCTGCAACAAGGCAGAGCGGGCGGCCCGCCACACCCGACGGCACTTCCATAGGTGGGCCTGGACCGAGGGCACACCGACCTCTCCCTCAACCACCGGAAACAAGGGGGGCTGATACCCCAAGCACACCTCAAACAGGGAGAGGCCGGTGGCTGATGACACTTGACTGTTGTGGGCGTACTCGATCCAGGCCAGGTGGGTACTCCAGGCCGTCGGGTGCGCGGCTGTCACACAGCGAAGTGTCTGCTCCAGTTCTTGATTCGCCCGCTCTGCCTGCCCGTTGGTCTGGGGATGGTACCCAGACGAGAGGCTGACCGTGGCCCCCAGTTCCCGGCAGAAGCTCCTCCAGACATGCGAGGTGAACTGGGGACCGCGATCGGAGACGATGTCTGATGGTATGCCATGCAGACGGACGACGTGGTGGACCAGGAGGTCCGCTGTCTCCTGGGCCGTAGGGAGCTTCGGGAGGGCCACGAAGTGGGCCGCCTTGGAGAAACGGTCCACTATCGTGAAGATAACAGTGTTTCCCTGGGACGGCGGGAGACCCGTGACGAAATCCAGGCCGATGTGGGACCAGGGGCGATGAGGCACAGGCAATGGCTGTAGTTGCCCTGAGGTCTTTCTATGATCGGCCTTGCCCCTGGCGCAGGTGGTACAGGCCTGGACGTAGTCCCGGACGTCGGTCTCCAGGGATGCCCACCAGAAGCGTTGCCGGACGACTGCCACGGTCCTTCGCACCCCTGGGTGACAGGAGAGCTTAGAACCGTGACAGAAGTCCAGGACTGCGGCCCTAGCTTCTGGTGGGACGTACAGTCTGTTCTTTGGTCCGTTTCCGGGGTCCGGGACACGGGTCAGGGCCTCCCGGACGGTCTTCTCCACGTCCCAGGTGAGGGCGGCCACGATAGCGGACTCCGGGATGATGGGATCCGGGGGATCCGACGGTTCCGTTTTGACCTCATCTTCGTGCACCCGGGACAATGCATCCGATCTCTGATTCTTGGTCCCGGGGCGGTAGGTAATCCGGAAGTCAAAACGGCCAAAGAACAGTGACCAGCGGGCTTGCCTGGGGTTCAGACGCTTGGCGGTTCTGATGTACTCCAGGTTCCGATGGTCAGTGAAAACCGTGAATGGCACGGCTGTTCCCTCCAACAGATGTCTCCACTCTTCGAGGGCCTCTTTCACAGCAAGGAGTTCCCGATTGCCGACGTCATAATTCCGTTCAGCGGGGGTCAACCTGCGAGAAAAATAGGCACACGGGTGAAGGACCTTATCGGTCTTCCCGCTCTGGGAGAGCACCGCTCCTATCCCTGAGTCCGAGGCATCCACTTCAACCACTAACTGGCGGCTAGGATCGGGCTGCACCAGAACTGGTGCAGACGAGAAGTGCCGTTTCAACTCCTTGAACGCGGCCTCGCACCGGTCCGACCAGGTGAAGGGAACTTTTGGAGAGGTCAGGGCTGTCAGGGGGCTAACTACCTGACTGTAGCCCTTGATGAACCTCCTATAGAAATTAGCAAAACCGAGGAACTGTTGCAGCTTCCTACGGCTTGTTGGTTGGGGCCAATCTCTCACCGCCGCAACCTTGGCCGGGTCCGGGGCGACGGAGTTGGAGGAGATGATAAACCCCAGGAAGGACAAAGAAGTGCGGTGGAACTCACACTTCTCGCCCTTCACAAACAGACGGTTCTCCAACAACCGCTGCAGAACCTGACGGACATGCCGGACATGAGTCTCAGGATCCGGGGAAAAGATGAGTATATCGTCTAGATATACGAAGACGAACCGGTGCAGGAAGTCCCGCAAGACATCGTTTACCAACGCTTGAAAAGTCGCGGGAGCATTAGTGAGACCGAACGGCATGACCAGGTACTCAAAATGACCTAAGGGGGTGTTAAATGCCGTCTTCCATTCGTCTCCCTTCCGAATCCGAACCAAATGATACGCATTTCTAAGATCCAGCTTGGTGAAGATTTTGGCTCCATGCAAGGGAGTGAACACTGAATCCAACAAGGGCAACGGGTATCGGTTGCGAACCGTGATCTCGTTCAACCCCCTGTAATCAATGCATGGACGAAGCCCGCCATCTTTTTTACCCACAAAAAAGAAACCTGCGCCCATCGGTGAGGTGGAATTCCGGATCAATCCGGCAGCTAATGAGTCCCAGATATAGGTCTCCATTGATTCGCGTTCCGGCCGTGAGAGGTTGTACAGCCTACTGGACGGGAACTCACTGCCTGGAACCAAATCAATGGCACAATCGTACGGACGGTGGGGAGGAAGCGTGAGAGCCAGATCCTTGCTGAACACGTCAGCGAGGTCATGATACTCCGCTGGCACCGCCTTCAGATTGGGCGGGACTCGGACCTCCTCCTTAGCTTGGGAGCCGGGAGGAACCGAGGAACCGAGACACTCCCGATGGCAGGTTTCGCTCCACTGAACCACTACCCCGGACGGCCAATCAATCCGGGGATTGTGCTTAAGCATCTATGGAAACCCTAAAACCACACGGGAGGTGGCCTGAGTCACAAAGAACTCGATCACCTCCCGGTGGTTACCTGACACCACCAGAGTTACTGGAGGTGTCTTGTGCGTGATTGGTGGGAGTAGGGAGCCATCTAGTGCCCGAACCTGCACAGGCGAGGTAAGAGCCACCAGAGGGAGCCCTATCTCCCTGGCCCATCTACTGTCAAGCAGATTCCCCTCAGAGCCCGTGTCCACCAGTGCTGGGGCCTTCAGGGTTGAGTCCTCGAACAGGATCGTGACTGGGAGTCGTGTAGCAATGTGGGTGTGTCCCACGTGAATGTTTTGGCCCACCCCTGGCCCAGTCTCTAGGGGCGGGCGTTGGAGTTTAACCGCTCGGGGCAGTCGTTTGCCATATGCTCACTCGAGCCACAAACATAACAAGCTCCGTGGGCCCGCCTCCTTTGTGCTCCAGGTGCCCTAAATGTTGCCCTGCTCGTGTCCATAGCTTCGTCAGCAGGGGGAGCCATAGGCGCACGGAGCGCAGGAACAGAGGAGCGTGGGGAGGGCGGAGCTCGATCGGACCCGGAAGGGAGAGGGACGACGCGTGCCTGGCCACGCCCTTCGCCTCGTTCCCGACGGCGTTCTTCTAACCGGTTGTCGAGTCGTATGACTAGATCGATAAGCCCATCTAAATCCCGCGGTTCGTCCTTAGCCACCAGGTGCTCTTTTAGGACCAGTGACAGTCCGTTTATAAAGGCAGCGCGGAGGGCAGTGCTATTCCAGCCGGATCTCGCCGCCGCGATGCGGAAGGCGACTGCATAGGCAGCTGCGCTCCGGCGTCCCTGTCGAATGGACAGTAGTGCGGTTGAAGCGGACTCCCCTCTGTTGGGATGATCGAACACCGTTCTGAGCTCCCGTACAAACCCATCGTAAGTATGAAGGAGCCGTGAGTTCTGCTCCCAGAGCGCTGTAGCCCAAGCGCGTGCCTCCCCACGAAGCAGATTTATCACATAAGCTACTCTGCTAGCGTCAGTCGCGTACATCACGGGACGCTGAGCGAAGACGAGCGAACACTGCATAAGAAAGTCCGCGCACGTCTCCACACAGCCTCCGTACGGTTCTGGAGGGCTTATGTAAGCTTCTGGGGACAGAGGAAGGGACCGTTGAACGACCAGTGGAACGTCACTTTCACGCGCAGGGTCCTCGGGAGGGAGAGCCGCAGCGGCGCCCGAAGGGCGTGCCTCCACTTGTGCGGCGAGAGCCTCCACCCTGCGGTTTAGGAGAACGTGCTGCTCGGTCATTAAATCGATCCGAGAGGTGAAAGCGGTGAGGATCCGCTGCAACTCACCGATTACCCCTCCCGAAGCCTCCGCTGCGCCTTGGTCTTCCATTGGCCGTTCAACAGCCGGTTGACGCCCCTCGGGATCCATGACGCTGGCCGAGATATCCTGTTGTGAAAGTGTAGGAACACGGACCCACAACAGGGGGCGCAATGAATGGACAATGGAGGAAGTAAAAAACAAGATTTACTACTGAAACAAGCACGAGTAGTATAACAAACACAATGTTTAGGGTCGAATCCGCTGGTGTCGTGTGGGCAGGCTCGAAGATAGGAGACGTCCGTCTCAGTCGAACCGGAACCACCCAGATCTCCACTGCCACCGAACCCCGGAAATACTGGAACCGCCAAGTCCCGAATTCCCAGGTGGCCACTGCCTCCGCTCGTCGGATCCGGTACTGCTGGCAGGAGAGAGCAAGAACACACAGGAGTGGATGAACGCACCCACTACAGAGAGGGGAGAAGCCGCCTCCACCTCTTGGCAAAGTTCAGCAGGAAGGTGAGTACTTATCCAAAGAAGGAGGGTCTCAGTAGTCACCAGTCCTGAAAGGTTTAACAAGTTTATCAATCACAGAATATGCTGCAGAGAATGTTACCTTGGTCTTAGGCGATATCTCGGCACTGAGGTGGAGACGCCGTCCTCCTGATATACCTCGGTGCTGAGTAGAAACAGCTGTGTTTGGTGATGGGTGACAGCTGTCACCCAGAGTACTCCCATGATGCGGTAGCGCCCTCTGGTGCCTGGAGCCCGCACTCCAGGCAGGGCGCCCTCTGGTGGTGGTGGGCCAGCAGTACCTCCTCTTCAGCGGCCCACACAACATAATATGCGCATTGAATGACATATCCTGATCAAAAATGACTCCAAGATTTCTCACAGTATTACTAGAGGTCAGGGTAATGTCATCCAGAGTAAGGATCTGGTTAGACACCATGTTTCTAAGATTTGTGGGGCCAAGTACAATAACTTCAGTTTTATCTGAGTTTAAAAGCAGGAAATTAGAGGTCATCCATGTCTTTATGTCTGTAAGATAATCCTGCAGTTTAGCTAATTGGTGTGTGTCCTCTGGCTTCATGGATAGATAAAGCTGGGTATCATCTGCATAACAATGAAAATTTAAGCAATGCCGTCTAATAATACTGCCTAAGGGAAGCATGTATAAAGTGAATAAAATTGGTCCTAGCACAGAACCTTGTGGAACTCCATAATTAACCTTAGTCTGTGAAGAAGATTCCCCATTTACATGAATAAATTGTAATCTATTAGATAAATATGATTCAAACCACCGCAGCGCAGTGCCTTTAAGATAAGACTGAAATGATGGTTCTTGGTCCAGCCAGACATCGGTATCAATTTGACCTGTTGGCGTATAATTTGTGTTCGTGTGTTATACATCATATGGACAAAGTGAGAAATCTTGGGGTACTTTTTGATCCTATGTTATCCTTTGGCCAACCACATTATAGATATTACAAGGACTGGCTTCTTCCATCTGTGAAGCATAGCGAGAATTCATCCCATCCTGTCTATGGCTGATGCTGAGACTTTGATACATGCATTTATTATTTCCAGATTGGATTATTGTAATGCTTTATTTTCTGGTCTGCTGCAGTCCAGCATTAGGGGTCTACAATTAGTGCAGAATGCTGCTGCCAGACTTTTGACACAAAGTAGAAAGTTTGACCACATTACACCAATTCTGGCATCCCTTCATTGGCTTCCAGTTTCTGCCAGATCGGATTTTAAAGTCCTGTTGCTGGTCTATAAAATTGTTCATGGACTGGCTCCTTCCTACCTGGCAGACTTGGTAAAGCCCAATGTACCGGTGCGGCCCTTGCGTTCGCAGGGCGCAGGGCTTTTGTGTGTTCCAAGGGTGAATAAAAAGTCTGTGGGGTATAGAGCCTTCTCCTACCGTGGCCCTACTCTTTGGAATGCTCTACCAGCAGTTATTAGGCAGTTGGACACACTTTTTTTAGACTGTCTTATTAATTTATTCTGTTTTAATGATTGCTTTGTAATTTTTTTTTATTCTACTGTGTTTTACCTTTTTATTGTGCCCTTTTGATTTTAAATTACTTTGTGTTGTCATAAATTGTGTATTATGTGAAGCGCCTTGGGGCGACTATGTCGTGAGATGGCGCTATATGAATTAATAAATTGAAATTGAGTTATGGCCCTTGATTAACAAATCTAGACTCCACCAGTTTCATGTTTGGTGCCTGCATTCTGAAATCAACTCCTCTCACACTTTTAGATGGAATTTCATGTACCAAGAATCACCATTTCAGTCTTGTCAGAGTTTAAACATAGGAAGTTGCTAGACACCCAGCTTTTCACTGATGCAAGGCAATCTCCTAAGGATTTTATGTGGATGAAATTACCAGCAGTTGTTAGCATGTATAACTGAGTATCATCAGCATAGCAATGAAAGGTAACTCCAAAACACCACAATATGTGCCCAAGGGGTGCTATATAAAGGGGTCCTAAGACACTTTAATTAAACAGGTGTGGGTGGATGTTTTTTGGGGAGAGGGCGTTCCAACGCACATGTATGGTAATTAAAGGTATCAAACAGTCCACCCTGTGCTGTCCCTCTGACACCTTCGGCCTTGAGTGACCTTGAAAAGTCAAGCTGAAGGTTATGATGGTTCAACTCAGTTTAGGGTCAACATGCATTATACATGGTGGGAACATTTGGTGTTTGTCACAGATGAAGTGGTTCAGGTCCAAATCCACACAAAACCAAATATTATGACATCACTGAATCCCACAGAATGAATTTGCATGAATCACCATCAAACTTTTGAGGTACTTTTTATTACTGATTGACTGCTTTGAGTCCCCACAGTGTACAAACACACTTTTTGTCCCCACAACGTGATGAACAGATGCAAAACACACACACACACACACACACACACACACACACACACCCTGGATTAAAGTTCAACCTGGGATACGTGCATGCTCACCCCTGTGCATGCTGATCCTATATGCCAGGGTGTGTGTGCGCGTATCACACCGTGTGCACGTCAGTTGCCACCTCTGCTCATTAAAGGTGAGCTGAGGTGCGGCTTGGCCATTTGTTGGCTCGGTAATTGATGTGTGCAGCTCAGTGGGATACAAGGTTTAATTCCTCAGCATTAACGAACGATAAATCACACACACGCACTGACACAAACACACGGTGAAGGAGACATAAATCAAAGACTAAGGGCCTGCCAGCGCCCAGCTCGCTGCAGCCACGACATCACAGTTCCTCTCCCTAGCTGCTTCTCTTTCTCAGCCTTTCAATCCCTGTTAATCCTGCTCTTCTGTGTGCCGCGGTGACACTATCAGAGCGCATCTCTCACCCCCAGTTCACTCATGCTTTGACTGCATTTACAACATCACATCTCTCTCTCCCACTCAATCCCTCGCTGAGCAACAGATGGTCACCTCGTCCCTCCCACAGCTCGATGGATGAAGACAGAGAAGGCTGATGGGACAGGAAGGATCACAAGTGGAGAAAACAAGTCAGTGCATTCGCTGAGCTAATGTTTTCTACACACACGTTATTACGATGTAATTACAGTGTGACTACTCAGATGACAATATCATCTGTAATCACAAGTAGCCTTGAAAGAAGATTTATAAAAAGGTTTATTATATGTTTTTATTTTATTACACAACAATAAAGCACACATGTAAGAAAGTCTAGCACCACCAACAATTCTGGGGTAGTACCTGTTTGTGTGAACCAGTGCAGTTAATAACAAGAGTCATCAGGAGATGACATATCTCCCTGTCCCCATAACACAGTAATACATAGTGTTATGCGGCTGTGGCCTCAACTTTACCTAATTTCTGGGTCTTTTAGTGAAGTTTAGGGCTAGTGGCCAGCGATCATCTTAGTATTTCTCTGTTTTTCTTGTTGTTTAATGCTGGCAAATTATACAGTATTTTTTTGTCTTTCTGATGCCTGATTCTGTTTTTTCTCTCTGTTTAAGGTGCAGCTCCATCCAGAGATGGGAGTTGTATTCGTGTTGGCGATCCTCCTGTCCTGTGCGCCAATAGCATTTCTTGTATATTCGTCTGTGAATTGTTCTGTGAACTGTTCTGTAATTTATGGTTGTAGCATGGCCCAAGCAGAGGGTCACCCCTTTGAGTCTGGTCTGCTTGAGGTTTCTTCCTCAGAGGGAGTTTTTCCTTACCACTGTTGCTCTGGGGGTTGGTAAGGTTAGACCTTACCTGTGTGAAGAGCTTTGAGGCAACTCTGTTGTGATTTGGCGCTATATAAATGAAAATAAATAAAAAATAAAATAAAATAAATGTTATGGGATCACCCAAGTACACCTTCATGCTAAAAATGAATGAAATTGGTCAACTGGTTCTTGAGCAAGCAAGCTGCCTCCTACAACTCCACCATCGACCTCCAGGAGTACACGGACTCTGTCACTGCCTACATCACCAAATGCATTGATGATTTAACCGCCCCCAAGATCGTCACTGTTTCAGTCAGATGGTGTGGCTGACAGGAAAGGTCTACAAGCTTCTGAAGGCTCAGAATACTGCATTCAAAGGAGGAGACCAGGTCAGCCTGAGGACAACAAGGGCAAGCCTGTCATGTAGCACCACAGAGGCTAAGAGGCAGTACTCCAGGACGATAGCCCACCGCTTCAGTGACAGCAGACATTTGCACAACTTGTGGCAAGAGCTACAGACAATCAGAGACTGCAAGCTCCACCTCTCTGCTAAATGGGCTGAATGTTTTTTTTTTTTTCTTATTTTGAGGCAGTCAACACCATGCCTGTGCAGAAGTGCCCCCCCTCCTTCAGATGAAGAGGTGCTCATAGTGTCAATGGACAGTGTTAGAAGAACCCTCAGCAGGATCAACGCTGGCAAAGCTTCTGGTCCTGACTGTGTTCTGAGGGACTGTGTGGGAGAACTAGCAGATGTCTTCACAGACATCTTTAACATCTCGCTGAGTCAGGCGGTTGTCCCCACATGCTTCAAGGCCACCACCATTATCCCGGTTTCAAAGAAGTCCTCACCCTCCGGCTTTAGTGACTACCATCCAGTTTGCACCTACCACCATCCTCATGAAGTGCTTCGAACTGCTAGTCATGGAGGACATTAAGTCTGCCTCCCCCCCACCCTGGACCCCTCACAAACACTGAACATATCTCCAAGGACTGCTGATGCACTAAATGCACTTCAAATTAGTTTGAATAAGCTCATCAATGTTGCATCACTGCTCAGTTTGCATAAGACATACTGCCACCACCAGGTACCTCACTAATCACATTCTATAGTCTACCGTATTTATCATGGTTACTTTTCCGTTAATGTGCACAATGTTTAATGATGGATTATTAAGGCTCGCAAAAACTGACACGCAACATGGTGGCTTAGTGATTAGCACTGTTGCCTCACAGCGAGAAGGTCATGGGCTCGACTCCTGCCTGTGACCTTTCTGTGTGGAATTTGTTTGTTCTCCCTATGTTTATGTGGGTTCTCTCTGGGTGCTCCGATTTTCGGTGGATGGGCAGCCCAGTCTCATGTTTTTTGTGCTCCAGTGACGAAATGAGCCAAATTTTCGTGACAGGGTTTTTTTTTAAACTCACTATTCCTAACCCTACTCCTACACCCGACCCTAACCCTAACCATAGCCTAATCTTACTCTTTCCCCCACCCTAACCATAACCACCCCGATGCCCTGCTTCACTTTTAATTCCGTGCAGCCATCACAGAATGAATTGGAATGAATTTGTGCTGCTGTGACGAAAATGAGGCGCTTTTCGTCACAATATCACGAACCAATAGATTAATGTATATTTCGTGCTGCTGAATCACAACTTGCCGTGAGACCAGGTTGGGATGGGATACTTTAAATTGTCCATAGGTGTGCATGGGGGTGTGAATGTGTTTGTCTGTGTGTGGCCCTGCGACAGACTGGCATCCTGCCCAGGGTGTTCTCCGCCTCACACCCTATGACTGCTGGGATAGGCTCCAGCCCCCCCGTGACCCTTAATTGGAGTATGCGGTTGAAGATGAGTGAGTGATAAACTGACACTGTCATGTTTTGGGGTTTTTTCCTTCATATTTGACTGCTTAACGGAAGCAATGTTTGCTCAGTCCAACATCTTTCACAGTGACATTTTTTTTCCTTACCACTGTTGCTCTGGGGGTTGGTAAGGTTAGACCTTACTTGTGTGAAGCGCCTTGAGGCGACTCTGTTGTGATTTGGCACTATATAAATGAAAATAAATTGAAATTGAAAAATTTAAATTGACATTTCTGTATCACTGCAGTAGGTAGCATGCTAACAACACAGAGATGTTATCTGGTTGTAAAAAGATGTTTTAGATTTAGAAGTGGAAATATGAGGAAAAGAATGTCAAACCTATTCAATTTAGGGGACCATAAAAAAGCTACATTTAAGAAGTTTTAAGCCATAAAGTTAAGAATAGTTAAGGGCATGGCCACAGCCAGCGTAACAATGGCTGCTAGCTGCTGTAGACTCAACCGTGCTTGTCATTTCTAAGTATATCTGAGATAATTTGGTTTTCTCCATGGTTAATTTTACTAATGGGCCATCAAAGAAGTCTGTGCTACAGTATTTCTGTTGAGGTGTCCATGCTCCATCTCTTTTTGGGCTGACCTGGAAATAGGTGGAGTCAGGCACTGGCATGATGGTGGCATCTAGTGTTGCCCCATTTGAGCTTCATTCTGGCTTTTCAGAACCAGATCTGTAATGCAAACTGCTACTATTTTTTTCTTACTTAATATTTCTGAACAAAACAGATTCTCACTGTAAATTGCATAAGAATAAAACACTCAGTTGTTCTGTTTGGGTGTCAAATTTTTACACGGATCTAACTGTGCGCATGCACAAGTCCACTGCTGTTTTACATTTGGCTTTGTACAGGTCAAATTATGGTTACAGCAACATTTTCAAGTCCTTGAAATTTAATCAGTCAATAATTCATTCAGTGTGTTTGTTATCAATTTAATAAATGTTAACAGTAATCCCACAGAGTGTTTCAGCAAACGCAAACCCACCAGATGGCATCGGGTCAGATCATTCTTTCAAACACTGTTTACAAACAGATCACTAATGATACGTTTGGAGCCACAAAGTGTGAGAGATGGAGTGAGAAAGAGAGGCAGGAGGATGATAGAGAGTCATCATCCAGGATGAGATAGAGGTGGCATGAGGTGAATTACAGCGGCACCGGAGGAGGGAAACCAGGCCTGGCTTCCGTCACTCTCCATTTTGCTGGGTAGCAGGACTCCTGACCCCTCCCCGTATTTTCCAGCTCCACTCAATTGATATTCATGGTCTAAAAGTGGTCACTACATCACTGAGATAGGTTTGATTGAAAGTGATGACAGAGTAGGAAAGAGGGAAGAGCAGCTTCCTGTCATTCCACAAACACATCAGAACCAGTGTAGTGAAACTTGAGTTTAGAGACAAAATTTGGTGAAATAAAAACGAAGCTACCAGCAGGCTAGGCAGCGTTAATAAGCTACTTAAATGTGAATTGTTCAAAGAGATGTGGAGGAAAGAGATGTGAACTTTGCTCAAAGAAGCCTGTTTTGGAACAAATTTCAATGAATTTCACTTTAATTGTCTGTGATCAGTAGTTTTCTTGGTTTCACTCAAGGGGACAATCGGGAGTTTAGGCAGTAACGGTTATAAGGTTTTGTTCCAGCAACTGGAAATGGATCTGCATTTCTGTTGTCGTGGTGCAGCTGATGAGTTTGACCAGACTGGACTAAAGCTGCAGCATGTAAGATTTAGTGTCATCTAGTGGTGAGGTTGCAGACTGCATTATGCGGTTGCTGATTACAGTTCTGTTTCTCTTCACGCCTTTGCTTGTTTGGCAACAGCAATTCAAGTTGGCTTGCCTTCTTTTGTGATAAGTGATATGTATGAGGGTTCTGAAATTGGTTAGCCTGTGCTAGCAACAAGTAGCAAGTGTATAGGGGAGTAACCACTGATTCCTCTTTTTCTTCAGTCTTCTGACTGTCCTGCAAAATGCATTAGATGGTGTAGGTTTGTCCCTTTGGGACTACTGTATAAAAATGGTGGTGCAACATGGCAGCCATCATGGGGGGGGGGGGGGGGGGGGGGTGTTCGCCCATGTAAATCTAAATGACTTGTTCTAAAAAAAAAACATTGATTCATTGTTGCAGTTAATTCTACACTAGTGAACAGATTATTAAAAATGCTGCAGTCCATTAGTGCTCCTAAATCATACACACTGTAGCTTTAACAGTGTCAACTACTACCACTGGTTAAAAATTAATACATTTATATGTGATAACAGAAATTCCAGTTTGTCTTCCAATAAAATAACTTTTGCCTGGGTTATCATAATCTGACAGCTAATCTAACAGATAATTTAGTGATGTGTCCTTGTCAAGTGTGAAATTGTTGTAAAACACATTTCAGTTAAAAACAGTTTAAATGGCAAAATCCAGTTACTTTTATGTCACGTAGTAGCAATGAAAAGCCGTTGTGTAGCATAGCAGAATATAAAACGTCACCGCTTAATCTCCCTAATTGTCCACAGAGGACAAATTTAGACATATTAATTACTGTCAGTGTCAAATCACCAGCCATCTATTGCTGGTGTTGGAAGCTAATGCATGAGCTAGCTACAATATGTTTTAAAATCTGCTCTGATAAATATCAGCTTCAACAAAATATAACCTGTTCCCATTAACACATTGATAAATTGTGGTCTGTCATAAGACAAAACTTGCTTGCACAAATACATTCCCATTAATTTATTACACAAACATTATAGCTAGCCTAGCCAGCTACTTAACCATCAGATAGCGTTGTTGGTTAGCGTAAAGCTGTTCCAAAAAAAAGAAGGAGGTTATTGTTGAGAGTTGTAGTTACGCATGTACCTCGTGATTGTCATCCAGTTAGTAATTTTTTTTTTTTTTTTATAATAGCTTCATCCTTGCAGTTTTGGCAAAATCTACTACCCTGTATTAGCAGTACAATCATGTAATACAGTAACGTTGATGTTATCTTTTGGACTGAAGTCAGACCTACATGGAACCTTGACAGAAAAGATTTTTCATCATTGCTGCTGTATGATTTGATTCCCAGGGACTTTTTGGTAAAATGGTTCATTTTCACTGATATGTCGAACGTTGCAAGATTAATTTGTACCGCCTAAAGCTAAGACGTGCGTTAGCGATGGCTCTATCCACTGGAGAGGCCGCGCTTTCTTCCTTTAAAGCTTTGCAGAGCAGTGATGCATCAGGGATCCTGGAAAGAAGAAATACCTGAAACGTTTTCTAGTTACGGAAATGCAGCTGCCGAATACAGACGGCAAACACAACACTGCTGAAGAATGCACAAATAAATGAATACAACTCCACTTTCAAAGGTATATTTCAATTTAAAGCAGTATTTAGTCAATCTTTAGCTCATAACGCATCCCAGTTAACCCCTTCTTTGCCTGTATATCCCATTGATGGGAAATTTCACTTTTTATTTGTGGGATACTGACAAGCCAAAATGAGGCAGGTGACAGGGGGTTAAACTCACATTCTTGCTATATTGATGTTTAATGGACGGAAATTTGGAGTAAATGGCAGGATGATGCCATTCCTAATGTAGCTGATCCAGATTATAAAGTAAAAAACAAATCAAAAATGAGATCTGGTTGAATTCCCCACTGCCCTCTGCAGAAGTTACACAAAGGATCATGTGGATAGGTATTTCCAAATGGAATGAAATTAATTTAATTCAAATGGAAGGTGCACGATACATTTACAGGTCATTTTTAAAATTCAGTGACTTTATGTAAATTCATGCATATCTTTAGTCCCCACCCTAAATTTGCACACAAGAACATACACAAGGTCAAGGTGCACAACTTTTATATACAGTACATCATCAACATTTGGATACATACAATGGAATGCATTTATACTGGGCTTTCAGGCTCAAAGTGCTTTACAGTGATGCCTCACATTCGCTGTACCGATGTCATGGTGTTGCCATGTAAGGCACCCAACTGCACACTGGCAGCAATTTTGGGATTAGGACCTTGCCCAGGGGCTCTTAGTGATTTTCCTGACCATCACCTTCTCAAAATACTGTGATCATATACTGTACCATACCGTCAATCAGAAAAGTCAGATTCAGGTTTTTGCAGTAACTTTTTAAAGAACAATGAAGGGTCTTTATTGTCATTGTACAGAATCTGTCCTCTGCATTTAAATGATCCTATTCACAGTTATACACAATCTAACCACTAGGAGCAGAGAGCAGCCACTGTCTAGCACCCAGAGACCAACTCCAGGTATAGATACGCTGTCGTGGTCAAGGCAGCCACCACACGGAATGGAATGGGACATGGAATGGAAGCTTTGTTGCTGTGAGGCAACAGGGAACCACTGAGCTACTGTGCCACCTGTTTGACATTTAGCATTAGGGGAAGATTATCTTCAGTGATTTGGGAAGGTTGTTTTAAGTGATTTGTGTCTTTGAAGACATTCTTGATCCCCTGTTTTGATCTCTATTCGTACTTGGGAAAAGGGTGGAATGAACTGATGGAAGCTCTGTTTTGATCGCTGTTGCCTCTTTTGAGTTTCTTACATAATTAGTTGATGCTCACTTGTTCTGCAGAACCCAAAGAGTCCTGTATGACGATGCAGATACTTGTGCGTACCTTTCAGCAGGAGCTGGTAATTGTGTGCCATGAAGGGCCAAGTCGGTATAGGCTTTCCTAACTACTGATCACTAGATTTCACAGATGATCAGGACTTTAAGTTGAGGTGAGGAACTCATCAGTAAAACAACCTGCTGGGGTGACTGGTTGCCAGGGAAGCCTTCTTATAAGTTACTGTGCCTTGCAAACAAATCTAGACTCATATTAACACATTAATCTGCATAATCTATAAAGTCAGGTGCATGTGTACTTCCAGAATCTCACCCTGGCAGATTTCCTAGTACAAACCCAACATTAAACTGAATTTGATTCAGAAACCTGCCAGAAAGTGCACAGTGCTTCCTGCTTTCTGAGACCCTGCTGCTGTCCGCTGTGACTCACATCAGCAGACGTTTGATCTGCAGAAATGACTGCATTGCTGATGCCCGTTTTGAGTTACTGCCGCCTGATTGTGTTCAATAAATAATCTATAGAGACTAATTACACAGGGCCGAGATTGCATATTGATAATGTGCTGTGCCTAATGATCTGTGGCAAATTGTGATGGTGTTTGTGTATTTGTGGTGTCAGATATGTCTGGAAATCAGGCCTGTGGGCAACATCTGATTTCCCTGTTCTTAATGATGGAGGTTTTCTAAATCCGTCCTTCATGATGGACAGTTGTAAAGAGGGAAAAAAGGCCAGTTTTAATTTGCTGCTTGGATACCTTCCTCTGCACCCAGGGACTCTCTGCTTACACCTCTCGAGTTAAACCGACCCTCAGCAGCACAAACATGCAGTATGCGGGTGAGATGCACATGGGCATGTGTGCAGACAGATGCACACGTAAGATATATGCAAATAAATGCATATATACACACACAAAACATTGTTGATGCATATTTGTACACGACAACAACAGGATCTCAGGAGGTGTTCTGTTCGGATGAAATGACACGCACAGATCTCATTAATCCTGTCTAGACTTAATTTCAGTGGATGTATTCTGGAGTAAAAAGTGTAAAAAAGGACATGGAGGCAGAACAGGATGGGAGAAGGAGATGAGGAAGTGAGAGAAAAGACAGAGGTCACAAAAGAGACGAAGACTGGAGAGACATAATAAAAACTGAAGCCACGAGGAAAGGTAAATAAAGGGAGCTGATAAACAGTCGCTGTCAGAGTGTCATCCTTAAGCTGCCTGTCTGCCTTTATTCTCACAGGATCTATCTTCACGTTTCCGCCGTAATTACCGTGCAATAAAACCGCCGTGACAGTCATGTCTGCAGTGTTATCATCTGAAAAACAGCCATTATTCACAAAAGCTTGAATCAAAAAAGGAATGGCTCCTGTTTTTGAAGTTTTTTTTCTGTAATGAAAGCACTAAAACAAAGACCAGGCTGAGAAAAGAAGCTTGCAGTTGGAAATAATGGAGTTTGCTTCCTTTCACGGAGTGGCTGGACTCTGACATCTAAAAGGAACCCAGAGAAGGAGTCAAGTCAGGTGGTTTGGCCTGGACAAGACCCTTTTTATGTGTTTCTGGACAGGTGCAACTGGGATAAGATCTTGAGGTAGTCTCAAGACGCACTGGATGGATTATCTCAATTTGCCTGGGAATGCCTTGGAATCCCATAGGAGAAGCTGGGAGGTTGAAGCTGTAGAATGCTTACATTTTCATCTGTAATGACTTGGCCCTCAATTATATAATTATATTATAATTATTTATTTATATATTATATATATTATAATATACAAAATCAAGCTTTCTTTTAATGGCATTGATGGTATAAAGTTGGTATAAACTTCATCTTAACCATGGAAAACCTTAGACAGTCCAGAAGAGTGTCCATGATAAACGGGGATATTCCATCATTGTGCCATATTGTTTGAACAGTGGCTGAATTTTCAAGACATTAAAAAAGTCCCTTCTATACCTCAACATCAGTTAATTTGTACCCGTAACAGAGGCAGGGATGAGTGAGACCTTTCCATCCATTTATCGGGATCAACATCCACAATTTCAGGAGTCTTGTGAGGGTCCTGTGAGGTACGTATCAGTGCCGGCACTTGCACCATCAGCAGAGCATCTTGCTGTGAGTGATGAGGATGGAAGTACATGTAAGGAAAAGAGGCTGAGTTGGTTGTGGATAGCTAAAGGAAGACTCAAAGGGAAGGCAGCTGAGTGGTTCAGGATCTGTTTGTGTGGAGATGTTCGATCAAATACATCGACTCCACAGTGAGGTGGGAAAAGATAAAGGGAAAGAAGACAGCACCTGCTACACTGATGTTAGGATGCTGCTACTACAACTACTACTGTTAATTTCCCCAAAGATACAACTATGGATGTTTGGATGTTGCTTATTACACTGTGTGCAGCACGTGCTGACAGATCAAAGCAGAGGGCGGAGTCATGAACTGAAAGTGTGACACCGTGGGGAGCCGTCCACCATCTCTGAATGGGAGTAGAAGTGCTCATGAACAATTTAAACCAGCCACTTGACAATGAAGATTCAGATTCAGATTCAATTTATTATTATACCCTTAGGTAAAATTAGTTTACAGTGAGTGAGTCATCTCGTTCGGTAAACACACAGCAAAACACAGAACAAGACAAAGCGACAACAGTGCTAAAAAGCTAAAAGAACCACAAGGATGGCCCCAAAGTAGAATAAAAGCAAGATGAGTTAAAACATCAATAGATCAAATCAAATCAAATCAATTTAATTTATATAGCGCCAAATCACAACAGTTGCCCCAAGGCGCTTCATATTGCAAGGCAAAGCCATACAATAATTACAGAAAAACTCCAACTGTCAAAACGACCCCCTGTGAGCAAGCACTTGGCGACAGTGGGAAGGAAAAACTCCCTTTTAACAGGAAGAAACCTCCAGCAGAACCAGGCTCAGGGAGGGGCAGTCTTCTGCTGGGACTGGTTGGGGCTGAGGGAGAGAACCAGGAAAAAGACATGCTGTGGAGGGGAGCAGAGATCGATCACTAACGATTAAATGCAGAGTGGTGCATACAGAGCAAAAAGAGAAAGAAACAGTGCATCATGGGAACCCCCCAGCAGTCTACGTCTATAGCAGCATAACTAAGGGATGGTTCAGGGTCACCTGATCCAGCCCTAACTATAAGCTTTAGCAAAAAGGAAAGTTTTAAGCCTAATCTTAAAAGTAGAGAGGGTGTCTGTCTCCCTAATCCGAATTGGGAGCTGGTTCCACAGGAGAGGAGCCTGAAAGCTGAAGGCTCTGCCTCCCATTCTACTCTTACAAACCCTAGTAACTACAAGTAAGCCTGCAGTCTGAGAGCAAAGCACTCTATTGGGGTGATATGGTATTATGAGGTCCCTAAGATAAAATGGGACCTGATTATTCAAAACCTTATAAGTAAGAAGAATAATTTTAAATTCTCTTCTAGAATTAACAGGAAGCCAATGAAGAGAGGCCAATATGGGTGAGATATGCTCTCTCCTTCTAGTCCCCGTCAGTACTCTAACTGCAGCATTTTGAATTAACTGAAGGCTTTTCAGGGAACTTTTAGGACAACCTGATAATAATGAATTACAATAGTCCAGCCTAGAGGAAATAAATGCATGAATTAGTTTTTCAGCATCACTCTGAGACAAGACCTTTCTAATTTTAGAGATATTGCGTAAATGCAAAAAAGCAGTCCTACATATTTGTTTAATATGCGCATTGAATGACATATCCTGATCAAAAATGACTCCAAGATTTCTCACAGTATTACTAGAGGTCAGGGTAATGCCATCCAGAGTAAGGATCTGGTTAGACACCATGTTTCTAAGATTTCTGGGGCCAAGTACAATAACTTCAGTTTTATCTGAGTTTAAAAGCAGGAAATTAGAGGTCATCCATGTCTTTATGTCTGTAAGACAATCCTGCAGTTTAGCTAATTGGTGTGTGTCCTCTGGCTTCATGGATAGATAAAGCTGAGTATCATCTGCATAACAATGAAAATTTAAGCAATGCTGTCTAATAATACTGCCTAAGGGAAGCATGTATAAAGTGAATAAAATTGGTCCTAGTACAGAACCTTGTGGAACTCCATAATTAACCTTAGTCTGTGAAGAAGATTCTCCATTTACATGAACAAATTGTAATCTATTAGATAAATATGATTCAAACCACCGCAGCACAGTGCCTTTAATACCTATGGCATGCTCTAATCTCTGTAATAAAATTTTATGGTCAACAGTATCAAAAGCAGCACTGAGGTCTAACAGAACAAGCACAGAGATGAGTCCACTGTCTGAGGCCATAAGAAGATCATTTGTAACCTTCACTAATGCTGTTTCTGTACTATGATAAATTCTAAACCCTGACTGAAACTCTTCAAATAGACCATTCCTCTGCAGATGATCAGTTAGCTGTTTTACAACTACCCTTTCAAGAATTTTTGAGAGAAAAGGAAGGTTGGAGATTGGCCTATAATTAGCTAAGATAGCTGGGTCAAGTGATGGCTTTGTTGGGAAAGTGTAGTGACACGGACCCACAACAGGGGGCGCAAATGAACGGACAATAGAGGGAGTTAAATTTGAACACTTTACTGTTGTGAATGTCACAACCACACACAGCAGATTATAGAACAAATACAAGTCAATGGATAAAGGTGTCGTGTGGGCAGGCTCGACGATAGGAGACGTCCGTCTGGAGATGAACCAGAACCACACGATTTCCTCCGCCACCGAACCCGAAGAATACTGGATCCGCCAGGTCCTGAATTCCCCAGGTGGCCACCGTCTCAGCGTGTCGGATCTGGTACTGCTGGCGAAGAGCAAAGACAGTCAAGTGTGGGTGTGTGTACACCCCGTAACAACAACGGTGGGAATTCCACCTCCACCTCTAACACACACTCGTGCAGCATCTGAGTACCACTTATCTGGTGGGACGTAGAACGAAACAGTCGCGGCCCACGCCGGTCCTCTGGGTAGACAGCTGCAACAAAGTAGCTCTTGAAATCAATTAGTACAATACGCAGGCAGAGAAAGTTACCTCCAAGAAGTACGATATCTCGGCGACGTGGTGGAGGTGTCATCCTGCTTTTATCCGGGGTGAAGTGCAGATGATCGGTGACAGCTGTCATAGTTGATGAGTGACAGCTGTCACCTCGGCTGTTCCTGTAAGGAGGCAGCGCCCCCTCGTGCCTGAAGCCCGCACTTCAGGCAGGGCGCCCTCTGGTGGTGGGCCAGCAGTACCTCCTCTTCTGGCGGCCCACACAACAGGACCCCCCCCTCAACGGGCGCCTCCTGGCGCCCGACCAGGCTTGTCCGGGTGGCGACGGTAGAAATCGGCCAGGAGGGCTGGGTCCAGGATGAAGCTCCTCTTCACCCAGGAGCGTTCTTCGGGTCCATACCCCTCCCAGTCCACCAAATATTGGAAACCCCGGCCCATTCGACGGACATCCAGGAGCCGGCGTACTGTCCAAGCTGGCTCCCTGTCAATGATACGGGCAGGAGGTGGCGCCGGACCGGGTGTACAGAGGGGTGAGGTGTGATATGGTTTCAACCTTGACACGTGAAAGACTGGATGGATCCGCAGTGAGGCCGGGAGTTGGAGCCTCACTGCGGAGGGACTGAGGACCTTGAGGATCCGGAAGGGCCCTATGTATCGGTCCTTTAGTTTGGGGGAAGCCACCTGAAGAGGTATGTCCCGTGTGGATAGCCATACCTCCTGCCCGGGCTGATACGCGGGAGCCAGGGAGCCACCTGGAGAGGTATGTCCCGTGTGGATAGCCATACCTCCTGCCCGGGCTGATACGCGGGAGCCGGGGACCGTCGACGGTCTGCATGGGACTTTGCCCTCATCTGGGCCCTCAACAAGGCTGAATGGGCGGTGCGCCACACCCGACGGCATCTCCGCAGGTGGGCCTGGACCGAGGGTACACCGACCTCTCCCTCCACCACAGGAAACAAAGGGGGCTGGTACCCCAGACACACCTCGAATGGGGAGAGGCCGGTGGCAGAGGACACTTGGCTGTTATGCGCATACTCGATCCAGGCCAGGTGTTCACTCCAAGCCGTCGGGTGTGCGGATGTAGTACATCGCGAGGGCCTGCTCCAGCTCTTGATTAGCCCGTTCAGCCTGTCCGTTGGTCTGAGGGTGATACCCAGACGAGAGGCTCACGGTGGCCCCCAGCTCCTGGCAGAAACTCTTCCAAACCTGCGAGGAAAACTGGGGACCACGATCTGAGACGATGTCTGTTGGTATCCCATGCAGACGTACGACATGGTGGACCAGGAGATCCGCTGTCTCCTGGGCCGACGGGAGCTTCGGGAGGGCCACGAAGTGGGCCGCCTTGGAGAACCGGTCCACTATCATGAAGATGGTGGTGTGCCCCCGGGATGGTGGGAGGCCCGTGACGAAATCCAGACCGATGTGGGACCAGGGGTGATGAGGCACTTGAAGCGGCTGAAGGAGTCCCTGTGCCTTTTGGTGGTCCGCCTTGCCCCTGGCGCAGGTGGTGCAGGTCTGGATGTAAGCCCGGACGTCAGCCTCCAGGGACGCCCACCAGAAGCGCTGCCGGACCACTGCCACGGTCCTACGCACCCCTGGGTGGCAGGAGAGCTTGGACCCGTGACAGAAGTCCAGGACGGCAGCCCTGGCTTCTGGTGGGACGTATAGTCTATTCTTCGGCCCTGTTCCGGGATCCGGGCTCCGTGCCAGGGCCTCCCGGACGGTCTTCTCCACGTCCCAGGTAAGGGTGGCCACGATAGTGGACTCCGGTACGATGGGTTCCGGTGGATCCGACAGCTCAGTCTTGACTTCGTGTTCATGCACCCGGGACAAGGCATCCGACCTCTGGTTTTTGGTCCCAGGGCGGTAGGTGATCCGGAAGTCAAAACGGCCGAAGAACAGTGACCAGCGGGCTTGCCTGGGGTTCAGTCGCCTGGCGGTCCTGATATACTCCAGGTTCCGGTGGTCAGTAAAAACCGTGAAAGGCACTGACGCTTCCTCCAGCAGGTGTCTCCACTCCTCAAGAGCCTCTTTCACTGCTAGGAGTTCTCAATTGCCCACGTCATAGTTCCGCTCTGCTGGGGTCAACCTGCGGGAGAAATAGGCACACGGGTGAAGAACCTTATCGGTCTCTCCGCTCTGGGATAGCACGGCTCCTATCCCTGAGTCAGAGGCGTCCACTTCAACCACAAACTGGCGACTGGGATCGGGCTGCACCAAGACGGGTGCAGTCGAGAAGCGCTGTTTCAACTCCCTGAACGCGGCATCGCACCGATCCGACCAGGTGAAGGGAACTTTTGGTGAGGTCAGGGCTGTCAGGGGGCTAACTACCTGACTATACCCCTTAATGAACCTCCTGTAAAAATTTGCGAAGCCGAGGAACTGTTGCAGCTTCCTACGGCTCGTAGGTTGGGGCCAGTCTCTCACCGCCGCGACCTTGGCCGGATCCGGGGTGACGGAGTTGGAGGAGATGATAAACCCCAGGAAGGACAAAGAGGTGCGGTGAAACTCACACTTCTCGCCCTTCACAAACAGCCGGTTCTCCAACAACCGCTGCAGGACCTGACGTACATGCCGTACATGAGTCTCAGGGTCCGGAGAAAAAATGAGTATATCGTCCGGATACACGAAGACGAATCAGTGCAGGAAGTCCCGCAAGACGTCATTTACCAAAGCTTGGAACGTCGCGGGGGCGTTAGTGAGGCCGAACGGCATGACCAGGTACTCAAAATGACCTAACGGGGTGTTGAATGCCGTCTTCCACTCGTCTACCTTCCGGACCCGAACTAGGTGATATGCGTTCCTAAGATCCAGCTTTGTGAATATTTTGGCTCCATGCAAGGGGGTGAACACCGAATCCAACAAAGGCAACGGGTATCTGTTGTGAACCGTGATCTCGTTCAGCCCCCGATAATCAATGCATGGACGAAGACCGCCATCTTTCTTGCCCACAAAAAAGAAACCTGCTCCCATCGGGGAGGTGGAGTTCTGGATCAGCCCAGCAGCTAAGAAGTCCCGGATGTAGGTCTCCATCGATTCGCGCTCAGGTCGTGAGAGGTTGTACAGCCTGCTGGACGGGAACTCCACGCCTGGAATCAAATCGATGGCGCAATCGTACGGATGGTGCAGGGGAAGGGTGAGTGCCCGATCCTTGCTGAAAACGTCAGCAAGATCGCGGTACTCAACCGGCACCGCCGACAGATTGGGAGGGACTTTGACCTGCTCCTTAGCTTGGGAACCGGGGGGGACCGAGGATCCTAAACACACCTGATGGCAGGTCTCGCTCCACTGTACCACCACCCCGGATGGCCAATCAATCCGGGGATTGTGTTTTAGCATCCACGGGAAGCCCAAAATCACGCGGGAGGTAGAAGGAGTCACAAAAAACTCGATCTCCTCCTGATGATTCCCAGACACCACCAGAGTTACAGGTGGTGTCTTGTGCATGATTAAAGGGAGAAGGGTGCCATCTAGTGCCCGCACCTGCAATGGCGAAGGAAGCGCCACCAGAGGGAGCCCTACTTCCCTTGCCCATCTGCTGTCTAGCAGATTCCGTTCGGACCCCGTGTCCACCAGTGCTGGGGCTTGAAGGGTTAAATCCCCACTCAGGATTGTGACTGGGAGTCGTGTGGCGATATGTGTGTGTCCCACGTGAATGTTATGACCCCCCCTTAGCCCAGTCTCTAAGGGCGGGTGTTGTCATTTTGGTCGTTTGGGGCAGTTTTTCTGTATGTGCTCTTTTGAGCTGCAGAGAAAACACTCCCCGTGGACCAGCCTCCTCATTCTGTCAGCTGTTCTCATTTTGGCCCTGTGCGTTTCCCTAGCAACGTCAGCAGGGGGAGCTGTTGCCCCACGGAGCGCTGCGGCTGTGGAGCGTGGGGAGGGCGGAACCTTTTTGAACCCGGAAGGGAGAGGGACGGCACGTGCCCGGCCACGTCCTTTGCCTCGCTCCCGACGGCGTTCCTCCAACCGATTGTCTAACCGTATAACGAGATCGATAAGCCCATCTAAATCCCACGGTTCTAACTTAGCTACCAGGTGCTCCTTCAGGACTGACGTCAGTCTGTTTACGAATGCAGCGCGGAGCGCAACGTTATTCCAGCCGGACCTCGCAGCCGCGATGCGGAAGTCGACTGCATATTCGGCTGCGCGCCGGCGCCCCTGTCGCATTGACAGCAGCACTGTTGAAGCGGTCTCTCCTCTGTTAGGGTGATCAAACACTGTTCTGAACTCCCTCACAAACCCAGTATACGTATGAAGGAGCCGTGAATTTTGCTCCCAAAGCGCCGTAGCCCAAGCGCGTGCCTCTCCTCGAAGCAGATTAATTACATAAGCTACTTTACTAGCATCAGACGCATACATGACGGGACGTTGTGCAAAGACGAGCGAACACTGCATGAGAAAGTCCGCACACGTCTCCACACAACCTCCGTACGGCTCTGGGGGGCTTATGTATGCTTCAGGGGATGGTGGGAGGGGTTGTTGAACGACCACTGGAACATTCATATCTTGCACAGGGTCGGCAGGAGGAGGAGCTGCAGCAGTGCCCTGAGCGCTCGCTGCCACCTGTGCAGAGAGAGCCTCCACCCTGCGGTTCAGGAGGATGTTTTGCTCGGTCATCTGATCCAACCGAGCTGTAAAGGCAGTGAGGATGTGCTGCAACTCACCAATCATGCCTCCTGCAGACGCCTGTGCACCCTGCTCTCCCATTGGTCGTTCAATTGCTGGGTGACGCCCCTCGGAGTCCATGATACTGGCCGAGATATCCTGTTGGGAAAGTGTAGTGACACGGACCCACAACAGGGGGCGCAAATGAACGGACAATAGAGGGAGTTAAATTTGAACACTTTACTGTTGTGAATGTCACAACCACACACAGCAGATTATAGAATAAATACAAGTCAATGGATAAAGGTGTCGTGTGGGCAGGCTCGACGATAGGAGACGTCCGTCTGGAGATGAACCGGAACCACACGATTTCCACCGCCAGGTCCCGAATTCCCCAGGTGGCCACCGTCTCAGCGTGTCAGATCTGGTACTGCTGGTGAAGAGCAAAGACAGTCAAGTGTGGGTGTGTGTACACCCCGTAACAACAACGGTGGGAATTCCACCTCCACCTCTAACACACACTCGTGCAGCGTCTGAGTACCACTTATCTGGTGGGACGTAGAACGAAACAGTCGCGGCCCACGCCGGTCCTCTGGGTAGACAGCTGCAACAAAGTAGCTCTTGAAATCAATTAGTACAATACGCAGGCAGAGAAAGTTACCTCCAAGAAGTACGATATCTCGGCGACGTGGTGGAGGTGTCATCCTGCTTTTATCCGGGGTGAAGTGCAGATGATCGGTGACAGCTGTCATAGTTGATGAGTGACAGCTGTCACCTCGGCTGTTCCTGTAAGGCGGCAGCGCCCCTCGTGCCTGAAGCCCGCACTTCAGGCAGGGCGCCCTCTGGTGGTGGGCCAGCAGTACCTCCTCTTCTGGCGGCCCACACAACAGGCTTTTTAAGTAATGGTTTAACTACTGCCACCTTAAAAGCCTGTGGTACATAGCCAACTAATAAAGACAGATTGATCATATTTAAGATTGAAGCATTAATTAATGGTAGGGCTTCCTTGAACAGCCTGGTAGAAATGGGGTCTAATAGACATGTTGATGGTTTGGAGGAAGTAACTAATGAAAATAACTCAGACAGAACAATCGGAGAGAAAGAGTCTAACCAAATACCGGCATCACTGAAAGCAGCCAAAGATAATGATATGTCTTTGGGATGGTTATGAGTAATTTTTTCTCTAATAGTTAAAATTTTATTAGCAAAGAAAGTCATGAAGTCATTACTAATTATTACTAGTCATTACTATTATTAAGTTAAAGGAATACTCGGCTCAATAGAGCTCTGACTCTTTGTCAGCCTGGCTACAGTGCTGAAAAGAAACCTGGGGTTGTTCTTATTTTCTTCAATTAGTGATGAGTAGTAAGATGTCCTAGCTTTCCGGAGGGCTTTTTTATAGAGCAACAGACTCTTTTTCCAGGCTAAGTGAAGATCTTCTAAATTAGTGAGACGCCATTTCCTCTCCAACGTACGGGTTATCTGCTTTAAGCTGCGAGTTTGTGAGTTATACCACGGAGTCAGGCACTTCTGATTTAAGGCTCTCTTTTTCAGAGGAGTTACAGCATCCAAAGTTGTCCTCAATGAGGATATAAAACTATTGACAAGATAATCTATCTCACTCACAGAGTTTAGGTAGCTACTCTGCCCTGTGTTGGTATATGGGATTGGAGAACATAAAGAAGGAATCATATCCTTAAACCTAGTTACAGTACTTTCTGAAAGACTTCTACTGTAATGAAACTTATTCCTCACTACTGGGTAGTCCATCAGAGTAAACGTAAATGTTATTAAGAAATGATCAGACAGAAGAGGGTTTTCAGGGAATACTGTTAAGTCTTCAATTTCCATACCATAAGTCAGAACAAGATCTAAGATATGATTAAAGTGGTGGGTGGACTCATTTACATTTTGAGCAAAGCCAATCGAGTCTAACAATAGATTAAATGCAGTGTTGAGGCTGTCATTCTCAGCGTCTGTGTGGATGTTAAAATCGCCCACTATAATTATCTTACCTGAGCTAAGCACTAAGTCAGACAAAAGGTCCAAAAATTCACAGAGAAACTCACAGTAACGACCAGGTGGACGATAGATAATAACAAAATAAAACTGGTTTTGGGACTTCCAATTTGGATGGACAAGACTAAGAGACAAGCTTTCAAATGAATTAAAGCTCTGTCTGGGTTTTTGATTAATTAATAAGCTGGAGTGGAAGATTGCTGCTAATCCTCCGCCTCGGCCCGTGCTACAAGGATTCTGGCAGTTAATGTGACTCGGGGGTGTAGACTCATTTAAACTAACATATTCATCCTGCTGTAACCAGGTTTCTGTAAGGCAGAATAAATCAATATGTTGATCCATTATTATATAATTTACTAACAGGGACTTAGAAGAGAGAGACCTAATGTTTAATAGACCACATTTAACTGTTTTAGTCTGTGGTGCAGTTGAAGGTGCTATATTATTTTTTCTTTTTGAATTTTTATGCCTAAATAGATTTTTACTGGTTATTGGTGGTCTGGGAGCAGGCACCGTCTCTACGGGGATGGGGTAATGAGGGGATGGCAGGGGGAGAGAAGCTGCAGAGAGGTGTGTAAGACTACAACTCTGCTTCCTGGTCCCAACCCTGGACAGTCATGGTTTGGAGGATTTAAGAAAATTGGCCAGATTTCTAGAAATGAGAGCTGCTCCATCCAAAGTGGGATGGATGCCGTCTCTCCTAACAAGACCAGGTTTTCCCCAGAAGCTGTGCCAATTATGTATGACGCCCACCTCATTTTTTGGACACCACTCAGACAGCCAGCAATTCAAGGAGAACATGCAGCTAAACATGTCACTCCCGGTCAGATTGGGGAGGGGCCCAGAGAAAACTACAGAGTCCGACATTGTTTTTGCAAAGTTACACACTGATTCAATATTAATTTTAGTGACCTCCGATTGGCGTAACAGGGTGTCATTACTGCCGACGTGAATTACAATCTTACCAAATTTACGCTTAGCCTTAGCCAGCAGTTTCAAATTTCCTTCAATGTCGCCTGCTCTGGCCCCCGGAAGACAATTGACTATGGTTGCTGGTGTTGCTAACTTCACATTTCTCAAAACAGAGTTGCCAATAACCAGAGTTTGATCCTCAGCGGGTGTGTCGCCGAGTGGGGAAAAACGGTTAGAGATGTGAATGGGTTGGCGGTGTACACGGGGCTTCTGTTTAGGACTACGCTTCCTCCTCACAGTCACCCAGTCGGCCTGCTTTCCCGGCTGCATCGGGATCTGCCGGGAGGGAACTAACGGCGGCTAAGCTACCTTGGTCCGCACCGACTACAGGGGCCTGGCTAGCTGTAGAATTTTCCACGGTGCGGAGCCGAGTCTCCAATTCGCCCAGCCTGGCCTCCAAAGCTACGAATAAGCTACACGTATTACAAGTACCATTACTGCTAAAGGAGGCCGAGGAATAACTAAACATTTCACACGCAGACCAGAAAAGTGCGGGAGAGACAGGAGAAGCCGCCATGCTAAACCGGCTAAGAGCTAGTAGCTGCGCTAAGCTAGCGGATTCCTAAAAACACGCAAAGTGAATAATGTGTAAGTAATTTAGAGGTGATTCAGCAGAGGAAGTGCTTTAGTTAAGGCACGTGAAGATTACACTGTGAAACAAATCGTTATCTAGTTAACTAGATCAATCTAACTGCGCAGATTAAACAGCTAACAGATACAGAAAAACACCGCTGTGACTCTGCTCCTTTTAAGATACTTAGATGTACTTTAGTAAACACTAGTAGAGTTCCATCTTAGATTTGGAATGTATAATAGAAGATATACCTTAATGAATTTTCATGATGCTCGGGCTTTACATGGCTTCACAAGAATCATAGGTTTCGAAACTTCCAAGTTCTATGAGTTCAACATGACAGTCAGGGAACATTTGATAGCCATCATCACAGGAGCAGGAAGTGATACAATACCGCAGTGAGAGCCAACCAACAGTAGAGGTTCAACAGATAAAAAGTCTAAAAACATACCATACCAAGCCAAAAGGATAAAAACTAAATAAATAAATAAAAATAAAAATGTGCTGTCCATAAAAACAAGGTAAAAGAGACTATACAAAAAATAAATACATAAGTTATATTTAAGTTTCTGTTACTTGTTTACAACACTGATGGCCACTGGTACAAAACTGTTTTTGTACCGTTTAGTTTTACAAGCTGGTCCCCTGAACCTCCGACTTGAGGGGAGCAGCTAAAAACTCACCATGAAGAGGGTGGGAGACGTCTCTCAGAATGGAACAAACGATCCTCTGTACCTGTTTGATTTACAGGGGTTCTGGCTAGCTTACTCGACCATTTCACAATTTGGTTTAAACAGTTTTTGTTTTTGAGGGACACGCTTCCAAACCATGAAACAAGACAGAAGGATAAAACTGAGTCTATAAAAGCACGATAAAACAAGGTCAGCATGGTTCTGTCAATGTTAAAAGTGGACAGTTTCCTCAAACAATAGAGGCGCTGGCGTCCCTTTTTGTACACAGAGTCACAGTTTGCCTCAAAGTTCAGTTTGTCATCAATGACAGTTCCAAGATATTTCTATGTGCTGACACACTCCACTGTCTGACCTTATAAAACTGTTGCCTCTTGACTGGGAGCACTATTTTTACGAAAGTCAATAATCATGTCTTTTGTTTTAGAGATGTTCATCTCAAGAAAAGACTTACTGCACCAGTCAAGAAAATCAGTGACAACTGGGCCGTGACTCCTATTATTGTCTTTCAGCAGGCTGACAATAACTGTGTCATCTGCATACTTTAAAATCGTTCTATCCTCTCTGCTGCTACGGCACACTTTTGTATAGAGGATGAAAAGTGGAGAGAGCACACATCCTTGTGGGGAACCAGTAGAGGATATAACCTGATCCGAAACAGTTCCGTTCACTCTCACTGTCTCTGGCCAGTTAAAAAATTCAAAATCCAGCCCACAAGATTGTTACTTACTTTAAAATGATCTAAAAGCCTCAAAGCTAACACGTGGGGCTGGACTGTGTTAAAAGCAGATGAAAAGTCAATAAATAAAAGTCTTACATGTGTTCCTTTCCCCTCCAGATGTTTAAAAAGCAAATTTAATAAAGTGACTGTAGCATCTTCTACTCCTTTGTTGGGCCTATAAGCGAATTGCATGGGATCAAGGTCATGTTCTGTTGTCTTCACGATTTCAGATCTTACAAGTTTCTCAAAACATTTCATGACAATCTATGTTAGTGCGATTGGTCTGAAATCATTGAGGATCTTGGGAGAACTGATTTTTGGCACAGGGATAATAACAGCATCCTTCCAGACTCTTGGTACGTGCTGCATCTTTAAAGACTGATTAAAAATGTAATGAAAAATAGAGCTCAGCTCTTTGCCACATGATTTCAGAAAACGGCCACAAATATTATCAGAACCACAGCTTTTGCTTGGTTTGAGGGAGCAGAAGGATTTTTCAACATCCTTCTGGGAAATAAAAAAGTGCTGATTGTCACACACTTTATGACTCACTTCCTGTATTTCCTGACTTAGGGCCCAGTCCCACTGGTGTTTAGGAGGATTTGCGGATGGAATGCGCACCAAAGTGGCCCACAGCCGCCAAACAACCGCAATAACTGTGTAACATTCCTATATGAGTCGGCCGCCATCCGAACACGTCCGTGATCATCCGCAGAGGCACTCATGTCCGGAGCCAGGATTTTTGAGCGGCTCAAAAATCCTGCTGCGGATGAGATCCGCATCACTGCCTGAACGCATACTGAAGACATATGCAGGACATACACAACCAACGCGCCGCATATCCCCTGTCATCCGCTGATATCCGCAACCAACGGGTTGGTACGGCTTGGCGGCAGACTGGGACAGCGCGCAAAACAGGTATGCCCAGCACGGCCACATCACGGTCACAAATGATATGTCGAGCATGCAGACAGAGTAGGCACGGATGAAACGAGTGCATCACGGCCGCTGTGCCCCTCATGGGGCGCCTCCGCGGTCTCCTTCGCTTCTGTTCCCTGTTATAGCCGCTTTTCTTCCTCATGTATTCGCTGATCCACCCCGGGACATTTGTCATTTACGCCCACCTTTGTTGCGGACGCTCAGCTTTTGTCTCCTCATTTCATGTGCAAATCCTCCTAAACGCCAGTGGGACAGGGCCCTAAAATCAAAAACATCAAAACGTGTATAAAAACAGTTAAGAGCATTTGCAAATTCAAAATTAGAGTGGAAGCCATCAAAAGAGATGGTCCTGCTGGCTTTAGAATGTTGGAGGCCTGCAATGGCTTTCATGCTTGACCAAGCAGATCCAAGATTATTCATCGCCATCTTATTCTCCAGCTTCATTTTATAGTCCTGTTTTGCTTTTAAAATCCCAATTTTCACCTCCCAGCAGTCATAGAGCGCGAGGCGGGGTACACCCAGGACAGGACGCTAGTCTGTAGGCTCCAGCCCCCTGCGACCCTTAATTGGACTAAGCGGTAGAAGATGGATGGATTTTCACCTCCTTAGTGGCTGTATGCTGCTCAGAGGCTGATCAATGTTTAAAAGCAAGTCTCTTGGCCTGTATACAAGCCTTAACTGACCTCGTGACCCATGGCTTATTATTGGGAAATATTTTCACACGCCTACAGGGAATGATCACATCCCTGCAAAAAGTGGCATACGAAGAAACTACATCAGCAAGTTCATCAAGATTGTCACTGCAAGCTTCTTTGAACATGTCCCAATCAGTGCAGTCGTAGCAGTCCTGCAGGCAAAGCACAGCCTCCTCTGTCCAGTCCTTAATGTCTCGCATATGGACCTTTTCCTGTTGTAACACAGTTCTATATGTAGGAAGGAGATGGACACAGTTGTGATCCCCCGAACCCAGGGCGGCATTGGGAGAGATTTATATGCCTCCTTGATGGACCCATAACAAAGATCAATAGTTTTATCCCGTCTGGTTGGACAGGTTACATATTGATAAAAGTCAGGTCGTGTCTTTTTAATGGAGACATGGTTGAAATCACCCAGTAAAAAGATTGGTGCATCAGGTGAGACAGATTGCAGTTTCTGCACCACGTCATGGAGACACTGCAGGCTGAAGAGGCGTTTGCTTTTGGGTGTAAATAAACTGTTATAATAAACAGTTGCGGGAACTCACGGGGCAGGTAGAAAGGTTGCAATGATACACATAAAAGTTCAACATCTGGGGTGCAAATGCGCTCTCTTACAGTCACAGATTTAGAATGACAGTACCGTTGATTTACATAGCGGCAGACTCCGCCTCCCAGTGATTTACCTGTCACCTCTGCGTCTCTATCCAAACGGAATGGCGCGCCAAAGCCGTCAATAAGCAAATCTGCGTCCCGATCACGTTCAGTGAGCCATGATTCTGTAAACGTCAGAATCCCACAGTCTTTAAAATCCTTCACAAAACGGACGTTTCCTTGAATTTCATCCATTTTATTGCGGAGGGACTGGGCGTTCCCCAGGATCATCGAAGGCAGCGGGACCCGATTGAGTCTCAGCTTCCTCATGCGTAACCGCACACCTCCTCTCTTTCCCCGCTTCCTTCGGCTTCTCTCCCGCCGTTTTTCGCCACCAGTTCTTGTGTGAGGCAATTTAAATATGCGATCAGGAATCTGTGCCGCGATATCTGACACGCCAGCCGGCATCATATATTTAAGTCGAAGCAGCTCATTTCTGCCATACTGCAGCCTGTCTCCGCTGACAGTCCAGCTGTCATTCAGAGCGAGCAGGAAAAACAGAAACCAAAGCCACACCGTGGGGCACAGGAGGTTCATTTTAGCCACACTGTTTAACAGAACTCCACGAGGACTATAAGAACAACTTATAAACAAAGTAAGAAAAAAAAAAAACAACACCTTAAAACACGAGAGGCCAGACTCTCTGATGGGTCGCTGCGTGCGCATGCGCCCCCACCACCTTTCCAAGATGTTAAGTACTTATACAACTACAACTTATGCAACTAAATACTAGTTTAGTGATTCACAGGATTGCTAAAAAAGCAGTTTGAACATAATAGTTTTGAGTTTGTAGCGTCAACAGCAGATGCTACTATTATTGTGAACACCCCCTTTTCTACTTTTTTTTTTTTTACTAATTTACTAATTTCATAGCCGTAAGAGTGCCGGCCTTTTTTCCCAAAATGACTGAGTCAACTTCAAGTTATTTGAATATGTTGCCCTGTTGACTACATGGCCAGTACGCTTTTCCAGGACTAAAATTCAAGCACTTTAGAAGGAAATAAAAATGAACTTTGAACATGATCAGTAATACCTTAAAACACAATGGCAAATATGTTAAACTCCAAAATGTAAAGTGTAAAATTGGACACACAAGTTGGACAGTTTCAATGAGAGTGAATGAACTTCTTGTGAGTTTGTCCATTCAGTGATGGTGGCACCAAGTGATGAGTCAGTGCTTTAGTTCTTCTATTTTTCTGTGGTACAGTGTGAATCATTTGTTATTTCAGAACCACGGAGAGCTCCTTTGTTCATCACAAAGGAGTCACGCTGCCTCCTTCATCTCGCTTCTGTCACACTTTTCTGTCATAATTACGACCTCACACCTTCTCTGCATCCCCACATAAACCCATTCTTCTCCCGCAGGAGCGCTGAGTCATGGCGGATCATCGGAAGGCGCCGTGACATAAACCCAGTTATGGTCGTGCCTAATTAAAATGTACCTCAGCACTAAAATCTTTAGAGAAGAATTTACATTCCTGGCTCAATATTACTGTATTTACAACCAATAAGACAGTGGTGGTGGTGGTGGGGGGGGGGGGGGTGGTTGCAGCAGTGATACAGCAGGTGCCACGTTCAATATTTATACCCACGGTGGTGAAGGTTGCTGAAATCAGGAACTAAATTGATAGAGGTGTTTCTGCTGTTGTCTTCTTCAGTAGAATGAATGTGTGGGCGCTCAGAGGAAGACAAGTGGGAAAGAACGTGTCTTAATCCTGGTAGATACTGAGCATACCAAGTGGTGCTGTATACACACACACACACACACACACACACACACACACACACACACACACACACGGGTAACCGGAGATTTAATTGTTTTAAGGAAGAGAACATTTGTGAGGACCGAAAGATGAAAGAAGCAGACAAGCCAGAGCGTGAGATAAAGAGGTAGAGACAGATGGAGAGATTGAATGAGACGGCAAGATAGGCCGAGGGAGAAGGAGAGATGATGGAGATAAAGGCAGACAGAGGGTTATGAGTTTTAGAAGAACGTCTTTTGAGGCTAAACTCAAGAACACTGCGTGTTTGCATCTCCAGTTGTCAGCGGTCCCTTCCCACTGAATTGTTTTTTTATTATAAATGATATGAACGGAATCGCGGAGATCACCCGTGTGGGACGGCCTCTCGTCTGCTTCTCTGTGGCGTTTGGCTGCTGCACGAGGCCAAAAATGTCCTCGATCACACTCATGCTTCAGAGAAATTTACAGAAAATCAAAAGCATGAATGATTTGGACGAAAAGGCAGAAATGGTTCTTCCGCTGTTATCGTGCTCATCATGACAATACATTTGTCAGCTCCGGCCGCTGACAGACCGCCGGTGATCAATCAGAGGCCGGCGAGGCTCTGACTTACAGGATTACTTTCCGAGGCTGGAATGTCACATGCAGTGCATGTGGCACATTCAGTTCTTAGTGCATAAAGCATCACATGAGTACAAACAATACAAACTGTACACGACACAAAATATTGATTTATTTGTATAAAAATTAAAGAGTCATTATAAAGATTTTGCATTGGGCAATGTTTTCGGGTTTGTATGTTGTTTGTTAGGCAATTCGTTAGGCAATCCTTTTTAAATTTATTTAAGGAGGTAACCATACCCGTGGGCATGAAGACAGTAAGGGTGATAGATATCTGACATTTGACCCCACTGACCTTCAGATTCACCCAATAATTCACCTCTCGCTGACCTTGCTGGGGCGATTTCAAAATATGTGTCACATTTGTATCAAATCAGGCTGACAATCAACTTTGATCTTTTTTCAAATTGAATTCTTTAAGCGCAATTTCCCTTGGACATGACCTTGGCCAATTTGACCTCTGTGGCCAATTCCAGAACCCACCCCCTATGTGTGTTAAGTTCAATGCAAATCTGGATGGAAGGTTAAAGTTTGACCTTTGACCATCATTACTTTGGCCCCAGTGATTGACCTTTGGCAAATTTAACTTTGCTAGGTGATTACTAATCAGTCCCAAAAGCATATTTTCCAAGGTTGGTGCAAATTCAAGTGAAAAAAAAAAATCCTTTTGACCCTTATGTCCTTGACCCCAATGATTGACTTCTGGCAAAATGTACGTCACCCAAGCTATTCCAGAACCCTCCTACATATGTGTGATAAAGTTGGTACAAGTTGGAGTGAATTTCCTAAACTTTTGATCTTTGACCCCAATGACTGTGACATCAATTACTGATATATATAGTGAGTGAGTGAGTGAGTGAGTGTGCCCCAGCCAACCTCTGTAGCTAATAACTTAAAAAATTCTCTCATCTTGTGACTTACAAAACTAAAAGAATACACAAAGAACATTAATTGATCAGACTGTGATCAACTTTGATTTGCCAGATTAATTATAAAAGCAACGTGTGTAATGTTCCATGTGACTGCCACCTGCTGGACAGTTAGGGGATGCTGGCTGGATTGTGGTTGAACTGATCTTATGTACAACATTAAATATTTGAACATTAAATATCTTGTTTTTGTGGTGTATTCAACTGAATATACGTTGAAGAGGATTTTCAAATTATTGTATTCTGTTTTTATTTACATTTTACACAACATCCCAACGTCATTGGAATTGGAGTTGTAGCTTATTTGCCACCCGTTGAACACTGGGCACACATGTTTTTTCCTCCCTTCACATCAACATCAGCTAGCAGCCATGGGGAGAAACAGGACACCCACTTCATGGACAAATATAGGACAAAAAATACAACAGAATAGGAAATCAAAACTGGAATTAAAGGATGGATAGAACATCTGGCTGGGGATGACACTGAAACTTTTGATCTCTACTGCAAATTAGTGATGGTAAACTTGAAACATTGTTCCAAAACCTTTGTAATACTCATGTTTTTATACATTGCTCGAGAATACGTGTCAAAGGGAAGACATGCTGAACACAGACTGCTGCTGATTGGTTCATAAATGTGCATCTGCATTAAATTCTGACTTTCACATTTACCATGTGTGAATCATGATGTCGTTTTCACTGGTTTTGTGTGTCTGTGGACAAGACAACTCAAAAACAACTGGATGTGTGTTCTTCAAACTTGGTGGAAATATGAACCGGACAATCATTTAAAGGTGAACAGATTTTGAAGTAGCCTGGTCAAAAGGTCAAAATCAAGAAAACATTGTCTGAAAAACTTTTTCTCATATCTCAACAACCAAGAAGCCTAGATGAATCAAACATGGTGGGAATATTACTTGGAAAGATATCTAGAAGTATGTCAGTTTTGGAGGAGTTTGGTCAAAGGTCAAGGAAAGTATGGTCTGAGAACATCATTTGTTTTTGTATGTCTCATAAACCAAGAAACCTCAATGGATGATCTAAAGCAGTGGTGTCCAATCTATTCCAGAAAGAGCCGAGAGGGTGCAGGTTTTCTTTGCAGCCACTGACTTCAGCAGGTGATGTCACTGATTAACATCCCTTTGAGCAGGTGGGATGAGTTCATAACTGCAATCGATCAAAAAGTTTTTTTCCTCCCAAAATGAGACGTCCTGTGCTGACGTGCAGCAGCCGGCTGAGCTCAGTGGTACGGAGTGACATTCATGTCAAAATGTCTGAAAGGAAATGGTTTTGATAAAAACTACAGATTTTTTTTTTTTTTTTATGTCCAGAGATCAAGGATCCAGTGACCAATTTAAAATCTTGTTGACATAGAAAGCCTGTAAAGCCTACTTTTAGTACACAGAAAATTCACAAGAGGTATCGATAAAGGAATCAATAAGGAATCAGATCAATAAGCAGAATCAATAATGGCATCAATATCAGTAAAACCTTATCAATACCCATCCCTAGTGTAGACCATGGCTGGACCACATTGGCCGCAATTGAAAGGCGGGAAGTTGGTGTGCCATGCAGTGTCCGCATTGAATACCACTTCATCAACCACCACACGAGGGAGAGACAGAGAGCTGCTGCACTCCAAATGTGCACAAATCAGTCAAGGCGGCTTTGGCCCACGTTCTGGGTATTTCTACGGCTGGCCGATTTGTCCCTCCTGACTCTGCGTCTCGATTTTTGGCTTTTTTTTCGGCCAGTCTTGCTGTCTGTTTTCGCTTTCTGTTCTTTATGTGTCCTCCTTTCTTTAGTCTGAACAGAAACACACACACAGGATCTCGAGATGTGCTGGCCCCATGCACAATAAGCCACTGAGGACCCTTAGCATCCATTTGCAGTGTGCTTGCATCATGCCCTACACAGTCTGTACAACAGAGGAATGGCCTTGATGAGCACCCACCGGCCTGAAAAAGGTGCGGAAAGAGCTACATGTTTAATTGGCAAAGTAACAGCTTTGAAACAATCTCAGTATTAGACACCTGCAATAAATAAATAAATAAAGTGTCTATATTTACAGTCAGCTAATTGCTCACAGTCGGCTGTTTTCAGCATTCTTTTATTTTGAGCCCTGAGGTTCAATAAGTTTAAGAGAAGAGGATTTTCATAGTGGATGGGAAAATACTTTATTAAAAAAAAAAGCACAAAAATTAAAACACAGGAGAGAAAAATGGTAACCCAGAGGTAACACTCTTGCAATTGTTAATCTTCAGTATTTATATAAAGAAGAACCACATTTTTCAGCTGCTTCAGACAAATTTTAAACTGGTTTAACAGCAATTAACTTATATTTTCCAAACATGTTTAAACCAAGCTACGGCCAAACCAACTGCACAACTTGGTTTTTAAAATAATCAACCACTTGAATGTTTGTGAACCCTCAAGCTCTTACACATCTGAACATACACAAAATAAAAATGGACATAATAATAATATATGATACATGAACATTTGAATGTATCTCTTGGACTTTACATCAATCATTAAGAAATGCAAGCAGCATGGCGCTGTTAAGGAGGAAGTTCTTACAAACTGAGTGACCAGGTTAGAGGTGCATCAAAGTCCTTTGAACTCATTTTCCTGCAGTCTGAACTATTAAGGTTTCTACCTGTGATACAGGTTTGGATGACCTACTGCACACTTCCTCCTGACACTTCATCACACAAACATATCCAACTAGAGCGCCACTCAGCTGAGTGCACGTGTCAGACAATTCAAACATATGTCACAGATGTGCAAATTGGTTTGAAGCCTTGGACACTTTGGAAAACCTTGGCATGTCAGCAAGAGTGTCTGCAAAGAATCTGGACCTTTTTTTGTTTTGTTTTTTTTTTTTGGGGGGGGGGTAATCTCTTGTGTTTCTGTGGAGCCGTTCACATTGTCAAATATGCAGTGACATTTGGTGAAAGTGCCATGGTTATGCTAAAGTGCACGTCGCTTGAAACACGTCTCGTTCTTTATGTCACATTTGTGGTAAATGTGACCCTCACATGCCAGATTGTCTTATATCCATATCAGTAGTAGAGAAGCTTGGATCTTCGACTGGACTGGGTTGCCTGACGTGAGGACGTTTCGCTTCTAATCGCAGAAGCTTCCTCAGCTAAAATTCTTGCTCTGGTAGCCTGACTTCTGTCTTGACTCTTGTAGAGAAGATAACAGAGCCAGCAAAAACCTAACCAGACCCCTCCTACTGAGAGGCAGACTGCTATTGGCTAGTGACTAACAATTGTTCTAATTAGCACCTATTGTGCTCTAGTTAGCACCCTCCTAATGACAGGACAGGTGCCAATTAGAGCAGTTGTTAGTCACTAGCTAATAGCAGTCTGCCTCTCAGTAGGAGGGGTCTGGTTAGGTTTAAAACTCCAGCTTTTGCTGGCTTCTGTTATTCTTCTCTACAAGAGTCAAGAGAGAAGTCAGACTACCAGAGCAAGAATTTTAGCTGAGGAAGCTTCTGCGATTAGAAGCGACATGTCCTCACGTCAGGCAACCCAGTCCAGTCGAAGATTCAAGCTTCTCTACTATGGAAACCACCTGGACAACTGAGAGCCTCACAGAAGCATCCATATCAGTGAGAGTATATTCAGATTTACTGCCAATTTTGTCGTAGTTTTGATCCATTTTTCTTTGTTGTTGCATCTGTATGCAAATAGTGAAACACAGGCACCAATTATGGTGTCAGATGGTGTGGAGGCTTTTTGATGGGATGACGTGCAACCCTTCTGTCAATATTGTGTTGTTGTGCTTGAGTGGGAGAAGAAGCTGATTGTGGACTTCACCAGAAACGTAGGCGCTTGATGTTTAAGGCTGGGGGTCGAACACTCACCCCGGACACTGGAGAATGCACTCCAACTAGCAGTGTTCCTGCTCAGACTGTTTATATTGAAGCATCTGAACATTAGGACAGATTTAGACTTGTGCAGTCTCTGTCTGAAGTCAGCTGCAGCTGTCAGGTTTTGAAGAATAGACTTCATAAAGTAGGCGTGACCTCCTAACCTCCAGTCTGAGTGATCCTCATGAACAAATACTGTTGTGTTATTATCACAGTTGGCTTTCCGTTCTGATTATGTTCTTGCTGTTTTCCTCCGAGCATGTTGCTCTTACAGACGTAAAAGTTGCAGGAGGCAGTGTGTTTGTTTGTGTCTCAAACATGCTTTTATTCTGCAAGATGCTCTGAGGTCCAAAGGTCATCCGTGCCCCAATCTCCTCCCACATCTGGAGTTGCATCAGGAAGTTCACAGAACATAAAATGTGCACTGAAATCAACATGCGATTCCGTACTGTCTCCACTGTGGCGACCCCTAGCTGCAGCTAAAAGAATCAATCAATCAATCAATCAATCAATCAATCAATTTTTTTATATAGCGCCAAATCACAACAAACAGTTGCCCCAAGGCGCTTTATATTGTAAGGCAAGGCCATACAATAATTATGTAAAACCCCAACGGTCAAAACGACCCCCTGTGAGCAAGCACTTGGCTACAGTGGGAAGGAAAAACTCCCTTTTAACAGGAAGAAACCTCCAGCAGAACCAGGCTCAGGGAGGGGCAGTCTTCTGCTGGGACTGGTTGGGGCTGAGGGAGAGAACCAGGAAAAAGACATGCTGTGGAGAATCACACACACATGCATTTGATCTGCAACCAATGAGAAAATTGAGATATTTAGTTGCTGTAACCTTGTCATTACCACAGGACTGGCATGAAACAACGGCTGAGAATTAAAGTCACAATATATCGCCCCCAGTGGTTGGATGAAAGATGTTAATGCTGCATCCAAAGATTTATGAATGAACTTTTTTTATTATTATTTGTGGAATTTAATTTCATTTAATAGTTCAAGTATACAACTACTTTCTTTTTTATGCTGCCAGAGGTGTATCCTATTTTCTGGGGTATAAACTGTGTTTTTTTAACTAGTTTGGGATGTCCTGAAACTTATACTCCAGTGCGACTTATATACCAAAAATAACATATTCATTATTTATAATAATAATTCATTCATTCATCTACTGCTTATCCATGTTGCAGTGGCAGCAGATCAAGCAGCTCAGCCCACACTTCCCTATCCTCATCCAAGTCTTGTAACTCTTCCTAGGGGATAATAATAATAATAATAATAATAATAATAATAATAATGATAATAATAATAATAATAATAATAATAATAATAATAATAATAATAATAATAACAGCAACAATTTATATAGGGCTTTCACAGTAATCAAAGCACAAAACAAATAAACTCCATTAATGAAATAATAAAGTTTATTAATAAAGGTACACCACAACAATGCACAAAAATCCCAAATTAAAGAGCTGATAAAAAAATAAATGTCTCACATTTTTATTGTAGTATTTTCAATGCTGTGGACTAGTAATCTATATCCACCTGATGACTTCTTTTGTACAAACTGTGTCAAATAACACCCAATATGTTGTCCATAGTATTTTTTTTTTGTCCATCTTGCTAATTTTTGGAATTTACAAGTCCATATGTTAATTAATAGCACATGCTGTGGTGTGCACATGTGCTACGGAGTTCCTGTACATTGTTAAACTCAACCTCAGGGAAATGCTGTTACAAAGTGAGCTCCACATACAGACAAAAATATACTGCGGACCGACTTGTACTCTGGAAAATATGATACGCACATATGTGCTTTATAACTATGTTTGTATTTTATCACAATATAAGAATGCCTAATCTGATTCTGATCAAACATGGCAGGTATGTGGGAGCTAAGGATGGGAACTTTGGTTAAATAAACATCATAGGCCAAGGTCTAATCTCCACCTTCATGCTGCTATGTAGGTATCTTGTGATACTAGGGGTACTTTTGATCTAGGTTGTTTGTTTTATATTGTTTTGTTAACACACAAAACTAGATTTACAATCAAATATTAAGAGACCAAGCACCCCCTGTGCCACCTTGAATCTAGGCCTGCCCCAAGCAGGGGCCACAGAAGCCTTGCAAGACTCTCAGGCAAGATCTACATGAATTTTGGAGCATGTTAGAGCACTGAAATTTATAGAATAAAAATACTCTGTAGTGCCATCTACTGCCACAGTTCCTGCAAATTTGGCACTGCAACTCTAACAGAGGCCATGCATATACTTGCCCGATTTCATGCTGTTTGGTGATCTCATTAATGAGAAAAGGCATCATGAAATAAAGAGCGTCATACATAGTGAAACTCAAAAGCATGAAAATTGCAAACAGAGCAACAAATCCGAACGTTTCCAGTCCAATTATTAAGATTTGTGAACCAGAGAATGTTTTTACACGAATCTGGCTTTTCTACGTCAAAATTCCATAGACGAGTTAATTTGGGCCAATTTCGCATATTTCACAATATTGCAAAAGAACTATCTTGGTCCAAATGGGCGTGGCCTACATGGTTAGAATGGGCTCACTCCACCAATCGCAACTCGGGCTAGAACGATTAGTCGAGTAACTCGAATAATTTGATTAAAAAAAATGTTTGAGGCAAATTCTGTGCCTCGAAGCTTCGTTAAATGTTGTAGTACATATGCCAGGCCTGTGTGTGGCGCTGTAAGGCCTCAGAAAAAAAAACTAAAAAACAGACGACTAGAGCATGCACTTAAGCCGTGCAGAGAGAGCCATGTAAACGCTAATCAATTTAGCACAAGCTTTCCAATGTGGCACAATAAAGCCTTTTTGTGAAAAAGAAGGTCCATGTTGATCATCTGAAAGAGCTTACTGTGCATTTAAAGGAAAGCAGTGTGTTCGTCTGTTCTTAAAAAAAGAAAACACTCTTTCATCTGCTGCCTGCTCTCGAGACTATTCGCCCGGCGGCCGGTTGCTGTCACTCTCTGCTTGGTGTGGGGGGCGTCTCAGCACTCCGCTCACACCGGCGAGTCACAGCTCCGTCCCCGACCACACTGACAAACAGTTTCTGAAAGAAGATCCTCTCAGCAAAAGTCCACTCTTTCTGCTGTATTTTGCTTAATTTTCACTTTTTTGGACAACACACAATGCTTCACAAACACGGTTACTTAAATAAAATCATAATTAAAAAAAAGTGACTGTGAGGCTGCATGATCAACCTCTAGTTGAAATGTATCTGCTGAAGCACAGAGAAAGAGGAATTAAAAAAAAAAAATTCACACAGGGACCCAGTCCACCAACCTTTAAAATAAATAAATAAACTTAGAAATGATTACATTTTACAAGTTGGGGAAATCAAAAACAGAAAGCCACATCCCATCGCAATTTCAGCAAAATGTCAAGACTTTGGCCCGATTTTGGCTGAGCTCCTGACACCGTTAAAGATCCAAAACTTGTCAAGATGTGAAAAAATAAATATTGCCCAGGAAAACAGAAAGGGATAAACTAAATTTGACAATCTGTGTGATGGCGCAGCAACACTGTGCCATTGCTTAGGGAGAACCCTGGACTGTTGATGTTGTTTCAAAATGCAAAAATACTTTTTATCCAAATAATCACCAGAATAATCGATAGAATACTCGATTACTAAAATAATCGATAGCTGCAGCCCTAATTGCAAAGATATAAGGTTTTTCTGTGTTTGACCCCCAGTGATCAAAAGTTAGAAGTTGTCTTTGTCAAAAAAATTTTATTATTTATAGCGCCACCTTACGTTTTTCACTGGCCATTTTTTGTATACGACAAGTTTTTCCTGAGATCTACCAACTCTGTAAAGTTCACATTTCAGATTCGCCTGGTTATTGCTGGCCACTGACTTTTTGTGCCTAAAAAAAAAAAGAAAAAAAAAAGCACAAAAACAATTTCAGCACAAAACCCCCTAAAAAAACAAACAAACAAAAAAAAAGAGCAATGTTTGTGGGAAGACAAACAAAATAATCAGCTGTATTTTGAGCACTATCAAATTGGCCCATGATTGAACGACTCTGCAAATATATGTGCCATAATAGCACCAACATCCCTAGTTAATGGCAGTTCCACATTGAATTATTCAAGGTCGAGACCCCTTCCAAGCCCCCCCCCCCCGACAAAAAGAAAATTGCACAAATTTTTTATTATAACAATGAGGTGCACAATCTCCTCCTACCTCCAACTTTGCCAAAAGATAATGAGGTAATTCTGCAAAAAACAGTCTAAGTTATTCACTATATACATAAAAGTGGCAAATATATACAATCTGATTCCATTCAGATGGGCAAAAAGATCTGGATTTTAAAATTATGTTGAGGGAGGTTTAACACAAAGAGAGAGAGGGTGAAACAGTAAACAAAAAGGAAACTTCACTGTTAATCTCCATGAGTTCAAAAATGATGTGACAAAGAAAAAGAAAAACTGAAGATTTTTCATGAGTTTTGTGTCTGCCATAGTGCCCTCAAGCAAAGAAGCACAGTGAGTTTCCTGCAGCAGACAGGTTAAAGTCATGCTGAGGTCACTGACACATCACTCAGATAGGAAAAAGAAAGATCTGTATTTTCAATAAAAATTATGCTGAGGCAGGTTTAACAAACATCACAGCAAGAAAGTTAACAAATGTAAGAGTTATACCACCTATTAACATCAGCCCTTCATTCACGACATGGATCCCCCAGAGGAAGGTCTGTGGGTATAAACTCCAATATCAGATCACCTGTAAAGGGATATTGGTTTGTTTGAAACACTGAGCCGCAAATACGAAGTGAGAAGATTGATGATGGTGAATACATGTAATGATCCATGAGAGTAGCAATCATAATTTTGGTTATTTTGTGATTCCTAGATTGAATCAGAACATACGACATGTAATTTAAATGACTTAAGGCAAGGCAAGTTTATTTCTATAGCACATTTCAGCAACAGGGCAATTAAAAGTGCTTTAAATATACATACAAGCAAACACTGCAGCAACACATTAAAAGAAAACAAAAGACAATTAAAAGAAGAAACAAAATAGCAGGGAAAAATTGAATATTAGCATTAAAAAAGAAAAATTGATTAACTGGATGGGATGGGCTTTAAAAATACACCTTTGTTTTTTCTTTAAAAAGAAAATTTAATGAGTTTTCAGAGGCAATAAACTCATACATACAAACAAAACACATTAAGACGCACAGGAACACAGACACACACATGAGCAACAGATCCATGTACAGGTACCAACACATACACACACTTACATGAAAATGATGAAGTCAGCTTTCATCCCACACAGCTGACTCTATTTTCCAAAATTTTTTTGTCTGTTGGGATCTGAAGGGAATCTGTACATCTTGAACCCCTTGTTATGTCTATTTGTGCATCCAAATGCACAAATTAATTTTCGGCAAATAAATAAATAAACTCAATATATAAGCAGATAGCTTAACAGCGAACGCAAGTTTGTCCCCAAGATGGCACCATGAGTCACATGACAGGTTTTTTGTCACTCATGACAAAATTTTTTGTCTCATGTCACTGCTCTCTGTATGACGGATTGTATCCCCGTGCCCCCTCCACTTTCTCCTTCTGTGCACCTTCCCAACAAGCAGGGGCGCCTGCAGCTGCAGGAGGCACAGATTTGCCAATTCCCCACACAGTAATATGAAAACCGCATTACAGTGCAAATTAATATTTTTTAAGTGCTCATCCCCCCACGTATCATGAAAAAATATCGCTGCCCAGTTCACTTGTGCCAAAAATTGCAACTGTCCCTGGTTCTAAATGACTGGAAGATGACAGTGCTTTGTATTAGGCGGACTTTTTTTTTGCACATTATATAGAATTGTAGTGAAAATTAATGTCCAGTGTGACCACAGCGGCTCCAGTTGTAAACCACAGTGTGTTTTATGAAGAAGGCTCTACTTTTGTCTGCTTTGTTGGACCACAAAATCTCCACACAGGTACAGTAACTATCTTGTAGCTTTTGCAAGTTTGAACACCAGCATTCCAAAATATGGATTATTGCAAATTGACACAAACTAAACAGCACTTTAACTGTTCACTCAAAAATATTCTTACTGAAAGCAGGAAGATCTTTGTTGTCTCAGTTGACAGTCGCATGCACTTACTTATTGACTTGTTTTCCTTCTTAAGAACACAAATCTCAAGTCCTGTTTTCAAGCTGTTGTACATTTTAGTTTTTTGTGAAAATGCAAGTAGCAGTTTTTTCAGGTTAATACAACGTGCACAGCTGAGCCGCCTGATCGATAACAGGCTAATCAGTCGATCAATAAACAGCATATCAAAGACAACTTCAAAGCAAAATCTTTGAAAACATATCCAGCGCAGGTTTGACGCCTGATTTTAAATGAAACCAGACTGACACAGATTCTGATGATTCTTCTTTAAAATGATACACTTGTTGTTTAATTCTGCTCCTTGCTGCACCTGCTGTGCACAAACAAACAAAAAACCAAAATCTTCAACTTTTAAAATGCCAAAGTCCAGTTAGAAGAACATGACGTTTTCATTTTTTTTTCTTTTGCAGAGAGTCTGATGGTTATAATTTGAAATGCATTTGGAACTGCCCCCAGCTTCTTTTCTCTCTTTCTTTCAGAAAGATGAAAAACAAACATGTGATTAAAAATCAGTCTGTGCACTCATGTCAAACAGGAGGGTTTGGAGTAGAGTAGAGACCTTTGGACATTGGTGGAGGTCTAGTTTCATTCTGTGGACAACTGGATTAGAATATGGAGACATTAACGGGAAACAGGCTTATAAAATAAACTTTGAAGTCATTATTATCTCAGCCAAGGCAGTAATGCTTTCTGCTTTCCTGTTTGTTTGTTTGTCAGCACGATTCCCGTACTATAATTTGAGTAGCGTTTGCTCCCTACTCCTTTGGATGATTTCCACTGAACTTGGTGTATGGCTGTAAGTCAACCCTGAATTGCTGTTCTAGGGTTTGTTTTGCCAAAGGTCAAGGTCATTAAGGTCAAAGGCCAAATTATTGATCTTTGTCAGTATGATGTGTACCAATTGAATACATGTGAAGGCTGATTCTGGAATTGCCTAGCGGGGAGGTCAAATTTTCACAGGTCAATAATTGAGTCGTGCCCGTAATTGTCTGTCTGTCTGATTGTTGGCCTACTTCTCCCAAGATCTTTGGCTGAATTTTTACCCAATTTGGCACGGGGACAAAGGTTGACCCAAGAATTGGCATTAATGAGTTTATTTTGGTCAAAGTCATTGGGGTCATAGTCAAGGACAGTGATTTTCAAATTAATTTTGACCAAGCTTGGCACACATAAGTAGGTGGAACTGCCCTGGCAACGTCTACCAAAAGTTAAACATTCCGGTGATCACTAGGGTTAAAAGGTCAGGTTTCCAGTATGTGGAATTGCCCTGGCAAAAATCAATAATTGGGGTCAAGAACGTGTGTCTGTTTGGCTACTCCTGCCAGGTCCTTTGACTGTTTTTTAAAAACCAAATCTGGCATAGGATAAAAGTTCAACCCTGGAATTATTATTAATGTGTTTATTGTGGTCAAGGTGATGATCAATGATTTTCAAACTGATTTGGACCAAGCCTGGCACACATACGAGTATGTAGGTGGAACTGTCCTGCAAATGTCAGTAATTCAAGTCAAGGAATAGAATGTGTGTCTATTTGTTGACCTACTCTCCCATGTCCTTTGACTGATTTCTATAAAATTTGGTATGTGGATAAAGACCAATTCAAAAGATCAAAAATGGATTTGTTTTGGTCACAATCATTGAGGTCAAGGTCTCGGACCATGATTTTCAAACTGATTTGGACCAAGTGTGGCACATATACAGTATGAAGGAGGAATTGCCCTGGCAAGCTCTAGGTCAACCAAGGTGATCACTAATGTCAAAGGTCAGATTTCCAGATGGGAATTATTTGTGTTGTCTCCCACTATATTCCCCCAAACCAGTTGACCACATCCTTAAGGCATTACACAGCGGCTTCATGACCCCTCCCACCCATTGTATGTGCGCCCTCTCTCTCTTACTCTTCTGGAAATCAGCTGTTTTTAGCGGACAGAGGGAGGTTCCTCTGTCCAGACAGGCTCACACACATGCAGCAAAGTGATCAGATGATGAGAGCTCACACATGAGCAGCAAAGTGATGAGGTGATATGAACACACACATGCAGAAGGGTGATCAGCTGTTATGAGCACATGCAGTTGATCATTCAGCTGTTAGGACAGCTCCGTGGCTCCGTGATGCACTGACTCACAGCACAAGGCATGTGGCTGGGGTGTTACAGCCATGTTGAACATAATATTACAGATACATTACCTAACCCATAAGTGGGAATGTCAATGTATCTGTAATATCATGCTCATTATGGATGTAACACCCCATTCAGCTGCATGCGCAGCTCCACAGCTCTGAGATGCTTTGATTTGAAGTGACCTACAGTGTTTTCAGTATTATTGTGCAATGTTCACGTCTAGTGCACATAATGATTGCATGCCACAGACTTTGCACATTACTATATGTCCTTTGCGCACTGCGAACAGGATGCACTGGGGTGATGTCCAACTCATTTGGGGCACAATCGGGACATGCCGGCCTGGCGTGCCTGAACCATTTCGAGATTCCCTTGAACACGATCAGAATGCTCCAAATGTGGTTAAGTTGTCATCTTAAATGGTCAGAATGCCATCAGACTGCAGTCAGACTACACTTTGACCAACTTTTGAGCTTTTTCTATCTGAACAGAACACCAGTCTATTGCAGGGCCACATACAGAGAGAGAAACACTCTCACTCTCACTTACAGCCAATTTAAAGTGTCCAATCCACTGAACCCAGATATCTTTGGAAGTGGGGGGACGCCTGAGCACCCAGAGAGAAGCGATGCAAACCTAGGTCGAATATGATGATCCACAAAGAAAAGACAAGGTGGGGAATGATCCCAGGACCATCTTGCTGTGCAGCAAGAGTGCTAACGACTAAGCTACTATGCCACCATACAAACATACTTTATATGTTTAAAAAATAAATAAATTCTGGCATATTTATAATGATAATATCCATGAAGTAGAACTCTTGGCAATATTCTTTTGTACCTGCATAAATGGTAAATGTGTTGGGGGAAGTGTAGTGACACGGACCCACAACAGGGGGCGCAAATGAACGGTCAATAGATGAGCCAAAAGGTAACAATTTAATGTTGTGAATGTGCACAACGACTATACAGACAATCTCAGAATATGATAGCAGTCAATACACAAAGGTGACATGTGGGCAGGCTTGAGGATAGAAGACGTCTGTCCTGAGAAGAGCCTGAACCACACGATTTCCGCCGCCACCGAACCTGGTGAATACTGGAGCCGCCAAGTCCCGAATTCCCAGGTGATCACTGTCCCCGACTGTCGGATCTGGTACTGCTGGTGAGGAGCACAAACAGTGAGATGTGGGTGTGTGTACACCCAGTAACAAAAACAGTCAGAAGGTGGAAAGTCACCTCCACCTCTAATCACACACTCGTGCAGCTCCTGTTAAACCACTTATCTGGTTGGAGTGTGAAGCGAAGCCGTCGCTGATCACACCAAACGCCAATCCCACAGATAAGGAAACACTTACAGGAAAACAGCTGCACAGAAGTTCAGACTATTAGTCAGTGTTTTCAGTTTAGCAGAGAATTACCTTTACAGGTAGATGATATCTCGGCAATGAGCTGTCACCCCCGGCTGTGTCCATGGCGGCAGCGCCCTCTCGTGCCTGAAGCCTGCACTTCAGGCAGGGTGCCCTCTGGTGGTGGGCCAGCAGTACCTCCTCTTCTGGCGGCCCACACAACAAAATGTCCACCAAGTGGTGACATTGCTCCATTTCAAGAACCTTGAGTACAGGCTGCTCTGGACAACCACTGTGTTGTTTATAGTAGTAGCTGTTCTGACTTTGGTCTGGATCCAGATTAAAATTTGTTGTACAGCAACAAATAGTACAAGAACCCCATTGGCCTTGGCAGGTATCTCTACTCTTTATACATAGGAGAATAACTTTATAAGTTAGGTAAAATTGTATTTTTGTTTTGAAAACTAATTTGAAATTCATGTCTTAGTGGATATGAAGTGGAGCTATATCTCACATGAGCATCGTGAGGCAGAAAAATATTTGAGAAAAGCTGCTCGGGGTGTAATTCAGACTCAAACTGAAGCGGCCTCCCTCAGTGTCATAGATTGCTCCTGAAAGAAACACAATTAAGCTCTTTGATCACCTCACTCGTGAGCAGGAAGAAGATTGATAGCACTTTGAGCTCCAAGGAGACGACTGCTGATGTTTTTTTCTCTTCATCTGAAGCAGATCAAAAAGCATATTTGTCAAAGAGACAGTGTATTAATACAACTGTCTGAACCTTCAATCAGTGTGTGCTTCAAATCAAAAATGTAAATTCCATCATACCAGGGTAGGTGGTGCCCTGTGTTTTTACCAGTGCATTGTGCAAGTCAGAGTAGCCCATTCTAATAACCTCAATGCCTGTGTCTTTAAATTTTAATTTTTTTTCCTCACACATCGTTACAACTCACAAGGACCAAGATGATTGTATTTTACTTGTTTTTAACATTCTCTTGATGATGTTAACCTGTCTCTTATGATGTGCTGCTGCCTTTCTTGACCAGGTTACCCTTGTAAAAGAGGCCTCGATCTCAGTGTGATTTTATCTGGTTAAATAAAGGTTATAATTTGTATTATTATTAGAAGTGGTTAAAGCGGTCAACTTGTGACCAGAACATCCTCAGTTCAAGTCCATGTCAGGCTGGAAAATCACTAAGGGGCTTTAGACAAGGTCCTTAAAACCCCAAGTTTCCCCCAATGTAAGGTTTAGTGTCCTGACATTGGTGTGTGAATGTGTGAATGTGAGGCATCGCTGTAAAGTGCTTTGACCATGAGTGTGCTACATTTATCATTTGTGTCCTTCCTGACAGTGTCAGTTCTACATGTGTGCTGGTCTGAATGTTCCCAAGTGGTCTCCCAGCCAAGCATAAATCAGGACCTACTTTACTTAACTTCTGAGACCTCATGGGATCACAGCTGCACAATAAAGGCCCAATCTTAGCCAGAGAAAGGAAATGGTTTGAGAGAGGAGTGAAGGAGGCATTGTATGCGAAACAGTTGAAACCCAGCCTTAACCGGGGAGGGGGTCTGAGATACACTTTGTCCCCTGGTTATAATGGGGTACTCAGGTCAAAGCAGTTTCAGTGTTTTGTTCATGGTAATGAGTCATTCACGTCATGAGGAGAGTCATCAGGAGAGCCGTCAGGAGAGCCATCAGTCCCATCATTAGGAGGGACAGCTGCCCTGTCATTAGGAGAGTGCTAACTAGAGCATAATAGGTGCTAATTAGAGCAGTTGTTTAGTAACTAGCCTATAGCAGTCTGCCTCTCAGTAGGAGGGGTCTTGTTAGATTTAAAACTCCAGCTTTTGTGGCTTCTGTTATTCTTCTCTACAAGAGTCAAGACAGAAGTCAGACTACTAGAGCAAGAATTTTAGCAGAGGAAGCTTCTGCAATTTGAAGCGAAACGTCCTCACGTCAGGCATCCCAATCCAGTCGAAGATTTAAGCTTCTCTACTATGGAAACCACCTGGACAACTGAGAGCCTTCACAGAAATAAAGGCCCAAGTTTGGACAGAAGTATGAAAGGAGCCCATTCTAATAACCTCTTTTTCCCTCTTTGCTGGGAAACAGAAACAATCCAGAATTCACATTTTAATCCCGACCAAAATCAGAATCGAATGGGCTCAAGCTCTGTTATCTTTGTTACCTAGCCTGTTAGCCTTAGATAGCTTGGTAACTTTGAGATAGGTGAGCGTGTGCTGGCTACATTTATCTTGCTCATTCTCCACCCCTTTACCCATGTATGGGTTGGCTGTGAGTTAGTGAATCAGGTACCGCCAAGATGGTGACATCCGAAAGCAACGCATTTGAGCATCGCATCCGCTATATAAAAAAAGAAAAAACAGTGCCTGATGTCACCAACAATTTGTCCGTTACAGTTTAAGATATTCATACTATGATACAACCACTGATGATCGAAAAAAGCACCTTGGAGTCAACACATGAACTGGAGCCTAACTTCTATTCTTTCCTTTCATTCTCTATCTTTCCATTTCCCGATCTCTCGCTCTCTGGCCTTTTGTCTCAGAGCAGCTCTGTGGGTGTGCATATATTATGTGTAATCCTGCTGGGCAATGAGAAAGATGGAAAGAAGCATTTTCTTCCTTTTCCTCCAGTAAATTACTATTCATTGTGTCCCTTTCTTGCTCTCTTTTCATACTGTTGTGCTTACTCACCCACAGCCGGAGTGGCCTGAATACAGATATGAGACGGGAAGCAGATGAACAGAGAAATACGCCGCAGTCACTTCTACTTTGGCCACAGAATTTCAGGGGGAATGTAATTCATCCTGCTCCATGCTCTGTGGATTTGTCCACAAGAAGCCAAACTGTTTGTACTGACTTCAGTATTACTGAATTCAAAAAAGAACCAATTACAGCCACATTACACTGCTGATTTCTGAGGTAAACAACTGGGAACATCTTTTTGTATGCATAAAAATCGATTAAGCGTTTCACCATTACCCATAACGCAATGTGTTACTCACCACAGTGCATGCTCATGAAAATATTGGAAGAGTTTGGTGCATTACATTTACTCAAAGTTGTTTTGTTCTTTACATATTTGAGTTACAGACAGTTGCAGACTGGCAACCGTTTGCTAATCTTCAAATGTGTTAGCATATCCATATTCCTACAAATATCACAATATTAGCATCGAAAATGTAAATCCACATATGTCAGTAGAGAGAAACACAAACCGGGACTCCTCCAATGATTTTGCACTTAAGTAGTGTACTGCTGCCCCACATTGCATTATGGGTAATGACAACACACTGAATGTCAGCTAACGCAACTTTACAAAATCATGTTTTGTCAAAAACAGATTGGAACAGTATGAAGTCACTTGTATGATGACTGGATAGTAAATCCTATTGCAACTTATTTGAGTAGTGACTAAGATAGCTAGCAAGCTAGCCAGCCAAACCCAGTTGCTACAGCAGCTTGCTATGCTAGCTAGCGTCACGGTTTAACAAGTAGCTCACTCAAAAGTTTGTTGTTGAACCAGTACTGTAATGTACCTTGATAATCTGTGCTTAACCCGTGCCTAAAAGAAAAAACAAAAAACTTAAGCCCCAGTCACAGCAAGATAGGACAGTCACTATTCAGTCACAGCCCCTCAAGAATAGCGGTGGCCGCTGTGATACGCTGCGTGCATTTGGCGAACAACTGCAGAAGTTTCAACAATGGTCAACTTTTGTGCTGTGTTCAGTTGTTCAAACAGAGGTGATAAAAATGAGGCAGGTCGCTCATTTTACAGGGTACCAGCAGTTATTGTGCATCAAGCAGTGGAGTGTTACAAGCTTTCTAAGCGACGCAGAGAGACCTGGCTCAGCAGAATAAGCAGAGCAGATCTGAAGGAAACTTTAAGTAGACCAAGAAGACCGCCTGTAAATGCACCGGAGGCAAAGCTCAGAGGAAGCAGCTGGCTACCAAAGCCACCCGGAAGAGCGCTCCGGCTACCGGCGGTGTGAAGAAGCCTCACTGTTACAGGCCCGGCACGGTGGTGCTGAGAGAGATCCACTGCTATCAGAAATCCACCGAGCTGCAGATCCTCAAGCTGGCCTTCCAGCGCCTGGTGAGACAAATCGTTCAGGACTTCAAGACTGATCTCCGTTTTCAGAGCTCCACAGTGATGCTCTGCAGGAGGCCATCGAGGCTGACCTGGTCGCCATTTACGGGCAGTCTGCTTGGTTCTGGCCATATTAAGCTTACGCTGTGAAACTGCCAGCCACTTCGTTACATCGTATCTCGATTCTTTCATGCGTCAGCCGCGTATTAATCCAAGATGGAGATGGTAACAGTCCTACAGCTAATCGGTCACGTGATTGAAAACCCTCTATAAGGCTCTTTCGTGATGGTCACAAAGGCACTGAGACACACACACACACACACACACACACACACAACTGTAGCAACATTACTGTTGTAGGATGGTCACATGCATATGCATATTTTTTAGTAACTCATATTATTGTTGGAGGACTGTCACATGACTAATGGACGTGTTTCTAGTAGTAATAATAATAATAATCTTAGATGCATGTTTCTGACAATAATATTTATAATAAAGAGGTACATGTTTAGAGTAATGGTGACCTGACAGATGCACATTTCTTATGATAATAATAATAATAATAATAATAATAATAATAATAATAATAATAATAATAATAATAATAATAATAATAATAATAATAATTGAGAGATCCAAGCATTTATAATAAAACTAGCTGGAGTACCTGGCGCTGCCCGGGTTAACCTGTTTTAGACATAAGCCAAATGGCAATTATTTTAATCAAAACAATTGCCCAACATTTGTTTTTGTAATGCTGATGTCTTATAAATATAATATTTAATGGGCTAAAGTTTGTCCAGCAGAACTATAAGAGGTGGTCTCCCCAAACTAAGTGGAAATACTTGGTTAAAAGATGAACACATTTGAAGTCCTTCATGCAGACTTTGTTTTGCAAACAAATTTATAACAAAATTACACACAAAAGGTAGGTTACAGTAAATGTAAATATCAATCAAAATTGAGATTGGATGTTGGTATAGTGGTAGTGGTGCATTTCACTATTTTTACATTGCAATTTTACAAACATAAACTAATGTATTCAGACAGGAAGGCAAACTGGGTTGTACAGGACAGTCAGGTGCTTAACAGTTGAGAACATAAAGTAGCTGAAGAAAGGGATTAAATAAACAGAGATGGCCAACACATATACAGGGCTGGAAATTTGAATCTGCCTGGTCATACCCACAGCCTCAGCCTAAGCATGTGGTTGTTTTGCTCAGTGTGCTGTGGCTGTGCTATGCTGATCATGTGCTGTAGAAAGGGATTAAATAAATAGAGATGGCCAACACATATACAGGGCTGGAAATTTGAATCTGCCTGGTCATACCCACAGCCGGCTATTTGGGGGGTAATTTTCAGTTCAACCTTTTAAAAAATGGTACCAGTTTGTTCCCCATGTCATAAGGATTCCGAATATATACAGTTTTTAGGGCTACATATTATAGTTTGGGAGTTTATCGCACATGGTACAACACTGTATGTTCTTACATAAATGGGTATTTTGGGGATAATTTTCAGTTCAACTTTTAAAAAAATGGTGCCAGTTTGTTCCCCATGTCATGTGGTTTCAGAATATACGTATATAGGTTTTAGGGCTACATATCATAGTTTGGGTGTTTATCCCGGACAGACAGACAGAGACAGACATAGCCCTTTATGTATATAGATGTTCAACACAAGATGTTCTTTGAAGTTATATCATCCCGTCCTGTGCACCAACTGGATAGACTCCGCCAAGTGTTTTGGCCAAAGTCATAGGTCTATGTATTGGTACCCCAACTCCCTATCCCACTGACCTGCTACTGCTACTACTACTACTACTACTACAACCCCAGTTCCAATGAAGTTGGGACATTGTGTAAAATGTAAATAAAAACAGAACACAATGATTTGAAAATCTTCTTCAACATATATTCAATTGAATACACCACAAAGATATTTAATATTCAAACTGATAGACTTTGTTGTTTTTGTGCAAATATTTGCTCATTTTGAAATGGATGCCTGCAACACATTTCAAAAAAGTTGGGACGGGACAACAAAAGACTGGGAAAGTTGATGAATGTTCAAAGAACACCTAATTGGAAACAGGTGAGTGTCGATTGTGTATAAAAGGAGCATCCCCACAAGGCTCAGCTGTTCACAAACAAAGATGGGGCGAGGATCACCACTTTGTGAACAACTGCATGAAAAAAATAGTCCAACAGTTTAAGAACAATGTTTCTCAATGTTCAATTGCAAGGAATTTAGGGATTCCATCATCTACAGTCCATAATATAATCAGAAGATTCAGAGAATCTGGAGAACTTTCTACATGTAAGCGGCAAGGTCGAAAACCAACATTGAATGCCAGTGACTTTCGATCCCTCAGGCGGCACTGCATTAAAAACTGACATCATTGTGTAAAGGATCTGACCGTGTGGGCTCAGGAACACTTCAGAAAACCATTGTCAATTAACACAGTTTGTCGCTACATCTACAAGTGCAAGTTAAAACTCTACCATGCAAAGTGAAAGCCATACATCAACAACATCCAGAAACGGTGCCCCCTTCTCTGGGCCTGAGCTCATTTGAAATGGACCGACGCAAAGTGGAAAAGTGTGCTGTGGTCTGATGAGTCCACATTTCAAATTGTTTTTGAAAATCATGGACCTCCTGTCCTCCGGACAAAAGAGGAAAAAGACCATCCAGATTGTTACCAGCGCAAAGTTCAAAAGCCAGCATCTGTGATGGTATGGGGGTGTGTTAGTGCCCATGGCATGGACAACTTACACATCTGTGATGGCACCATCAACGCTGAATGGTACATCCAGGTTTTGGAGCAACACATGCTGCCATCCAAGCAACATCTTTTTCAGGGACGTCTCTGCTTATTTCAGCAAGACAATGCCAAGCCACATTCTGCACGTGTTACAACAGCGTGGCTTCATAGTCAAAGAGTGCGGGTACTAGACTGGCCTGCCTGCAGTCCAGACCTGTCGCCCGTTGAAAATGTGTGGCGCATTATGAAGCACAAAATACAGCAACGGAGACCCCGAACTGTTGAACAACTGAAGTTGTACATCAAGCAAGAATGGGAAAGAATTCTACCTACAAACCTTCAACAGTTAATGTCCTCAGTCCCAACTTTTTTGAAATGTGTTGCAGGCATCCATTTCAAAATTAGCAAATATTTGAACAAAAACAATAAAGTTTATCAGTTTGAACATTAAATATCTTGTCTTTGTGGAGGATTTGCAAATCATTGTATTCTGTTTTTATTTACATTTTACACAACATCCCAACTTAATTGGAATTGGGGTTGTACTACTACTACTATGACTGCTGCTGCTATGTGAAGAAAATTAATTAATTTTTTTTTAATCTTATTTTCTTTTTGTTGTTTTTAGTGCAACAGACAGTTTTGGCATAAAATGTGCACTAATTTATACCCGATCAAGGACAAGAATGATGCAAAATGCTTATTCATTTTTCACTTTGTTTCATAATTCCACATCTTCCTGCAGTTAGAGTTTATGTATTAAGCAATATTACAAATGTTAATTCACCATTTTTATTCATCATTGTTTAAACAAACAGAGTATGTCTAAATTTAATGCTAAATTATTTTCTTGACTTTTTTTAAAGGATTTCTGTCTGTTCTATTTCTGTCAGTGACTCTTGCCATATCTTTAAAAGTAATAATCCAATACTATAAAAATTATCCCAATAAGGCACAACCTGCTGGAAAAACACCCATAAAGCCAGAAAGAGTTTGTTTAAACTCATTGGATTAATCGTGTTTTATGAAAATACAGTGTATTAGTTTTTTAGTAATCTTATAAACAATTGAAAATGTATTTTAAAAAGAAAACATTTTTGAGGAGAGGAAACAATTTACAAGATACAAATGCTTAAAATATTGTTTATTGGGTGGGGGAGGGGGGAAGAAAACCAGAACCATTTTACAAATAATCCATTGATAACAGTCAGCAATTCAGTTTCAGTTTCTGTGTCTTTACACACACACATACATGTCTGCATTTCTAAGAATCAAACAATGAAGATGAATAAATCAAAGTGTTCATTGTTCTTTTTACTGAAACATCACATTAATGACAGCGTGGCCTCTTGACCTGTATTGACAGCAAGTGCACAGGCGTAGTGCAGACAAAATGAGTTTGTAATCAATACTTCTCTTCAGCATGAAACACAAGGTCAATAAGAAGGGAAACTGTCACACTGCTCTTATGAATGCAATCTGTCTTTGGTTTCCTACAGCGCATCCAGAAATTATTCACAGCGAATCACTTTTTCAACATTTTATATTAAGCCTTATTCCAAAATTGAGTAAATTCATTTTTCTCTCCAAATTCTACTCACAATACCCCATAATGACAACATGAAAAGCATTTTTTTTTGCAAATTTATTACAAATAAATACAAACTTAGAAATCATATGTACATAAGTATACAGAAGCATATTGCATTCACTGGATTAAAAACAACAACTAATTAGACCAGTGATCTCATAATTACAAGAAAAGATCTCATAATTGCAAGATAATTTTTTTGGGTTGTTTGTTTTTGCTTTTTAAATTGCTTTCGTACTTCCAGTCCCTCAGTAAAGACAAGCGTTAGAATTCCCGAGTCATAATCAAAAATTGACCAATTTGTAACCACAGACACACACCACTTCTATACGTACACAAAGTGTGGACTTTCCCCTAAAATGTTCATGGATGAATGAAACTCCTCCAGCGAGGTGGGGCATGGGGCACCCAGACTAGCATGCGCCCGGTTGGGAGTGAACCCCTGTTTGCCCCTCAGTGGTCGGTGGGGCTGTGTGAGTGAAAGCTGGAAGTCTGGAGAGGAGAGAGACACGTCTCATTTTGGTGAGACGCCCTATGTTCCTCCCTGGACATTCATGCAGGAGCACCTTAGGGCAAAATCCACACTTTGTGTTTGATTACAGCGTGTTATCATTGGCTAACCTCAGCCCGCTTCTTTACTGCGAGGGACTGCAAGTACGGAAGTATATTATATATATATATATATATATATATATATATATATATATATATATATATATATATATATATATATATATATATAACAATTTAGACACCAGATCTTTTCTCGTAATTACAAGATCCTGATCTCATAATTATGAGATCTTTTCTTGTAAATTACGAGATCAGCGGTCTAATTTGTATTATTTTATTTTTTTAATCCAGTGAATGCAGTACGCTTCCTTATAAGTATTCACACCCTTTGCTCAATACTTTCTTTATGCAGATTTGGCAGCAATTACAGCCTCCTGAATATGACATGACAAGCTTGGTGCACCTGTCCTCTTTGCAGCACCTCTATGAATCCTCAAAACATTAATCAGCTGCAAATTGTGAATTATCCAGAAACTGTTCATTGAAAAATGTGAACATTGAAAAAATATGTCCTGAAACGTGAACGCAGGTCTCCCAAAATGTGAATATCATTCATGATATATACATGTTTTTCAGTTTAAGTAGTTTACAGATATCAATTTATGGATCAAATACTTCAAGAAATCTTCATCCCCCCCCCCCCCCCCCCCCCACACACACACACACATCTCCACAAAATTTTTTTTTTTTTTCCGTGGGGGGCAGGGGGTACTACAGCTGGTGAGGTGGTGAGGAATTCATAAATATGAATACGGCACCATCTAAGTAGTGCTGTTGTGACCATGTGCAGTTCACACATGTGAAACAATTTAAATTTGCTGCTGCAAGAGAAATGTGTGAAAGAGAAAAGACAAATAAGTCAGTTAGATGTCTAGTTTGGTGTATCTCAGGATCAGATATCATCCGGTCTATTTGCCTCTCGGTCGGAGGATGACGTGTAGGGATACGTGGAAGCAAAGACGACGCCAGATTCTTCATCAGAGTTATGACATTACACAGGTCTTCCATAAGATCTTCGTATCCAGTTGCAATCAAAAGGATTGATGCCTATTTGCACTGAAGTGGTGATCAAGCCTAAACATGCAAGTTGTTTTTGCTTCAATATGAACAATTTTGCTTGTGTGTGTGTGAAAAACGTTAATTTCATTTCTAATAAATTTTTTCATCTCTAATCTTACAGATAACAGGTGAAAACAGTAACAATGCTTTCAATGTATAATTGTTGTAATTATATATGGTTGTTCGATGAAACATGACAACATGTGCAGTGGTGTCAAAAGTACACACATTTGTTACTTAAGTAGAAGTATAGATACTGCAGTTCAAAAACACTCTGGTAAAAGTTGAAGTATCAACTTGACCTCTTTACTCAAGTAAAAGTGAAAAAGTATGTGCTCCAAAACCTACTTAAAGTATAAAAGTATAAAGTAACCTTTAAAAAAAAAAAGGTAGATGCCACTATATGAATTGAAAGCTTAATTTAAAAACTGATTCGTTCTACATGTGACCCAAGACCCAAAACCCCAAATTACCCCCCAACACCACCTGCACGAAAATGTTTCAATTCTAGAAGCTCTGAAATGCAATCTGGGACTATTCCAGACAATAAACTGCAGTGAGTGCAGCATCCATTTAGTGAAGGAAAAAAAAAACAAAAAAAAAAACACAACTTTCCTTATTCAAATTCATTCCAGTAGTATCCTGCTCTTACAAGGATGCAGCAGTTTTCTAGTTTGGCAGATAGTTCTGAAGGAAATCACTGAAGAAATTAACAAACTGAAAATATGGTTTGACTGAAACAAACGGTCATTAAACTTAAATAAGACAGGGATGAAATGGAGGAGTAAGAGTCACTAGGTGTTCACAGGAAACATTTATGTACGTATGTATTTATTTATGTTGTGTGGGCCGCCAGAAGAGGAGGTACTGCTGGCCCACCACCAGAGGGCGCCCTGCCTGAAGTGCGGGCTTCAGGCACGAGAGGGCGCTGCCGCCACGGACACAGCTGGGAGTGACAGCTGTCACTCATTAATTCCTGACAGCTGTCACTCATTCTTCATCATCTCACTCCATAAAACCCAGACGTCATCTCCACCTCATCGCCGAGATATCGTACTTCTTTGGAGGTAATCTTCTCTGCCAGTATTCTGTGATTTCAGGAGGTATTGTTTTGCAGCTGTCAACCAGAGGACCGGCGTGGGTCTGTTTTATGTTTTATGAAAACAGACACATTGGATGTATGTGTGTGATTGATTAGATCAGTCTTGGATGTGCTGCTAATAGAGTTTCCACAGAAGATGCATCAAAAACCACTAGAACTACTTCAAGAATGTTTCAGATTTGTTTTAAAATGTTTTTTTAGTATTACTTTACAAGTTTTAAATGTTTCTAAACCAAGAGTAAAATATAACCTGACTTTAATGTGGTTTTACCTTTTAAAATGGGCAGTACTTACTTACTCTAACCTGTGTCACCAAGCCTAGCATCCAACTTGTGCAAGGATGTAGCAAGGTCTCATCTACAGTGGCAAGTTTGACCATGATCCATGATGACCTTGTGGAGCTCTTGCAAACCCGAGGCTTTTGAAACAGTTGCAATCAAAATGCAGCCAATGTTGAACCAGTTTGAGGTCTTAGTGAGGTGACCTTGTGTTTTAAGTTTCATCTTGATAGAGATTTTTTTCAAGTTATGTTACAAATACTGATCACACAGACAGGCAGATGTGCACACCGACTTAAACAGTTCCTGGACCTTCTGCTTTGCCTTTGGTGACACATAAAACAAGAGCAATCAGAGATTTCTGACATCTATCAATCCGGATCACATCCAAAATTCAGTGGAGTCTTCCATGGCCAAATATCTATCTGTGGTGCAAATTTGGTGAGAATCTGTGAAGTAGTTTTGACAGAATCCTTATAAAAGAAGTGAACCAAGCCAGAATCTAGATCACCTCCGAAATTTAACGGAGTCTTCCATGGCCTAATATGTATCTGTGGTGCATATTTTGGGAGAATCCGTGAAGTACTTTTGATGTAATCCTTCAAAGACTATATAAACTGAAACTTGATCCAGAATCCGGATCAAGTCAAGTCATTTTATTACGTTCTTGGCGGACGTAATAATTACATAATGATTTGTCTCTCTCACGTGGAGGTTTCTGAACTACTTCTCAGCAATCATTGGACCAGTCTGCTCAAAATCTGGCAGGTGGGTTTGGCTGGGGGTGGAGCAACATATCGCCATGAACGGCCAGCAACCCTAAAAGATATTGGGGTCTGAAAAAATAATTTTTTTCCACTATGGGAGCCAGCTCAGCCAAATTTGATATGGGGATTTGGCTCGGTGTTGCTAGGTTCCTGCCTGAATTATGTCCAGATTGGGCCAGAACCCAAAAAGGTTTTTGGATCTGAATGAACCTACTTTTCCCCTCTGGCACCCAGCTCAGTCAGATTTGGTACACGGATTCGGATGGCTGTTGCCATGTACAACCCCAATTCCAATGAAGTTGGGACGTTGTGTAAAATGTAAATAAAAACAGAATACGAGGTCTATTAGAAAAGTATCCGACCTTATTATTTTTTTCAAAAACCATATGGATTTGAATCACGTGTGATTGCATCAGACAAGGTTGAACCCTCGTGCGCATGCGTGAGTTTTTCCACGCCTGTCAGTTGCGTCATTCGCCTGTGAGCAGGCTTTGAGTGAGGAGTGGTTCACCCCCTCTGCGGGTTTTCATTGTCAGGAAATGGTGGAATGATTTGGGCTTTTTTTTCCATCAGAATTTTTTCAGAAACTGTTAGAGACTGGCAGCTGGAAACCATTAGAAAAATTTATCTGGCTTTCGGTGAAAATGTTACGGGCTTGGTAGAGAATAAGGAGTGTTACTGTCGCTTTAAGGACGGCTCCCAGTGGCTGTGGGGCGCCATCGACAGGCTGAGCAACCATTTCATTTCTAAACGGATGGCTGTCTGGATCCGTGACCATCGTGTGCCATTTCTCTGGTTATCACAAGAGCTGGACATCAACCATTTTCCAGCAGATTTCACTTTTAACAAGAGATTTTGTCATGGAAAGCCGAGCGGAGGCTTCGTGCGTCACAATGGATTCGCTACTGGAGTGAGACAAAACCACCTCCATTTTGGTCTCACAGGACGGCTTTGAGATGGCGTTCAGACAGCTGTCGGTGGTTTTTCCATCAGTGATTATCCGAGAAATTGTGGATGTACCTGGACATGCCAGAACATGTCACGTGAGGCTTCAACACGGCGTTGCTTTGCGCCATGCGGCACCGCAGGTAGGAGGAGCAGTGTGGTTTTCGTCCTGGTCGCAGCACACTGGACCAGCTCTACACGCTCCATCGGGTGCTCGAGGGTTCATGGGAGTTCGCCCAACCAGTCCACATGTGTTTTGTGGATCTGGAGAAGGTGTTCCACCGTGTCCCTCGGGGCACCCTGTGGGGAGTGCTCCTGGAGTATGGGGTCCGGGGTCCTTTGCTAAGAGCTATCCGGTCCCTGTACGACCGCAGCAGGAGCTTGGTTCGCATTGGCGGTAGTAAGTCAAACCTGTTTCCAGTGCACGTTGGCTTCCGCCAGGGCTGCCCTTTGTCACTGGTTCTGTTCATTATTTTTATGGACAGAATTTCTAGGTGCAGCCAGGGTGTAGAGGGGGTCTGGTTTGGGAACCACGGAATCTGGTCTCTGCTGTTTGCGGACGATGTGGTTCTGTTGGCTTTGTCAAATCAGGACCTTCAGCGTGCACTGGGGCGGTTTGCAGCCCAGTGTGAAGCGTCCGGGATGAAAATCAGCACCTCCAAATCCGAGGCCATGGTTCTCGACCGGAAAAAGGATCGGTGCAGCATCTGCAGTGATGCGGTCACTGTATCGGACCGTCGTGGTGAAGAGAGAGCTGAGTAGGGGGGCAAAGCTCTTGATTTACCAATCGATCTACGTTCCGATCCTCACCTATGGTCATGAGATTTGGCTCATGACCGAAAGAACAAGATCGCGAGTACAAGTGGCCGAGATGAGTTTCCTCCGCAGGGTGGCTGGGCGCTCCCTTAGAGATAGGGTGAGGAGCTCGGTCACTCTGGAGGAGCTCGGAGTCGAGCCTCTGCTCCTCCACGTCGAAAGGAGTCAGTTGAGGTGGCTCGGGCATCTTTTCCGGATGCCCCCTGGACGCCTCGCTGGAGAGGTGTTCCGGGCATGTCCCACTGGGAAGAGGCCCCGGGGAAGACCCAGGACACGCTGGAGGGACTACATCTCTCGGCTGGCTCGGGAATGCCTTGGGGTTCCCTCGGAGTTGCTGGGGGAGGTGTGTGTGGATCGGGAGCTCTGGTCGGCTTTGCTTGAGCTGCTGCCCCCGCGACCCAACTCTGGATAAAGTGGAAGAAAATGGATGGATGGATGGACTGTAGATGATGGAATCCCTAAATTCCTTGCAATTGAACATTGAGAAACATTGTTCTTAAATTGTTCGACTATTTTTTTCATGCAGTTGTTCATAAAGTGGTGATCCTCGCCCCATCTTTGCTTGTGAATGGCTGAGACTTTTGGGGATGCTCCTTTTATACCAAATCATCAAATCAAATCAATTTTATTTATATAGCACCAAATCACAACAAACAGTTGCCCCAAGGCGCTTTATATTGTAAGGCAAAGCCATACAATAATTATGTAAAAACCCCAATGGTCAAAACGACCCCCTGTGAGCAAGCACTTGGCGACAGTGGGAAGGAAAAACTCCCTTTTAACAGGAAGAAACCTCCTGCAGAACCAGGCTCAGGGAGGGGCAGTCCTCTGCTGGGACTGGTTGGGGCTGAGGGAGAGAACCAGGAAAAAGACATGCTGTGGAGGGTTAGGGTTGTACGTTCCTGAATTGTTTTCAATCTGTCTATTGCTTCTATATTTTATGGTCAAATTGCCAACTATTATCAGTTTATTTGTAAATTTGGGGTGTTTATCCACAGCATCATGAGTGTCAGGCTCTGCAAACTGCAATAAATGGTAAATGGACTACATTTTTGTAGCGCTTTTCCATCACATTTTTCAGGGTGCTGCCATACAAGGCACTCAATGCAATAGGGGATTAAAGGCCTTGCCCAAGGGCCCTTAGTAATTTTCCAGTCAGGAAGGGATTTGAACCCATGATCTTCTGGACTCAAGCCCAACACCTTAACCACTAGACCATCACCTCCCCTGCACCAAACATTTCTACTTTCTACATTTTTACAAGCCACAGACTTTATAAGAATTTGTTCAGTATTCTCCAATTATGTTTTTGTAGATTTGTTTTGCTAAACCAAATCACAGGTTTGTGCGAATAACCCGAAATTACATTCTTACTTATTTATTAAGAAGGCATCAAGATTTAAACAAGTTTAATCAGCCTTTTTTTCCTGAATTGTTTGAAGAAATTCTTGAACTCTTTCCACGTTCACATACAGTGGACACAGTCCTACACACACAGGGAATGACGCGGTGTGACACAAAGTGAAGCATTATACCACAAGATGATAAGGAAAAGGCCAGATCTGAGTGGTTTGATACACACTATGAAGAATCACCAAACCTCAACAAATCCTCAAAAAGCCTCTCAGCCTTGAACCCTCATTCCTTTTCACAAGCCATTTTTTGAAGGACAAGTTGCAGATGGAGCTGCAAGCAGGGTGGTTTCAGTGCATTTAATGAATGAAGGTTTGTGCACAGATGAGGGTGAAGACGGCGAAGCGTTGGGGATGTTTTATGCCTTCACAGAGCGCTGATGGTGGCTGAGTGAACGAAGAGCACAGGTTGGTGAATGGCACATGTGAGTGCACGTAGGCGTGCTGCTGTGCGTTGTTCCATGAGTGCACAGCAGAAGTGACGCAAGTATTTTGCGAGCAGGTGTTGGCGTGTGTCACCGAGTTTGCGCGTTCCTGCTGCTTGTCTGTGCCGGATGAAAGCCGCTCGCTTTGTCCTGTGGTGCAGACAAAAGCACAATGAAGCAGCAGAGACACAAATCCACACCTGTTTGAAAACTGCACCCCATGAAACCAAAGTGAGACTACAGGACCTCAGAAACATCTCATTTTGCACCTCAGTATGATCATCATAACACCGACCTGAGGGGAGATGACAAACATCATTCATACAAGAATGTTTGTGCATCCAAACGAAAATTTAACATTATCCAACTTGTTTTAGCAACTTGTTTTTGGAGCTGAAATACAAAAAAAAAAAAAAAAAAAAAAAAAAACAGCGCATGACTTCAGTTTGGAAATTTAATTTGTCAAAGTTTGTGCAACATTTTTTACTTTCTTTTTTTAATAAAGAATCCACTAGAATTTTGTTGTACTTCTATTTTCTCAGTGTGTTTTTGTGACAAAAGAATATCTGAAAGGGCAAAAGGGAACATTTACAGACGTGAGTGAGACCAGGGGCGTCATGTACAAAGCGTGCTTATGCACAAAAACCTGGCGTGCGCCCATCTACACGTGCACATGTATCAAAAGTGACGTGAGTGTGGCAATGTGCGGTGCGTCAAGCAAAAATCCTGGCTGGTGTGCACGTGTTTCTACAGCTATTGTTCCACTGTGGACACGTAGAAGTGACGCAGGGAACCGTTAGTGGTCAGAGACACACTGAACATTTAACACACTCACGTGTTTGCAATTCGGTTATAAAAGCACTCGCAAAGTGATGCGTAAAGTAGCACCAACAGTGGCTGTGTTCGTGTTGTTAAAGCACCTTGCAAATGGTGCAATCCGATGTGAGCGTGTATTCAGGGAACGCAAGGATTTACTTGCAAATGAAGATAAGTGGCTTATAAACCAAGTTCAATTACCAAGACTACTGTGACTGGAGGTGCGCACAGAACTGTGGCCAGTCCAGAGCACAATACAGCATTTGTCTGTGCCCACACAGGTGCTGACCACGCTGGGCATCCTGGCATCAGGGGCATTCCAGCGTGAGCTAACTGATCGTTCAGGCATGCCAGTCAACCTTGTGCCGAGCCACCAGCTGTGTGGAACTCAGTCATCTGTAGTATAATTTCTTTCTGTGTTCATGTTGTCTGATGTGACGTCGTGGGGAATCCCTGCTCCAAGGGCCTATTTACATGAAATTGCATACTTACAAGGTCTGTCAATAAAGTAACGGCCCTTTTTTATTTTTTCAAAAACTATATGGATTTCATTCATATGTTTTTACGTCAGACAAGCTTGAACCCTCGTGCGCATGCGTGAGTTTTTCCACGCCTGTCGGTGACATCATTCGCCTGTGAGCACGCCTTGTGGAAGGAGTGCTCCCGCCCCCTCGTCGGATTTTCATTGTCTGGAAATGGCGGAATGATTTGGACTTTTTTCCATCAGAATTTTTTCAGAAGCTGTTAGAGACTGGCACCTGGAAACCATTTGAAAAATTTATCTGGCTTTCAGTGAAAATTTTACGGGCTTCACAGAGAATAAGGACTGTTACTACAGCTTTAAGGACGGCTTTAAGAACGCTCAGCGCGCCGCGCTCCGAGCTGCGACGACGAGGCAGAAAACACCAGATCATTTCTAAGCTGATGGCTGTGTGGATACGAGACCGTCGTGTGCACTTTCTCTGGTTATCACAAGAACTGGACATCAGCCATTTTCCGGCAGATTTCACTTTTAACAAGAGATTTTGTCATGGAAAGCCGTGCGGAGGCTTCGTGCGTAACAACCTATTCGCTGTTTGAGGAAGACAAAGAACACCTCCGTTTCGGCGTGTCATGGGACAAGTTGGGACATGCCTATCTCGGCTTTCAATGCTTATCAGTCCAGTAAATATCAGAGAAATTGTGGAGAGCTGGGCATGTCCCAACTTGTCCTTTAACACTCCGAAACGGAGGTGTCCCTTTGTCTCGTTCAAATAGCGAATCGGCCGTTATGCACAAAGCCTCTGCGCGGCCATGACAAAATCTCTTGTTAAAAGTGAAATCTGCTGGAAAATGGCTGATGTCCAGCTCTTGTGATAACCAGAGAAAGTGCACCCAACGGTCTCGTAATCACAGAGCCATCAGCTTAGAAATGATCTGGCGTTTTCTGCCTCGTCATCGCAGCTCGGAGCGCGGCGCGCCAAGCGACCTTAAAGCCATCCTTAAAGCCGTCCTTAAACCCGTCCTTAAAGCTGTCCTTAAAGCTGTAGTAACACTCCTTATTCTCTGTGAAGCCCGTAAAATTTTCACCGAAAGCCAGATAAATTTTTCAAATGGTTTCCAGGTGCCAGTCTCTAACAGCTTCTGAAAAAACTCTGATGGAAAAAAGTCCAGATCATTCCGCCATTTCCAGACAATGAAAATCTGACGAGGGTGCGGGACCACTCCTTCCACAAGGCGTGCTCACAGGCGAATGACGTCACCGACAGGCGTGGAAAAACTCACGCATGCGCACGAGGGTTCAAGCTTGTCTGACGTAAAAACATATGAATCAAATCCATATAGTTTAAAAAAAAAAAACGGACCGTTACTTTATTGACAGACCTCGTAAATAGGGTGTGGCCAGGGAGGAGTTTGGTTCCACTCAATTCCCAATTCAGTGGGATGTACAAACAGAACGTGCGTGGATTCATGCCTGCTCACACTTTCATACATCTGAATATAATTGTGCTTATGCCAGATTCAGGGTTTTGGCATACGCCAACTTTTAGTAAAAGTCCACGCAAGTCTTTATGCATAAGGCCCCAGCTATGTTGTACTGGGGAGGGCTTTGAACTACAATTCCCCCCCCCCCCCCCCCCCCCCAAACTTGTTAGTTCCAAACAGAAACAGTATTTTAACATTTCTGGTTTTGAGTTCATGAACTGGTTAGAACAAAAAACTGGTTAATAATCTTCCATGTCAGCTTTGGGGCACTGAAAAAAAACTGTATATGCCAGACCTGTATGTATATTTAATGTGAAGCAGTGTATTTGTGTATTTTTAAAAGACACAGTACTGTGTTGCTTTTAGCCTCACAGACCAAAATAATGGACTGAGCACTAACCAGCAGCTAAAGCAACAGTCCTCACATGATAATTCATACAGTGTCAACTGTTTCAAATATTAAAACACACTGAGTAAATATAAAGTCTTATTCTGACCTGTTACGTTGTTTCAGTCGGATTCATCATCACAGCCTCACAAGAACACATCCTTGTTTTGGAAGGACGTCTGTGAAATACTGACCCAAATAAATGCAGAGTTTCTAAGAGGTCCCTCCATGTTTGTCTGCTCCTGGTGCGTTTCTCAGTGCAAAACACAGAACGCCCGCGCTTTGACCCGCCAACAACAACCAACTAAGTGAACGACAGGAAGTGAACCTCACCAGGTCATTGTAAACAGAAATGTCTTCAAGAACAACAGCACAAAATAAAAAATAAAATAACAGTATTAACCGGTTACCATTATTTTAAAATAAAGATTCTTTTCCGGAACATACCAAACGTTTCTGGTTTTCATTTTCATTCTACGAACCAGTTCAAAAGCTTGGTTGTACGGCTTAGAGGCGGTAGTGGTAACAAAAAGACAGGCAGGAGGTGGGACTGAAGGTGCTGTGATTCTGTTTGGGAGTGATGAGGATGGACAGGATTAGAAATGGACATATCAGAGGGACAGATCGGATGGGACACTTTGGAGACAAAGTGAGAGAGGTGAGATATCTGGTGTCTTAATATTTTTTTAATTAAAATGCAGTTTTTCATCACTTTAAAATACATTTTTGTCTCCTTTAACAAAATTATAAAGTATTTTCATTTTTCTTTTATAACAAAATGTCAGAAAATATGTTTTTGCACTTCTTGGCTCCATCTATTTATTCAAACATTCCCAAATTTTTAAAATCCAGAAGTGGTCTAACATTTTATATTTACATTTCTAATAATCTAAATTATTATAATCAACATTCTATGTCTTGTTTAAAAAATGGCTTATTTCTTAGACCCATCTCCAAATTTCCATGTTTCTATTCCGCACCAAACCAAACATCGAGAACACGTTTATCCATCTACAAACTGAACCGCCACAGCTCTCCTGATCGTATGGACGGATGTCATATGTTTGACCTGATGCTTAACCTGCCACCAGCAGGTACAAAAAGGTAACTAAAGTCAGTAACAGACAGAGACACATGAGCACATGCGTCCTTGTGCGCTGTGCCGCATCCCTCCGCCTGTCACTTAGCATTTGACTGCAGCAGTTTAAGCCTCCATTTGCATTGATTGATTTTCTCCACTCAAGTTGGAAGCTGTCGAGGGATTAAATTTAGCTGCCATTACATGGGGCCCCTCGTCTTATTGCTCTCCCATTATCCCACTGCCGGTGCGTGCACGTGTGGATCCACCAAGCAGAAGCTCACACACATGACTTGGCACTGGACCTGGTCTCCACGCCATCAAAGTCCCTTTGATCAAATGATCCCCTCAGATTTACACACACACACACCAAAGTGTGTGGCTCCAGTCGTACACACTTTGTTGTGGGTGCAGTCTGGCATGCAGCGATTTCTTTCAATTTAATGAGGTTTTCTGTGTAGTGGGTTGCTGGTTTGAGTCCTAGCAGTGACTGGCACCCAGCAGTCAAAGCGGGTACCTGACTGATTTCAGTCAGGCCGCTCCACCTGCTCGTGCCGTGGTCCAGCAGATGCAGACACAACTTCAAAGCTCAGGAAGGGGTGTGAGACTTAACAATGTCTCCGTGTGAAACACACGTGCACGCCCAGTTGCAGCCGCTGTGCTTCAAACAGAAGTGATTTGACATTTCCTTTGGAGCTTCATTGTTAGCGACGCTGCCTCTTTTCCGGTGTGGGCTCGGCAGCTGCAGAAGTTAAAACGAACTTCCCCGGCTTCAAACCTCTGCTCCCCTCCGCTCCTTCCCTCATTTCCGGATCCCCCTGTGGGCTGCCGGAGGTCTTCTTCTGCTGTATATGTGTGTGCACATGCAAAGCCATGAATCATGCATGCATGTATTTGTAAGACATTTGTCTGTGTGCATCTCGGCTCAGCCACGAGCGCGAGGTGTGCGCCTGAGTGTGCGCTCATCTCCTCATGCTGTCAGAAGAAAATCCCTCGCTCCATTGTTTCATGAAAGCTAATGACGTGTAGCTTTGCTAAGTTAGTTACTCATGCTGGTGAAAATGAAACAGCTGTTTTACTGTAAGTCGCGGCCTGATCTGAGCGTGTGCGTGCGATGTGGGCGCCGCCGCTGCGCTGCATCTTATCACTTGCACTTTTAATCTTGCAGACTGTTGTTTTGAAGACGGACACTGGAGGATTGAGCTGCTGCTTTCTTTCATGGAGTGGGAAGAGTTTAAGCTGATGCTTCCAAACTTTAAAAGCAAAGTGATCAAAGCGTGCGTGTCCTTGTGTTAACAGACAGTGTAAAGGTTTGACATATCAAAGCTTTAGCATGCAACAGTCACAGCCGTCCATGAAAATGTGAAATGAACTGTGGAAAAGTCTGTTTCAGTTATTGGAATAATACAACAAAGACACGCACATCCAAAACACATAAAAAGGCCAAAATGATCTGCACAGCCACAGCGCTCCGACACAAAAAGCGGCTCCATTTAACAAAAACTAAATGTGTAACGTTTCGGGCACAGCCCTTCATCAGACAATCTGCTCAATGTGGCACACCTGTTGCGGGAGAAATTTTCAGTTATTGAACCATTTTAACAATGGTGGGGGGGGGAACAACTTGATCAACATTTATTTTAAGGTGGTGGCACTCCGTTTTCTAAGATCGCATGAGCTGTTGTGTCACTGCATCGCTACTAGGGGTGCCGGAAAAAAATCGATTTTCGCGATTCTTATTTATTACGATTCTGAATCAATCCAAAATGTCCAAGAATTGATTTTTAAAAAGCATTTTTTTAAACATTTTCTTGCTTACTCGCTGCGTGTACTGTTTGTAAGGCAACGGCTTCCGTACTGCAGCGTTGCCGCGAGGGGAGGGTCCGGCGTGCTTCAAACACTCATGAACTGCAGCTTACCATGGCGGATGAAGAGCTAATTCAGCCAGCACCATCTTTGCTGAAGGCAAATGTTTGAGCGCATTTTGGATTTTATTATTTGCTGCGTAAGAAGGAGCTTGACATGACTTATGCAGTGTGTAAAATCTGCAAAATGAAAGTCAAGTACTTCAGAAACACTTCAAATCCACAAGCCCACATGCTACACCATCACCCGGAGTTAAAAGAAGCGGAGCAGTGGTATCTGCCGACTACTGACCAGTGCTTCGCTAAACTGCCACCCAACTCTGAACGAGCAAAGCAGATAAGTAAATTTACATCTAGAATTACTTGATTAACCTTGTAAAGCTGCATTTTCTTAAACATAAACATTTTTAAGTAATGTAACTATTTCTCAGAGCTGTTTGAATCGAAAATTCTGAATCGAATCGTCACCCCAAGAATCGGAATCGAATTTTTTTTTTTTTTTGGTGTGTGTGGGGTTTGGATCATTTGTCTATAAAAGAATCCTTAATGCTGTTGGATGGAGCAGTAAGAAACAGAGTAAGATGAAAACATCCACTGCAAGTGTTCGGCTGCATAAACGGTGACACTGTGGAGATAAATGTGTATTTTACCTCACTAAATGTAAATGCAGTTTTACAAGATGACTGATTATACAGATAACTACTTACCTTAGCCTAGCTGTCCTCCCATTGTGCTGCTGTCCCCTGAGTAATTACAAGTTGACTGCTAAACTGGTGACACTAAAATGGTGCATTGCATTTGTGCACGGAGGTCAGAATTCCATAGTGCCCCCCCCCCCCCACACACACACACCGGAAGGTGGAAATCCAACTTCTCAACTCTTTAAAGCCGACGTACCCCAATTTCACAATACAAGATGGCTGCTCCAAGCATTAACAGTTGTGAAAGTTGTGTTTTAGTTTTATTGTTTGCAGTTTTGTCTTTTGTGTCCAAATTAATAACTTTGCATACAGTACTGCCCTGCTGCTGTCTGTAGACATGTTGCTATGGTATTTTTATGCATGAAATGCTGACAACACCATGCAACAAACAGGGTAGTAACTTAAAACACAAATATAATTTCTACACAATTTGTCATCTTCCATGAGGTCTCTTTGGTGGATTTTTTTAAATTTATTTATTTATTTTTTTGCATATTTCTGTAGCACTCAGCTTATTTTCTGACTTGCAGCATTGTGTGGAAACTGCAATATCATTCCCAGTTGTGATTTACAACTTCTGAGATAAATGGAAAAAGACATAAGGCCCAGATTCTCCTCAACAGTTGACTTGTAATTACTCAGTGTAGTGAAGCCTCGTGTAGCAGCAGAGTTCTGATTGGTCGTCACATGTCTGGGATTTTCCACCTTCCTACTGCATGGAACACACCTTTGGGAATAGCAGCAGGTGCTGAAGTTAGTGGCAATAGCTCCAGTGGCATTGGCACTAGTTTGAACTCTAGGCAATAAATGATAACTTGAGATATGCACCAGAGGAGCTGAGCTTTGCAGTTGCTGGTTTGTGTGATTTTTCTTGCTGAGGTGAGATGCCTTTGATGTTTGGGGCTATTTTTACCACCTGTTAATGACCCTCATAATCACTGACCTTAACACGTGTCATGCCAAGTTGTGATGTTGCTCAGCAGGAAGCTTTTCATTGCACTGTTGTGGATGGCTGTGATGATTTGTCGAGGTAATGTGAGTTTTAGTTTCCTAAGGAGTGATAGGAATTCTGGGCCTTTTTACCTAAACAGTCACAACAAAAAAAAAACCTCTGTGGCATTAATCTGCAACAATCAACCTAGACTGCATTGCATAAACATGGTATTTTTTGCAGTCAACTGAACCTCTGCTTTACTTTCATGCAGTGAAAACACTCCCTTTGCATAACATGGAAACCTCGCTTTATTTCTACATGCTTTACCATATGATTTCTATAGTGTTACTTTCAGTTTTAGGACAGTTTCAGGAAAATAAAAGTTGTGATCCTTGCAGTGGAAAACGACGCCAGTAGTTAGTGAGTCATGCCGAGAACCTTGCCGAAGTTTATCCAGTTCTGGAAAGGTATAGTCATGAAGACTTTGAGAAGTGGCAGCGGGTGAATACGTAGGACGGCTTGGAAGGGATCACAGTGAGAAAGCTGTGGTGTGGACACAGGAACCTGAAAGAGTTATAAAACCTTCATGTTAGTGATGTCTATTCGTACCTGCTTGTTGACTGCGGTTCACCAAATGAAAGAATGAAGAAACACAAATGTGATGATGGCTGTCAAATGTTCCCTGACTGTCATGTTGAACTCATAGAACTTGGAAGTTTCGAAACCTATGATGCTTGTGAAGCCATGTAAAGCCCGAGCATCATGAAAATTCATTAAGGTATATCTTCTATTATACATTCCAAATCTAAGATGGAACTCTACTAGTGTTTACAAAAGTACATCTAAGTATCTTAAAAGGAGCAGAGTCACAGCGGTGTTTTTCTGTATCTGTTAGCTGTTTAATCTACGCAGTTAGATTGATCTAGTTATCTAGATTACGATTTGTTTCCCAGTGTAATCTTTACGTGCCTTAACTAAAGCACTCCTTCTGCTGAATCACCTCTAAATTATTTACACATTATTCACTTTGCGTGTTTTTAGGAATCCGCTAGCTTAGCGTAGCTACTAGCTCTTAGCCGATTTAGCATGGCGGCTTCTCCTGTCTCTCCCGCACTTTTCTGCTCTGGGTGTGAAATGTTTAGTTATTCCTCGGCCTCCTTTAGCAGTAACGGTACTTGTAATAAGTGTAACCTATTCATAGCTTTGGAGGCCAGGCTGGGCGAATTGGAGACTCGGCTCCGCACCGTGGAAAATTCTACAGCTAGCCAGGCCCCTGTAGTCGGTGCGGACCAAGGTAGCTTAGCCGCCGTTAGTTTCCCTCTGGCAGATCCCGAGCAGCCGGGAAAGCAGGCTGACTGGGTGACTGTGAGGAGGAAGCGTAGTTCTAAACAGAAGCCCCGTGTACACCGCCAACCCGTTCACATTTCTAACCGTTTTTCCCCACTCGGCGACACACCCGCTGAGGATCAAACTCTGGTTATTGGCGACTCTGTTTTGAGAAATGTGAAGTTAGCGACACCAGCAACCATAGTCAATTGTCTTCCGGGGGCCAGAGCAGGCGACATTGAAGGAAATTTGAAACTGCTGGCTAAGGCTAAGCGTAAATTTGGTAAGATTGTAATTCACGTCGGCAGTAATGACACCCGGTTACGCCAATCGGAGGTCACTAAAATTAACATTAAATCGGTGTGTAACTTTGCAAAAACAATGTCGGACTCTGTAGTTTTCTCTGGGCCCCTCCCCAATCGGACCGGGAGTGACATGTTTAGCCGCATGTTCTCCTTGAATTGCTGGCTGTCTGAGTGGTGTCCAAAAAATGAGGTGGGCTTCATAGATAATTGGCAAAGCTTCTGGGGAAAACCTGGTCTTGTTAGGAGAGACGGCATCCATCCCACTTTGGATGGAGCAGCTCTCATTTCTAGAAATCTGGCCAATTTTCTTAAATCCTCCAAACCGTGACTATCCAGGGTTGGGACCAGGAAGCAGAGTTGTAGTCTTACACACCTCTCTGCAGCTTCTCTCCCCCTGCCATCCCCTCATTACCCCATCCCCGTAGAGACGGTGCCTGCTCCCAGACCACCAATAACCAGCAAAAATCTATTTAAGCATAAAAATTGGAAAAGAAAAAATAATATAGCACCTTCAATTGCACTACAGACTAAAACAGTTAAATGTGGTCTATTAAACATTAGGTCTCTCTCTTCTAAGTCCCTGTTGGTAAATGATATAATAATTGATCAACATATTGATTTATTCTGCCTTACAGAAACCTGGTTACAGCAAGATGAATATGTTAGTTTAAATGAGTCAACACCCCCGAGTCACACTAACTGTCAGAATGCTCGTAGCACGGGCCGGGGCGGAGGATTAGCAGCAATCTTCCATTCCAGCTTATTAATTAATCAAAAACCCAGACAGAGCTTTAATTCATTTGAAAGCTTGACTCTTAGTCTTGTCCATCCAAATTGGAAGTCCCAAAAACCAGTTTTATTTGTTATTGTCTATCGTCCACCTGGTCGTTACTGTGAGTTTCTCTGTGAATTTTCAGACCTTTTGTCTGACTTAGTGCTTAGCTCAGATAAGATAATTATAGTGGGCGATTTTAACATCCACACAGATGCTGAGAATGACAGCCTCAACACTGCATTTAATCTTTTATTAGACTCTATTGGCTTTGCTCAAAAAGTAAATGAGTCCACCCACCACTTTAATCATATCTTAGATCTTGTTCTGACTTATGGTATGGAAATAGAAGACTTAACAGTATTCCCTGAAAACTCCCTTCTGTCTGATCATTTCTTAATAACATTTACATTTACTCTGATGGACTACCCAGCAGTGGGGAATAAGTTTCATTACACTAGAAGTCTTTCAGAAAGCGCTGTAACTAGGTTTAAGGATATGATTCCTTCTTTGTGTTCTCTAATGCCATATACCAACACAGTGCAGAGTAGCTACCTAAACTCTGTAAGTGAGATAGAGTATCTCATCAATAGTTTTACATCCTCATTGAAGACAACTTTGGATGCTGTAGCTCCTCTGAAAAAGAGAGCTTTAAATCAGAAGTGCCTGACTCCGTGGTATAACTCACAAACTCGTAGCTTAAAGCAGATAACCCGTACGTTGGAGAGGAAATGGCGTCTCACTAATTTAGAAGATCTTCACTTAGCCTGGAAAAAGAGTCTGTTGCTCTATAAAAAAGCCCTCCGTAAAGCTAGGACATCTTTCTACTCATCACTAATTGAAGAAAATAAGAACAACCCCAGGTTTCTTTTCAGCACTGTAGCCAGGCTGACAAAGAGTCAGAGCTCTATTGAGCTGAGTATTCCATTAACTTTAACTAGTAATGATTTCATGACTTTCTTTGCTAACAAAATTATAACTATTAGAGAAAAAATTACTCATAACCATCCCAAAGCCGTATCGTTATCTTTGGCTGCTTTCAGTGATGCCGGTATTTGGTTAGACTCTTTCTCTCCGATTGTTCTGTCTGAGTTATTTTCATTAGTTACTTCATCCAAACCATCAACATGTTTATTAGACCCCATTCCTACCAGGCTGCTCAAGGAAGCCCTACCATTATTTAATGCTTCGATCTTAAATATGATCAATCTATCTTTGTTAGTTGGCTATGTACCACAGGCTTTTAAGGTGGCAGTAATTAAACCATTACTTAAAAAGCCATCACTTGACCCAGCTATCTTAGCTAATTATAAGCCAATCTCCAACCTTCCTTTTCTCTCAAAAATTCTTGAAAGGGTAGTTGTAAAACAGCTAACTGATCATCTGCAGAGGAATGGTCTATTTGAAGAGTTTCAGTCAGGTTTTAGAATTCATCATAGTACAGAAACAGCATTAGTGAAGGTTACAAATGATCTTATGGCCTCGGACAGTGGACTCATCTCTGTGCTTGTTCTGTTAGACCTCAGTGCTGCTTTTGATACTGTTGACCATAAAATTTTATTACAGAGATTAGAGCATGCCATAGGTATTAAAGGCACTGCGCTGCGGTGGTTTGAATCATATTTGTCTAATAGATTACAATTTGTTCATGTAAATGGGGAATCTTCTTCATAGACTAAAGTTAATTATGGAGTTCCACAAGGTTCTGTGCTAGGACCAATTTTATTCACTTTATACATGCTTCCCTTAGGCAGTATTATTAGACGGTATTGCTTAAATTTTCATTGTTACGCAGATGATACCCAGCTTTATCTATCCATGAAGCCAGAGGACACACACCAATTAGCTAAACTGCAGGATTGTCTTACAGACATAAAGACATGGATGACCTCTAATTTCCTGCTTTTAAACTCAGATAAAACTGAAGTTATTGTACTTGGCCCCACAAATCTTAGAAACATGGTGTCTAACCAGATCCTTACTCTGGATGGCATTACCCTGACCTCTAGTAATACTGTGAGAAATCTTGGAGTCATTTTTGATCAGGATATGTCATTCAAAGCCCATATTAAACAAATATGTAGGACTGCTTTTTTGCATTTACGCAATATCTCTAAAATCAGAAAGGTCTTGTCTCAGAGTGATGCTGAAAAACTAATTCATGCATTTATTTCCTCTAGGCTGGACTATTGTAATTCATTATTATCAGGTTGTCCTAAAAGTTCCCTAAAAAGCCTTCAGTTAATTCAAAATGCTGCAGCTAGAGTACTAACGGGGACTAGAAGGAGAGAGCATATCTCACCCATATTGGCCTCTCTTCATTGGCTTCCTGTTAATTCTAGAATAGAATTTAAAATTCTTCTTCTTACTTATAAGGTTTTGAATAATCAGGTCCCATCTTATCTTAGGGACCTCGTAGTACCATATCACCCCAATAGAGCGCTTCGCTCTCAGACTGCAGGCTTACTTGTAGTTCCTAGGGTTTGTAAGAGTAGAATGGGAGGCAGAGCCTTCAGCTTTCAGGCTCCTCTCCTGTGGAACCAGCTCCCAATTCAGATCAGGGAGACAGACACCCTCTCTACTTTTAAGATTAGGCTTAAAACTTTCCTTTTTGCTAAAGCTTATAGTTAGGGCTGGATCAGGTGACCCTGAACCATCCCTTAGTTATGCTGCTATAGACGTAGACTGCTGGGGGGTTCCCATGATGCACTTTCTCTTTTTGCTCTGTATGCACCACTCTGCATTTAATCATTAGTGATCGATCTCTGCTCCCCTCCACAGCATGTCTTTTTCCTGGTTCTCTCCCTCAGCCCCAACCAGTCCCAGCAGAAGACTGCCCCTCCCTGAGCCTGGTTCTGCTGGAGGTTTCTTCTTGTTAAAAGGGAGTTTTTCCTTCCCACTGTAGCCAAGTGCTTGCTCACAGGGGGTCGTTTTGACCGTTGGGGTTTTACATAATTATTGTATGGCCTTGCCTTACAATATAAAGCGCCTTGGGGCAACTGTTTGTTGTGATTTGGCGCTATATAAAAAATTGATTGATTGATTGATTGATTGACTTATGTGCCTGGTCTTGAGAACCAGGGATGATATTCTATGTGGTACCTGTTGTGTTGCAGAGCATGCATTTATTATATAGTTTGTCCAATCTGGTTTAGACTTATTTGATGTGTTAAAGCTTGCTTTCTGACCACTGGGTGGGTTACAACACAACCGAATGCAGCTGGTTGCAAATCTTGACAAAATCGTTCATTAATAAAAACATGCCTCCTACATCGGTTCATAGGCAACTACATGTATATGCGATATGGGGACTTCTGAATAATCTGGAACTTTTCCATTTAAATTCTAGAGTCCTACTGATGTATTGCCAGGCCAATAATATTAATACAATAACATGTTTTTGGAGGGTGGTATGCATTTTCACAGGCCTGGTGTCCATGCCCAGTTAAAGTGATAAAGTGACCGATATTTGCCCTTGTCTAACTCAGGCGAATAGCTGTCATCATTACCTGCCACATTGCCCCATGTAATGTGGAGTTGCGTCAGGAAGGGCATCCGGCGTAAAACCTGTGCCAGTTCAACATGCAGATCCACCTTGGATTTGCTGTGGCAACTCCGAGTGCAAACAAGGGAGCAGCCGAAGGGACTTACTTTTACTTTGAATGTTGCAAATTGTTTCATTATGTTTGTCCAGCAATGGGCGCTCCAGTGGCATGTGCCATGGTGTGTAGCAGAGCTGGGACCCCATCACCCCTTGGTCACATTAGGCCAGCTGCCATTCGTTTTTAATCAGAGTGGGTGTTTAACATCAATGAGACAACTGGTCATTTTTTTATGCAAACGTTGAGTGACACAAGAGCAACTGTCGGTTTGAGTGAAGGCAGTGTGATACATAGTACATTGGTTATGTTTCTATTTATAAACTTCATGTTTTAACATGTTTTCCGGATGCCTCCTGGACGCCTCACTGGAGAGGTGTTCCGGGCACGTCCCATTGGGAGGAGGCCCCGGGGAAGACCCAGGACATGCTGGAGGGACTACATCTCTCGGCTGGCTTGGGAACGCCTTGGGGTTCTCCCGGAGGAGCTGGGGGAGGTGTGTGTGGATCGGGAGGTCTGGGCGGCTTTGCTTGAGCTGCTGCCCCCGCGACCCGTCTCTGGATAAAGCGGAAGAAAATAGATGGATGGATGGATGTTTTAACTTTAAACCATCAAGCCTCAATTACTTTTCTTTGTCATAAGGGTTTGCTAACAAAATGTTAGGAATTGTTGCCATTTTTATATGCATAGGCAGATATATCAGTATTGGAATTGTTCTTACTCCCTAATATCACTATCGGTATGAGCCAGGAAAAACTTCCATATCGGTCGGGCTCTACTAAATTCCACTGGTGAGCTGAGCAGGCCTGTGCTTTGTCTTCATGTTTCCCAAAGTTAAATATCAAAAGTTTCCCTTTTCTGACTGGTTCTTGTCTTGGTGCACAACATTGATAGTGAAGGTGTAACAGATTTACAGGTCTGTTAGGAGACCTGGGGCAGACTGACGACATGCTGCAGGGATTTTAGCTCTCACTTCATCTGAGAGCATCCGATCATCCCCCAGGAAAAGCTGAAGGCAGGACACATGTTGGTTCTCAGCAATTGTTGACTAAACTCATTCATTCCAAAAAGGAAAAACAAAAAGTTGTTTTCTAAAACAGTGCATTCATTTTGAGGTGTTTGGTGTGGATACATTATCACTGAAATGGAAATGAGACTTAAATGAAATAGAAAGAATGGTCAGACGGTTCAAAGAACCTCAGAGCAGCTGGGAAGCTCACCTTAGATGTTCTTATCACCTGCCTGATCTTGACATTCTGACTGTATCGCTGAAATCCTGCAGGATTAACTTGGCAGAAGGGCAACCAGAATTGTCACAAAAGATCTGAATTACATCTGACGTGCTTTTATCGAGCTATTTTCATGCCGTTGTTGAAATAAAAAATGAATAGCTCGGCACGTTTTGGCACTGATGCACTAATTGTGGTTTTGAGCATTTTATCAAAATGTCAACAAGCCTATGGGGAGTGTCAGAGTGGCAAAACACACGCTGACTGAGGAGAGAGCCTCGCCTGACCTTTACAATTCCCATTCTTCCTGAAAACTTCAATCCACCTGTGTAATGAGCTTGCTAAGAAAGGGCTTGCATGCCCTTGAAGCCAGAATGACAACTGGTGAGAACAGGTGACTCCATCCAAACTCTGACTTGACCTTTTAATGGATGTTAATTGAGAAACTCTAAGTTTTTGCACATTCTCTAGAGGTATTTTTTTTTTTTTCTTCATGTCACATTTGACACCACAAGCACCATCTCAAAGTCATGCTTCTTTCAGCAGAAACTCACTGCAGACACAGCTTTATTATACCACTGAAGGCATGCACCAGATTACAATAAACCTAACAATCCTGATGTACCATAGGTCATCTTGTACTAGGAAGTGTCAAATATCCACCACAGAGATCCATTTCGTGGCAGTGAGAATATGGACAATATATTTCCAAGATGCAATATTCAAACTGTTCACATTTATCAAAATGAATAAAAAAATACATAAATAATGCATGACAACAACGTATTGAACAAGAAAGAGCATGGCTATGCAGTCAAAACTGTGGATTCAAATGAAGAAAGTCACGAACATAAGATCAGTGATGCTGCTGGCTTACCTTCTTTAAACATTCATTCATTAATTTCAGGTCAGTCACGCTGGATGCAGACTAAGCAGCTCATCCCACTTCCAGGCTGAGAATAGGGAAGTGTGAGATGAGCTGTTTAGTCTGCAGCCAAGGCCTTCTGTCTTCTCCTGATGAATCCATAGATATTCCCAAACCAGATCGGAAATATAATCCCTCTAAAATCACAAAGGATAAAGTATGACCTGGTCCCAAATGAGACTACACCCTTTTTAAAGATCAAATTTGAGGAAAACATTCAATAAAAGCTTCTTTCAAGAGAATACCCAGTTACCCCAGTCAGAAGCAAATCCAAAAAAGCTGATTTCGATTGTTAAGAAGTGAAGGTGCTGGTAAATTGACCTCATATTTTTCTGATCAATATATGCTTTTGATGATCTATCTAGGCTTCTTCATGGTTGAAATACGTCACTTAGATGAATGGCAATATCTACAAGACTTTCTACCTGACATTCAGGTGTTTTATTCATAAAGTTTACTGCACTTCTAAGCACTGTAGGTACAGTGTAGGCATTGTAGGTTCTGGAGTTACAAAAACAGTAATGAAAAATTCTTTGCATTATTTTACAGTTTTAAGTCAAGATACAAACAAGTTTGAGGAAGATATGGATTTGCCTCAAACTGGGGTACCACTGTAGCACAACACCTAACATTGTTGCCTGCAGGCAAAAAATTCCAGGGTTCAGACTTGACCCATGTCCTAATCTTCTTGGAAACCCGACGTTGCACCAGTAAGGGTGCCTGGTGCCAAATCAACGCGCAGATATAAATCAAAATGCGCTGGTGCCAAACAACACCACATCCACGGCACCACAGAACTAGACCTTCTGGACTGCAACCACCCTGGTAGTCAACCGATCCATCCATAAATATGTGAGCGTGGGCATCCCCTCGGCTCTTAGACGCCTATGTACTGTATCATGTGCACAGAAACATACCACATGTTCAAAATGGTGTAGCTGATAATGACACTTCTCATTTGAATCTTCCTAAGTAACCACTTGTGTGCTGCAAAATCTTTCGATTGGTACCTGAAGATCCTCCAGTGCTCTTTGGTCCTTCCAAGCAGTTTGCAATAAAACCAGTGGACTAATTGTTGCAGGGTCTCATTAACAGTTATTGCAATGTCTTTCTTTCTGCACACATTATTTGTGGCCAAGACGTGCGGTAAATATTGTCTAATTGCACTGGATCTCATATCCGTATCTCAAACGTACCACAATAAATCGCAGTACTGTACTGAAGACGGAACACTATTCCGTTGAAGAGCTGATCAGGGTGCCTTTGGTTGGAGGGCATCTTCCTCCACCCTGCTGTTAACATGTTGAACTCGCAGGCATGCAGAATACAAAAGGACAGAAATGTCAGTGAGCGCTGCAGGCAGTAGTTTTTCTTCAGAACATAGCCGAGGGTCCGCGCTAATGCGAAGACTGGATTGATCCGACTGGCCCCTCTGAGTGGGGATGAAAATTATCACCGCTCTGAAATGAGCCCTCGCATATCTGTGACATTTCTACCAGATACCCTCACTTTTTGTCTTTCTTTCTCTTGCACTCTTTTTGTACCATTGGCCTTTTCTGAGATTTTGTACTCTCAGCTACTTCACGTGTTCCTCCGTCCTGCCTCTTTCCACCAGTCTTTTTTCACTCTTTCTCCAAACCTATGACATTTTGCTTTTTTTTTTTTTTGTCATCCATCATTTTCTTCTTACATTCACATCTCATTTAATAGTTATCTTTTTTTTTTTTTTTTTTGGGCTACCCTGCCTTTTTGGATGGCACACTTTGCAAGCTGAGCATTTCCACCCCCGTGGCTCCTCTCGGCCGTCACTCCCTCCCTTCATCTTGATCTATTTTATCTCTTACAGTTCTCTGTCATTCCTTCATTCTCTCCCAGCAGCTTTGCTTTGTTTAGCACCCAGCAGACACGTCTGCTGACAAAGGTGAGTGAGAGCATATTTAAAATGTCACTGGCAAAGTGACAAAAGGTCGAATCGAAAGTAAGAGACTCCCAGCACAGTTTGGACTGACTGCTAAGCAGGCATCTGCGGACACATGCGTATGCAAGTGGGCGTCTGCATCTGCCTAAGAGTATGTGCATTTGAGAGGGAACACAGCAGGTGCCATTGGCTGCATGCATATATGCATTCTGTTCCTGCAGCTCTGAATGCTGCATTATTTGTCTCTGTGTTAGCATGTTTATGCTATTGGCATTCTCAATCCTGAGCGCTGCTCACTGCCTGAGTTGAGACCTTGAGCAGCTCTCAGGATGATGAGCAAGCTTCCAAACAACAACAATACAAAAGCCAAACACATCCACACATTGTTGCACTGATGGAGTAAGACTGTATGTTGACCCGAAAGATGCCAATTTAAACCCCAGCAGCTGTGGACTGACTTCAGATCTGATGAGCTGCTTCGAAAGCAGTTGATGGCAGCCAGATGTACATCATGCAGCAATGAGTCCTTCCATAAATGTCTGTATGAAGGACAAGTAAATTTATAAACACAACCAAAGTTAAAACATGCAAATATATTAGACAAGTTATACTGTATCAGAAATTGACCATAGACAGCGATTCCTTTGACATGCATTGTCAAAGAGCACACTGACAGATTTAGGAAATTTCAACAGATACAAAATTTTGATAACCTTTGGTGTTAGCTTTTGTCCTGTACAAATCTTTTTTTGTCATTTGTTAAATGCACTCTATATCACCTGAAGTCCAGGGAGTCCATTAGAAAGTTTTGTGCGTGCTCAAAACTTTGACCAGACTTCAAACGAAGAGCTTCCCTGCTGGTTGCAGGTTTGTTTGCCATTTTGTCTTGTATTTTTATTTTAGCTCGCCAGTGGATGTTATCTTTATCCATGCGTTATCTGTTCATCTTCTGTTCATGTCTGGAAGCACTGCACTGGTTCCCCACTCATTCCATCAGAACTCCAAATCCACTGGATTACGCAATTTTTGCCACCAGTCTGTTCAGGATCACCATAGCAGATCGGAGCCACATTGGGATTTGGCATAAGTTTTACACTCGATGTCCTTCCTTGATGCAACTTCAGCTTTACTGGGAGAAACCGACACAGTACCTTGGTCTTACAAAAGGTCTCCCATCTAAGTACTAAGAAGGTCCCACTCTGGTGAGCTTCTACAGACTGACGGCAATAGGCTTACACAGATCAGACTGGCTGGCTTTTGGTTATAGAAGCAAAGATTATAATGACTTTGAAGGCAGAAGGGAGGAAGGATTATAGTCGAGCAGGAGTTGAACATGACACAGTTGATCTTAAGAGAAGGTACATGTTGTTCAGAAGGGTGAGGCAATTCCCTACGTTGCCCCAGCCACTTGATGGGGTTTAGGTCACCAAATCTGAAAGGAAGTGTACCATGAATCATCAAGTGCATTCACACAATCCATCCCAGAAAAGCTGATGGAAGCTCTGGGTAGAGTCCTGTTTTCTGTGAAGGGAAGCAATGGCTTTCCCAGAGAGAATGGCTCATGTCCTGGAAAGTATTGTGATTTCAGCAGCATCTGACAGAGATGGTGTAAATCTCGTACCATGGTGTACCCATATGTGATTCATTGAGTGGAGTAGAGCATTTCTTAACCCTTGTTAAATGTCTTGTCTGTCTGCCTTACTCATTGCAATGAGTTCATCATTAGGCACATGGACTGTTTGGCATTTCAGAAATAAAGACTTGCATTCTTTTACTTTTAATGTGTCTCTGTCTGAAACTCCTCAATCTAAATATCCCTACAGAAAGACAAGTCGATATTGTAAGTAGTTATGTTAGTATTAACTTTTCATTTTATCTTGTTCACATTTGCTGTTTTTTCTTCGGAAAAATGTATTAAACAATTCCTGTAAAAATACACAAACATGTATTTAATGTCATTTTTAATGATAGTAATACGAGTGAAGTGACACGCAGCAGCGTGAAGCTCGCTCATAGTACAGGGAATCCCAAACAGGAAGTACAAATTTTGAGTCCACAGTGAAACAGGAAATGTCCAACACTTCCTGGATTGACACTTCCTGGATTGACAGATCTCATGGAATCTTGTGGGAATACAATGAGAAGTTCACACTGAAACAGGAAGTGCCATATTTTGAGTCCACAGTGAAACAGGAAATGTCAAATGTTGAACACTTCCTGGCATGGGTGGAGCTAGAGTGGAGGCCAGGGTTGTGCTGGACTCCCCTGAAATCTGATTGGACCCAGATGATTGACATGTCACGGCACCACACGTCTGGTTGAAAAGAGCTTCATTTTGAAATCAGTGACACATATTGACTGCTAGGCCCCTCCATTACAGTAGCTGGTGCACCACAAAAAGTTCTAATCCACCTTTAGTAGAAGAAGAAAAATGTTTGACTCACAGACTCCAAAAGACACCAAAGTTATATTGTTAAGTAAACGACCATATTTTATGACAGAAATGAGGTCCAGGTTGTTAAAAGTTGCATTTCTCCTTTAATTTGGGTTGCCATATATATATATATATATATATATATATATATATATATATATATATATATATATATATATATATATATATATATATATATATATATATATATATATATATATATATATATATATATATATATATATATATGTATATGTGTGTGTGTGTGTGTGTGTGTTTTTTCCCTGTAATTTTTAATCGAGTAGGCAGCTGTTGATTCATGAGACATAACGTTAAGATGCCCAGGCTGAAAGAAATACAGCTAATTTACTCCTCCTCTGTTTTGTATAAAACCTGTTTAACCTTTTAATGTTGCTGTCTGAGTGACACACCAGTGACACAACTTTAGATAAATAAATCTAAAGTTATCTTCCTTAAACTAAAACTGAAAGCAAATCTCTACAACTTGATTTAAATGAATTAAAAATATAAAATCCAGCTTCCTGATAAAGTGGTGCTGAGGAGGATTTTATTAAAAAGAAGACCTGACAGTTCAGCTACAATTTGACAGAAAGTACATCTGAAATGCAAGCCTAGATTTGATGTTTTGGTGAAAAACTTTAGTATTTCTTTATAATTCTTTCTTATTTTTTTGTATTTCTTGTATTTGAAATGGCATGAACAAAATAAAATGTGTGAAATACCAAGTCTTCTAATACTTTTGGAAGACACAGTATCCTAACCTTATGATGAGTGCAAAATGAGTGTGGTATTATTACTGTTGTGAAAAGTGTAGGAACACGGACCCACAACAGGGGGCGCAAATGAACGGACAATGGAATAAGCCAAATATAACAATTTAATGTTGTGAATGTGCACAACAGAGCAACAGACAACACAATTGAGATCAACAGTCAAATAAGTTACGGTGATGTGTGAGCAGGCTCGAGAATAGGAGACGCCCGTCCAGAAAAGAGCCGGATCACCCGGAACACCCAGCAAACAGTTCAACATAAAGGTGGAAAGCACCTCCACCTCTCAATCACAATGCACACGGAGCTTGTACAGATCCTGAAGTCACACTTAAACAGAGTCTGCAAACTCAGAATTATGTCAGTCAGCACAGAAGTAAAAACGTTACCACTGTATGACACCAAAAGGCCGAGACGTTTACTTGTCGGTAGACGATTTCTCGGCAGTGAGGTGAAGATGCTGCCCGGCTCTTATGGAGGTGTAGATGATGGTGATGAGTGACAGCTGGCATTGTTGAGTGACATTTCATTAAAAAAAAATCTCCTTTAACAGTGGAATATCCGGATAAAATGCTGAAACCGACTTCTTCTGAAACTTCTCTGTTCTCTCACGACGTCCTGGATCAATAGAGCCTGAAATGTGGAGGTTTTCAGCTTGAACAGGCTGATGACGCCGCCTGAGAGCGCTGCACGACGTCTCGCACCGTGAAAAGTCCTTAAAGCGACAGAATCACCTCAAAATCTCTCATCAGCCGTTAAAATTTTCACTGAAAACCAGCTTAATTTTTCGAACCGTGTCCACTTCGATGTGTCTCACAGGTTTAGAAAAAATTTTGATCAAACAACGCGCCAGTCTCTCAGCAACTTCTCAGACAAAGGAATTCCGACGAGGGGCTGGACGACTCCTCCCACAAGGAGTGCTCACAGGCGAATGACGTCACCGACAGGCGTGGAAAAACTCACGCATGCGCACGAGGGTTCAAGCATGTCTGACGTAAAAACATATGAATGAAATCCATATAGTTTTTGAAAAAAATAAAAAGGACCGTTGCTTTATTGACAGACCTCGTATGTGTGTAAAAATTGACTTGAATGAATAAACACATCTGCACTTAAAGTGCATCCAGAAAGTTTTCACAGTGCTGCACTTTTTCCACATATTTTTAAGTTACAACCTTATTCCAAAACGGATTAAATCAAGTTTTTCCTCAAAATTCTGCAATAGTTCCCCATAAGGAAAATGTGTGGGGGGGGAGTTTGAGATTTTTCAGAAGTGAAAGACTTTTAGATCCACCAGATCTCTTCTAAGTACTGGCCACCTGTCTACCTGAATAATCGAGGGAGAAGGGCGTTAGTCAGGGAGGTGACCAAGAACCTGATGGTCTGTGAATGTCCTTGAGTGGCCCAGCCAGAGCTCAGGCCTGAATCTGATTAAACATCTCTGGAGAGATCTGAAAATGTCTGTGCGCCGACGCTCCCCATCCAACCTGATGGAGCGTGAGAGGTGCTGCAAAGAGGAACGGACCAAACTGCCCAAAGATAGGTGCACCAAGCTTGTGGTATCATATTCAAGAAGACTTGAGGCTGTAATTGCTGCCAAAGGTGCATTAACAAAGTATTGAGCAAAGGGTGTGAATACTTATGTACGAATGATTTCTTAATTTTTTATTTTTAATGCATTTGCAAAAATAAATATATTTTGATGTTGTCATTATGGGGTGTTGTGAGTGGAATTTTGAGGGAAAAATTAATTTACTCCATTTTGGAATAAGGCTGTACCATAACAAAATGTGGGGGGAAAAAAAAGCAGCGCTGTTCATACTTTCTGGATGCACTGAATATTTAATAAAGATGAGTCTGAGTGTGACATATGCCAAAGAGAATAATCATTGCAATATTAACTAACATATCCAAGGTGTCAGGAGACACTTTTCCCACAGCCACAACAACACACTCAACATGTGCATTTATATGAATGCAGTGTGATAGTGTTAGATGCACAAACCCGCTTCCTGGAACCACTTCCCACGTCTGATTTAGTTTGCTACTCAACATAATTATTTTCTAATTAACTCAATCACTCAGCTTACACAGCAATCTCCTTGTATTCATTGAGTTAATTAAAAGTGACGGATGTAAACCATATCTCCAACTACTGGAGTGTTTTGTTTCCCCCCCCCAAAAGGTGACCATGTGCATGAAAAGTTATGCTCTCTGCTTAGTTATGATTGTTTTTGTAGTTGCATTTCCTGTCATTAGGTCATGAGGATGCTGAAGACGGGTGTCTTTGGTGTCCTGATGACCTTGATGCTTCGGGTCATGCCGTATGGATGTGAGACTTGGATGGGAACCATTGTTTTAAGGCGTCTACTGTAAATGTCTTTGGAATTGGGTCTCTTTGGAGTAGTACCACTGGGATGGCTTTGTGACAAATAAGTGGTTACATAGGCAGACTCAGATGAGGAGGATCATTTAAACTGTGCGGGAACATCAGCTGTGATATTTTGGCTATGTGACGCATTTCTAAGGGTATGATTGTGCAACAGTCAACAGCTGGAAAAGCCCAAGAGGATGCCCACGTACCATCTGGCTGCAACAAATTACTACCTTCAAGAGATGAGGAGGACCACTTGTCTGTGTGGGTGGTTGCCATCCAGTATCCACAGCAGCTCCATTGTGTTATATTATGCAGTAACACACGGCCCTCATGCACACTCATGGACCTGAGCTGATAACTAAACAGCTCTTAAATCACATCACTTCTTTTAATTTTTGTAGTTAGTTTATCAACTCCAGTGGCAGCTGGCCCATAGGGGGCGCTGGGGTGCCGCCCTCCCAGATGTGGAGGGGGAAAAAATTATAAAATATTTTTTAAAAAGTATTATCGATGTCAGTTTTATTTAATAGTATGTGCCTACATGTAATCTGAATGATTAAATCAACACTTCCACCAACTGTCTCTCATTCATTTCCACCGACAGAAGCACAGAGCGCTGTTGTTGTTAATAACTTAACAACTGTTGTCATTAGTAAGAAGATAAGCAGACGCCACAGGTCCCACTTCTATATAACAAGATGAAGTCCACGGCAAATCCACTAGCCTGTCACTGACAACAACAGAACGTCTGGTTTACCGTCTGCCGCTTAAGCCAGGTTCACAAGGCAGGATAATTAGGCTGATACTGGAACCGATCTTCCCCTTCCGACAATCTTAAGGATGCCCCGACAATCATGAAGATGCTAAAGATAATCTTATCAGATATTCCTCCCGTGTGTGGTGTGTTAAGAGCACTCTGATCTGCTCAGAAGGGCGTCAGGAATGCTCCGATCACAAATCGGGGATATTCAACATGGTGTTTTTTTTTTTTTTTTTTTTTTTTTTTGGCCCAATATCGAAGCGTGTGTTGTGTCCCTCCGACCACAAACGAGCACGCGGCCTGCTGAATGTGACGTGCAGCCAATCAGAAAGCGAGGTGATGGACGTACGGAGCGGAAAATAAAATCAAAACAGCTGTTCTGACTTACCTGAAAGTCCGGTGGTCGCGCTGTCTCCACTCCTTTAAAGAACACCTTTTCTCTTTCTTTTTATATCATTTTTCCCCCTCTGTTTTAAATAGTCCACAAAGTACCTCCATTTGTTTACTCTGAAGTCACATTTAATCTTGAGAGATTTTGTGAGATTTCCTGTCTGAGCTGGGAATGTTTGTGTGCGAAATCTGTTCGTGTGTGGTGTTGTTGTCCTTACCGTGTGGCTGCACACCACACACTGTACGACCAAACCTGTTAGATCCATGCTTTTTTTTATCTTCATGCGTGTGGTCTCTCAGGTTTTGGAAACCTAAAGATAATTTTAAAATCCTGTCGTGTGAACCAGGCTTTACAGCCAGCATGTGAACGCAACGTTGGGCTTTTACCTCCTCCGGTTGCCACTCTTGTGTTACCTAGGAAGTAACTGTTTGAAAAAAGTCTGTCTGGAGTGAGTCATTGTTTTTCTGAAGCACTTTGTGTGGCACTTAACGTGGTTAATAATGTGTTTTCCACAGCAGCATTTGCAGCTCAGACTCTAAACTCTTCTGGATACATCCCTCATTTTCCAGACTGTCAGTTGCACTAGAGTATAAGTCGCAGAAGAGGAAAGACCATATATATGCCTCACCGGAGGATCTCCCAAACTAGTAAAAAAAAAAAAGATTTATGCTCCGGAAAATACTGTATATGTGTGCTGGAGCGGCTGCAGAAAATCCATGTGTGGAGAAGCAGATAGATGTGTAATGTACGTAGGTGGTGCACTGTGTGTGTGTCTGATGCTTTCCATCAACTTTCCTCTCTGTAATAAATGTCACCGTCAGCTTGGGAAGATTCTTAACTTCCCCTTTTGCTCGCTGTCTTTATCTGTGTTTTTCACACTTCTGTCTTTCTGCTCACTCTGTTATTATGTACAGTTTTCCCTCCACTTTTCCTTTTGCTCCACTTTCAAACAAAAAGTCTTGCAGCCAAGATTCTTTAAAGCAGACATCCCCAATTTGTGGAAAACGACATCAGTACAGCAGAGTACAAACATATGCTAATGATCTTTGACAACCTTTAAAGATACGTTTCCAGTGCTATTTTAAGGAGTATAAAAATAATACCAGAAAATCAACATTTCTGCCTTTTTTGTTTTTCTTTCTTTTTTTTCAGACCACAAAAATGTTTGCTGAAGTGAAGAAATGTATCCATTCTCTCACTCAAAACAAGCAACTTCGGCTGTTGGAAATTAAAGACACGAAGCCCATTTCAAGCTACATGTCATAAATGTACAGAACCCGTTTACACCTGGCTAAGACCGGAACAAAGCTACAGAAACACACAAGGGAACAGAAAGTCAAAATTAAATTAAATTTGAATACGAGCCATGATTTTTCTTTTTTCTTTTTATCACGGCTGTGTGACACCCGGCCACACTAAAATGGACAGACTGTGTGAGTTTTTTAAAAAATGACAGATTGGTGTCGTGGATGGATGTGAGGCCACAGGAGATCACGGGTGTGTGTGTGTATGTACAGAGAGAAAAGCGTGAGGTGTCAGCAGAGTGTCAGCGGCGTGACTGAGTAGATGGTCGAGCTGACGCAGCACTGGGAATAAGAGTCCGGCCCTCAGTTTATCCTTCAATCCCTCTTTTGTTCTGTCCATCCCTCCATGTTATCCATCTATTCCATGTCCAGCTCCCTCATGCCAAGGTCAGAGAGGGAGACGTGAGGTGTGTCCATGTAACCCAGGGCTCCCATCATCACCTTTCCCCTCACTCTTCTTCATATCCACACTTAGTTTCATTATCCTACAACTTAGTGTTTATCCATTCAGACCTGTTAATTTTTGGATTACAGTCTAATACCCCATCACAAATAGCCACACAGTTGGTCAAAATCGGCCGGCGTCACCCCCGACTGCGGTCGAGATGGGACACCTATCCGACGGAGGTCCATGTGCAATCTGACAACCATCTGACCATCTTATGCATTCTGATGGCTGCAAAACAGGATCCAAAATGATTTGAGCAAGTATGAAGGAACCTCGAGATGGATCTGGCATGGCAAAACCTGCCGGTATGACCTGCACGTGCCACGTATAATAATGTACACCTCCAATGCCCCTCCCCCCCGGAGCACAAAGGAACTGTTATGTATGTGGCACACTTCATCATGTACAGTGAGTGTGAACAGCAGCTATCAAACCGAAAGCACCGTGCATGACTGTGCTCCCGCCGCTGCAAATCTGAACAGGCTGTTATAGCCAAAATAGACCTTACAGTGCACAAGTGTGTCCATTCCTTTCCATGGGCGACATAAATAATGTGAATTATTGTGCGCAGTAACACATCATTGCACACATCAGGCTTGCAGCTGAACGGATCTCACTGCTGTAATCTATGATCACCTTCTAATTCTGTAGGAGATATGACATGGAACTGTTGTGCCAGGCCATGACAATATTAAGAAACATGAATCTCGCCTCCAACAATGGCCCATGAGTGTTTCACAGTGCAGGGTGGACGTGGAGCCAGGGCAGCATCCTGTGGTTAAAATCCTCTCACCTGGCTGCTGTGTGCTGGAATCAGCCACACAAAAATAAATCCCATGTGATAATCAAACTATTATATTTGCCTGTGTTTCACCATTCTAAAGAACTAATTTCTTGGAGAGAGAGAGAGGGGGGGAGCACTGTCTTTTCTCTATAAAGTCTGTGCTTTTTTCATGTCCTGCTCTTTACGAAATGTACCATAATTTTAAGTCCCATTTTGCTGCATTTTACCCCATTTTGTAATTATCAGTCCCCATTTTGCTCCATTTTGTCCATTTTGTATTTTAGTATGGCCCTAAAGACAGAGGCTCTAAACATCTTTCATGCTATTGTGGTGGCAAAGCAGTTAGTATGCTTGTTTCCAGCGCAGAAGGTTTCTGGTTCAAACCCCATCCCTGTCTATTCTCTGTAATGTGGAGTTGTATCAGGTAGGACATCTGATGTAAAACTTGTGCCACTTCAACATGCAGATCCACGTTTTATCTGCTGTGAAAACAAGAGAGAAAAAGATTTCCTTTAAGTGTTAATTTATGAAGTTTAGAGAGAACCTGGAGGGTCTTACTATTCTAAACATGTTCATTTCTCCTCAGCACAGTGGCAGCACAGTGGTTTTGTGGTTAGCACTGTTTCCTCACAGCAAGAAGGTCATGGGATCGATTCCCACCTGTGTCCTTTCTGTGTGGTGTTTGCATGTTGTCCCTGTGTTTGCGTGGGTTCCCTCCGGGTGCTCCGGCTTCTTCCCACATCTAAAGACATGCAGGTTAAGTGGATTGGAAACTTTAAAATGTCCGTAGGTGTGCATGCGTGTGTGTATGCGTTTATCTGTATGTGGCCCTGTGACAGACTGGCGTTCTGTTCAGGGTGTACCCCGCATCACACCCTATGACTGCTGGGGAGGGCTGCACCGTCACCCTTAACTGGAGTAAGCGGTTGAAGATGAGTGAGTGAGTGAGTTGGATATTTTAACATGGGCTTCTATGACAATGTGCTCCTTTCTGGAGACAGCCTCAAGTGGCCATTCAAGGAACTGCAACTCTTTTCTATTTCTGCGTAGGCTTTATTTTTTTGGATGGGTGGAGGTTGGGGCTTGGTGTATATATCATTTCACACCCAGACTTTGTCTGATAATATCACCGTATTTAAAGACAAATGTAATCTGCCTACAGGCCTCACACCCGGGCCTTTAGACAGTTTATAATAGAACTAGGAACAACAGATTACCTGGATTGCTCAAGCATATATCCACTGTGGCAAAAAAAAAATCAGAACAAATACATTAATTGATGCAAATTGCATTAAGTTAAATAGAAATTTGGTAGCTGAAACAACCCAGTCTCACAGATTGTCGTGATTCAGCAGCACGAAATATACATAAATCTATTGGTTCATCATATTGTCACAAAAAGTGCAAATTTTTTGTCATGTGAGCATAAATTTATTCTAATTCATTCCATGATGGGTGCACGTAATTAAAAGTGCAGCGGGGAGGTCGGGATGGTTAAGGTTGGGGTTAGGGAAGGAGTAGGGTTTGTAATCATGAGTTTAAAAACACCCCGTCATGAAAATTTGAATCATTTCGTGACGAGAGGATGGAAAAAAAAAAAAAAAACGTCACAATGGGCTGCCTGACTGAAATGCAAGTCAGGCTTCTGTATTAAAAGGAATTATTATAACGCAGAACATTGCTAAATTCTAATAGTTGAGTACAAAAATAACACTGAAATGTTCTTTTTTAAAGAATACGTCCTCTCTGCATTCTCACAGTCAGTGTGATCACACTCTGCCCTCCTATTTAATTACTCACTTTCATTCACGTGGCATTTGGTGTAAGAGAAAAGTAATTACAGATGAGCTGTTCTTGTTTCTGAATTTGGGAGCACAAGTTCAGAAACGAGGTTATTGTTGTGCATGTCGACGAGTTCTCTGGCTTCCCGACCCGACTTCTCCCACCAGCCTCACTCCTTGTATGTATGTGCGCAGGAACAGTGTTTGTGTGATGGAGGGACAGTTGTGCGTCTGATTATCAGAGACAGAAGATTGACATCGGCTCATCAGACACCGCGCCTTTTCACAAGCCCTGATCCCCCGTGTGTTTTTGCGTGCGGATGCACTAACATAGTGGCGTGAGCCGACTGAAACCAAATGTCGTGTGTCAGTCTTTAAAATAACAAATCTGACAGCATGTGGCTGTTCTGTGTGGGATCAGGGTCACTGGACTGATGACCAAGAAGTAATGAAGCCGAGCAGCTTCTAATGAACACATCGTCATGGAAACGCAGTACCCACAGGGTCGAGCAGAGCAGCAGCACATAGTCACTTTGATCACAATTGATACCATTATTGAAGAGTCTGTTCTTAGTTTTCTTCAGAAAAGACTAATCATATAAGGTTAAATTTTAAACTGACCAGTTCTTTTTCAGCCATGCATACCGCCCCTTGTTATGTCCAAATAACTCAATTTTAGTTTCATCAGTCCACAGCACCTTATTCCAAAATGAAGTTGCTTGTCCAAATGTGCTGTAGCATACCTCAAGCAACTCTGTTTGTGGCGTGTACGCATAAAAGACTTCCTCTGCATTACAGCATCTCTTTGTGCAAAGTGTGCTGTATAGTTGCACAAGAGACACTATCTGCAGCAAGATCATGTTGTAGGTCTTTGGAGCAGGTCTGTGAATGTTCTCACCATCCTTCTCTTCAGCTTAGCTGAGATTTTTCTTGGCCTGCCACTTCGGGTCTTAATTAGTACTGTGCCTGTGGTCTTCCATTTCCTCACTATGTTCCTCACAGTAGAAACTGACAGCTGAAATCTCTGAGATAGCTTTTTGTATCCTTTCCCTAAACCATGATGTTGAACAGTCTTTGTTTTCAGGTCATTTGAGAGTTGTTTAGAGGCTCCCATGTTGCCCATCAAAATATTTTCAAATGGCCACCTTAAATACCCTTTCTCATGATTGGATTCATCTGTGTAAGGAGGTCAAGGGTCAGTGAGCTTACCAAACCAATTTTGTGTTCAAATAATTAGTGCCAAATGTATTCAAATCAATAAAATGACAAGGGTGCCCAAATTTATGCACCCGCCCAATTTTAAGTAATTATCGCATGCGTTCTGTAAATACTAGAAACTTCATTTCACTTCTCTAATATCAGTGTTCATCTGCTATATGATATATTTAACTGAAATTTCTGATCCAGACGACCAATGATTTATAAAGGAAAATCATGAAAATTATCAGGGGTGCCCAAACTTTTGCTTACAACTGCATGTTATGATTTGGCGGTACATAAATGAATTACATTGAATTGATGGCTGTGTCCATTAAATTCTTGTTGGGGGAGAAAAATAAATACAATCAAATTTATAGAGCCTTTGTTTCCTGTTTATGAAAATAGGAAAGTATTAATGAATATATATATATATATATATATATATATATATATATATATATATATATATATATATATATATATATATATATATATATATATATATATATATATATATATATATATATATATGTGAATGAATGAATGAATACATCCACATTACTGTGCCAGTTAATATTCTGAGACTCTCTCTGTACGCCATGTGACTTATAATAGCAGAATAAGTGTTGATTCCAGTTTTTAAGATGGTATTTACAGATTTTGAATTGTTGTGTTAACACATTCTTCTAATTTTTATTGATGCAATCAGCTGAATGTAAGCAGGCAGCACAGTGGCTTCATGGTTAGGACTGTTGCCTCACAGCAAGAAGGTCATGGGATTGATTCCCACCTGTGTCCATTCTGTGTCGAGTTTGCATGGGTTCCCTCCGGTTGCTCCGGTTTCCTCCCACATCCAAAAACTTGTATGTTATGTTAATTGGAAACTTTAAAGGATATGTCGCATGAAAATCATAACAATTTACATTTACGCTGTTAGTGGCTGGGATTACTTTGTGCACTTCCGTGACTGGTTTCAAAGTATATGGGATTCGCAGCAAACAGCTCCAAAAACAATGTACTCATGTGTTTCAGACAGTGGTGACATAGATTTTTGAGATGTCCCAGTGTGCTTGAATGGAATGTAGCTGCTAACATTAAGAATGGAGCCAAACATTAATTCCAAAGTTGACATAAGTGTGATGTTGTTGACACATTTTTAAAATGATACTACTAATACTGTTCATTTTGATACAGTCACATTAAAAGGAGCAGCCGTGAGAAGACTTGTTGCACCTGCACGCCATTAGTCATAAACGCAGCCTGTTAAAAACAGTTTCTGCTAGATGCTTGATTTTGTGTGCGCTTGTAAGTGTTGTCATCAATATAACTGTGAAAAATATAAGAAATACATCTGTGTGATCAGAAAGCCTGGAAAAACAGTGGAGAGGTCCATACGTTAAAACAGTGTGCTGCTCCACACACATCAAGATTCAAAATCTGACAGACTCAAAGTAAAATTAAAATAAAGCCTATCAGCTCCATTGAGGAGAACAAAATTGAAGCAGAAAAAAATGAAACAAGGCACTCACCCACTTCACTCAAAAAACTGATGCACTGGATGAACTCAGTTCAGTTATGAGCAGGACTTTTATCTAATAAATGTATTTTGTCCCAACTAAACTAACTTAAATTTATCTTACATGGATGTGTTTTATTTGAGTTGGGGCTACATATTTAAGATAATTTAAGTTAATTTAGTTGGGACTACATATATTTATTATATGGTAACCCTGTCCATAATTGAATTGAGTTCATCCAGTGAGTCATTAGTTTGAGTGTTGTGGAATCATTTTCAAGATTAAATATGTAAAGTCCACACCATCAAAGAGTCCCCATGCATGGATCATGCATGATCGCCAACCAGAGAACATGTCCACTATAAGTCCTCACATGCTGATCACCCACGATCGCCAGCCAAATAAAAATGTCCAGGTCCACTATAAGTCCTCACACACGGATCACCTGTCATCACCAGTGGGCAAACATGTCCAGGTCCACTATAAGTCCTCACAAACGCATCACCTACTATCGCCAGTGGGCGAATATGTTCAGGTCCTCACAAACAGATCGCGTGTGATGGCCGGTTGGACAATAATTCTCCAACTGCATCTCTGCTGTTAGCTCTTCATGTTCTCCCACGATTCTGGCACATTAAATAGAAAGTCCATTATCTCCAGAAAATAACTTCCTGTGAATTTTTCCATTGTTAGACATACTCGTACATCTGCATTTTCAGGCAGTCTGTAAAAACAGTGTTGTGGAGACAGTTTCCATCCATGTTCACAGCAGCAGTAAAACAGCATCCTTTGACACAAACAGCCACATGTTAGGTAACAAAATTGAACAGACTGAAAAAGTTAAGACTTTCAGGCTGAAGTGTGTCATCTCCTTTCTAAATCTGAGCCATCACTTTCAAATGAACGCTCAGAAACTTCATTATCGGACATAACCACATTTGTTTTGCTCTGTCAGCCATCGGGATGTTTCTGCTTATGCTGAGAAGTATGTCACATGCGGAGAAATGAATATGTTTTCTGGAAATGTAGCAGTTAACTTGCTCAGCGAGAGGGATAATTTGCACAAAAATACATCAGAGACCACTAATTATTGGCACATGTGCATGGATAGACTTACACTCATGAATACTTTGATGTTGTGTTGCTAACTGGGACATAAAATAATGTGCAACATGTCCTTTAAATTGTCCGTAGGTGAGTGTGTGGGTGTGAATGTGTCTGTCTATATGTGGCTCTTTGACAGACTGACGTCTTGTCCGGGGTGAGCCCTGCCTCTCACCTTATGACTGCTTGGATGGGCTCCAGCCCTCCCCACGTGACCCTTAATTTGAGTAAGCGGGTATAGAGGATGGATGGATGGATGAATGAATGTAAACATCAAAACACAAATGTTAAAATTCACTCACTATATTTTAGATGGTAAAGGGTATAATCATTCCTAAGAGTCTATAGATTTCAGTTGTATGTTCTATTTCTCGTTACTAGTATTTTGTGACACTTTGTCTTACAACTTTTTTTTTTTTTTTTGTCCTCTAATGCATGCTTCCTCTTGGAATCCCTTGCCGATATCTGCAGGTAAGTCTCTTGTTGATTGTTGTTTGTTTTCACTCATTCATCCATGTCTGTCCACTCACACAAAATATACTTTATGTACAAATTTATTCTAAAGCTGTTGTTGTTTTGCAATAGTATAAGAAAGTAGATTCCTAAAAAATACATTTTTCCATTCTATTGTCTGTGTTTTTGAGCAGTCCCACTATAAATAATGGAAATAATTGTTCTATTTATTTTCAAATGTTTATTATATTGTAAGTGCATTATGCACTCTGCAGTGCAATACAACTCGGTAAAACTTTTAAAAACTATTTTATAGGTATGCAATACAGGTTTTATGTGCATTGGGTGTGTGTTTGGGTTCTTTTTTCACTGATCAGCGCAGCTCCGCTAATTTTGTTGTATTTGTGTGTATGATGACAATAAAAGCATACTATCCTAAAAACATTATTTTATTTTAAAATTGAGGAATAGAATAGTCTTTATTGTCATTGTACGGGGGGTGGGGGAGACAACAAAATTTAAAATCATTTAAAACATAATACATAATTTTTGACTTTAAAAATTTAAAGATATTCTTTTAAAACTTTTGTTACATTGTCAGTACAACATGCAGTACAATTCACTGATACATCTGAAAACTATTTTATAGGTGTGTAATACAGGTTTTATGTGCATTGGGTGTGTGTTTGGGTTCTTTTTTCACTGATCAGTGCAGCTCCGCTAATTTTGTTGTATTTGTGTGTATGATGACAATAAAAGCATACTATCCTAAAAACATTATTTTATTTTAAAACTGAGGAATAGAATAGTCTTTATTGTCATTGTACGGGGGGTGGGGGAGACAACAAAATTTAAAATCATTTAAAACATAATACATAATTTTTGACTTTAAACATTTAAAGATATTCTTTTAAAACTTTTGTTACATTGTCAGTACAACATGCAGTACAATTCACTGATACATCTGAAAACTATTTTATAGGTGTGTAATACAGGTTTTATGTGCATTGGGTGTTTGTTTGAGTTCTGTTATCACTGGTCAGTGCAGCTCCGCTAATTTTGTTGTATTTGTGTTTACGATGGCAATAAAAACATACTATCCTAAAAACATTATTTTATTTTAAAATTATAGAATAGAATAGTCTTCATTGTTGTTGTATGGGGGTGGGGCAATGATATTTAAAATAATTTAAAAAATAAAAAATAATTTTTGACTTTTAAAATTTAAAGATATTCTTTTCAATTTTTTGTTACATTGTAAGTACAACATGCTGTAAAACTTTTAAAAACTATTTTTAAGTATGTAATAAAGGTTTTATATGCATTAGGTGTGCGTTTGAGTTTTGTTTGTACTGATCAGTGTAGCTCCTCTCCTTTCACTGTGTTTCTTTGTATGATGACAACAAAAGTGTTCTGTTCTATTATGCAGTATACAGCTATTTGGCTTTTGGTGAATATGATAATATGTCACTCATCCATGGGGATTTAATGACTTGAACTTGAGTGTTTTTTTTTTGTTTGTTTTTTTTTAACTTAAGGTACCGTACATTGCTACAGCACATCTGGAAAGTATTCATGCTTCACTTTTTCAACATTTTGTTAGGTTACAGCATTATTATTTTTCCTTTCAAAATTCTACACAGAATACCCCATAATGACAATGTGAATTTATTTTTATTTTTTTACATTTTTACAAATTTCATTAAAAAAAAATGAGAAATTACACGTACGTAAGTATTCACACCCTTTGCCCAATACATTGTTGATGCGCCTGCAGACCTCCAAGACAGGATTGTCTTGAGACACCAATTTGTGGAAGGGTACAGAAACATTTCTGCTGCTTTACAGATGATGGAGGCTCAGTGGCCTCCATCATTTCTAAATGGAAGAAGTCAGATCCACCAGGACCCTTCCTAGAGTTGACCGCCCGTCTAAACTGAGCGATCGGGGGAGAAGGACCTTAGTCAGGGAGGTGACCAAGAACCCAATGGTCACTCTGTCAGAGCTCCAGCATTCCTCTGTGGAGAGAGGAGAATCTTCCTGAAGGACAACCATCTCTGCAGCAATCCACCAATCAGGCCTGTATGGTTGAGTGGCCAGACAGAAGTCACTCCTTAGTAAAAGGCACATGGCAGCCCACCTGGAGTTTACCAAAAGGCACCTGAAGGACTCTCAGACCAGGAGAAACAAAATTATCTGGTCTGATGAGACAAAGAATGAACTCTTTGGCGTGAATGTCAGCAATTATGTTTGGAGGAAACCAGGCACCATCCCTACAGTGAAGCATGGTGGTGACAGTATCATGCTGTGGGGATGTTTTTCAGTGGCAGTAACTGGGAGACTAGTCAGGATTGAGGGAAAGATAAATGGAGCAATGTACAGAGACATCCTCTGACAACCTGCTCCAGAGCACTTTTAACGTCAGACTGGGGCAACGGTTCATCTTTCAGCAGGACAATGACCCTAAGCACACAGCCAAGATATCAAAGGAGTGGCTTCAGGACAACTCTGTGAATGTCCTTGAGTGGCCCAGCCAGAGCCCAGACCTCAGTCCGATTGAACATCTCTGGAGAGATCTGAAAATGGCTTTGCACCCATGCACCCCATCCAACCTGATGGAGCTTGAAAAGTGCTCAAAAATGAACAAAACTGGCCAAAGATAGGTGCACCAAGCTTAGTCATTCCCTTTGGCTGCTCCCTTGTTATCACTCTGGGTTGCCACAGCAAATCCAAGGTGAATCTGCATGTTGATTTGGCCGGATACCCTTCCTGATGCAGTTCCACCTTACATGGAGAAATGCAGCATTCATGGGCTTTAAACCGGGAACCTTCTGTGAACTAACCACTTGGCCACCACCCCTACCTCTGGTGCCCCAAGCTTGTGGCATCATATTCAAGAAGACTTAAGGCTGTAATTGCTGCCAAAGGTGCATCAACAATGTATTGAGCAAAGGGTGTGAATACTTATGTACACATGATTTCTTAGTAAAAAAAAAAAAAAAAAAATGTATGAATTTGCAAAAAATTAATGAAAAAAATTATGCTGTCATTATGGGGTGTTGTGAGTAGAATTTGAGGGGAAAAATGAATTTACTCCATTTTGGAATAAGGCTGTAATACAGGGGTGGCCAAGTTCGGTCCTCGAGAGCCACCTTCCTGGCACTCTTAGTTGTCTCCCTGCTCCAACACACCTGAATCCAATGAAAGACGCCTTTCATTGGATTCAGGTGTGTTGGAGCAGCTTGGCCACCCCTGCTGTAATATAACATAACGTGGAAAAAAGGAAGCTTGGTAGCTTCTTCTATTTCTGCTGAGTACCATATGAAGCTGCCACATTCAAACACCACAAAAGCTTCAAGAAAAATATAAAAGATTTAGTCCTCTTATGTTCAAAGAACAAACAGGGCTAATTTTATGTTGTATAGCAGTGTAGTCCATAAAAACTTCTTTTTTCTCTTTTCTTTGGTATGGTGTTGTGGAGGTGTGAGGCAGCTGGTTAATTTGAAAGGTGTTTCTGGTTATTTTTCTTCACGGTTCTACGGTGAGATGCATAATTCAGCATTAACAGTCTATTTTTTCTCCATTTCACTTTAGCTTTTCATTTTCTTGGGTTTTGCTTTTTTTTTTTTCTGTCTACTCCAGGCTTCTCGCTCTCAATTATTTGTTCTTTCTGGTTAATTTGACACACTTTCTCAGGTTGAAAAGCTGCTTTTCAGTTTGAGCTGGTGTATGAGTAATTATCTCACAGTGAAAATTTAGGATTATACATAAGTGCTTCCTACAATTTACACATTAGTGTTTAAATGTAACAATAATTTGAGAATTGAGTAATCAAATTTGAATATGGCTGTTTCTGGCATGGTTAACTCTTTACATTCGCTGGTTGTCTTTAGCTCCCATAATTAAAGAGGTTGTTTCTGTGAGTCATACCCCAGTGATTTATTTATTAGTTTTTAAACAATCCTACACATGTGAATGAAATTACAGGACTAAAAGCTAGGTTGGAACTTCCAACACCCCCATTTTCATTCTATTTTAAGTTTATTTTGTGCATCCAGTGTTACTTTGTTATATTTGACATCATATTTTCCAGGTGAGTTACAACAAACATTATTGTTGAAAATATTTTATTTTTCTCAGTAAAGTGGCCCATTACACTGTGCATTTGGATCCATAAGACCTTGGACAGGGGCATAGTTTTAGTGATTTAGCCTCTGAAGAACCATCATTAGGGCCCAGTTTCATAAAGCAACCTAATCTCTGTCTGCTAAACTTTCTTAGTGGACTACAGTTAGTCACCCAATTAGTTATCCATCTAATTACCGCTTCACACCAATGGCTAAACTTGTAGATTAGCTGTCTTACCTTAGTCAATTGTTTTCACAGGCATAATGGCATCGCGTGTGCCGTTGCCGAGAGACGGCTCCATGCGCTACAGTTTTGTTTACTTCCGGGTTGCTGGTTGTCATTAACTATCCAGCTTTTGTTCCGTTAACTGTCTTTATTAACAATTACGGACCCATACGAACTGCAGAACAACATGTTTAGCACTTAGCCTAGCAGTTTCAATCTTCAGTTTCTTCTTCTACACTTTTGTCAACCTTATTGTGCATCCAATGGTGCTCAGTGTAACAGCCGGTGGCTCATGGGAGAACAGTCACAAACACATCATGACAGCCATCTGCTGCAACCATGGCCAAAAGCAGAGGGAGCTCTCCATTTGAAGAAATACAAGTGATGGAGGGCTGCTTTTGAGTGTTCCATCAAGTGGTGGTACATGGTAGCTGCCATTTTTTGAGGTAAGACATTGAAGTTTTATTGACTAAAATAAGATTATCCTCCTCTGTACCAGGCTAAAAAGTTTAGTCGGGTAACGTGAAACATCAGCCGACTAAACACTTTGTGCAACAACTAACGTCAAAAAACTAGTCAACTATGTGAGTTTACTCGACTAAACAAGATTAGACTGCTTCATGAAACAGGGCCCAGAAAACAGATTAAATCTTGGTTTGAGTTTTCCAGACGACTTCTTGCAAACTGTGGCAGAAATTTCACAAACTCATTTTGAGAAAATTCTTCTCTGTTCCACTCTACCATAAAGCTATGTTGGCGGTCATGCAAAACATAAACTGCACTTTGCAGTTTTTCCCAAAAGTCCCCTCTACACATGTCCTTCTTGAATGGTTAGCTTATCGAGTCCAGGTTGTGTTGGCAGCTCAACTCACACTTTCCTACTCTTGGCCAAGTCCTTTAACTCTTCCCTGGGGATCCAGAAGAGTTCCCAACCCAGCTGGAAAATATAATCCCTGTAGTGTGTCCTGGGTCTTCCTCCCAGTTGAACATGCCTGGAAGCCCTCCCGAGGGAAACAACCTCAACAGATGCTGGAACCACCTCAACTGGCTCCTTTCAATGTGAAGAAGCAGCAGCTCGACTCCAAGTCCCTCCCAGATAGTCAAGCTTTTCACCCTGTCCAGGAGCGCAAGTCCGGGTGCCCAATGGAGGAATCTTATTTCTGCTACTTGTATCTGTGATCTTATTCTTTTGGTCATTACCCAAAGTTCATGACCATAAGTGAGGATAGCAGCATAAATCGAGAGTCTTGCCTTCTGGCTCAGCTTTCTTTACCATGTTGGTCCAGTAAAACAGAAGAGCCCGCCCCAATCCGTCTATCGATCTCATGCTCCAACTCACTCCCGCTCGTAAACAAGATCCCGAGACACTTAAATTCTTCCACTCGGGGCAATAACTCTAGTAGCATTTGCTGCTGTGCACTGATGATGATGGTCCTTGGTTCCAGCACTTGTACAGCAGGAAGGGGGTGGAAATGTTGGGGCTGACTGATGTTTTGTCAAAGTGCGTTCTTTGAGAGATTTTATGTTTGCGAAATGCACAAGTGTTTTTGGGTCATTCGGAAACTGCCAGGACAAATTAGACTCCAGCAGACCACCACCTGTCAGGTAGTTAACGGGTAACCCTGACTTAAATTTCTCTGCCTTGAGGTCAAACTGTAACTTGTATTCAGGTTTTTCCCCCATTTGGTTGCATGCCGGTTCTTTCCCCGTTCATGAAACCCTTGATTTCTGTACTTGGCCTTCTTCCTCATCATCTCAGCACCAGTTCCTCTTCTCCAGATTTATTAATCATATTCACCACTTCCTCTCAACTTATGACCACCATGTACCGTGAAACACCTTGAACTTGTCGTGATCAAGCACTTCTTAATGTCATTATACATTTATTACTACCTTGCGGGGACGATCCGGGCATCGCCTCGTCAGCAACTCATTAGTCAGAATGTCGGCAATCGCAGCAGCTTGATGTCGAATCCTGTCACCTTCCCCACCCCCATTCCACCCCCCATCCCACTCTCCACTTTAATGAGCCACATTTGCAAGGCGTGAGACGAAAAGTTCTGCGCTTGTCCACATCAACATGACAGCTATTAGGAGACACCAACAGCTGGTGGAAGGTGGAATTCGTAGAGAGAGAGAGAGAGAGAGAGAGATGGTGAAGATGACAGAGTGAAAGACTGAAGGAGGGGGAGGAGAAAGAGATATGTGGTAGTTGTGGAGCACACCAGAAGGTGTACGGCAAAGAAAGAGGAGGAGGGACAAAGGTGAACAGCATCTGCAGAAATAGAAGGTGAAGGAGATGACAGATACAGCTGGTGATGAGCATCGTGCTCCTTTGGCCACAGTTGTCCTTCACTAGTTATGTGCCCTCTTCGAAAATGAGGAAGAGGAGAACAGGGCTGAGTGTGAAGTTTGAAGGCACAACCATAAACGTGAATATATAATGCACACGTAAGCTCCTCATTAGTTTTGTCATTGGGGACCTGCTGAAGGCTGCTGTTGTCATTAGCAATTTAGAAAAGGTTTGAAAAGGAGCAAAAAATGAGGGGAGGTAGAAAGGGAGAGGCCAACTGTTGGAGAAAGATTAAAAACATTTTATTTTTCAGCCCACATGCAAAGACTTGCTCCCTGCCTGCTTGAGATGAATTCATCAGACCATTTAAAATGTTCTGCACGAAGGACACACTTGTTTAAAATGCTTTGAAACACTTCAATGAACACAATACGGCAAAAGTTGAAGTACTCTGGTTAACCCCTTAACTCCTGAATTTATATAGCTGTATATAAAAAATGTTTTGTGTGTGTTTTGCCTTTAAGTAGATGGTAAATAATGTTGAGATTATTAATTACACTTTTGCACAAAAAATAAATAGTAATTTTGGTAATAATTTATGTTATGTTATAATAATAATAATGGTATGTTGCATATTTGCGACAACAGGCATACTGGCCAATTGGTATGTTGCATATTTGAGGTCAAATATTGTAGCATATATGCGACAGTAGGCGTTAAGGGGTTAACAAACAATGTATTTATTTTCTTACCTTATTTATAATGTTCTAGTTTCATTAGCTCAGTGGAATAATGAGTTATGTAGACCCGGTGTCACAGACCGAACGGTCCCCCCCTAAAAATCGGGTCGCCCTGCCTTCACTGCGCATGCGTCATTTCTGTGCGTCAGCTGCGGTTCACCCGATTATCACCTAATTTCTGCTTCAAACTGAACTCCAGTCGTCATCTATCCCAGCAACAGATATCTGAAGCTTTGGTACAACAATCATTCCACATAAATTCAGCATTTTTTCATAATAAAAAACGGAAGAAAGGATCAGAGCACCGCAGCAGCACAAGCTGCGAGCTGATGCGGTTACCGTGCCTCATTTCTGTTTAAATCAGCTTTGTTTCTGCATAAAACTGACTTTAGAATGATTTTAAGAGGTTTTACCTTGTCATCTGATGGTTAATAATCACATTAATCCATTTGATCATTTTGGGTGAAGAGACTCCGTCTCAGATATGCTGCTGTGGTCCCAAATGATGCATGCACAGTGAAGGCAGGGGGGACAGATTTTGAAGGGGAACCGTTCGGTTTGTGACACCAGGTTTGACTGGCGCCTTACCTGAGTATGGCCTTGGACACTGATGTTCCATCGAGTGGAATCTGGGCTGCACTGGCTCCAATAGTCCTCAGGGCATCGTTCAGTTGATAGCGGGTGGTAACATCACGTAGACAGCAATATGTAAATGAGGATTTTTCATGTGTCAGTGGCTGTAAGTGCCTCATGCATGAACTCTGCGGGATAACTGAGCATGCTCTCATGGTGGTAAAAAACAAAACAAATCTCATTTCATATATTTCATTATTTTTCCTAGGGTTGAGCCAGATACCCGTTTCAGACCAGTATCCTGTATGGATAAAGTATTTTTGACGAGCACAAGCATAATACGAGTAAAATTCATCAATATGTGTTTGTGCTGAAAGAAAATCCTGATTGGCTAACTGACTGTCTTCACACTCTGTGATTGGCCAGTCACACACAGCGCCCGCCCCTCTCCACACAGACATGTCTCTGCAGCCTCTCGCACACACAGACAGGAACTGATCTCTCTTTCTCTGTGCTTGGCTTGACTTTAGCTCACGTTGCTCTCTCAGTACTCCTTACATTTTCTTCAGCTCGCCTCTTTTTTGGTTTGTATGATATTTAAAGTTACTTGGTGAACTTGTTTCATTACGTACATGGTGCATTTGACAAGACAGAGCCGAAAACGGCTCGTGTTGTTGGTCACTGCCTCCACTCTGGTCTTTTTTTTTTTTAACCGTTTGTTTGTTCTTAGTTTGGCTGGTGATATAAAGTCAGCTGGAAAACTTTGCTCATACTGAACATGGTGCTTTTGAGAAGAATACAGTGAAGAAGGCTGTCATATTATTTCCCTGTTGCCATCACTGGATGTTTGCATGAATCACCAAGTTCACACAGATTATTAAAAAATAAACAGTCTTAGAACAACCTCTCTCCCCCTCTCACTCAGTCACACACACATGCATACGGACGCACTCGTACAGACACCTTAATCAAAATGCCAAGAACATTAGGTAGTAAAAATAATTAAATAATTAAAAAAAAATCTGTTTGCTCAGTACTCCTTACATTTTCTTCAGCTCGCCTCTTTTTCGGTTTGTATGATATTTAAAGTTACTTGGTGAACTTGTTTCATAACGTACATGGTGCATTTGACAAGACAGAGCCGAAAACGGCTCGTGTTGTTGGTCACTGCCTCCACTCTGGTCTTTTTTTTTTTTTTAACCGTTTGTTTGTTCTTAGTTTGGCTGGTGATATAAAGTCAGCTGGAAAACTTTGCTCATACTGAACATGGTGCTTTTGAGAAGAATACAGTGAAGAAGGCTGTCATATTATTTCCCTGTTTGCCATCACTGGATGTTTGCATGAATCACCAAGTTCACACAGATTATTAAAAAATAAACAGTCTTAGAACAACCTCTCTCCCCCTCTCACTCAGTCACACACACATGCACACAGACGCACTCGTACAGACACCTTAATCAAAATGCCAAGAACATTAGGTAGTAAAAATAATTAAATAATAAAAAAAAAATCTGTTTGCTCAGAAAATAAAAGAAAGCTCAATCAATCAATCAATTTTTTTATATAGCGCCAAATCACAACAAACAGTTGCCCCAAGGCGCTTTATATTGTAAGGCAAGGCCATACAATAATTATGTAAAACCCCAACGGTCAAACGACCCCCTGTGAGCAAGCACTTGGCTACAGTGGGAAGGAAAAACTCCCTTTTAACAGGAAGAAACCTCCAGCAGAACCAGGCTCAGGGAGGGGCAGTCTTCTGCTGGGACTGGTTGGGGCTGAGGGAGAGAACCAGGAAAAAGACATGCTGTGGAGGAGAGCAGAGATCGATCACTAATGATTAAATGCAGAGTGGTGCATACAGAGCAAAAAGAGAAAGAAACAGTGCATCATGGGAACCCCCCAGCAGTCTACGTCTATAGCAGCATAACTAAGGGATGGTTCAGGGTCACCTGATCCAGCCCTAACTATAAGCTTTAGCAAAAAGGAAAGTTTTAAGCCTAATCTTAAAAGTAGAGAGGGTGTCTGTCTCCCTGATCTGAATTGGGAGCTGGTTATTAAAGTTGTGTTGAGTATGACAACTCTTGTTCATGCATACTTAGTTCATAATTTCCTACTACATTGAATGTCAATTCTGAATGTTCTGTTATTCATTCATACCCTTAAGAATATTCATGTTCTAAGTTCATAAAAAAACCTGTCTGTAAATAGTTCCTTTACTATTGTGATTTTTTAAAAAAAAGCAAATCTCAATTGAGGCTGTTCTGTAAATACTCATTCATACCCTTAAGAATATTCATGTTCTGAGTTCATAAAAAACAACTTGTTCAGTAAACAATAATTTTACTTTTGTGATCAAAATCATTGATTTGAATCTAAATTTTGAGGGTGTTTCTGTAAATAGTTTTCAAAAAACAATAAATACGAGGTCTGTTAGAAAAGTATCAGACCTTTTATTTTTTTCAAAAACCTGATGGATTTGAATCACGTGTGCTTGCATGAGCCAACCTTGAACCTTCGTGCACATGCGTGAATTTTTTCATGCCTGTCGATTGCGTCATTTGCTGGTAAGCAGCCTTTGTGTGCGGATGGGTGGAGTATCTCGTCAGATTTTCTTTGCAAGGAAAATGGCGGAACGACTGGAGCAGCGCGACTGCATCACATTTTGCCAGAAACTGGGCGACAGCCAGGTGGAAACCATTTGGATTATTCAGATGGCTTTCGGTGACAATTCTATGGGCGTCACACAGATTAAGGAGCGGTACAACCGGCCATCAACATGCTGAAATGACCAGATCATTTCATCATCCAAGAAATTGCGGAAGAGGTGGACATCAGCACTTTTTTGGCATATTCCACTGTGACAGAAGATTTTGCCATGAAAACAGTTGCAGCGAAATTCATGCGATGGCTTCAGCACGAAGCTGCCGACGGAGCAAAGCGCCTCCGTGTTGAAGTCTCACAGGACATGCTGGACTCCGAAAAATGATGCCCACCTCATCCACAGTTTCTTGGATAGTCACACGGACTGAAAAGCCACCGAAAGCCGCCTGAATCTTCTGAATGGTGGAAGAGGTGGGCATGATTTTCATTCATTGAGCACGAAGGTTCAAGGTTGGCTCATGCAAGCACACGTGATTCAAATCCATTCAGGTTTTTGCAAAAAAATAAAAAGGTTGGATACTTTTCTAACAGACCTCGTATAGCAACTTCTGATTAATGAATATCAATTTCAGGCTTAAAATAATGTACAGATTTAAACCCCAGCCATGTATGGTTAAACCACACCCACTTCCAGTTTAGGCCCTGCCCACTCCAAGTACAGATACAGATAATTTAGATGGTTGAACTGATACAGATAGTGGTGTACTCGTTCATCCCTAATTTTTCCATCGATGGAATTTGATCAAACTGGTAAATAATTATGCTGTGTTCTGCCAGTGCCACAGAGTTCTGTGCACACAGCTGCCTGTGTGCATTCGTTCCACCTGCAGAAAACAGCATAATTATTCATCATTTTACTGAAATTCCATGGATGGAGCATTAATTAAACATGAGAATATTAGATAGTAATTTATGTTTGTTTATTGTAATAGCCAGCCCATTAGTGTATCCATGCACTGTGCGCACAGCCTTCAATTTCAATTCAATTTATTTTCATTTATATAGCGCCAAATCACAACAAGGTTGCCTCAAGGCACTTCACAAAGCAAGGTCTAGCCTTGATGTCCCACATGTCTGTGTGTGGTCCAACTATTACTAATGGCGGAAAAAAAGCATGGCGTAACTGCTAACTCCTCACATATGCTGGCATTTGCAAATAATGATTTTTTTTTTTTTTTTTCTGTGCATCCTCTGTGCAGGAACAACAGCTTTTCAAGTGCAATAAATTAATGCCAAGGTTTCAAACACACAAAATACAGACCCCCTAAATTTCCTTTTGTCCTTGATAAATCATGTTGCATGTGCAAGCATTATGTATTTGTACGTTCCATCCAAGACGTTTGTGCACTCGAGCGGACAAACCCCAAAATTGCATATACAGGAATAAAAATACTCTAAATGGGAAAAAAAAGTTATTTTGCACATTTAACAGACAACACCTTCATTGCACACTGTTTGTATGTTAACATGCAAGTGTATTTGCAAGTGCTATGGTGTTTTGTCCAAGATTTTATAAATGCAAAACTTTAGTAAATCAGCCCAGAACTATCTTTTGAATTCAGCCAAGAAATGTTCAAAAGGGGATTTGAAAATGTAATTGCCTTGAATTTTTATTGTTTTCTGATATGTAAATTTGAGACAAAAGTTAATCAGGACAATAATTATTTTAATCGTAGTTTATTTCTGAGACCTGCTTACTCTTTTTTCTTTTTTTTGCCTTAATATTTTCTTTTATTAGGCGAACTCCATGTTTGTGTTTTTTGTGCACACCTCAAGGGTTTGTGTAAAACAGTTATAATCATTATCATAAGCCTGACAACTGCATGACATTTAATTAATTTTACATTTTATAATAAACTCTTTAATGCAATGATTCACATCACACTTAATTTGATTCACATTGTGAATATGCTGTATTTTTCTTCAGCGACACCACTCTCCTCTCAAAGAGTGAGAATGTGGCAGTATTCACGAAAGGCAAAGATACAATTCAGTGATAGTGCACACATTGTTGGTGCCGACTGGTCATTGGTCATTCGTGCCAAATGTTCCCTTAGTGCACAAAGAACTGTGCTGTGAAAAGATTCCTTTTCTTTACTGGTCAAGTCAAAAAAAAAAAAAGCGTTTTGTACATAATGTGGAGGCTGTTTCTGTGGAAGTATATCACCACCTCGGTGCTTTCAGTAGCACCTTAATGTGTCTCTGTAGTGATTTTTTAGGCATTCAGGAGTTGAGCTTTCACTCTGGGAGAGTCTATTGAGCAGCACTGCAGAAAAAAAAAATCTGATCCATTAACGTCTTAAATCTTTAAAATCATGTGCTTTCTTAAAATGCCAGTAGAATCTCGCTGAATGAAACTTAAAATGTGATTATTTTCCTCGGCACTGCATCAACAGTAAGAGCAGATGATGCTACCTATTTAAGACAAATGTACGAAAGTGTCACTACTGTGAAATTTACAGACAAGATAGGCTTCTGTGCTGACGATAAGTATTCAAACCAAAAAACCTGGTTCGGTCACTGCGATCCCATTTGCTTGTGCAGCAGTCACAGCTGTAGGATTCAAGCTGATGCAGTAGGTGCTGGAGGTGGATACGCCAGTGTTGTTGGACTGCATTTTCACGTAGTCCGGGGCCACACGGTCGGTTCTGTGTGCCCTCATGTGGACTCCAATATCTCAAACTAATGAACACGCTGTCACGCTGCTCATACGTCCTCCAGCTTTGAATATCACTCCTGTCATGCTCTGTTCGAACTGTTACCATTAGGTAGACACTACAGATCAATTAAAGCAAGTACAGCAGGTTTAATAACAGTTTTTATCCATCAGCAACAGCTAAAACTCAATACAGCTAGTTGTAAAGGGAATGTAATATTGGGAATTGTGCAGTCAGTATGGATGTATCCAGGTGGGTTTGTGCTTATGGGCGAATGCTTTGATTTTTCTATTTTGTTACTTTTTATTTATACTTTATGCACTGACCAGTTTGTTACTGGAATATATGGTAAATGACTGCATTTATATAGCGCTTTTCCATCTGCATCAGACACTCAAAGCGCTTTACACATCAGTGCCTCACTTTCACACCAATGTCAGGGTGCTTCCATACAAGGCGCCCACTACACACCAGGAGCAACTAGGGGATTAAGGACCTTGCCTAAGGGCCCTTAGTGATTCAGGCTGGGATTTGAACCCAGCATCCTCTGGCCTCAAGCCCAACGCTTTAACCACTAGACCACCACCACCTTATATTTTTACCTTTGTATTATATACAGTGCATCTGAAAAATATTCACAGCGCTTCACTTGTTCCACAATTTTTTAAGATACAGCCCTATACCAATTTTTTTAACTCAAAATTCTGCACACATTACCCACAATTTTCCCTGCTGAAGTGCTGACTAAAACATCCATTTTATAGTCCCATCAGCGATTACCCTGCAGAGTCTACAAGGTGCTACATGGTCTTGCACTGAGCTATTTGCTCCTAATGTTTCTAATCTACAGCTTCCTAATTAAAGCCCTCTTAACCCCATGTCACTTTAAGCATTTTTAATGTAGATCTAAATTAATATTCAAAGTTTTCATCTTGTTGACAGTCGGGATGCACAATATGGCCAAATTATCGTATCTCAATATTGTCATATCAATATGATATGATAGTGCAGCAACAGTGAAAATTAAACATTCTAAACAACACCGTAATAATACCACACTCATTGTGCACTCATCATAAGGTTAGGATACTGTGCCCTCCAAACGTATTGGAACACTTGGAATTTCACACATTTTAATTTGTTTATGCCATTTCAATGCCAAAAGAAATACAAAAATATAAGAATAAAAATTTCTAAAATCTCTCCTCAACTCAAACTGAAATCAAATCTCTAAAACTTGATAATACCCATAAATAATAATCAGTTTTATTGCCAGTTTTTCATCAGACAAGTCAGGGGATGGAAACTGAACATTTCCAGTCACTGAATATTTCTTGGACTTTATTTACATCAATTAGTAGGAAGAAATACAAAAGTTTCTTTTAATGTACTTTCTGTCAAACTTGTAGCTGAAGTATCGGGTCTTCTTTTAAGAAAATCCTCCTCTACACCACTTCATCAGGAAGCTGGGTTTTTAACATTTATTAATTTATATCAAGTTGTAGAGATTTGCTTTCAGTATGAGTTTAAGGAAGATAACTTTAGATTATTCAATTATTGTATTGACAATGGCATAACAAATTAAAATGGTATTATTACTGTTTTGTTAAAATATGTGAAATACCAAATGTTCCAATACTTTTGAGTGCAGTTGAGAAACCTCCGTGGCATGTATTTTAAAGTGAATGCATCATCTGGTGTCACCTCAGAGAGCAAATGCCAGTTTTAACAATGTGGACCTCATTTCCTGGCAATAAAATACGGTTGTTTACTCACCAATATAACTTGGTGTCATTATTAGTCCACGGCTCAAACGACGTGTTAGGTTCAAATCTGAGGCAACATTTTCTTCTATTAAGGTGGATTAGAACTTTTTGTCTACTGGACAGGAGGAACCTAACAGTCAATATGACTTACTGATTTCAAATGCAGCTCTTATCCAACCAGATGTGCTGGGTCACTGTGACATGTCAATCATCTGTGTCCAATCAGATTTCAGGGGAGTCCAATGCAACCCTGGCCTCTGCTCTAGCTCACCCATGCCAGGAAGTGTTCAACATTTGACATTTCCTGTTTCACTGTGGACTCAAATCCGGAACTTCCTGTTTCAGTGTGAACTTGTCACTGAGTTCCCATGGATTCCATGAGATCTCATCTGTCAATACAGGAAGTGTCGATCCAGGAAGTGTTTGACGTTTGACATTTTTTGTTTCACTGTTGGCTCAAAATTTGTTATTTCCTGTTGGGACACCCTGTACCATGAGCGAGCTTCATGCCCGCTGCATGGCACTTCGCTTGTATTATGACAACAAACAAATGTAGCTGGGATGCTTGATGGTTCCACGAGTCGAGTCATTACAAGGGTTCACCACCACAAGCTAAGTTGTTTAGCTAGCATACAACTGGGTTTGGAAAAAAAAAATGATTTTTTTTTTTTTTTTGAGCAAATGAGGAATCGCTAAGGTGTGTTACACTGCTAACCAGTTATGACTTTATTAAATGCTTTAACCTTGTTTATTTCCATGTTGGATATTTGTAGACAATAGCTGACTAGATATTATGTAGCTAGCACTGGCTTCACAATAGTAAAATGGCACTATTCTATGGACATAGCTGACAATGAAACCATACATGTATGGCAGTAAATTCAGCTAAAAATAAAATACAGGAATATGGTTTAAATATTGCTTGTTATAAGCTAATTTTAGGTTGCTATCAACCTCTGAAGTAGATACTAGTCTTCTAGTTAGCCACAGGTCCATTCCTTGGTTTCTCCCAGCAAAATGGTGAAGCCTGTGAATGTTATTATGTGCGCTCTATTACATAGTGCTCCTTGCCAGACATGTTTAATGGAAGCAACTGAACAGTTTTTGTAAAAAGTAAGTTCTGATAAAGAACAAGAAGCAGCACTTGTGCGTGGAGCATGGCATCTCCACTGGTAATATGCCATCTACATACTGTAGGCAATCTCTTTATGGTCTCAAGATGGTCTCTTAGTTGATTTCTGGATGGGATGTGGCCACGGAGATGACTGAACAGGGCCAGTCTTGAAGGCACACTGTTTGACAACTGGTGACCTGTACCATACATTTAAATGGGTAATAGTGGCTTGATTCCTTAAATCAATTTAAGCTGGACATTTTTACAGTTTGTATATCCCAATATTGGCAGTTTCTGTGGAGACGGTTAGAGTTGGCATGGTGGTGGTGGTGTTGTGTGTGTGTGTGGGGGGGGGGTGCTTAAAGGCTGTGTTAAATCTGAGCATGCTCAAAGCAGAAATTGTCCAAGTTCAAATTATGTGAAAATCTAATAAATGTCATTCACGTTATCATGGGCCCAAGAACAAATCTGTTCACTAAAGAGGGTGGTCCTTAGAGAAGTGAAGTAAGTCTTATCCTCCTGGCATCCATCTCTCTGTGGGAGATGATGGTGTAGCATCCAGTTTGTTTTTTGCTTTTTTTAAACACTTTTTTCAATTCAATTTAAAGTTATTTCATTTATATAGCACTAACAAAGCTGAAACAAGTATTGTTTGAAGTAAGTCTTATATGGGACCTGATGCCCACTGGTACTGGTACGTGTCCCTGAATCTGTAGTGTGAAGCAGATGAGGGTCTGTGACTTCCCTGAATGGGACTCCAGGTTGATTCCGCAGCCATGGTTGGTGCTCAGTAAAATCAAATCAAATCAATTTTATTTATAGCGCCAAATCACAACAAACAGTTGCCCCAAGGCGCTTTATATTGTAAGGAAAAAGCCATACAATAATTACGTAAAAACCCCAACGGTCAAAACAACCCCCTGTGAGCAAGCACTTGGCGACAGTGGGAAGGAAAAACTCCCTTTTAACAAGAAGAAACCTCCAGCAGAACCAGGCTCAGGGAGGGGCAGTCTTCTGCTGGGACTGGTTGGGGCTGAGGGAGAGAACCAGGAAAAAGACAATGCGTGGAGGGGAGCAGAGATCAATCACTAAATTAATGGATTGAGCAAAAGAGCAAAAAGAGAAAGAAACACTCAGTGCATCATGGGAACCCCCCAGCAGTCTACGTCTATAGCAGCATAACTAAGGGTTCAGGGTCACCTGATCCAGCCCTAACTATAAGCTTTAGCAAAAGGAAAGTTTAAGCCTAACTTCTTAAAAGTAAGAGGGTGTCTGTCTCCTGATCTGAATTGGGAGCTGGTTCCACAGGAGAGGAGCCTGAAAGCTGAAGGCTCTGCCTCCCATTCTACTCTTACAACCCTAGAACTACAAGTAAGCCTGCAGTCTGAGAGCGAAGCGCTTTATTGAGGTGATATGGTACTATGATCGTCCCTAAGATAAGCTGGGACCTGATTATTCAAAACCTTATAAGTAAGAAGAAGAATTTTAAATTCTATTCTAGAATTAACAGGAAGCCAATGAAGAGAGGCCAATATGGGTGAGATATGCTCTCTCCTTCTCGTCCCCGTTAGTACTCTAGCTGCAGCATTTTGAATTAACTGAAGGCTTTTCAGGGAACTTTTAGGACAACCTGATAATAATGAATTACAATAGTCCAGCCTAGAGGAAATAAATGCATGAATTAGTTTTTCAGTAACAGCTGGATTGACTGAAGCAATAGAAATTGTTTTGGCCCAAAACACAGATAGGCATCATGACTGTGAATCAAACCCAAGGTCTTGATGAAACCCAATTATGCTGACATTTAAACTTATCTGTGATGTTGAGATCAAATTAGGCAAAAAGCCAATAAAATTAGTTCAAGTTATCACAGACCCAAGAAAGGAAGGGCTTTTCTATATCTATCTTTTGGAATTATGACTAGGGGTAGACATACTGATACTGTTGGAAAAATATATGATGACAGCAAAAGTTGACTTCATGGATCCAGTCTTGTAGCATCGGCTCATCTTGGATCCATTTTCTTAGCTCTTTACATTTAGTTCCAATATTTGCTTTGTCAGTGACACATGGTGCTTTCACATACTATAAACTCAGTGTACAGATCCTTGGGTATAGAAAAACATATTTATGCTGAAGGACACAACATACCTCCTAAAGAGATGGAAAAATACATCTGTGTGTGGAGAAAAGTGGATGGATGGTTTAAAAGTTTTTGTTCACTCTGCTTGAACATTTTTGACAACCAGCTCGCATCTAGTAATAAGCTATAAACTTGATTTGGAAAAATATGAAAGAAAATATATAAAATAGAAACACAGCAAAAAGTTCCATGCAGGTCAAGCAATATTAGGCAGAATATGATTCAACAGGGATGGAGCGCCGCAAGGCTATTTGTGAAAAGATGAGATTGCAGCCTCTGTTGCAAAACAGAGAATGACTTTGCATTTGTGACTGCAGTGAGAAGGTCATTTCAGCTTTGCGGAGCTACAGACAAAGCCAGGGCGATAACCGGGCCGGTGTACTGAACAAAGAGATAATAGCGGCAGAACACAAAACAAATGTTTCAGCGTCCTCTCTGTGATTTGTTTTACTTTTCCTTTTTTTTTTTTTTTAGTCCTGACAGAGCAGGTGGCTCTGCAGGATAAGGAGTTGGGGCTGACTTTGGTTCTTGACCACACTACCTGCCTCTGACCTTGGACAAGATACTTAATCTGCATCACCCCAGTCCACCCGGCTGGAGATGAGTACTGGTCTAAGTTGTGGAAGTAGCCTGAGACGGATGGGTGTCCCGTTCAGCTGGGAGAGGGAGACCTTAATCTGCTTTATGTGATGGAATTTGGAGATTATCACCAGCACCAACAGACCTCAGGGTCTATATGGGACTTCCTTCCTTCACTCCTTAGCCTGAGCAGTGACCTGCAAATGCAAAATCCCATCCAGGGGAAGTCCTAGACACTCATTGGCTTCCACTGATTGAATCTGGCAATCAACACCAGGGGGCCTCGGGTCCTATATAGGGTTGCATATTGTTTGACCCATCTCACCGGAAAATCTCATTGCAATCTTTGCTGCACTTTTTGAGGTTTATTATTTGCAAAGGAAGAAAAACAAACAGAAACAGGGATGATGATAAAACTTCTGCCACCCTCTGTTGGCTGGCTGAAGTACAAATCCAACATCTGACTGGTAGTGCATCCACTAGCATACAAATAATGAATGTTATGAGTTCAGTGGTATGAATATTTAATTTGGTGAAAGTTGGAGCATACCATTCAACGAGGCTCGTTGAATGTATGCTCCAACTTTCACCAAATTAAATATTTGTTCCGTTGAAAAAATGTAAAAAAAATAATTTGTTTTATATAACACCTAAATAGAACTTTTTATTCATTTTATTGATATTGTACTTAAAATTGGAGAGTTGTTATTGTCAGAGCAGGAATGGGAGGGGCGCAGGACCCAGTTCGCCAGCAGGCAGGTCACTCTGTTAAGCAGTGCGAGGACCTGAGTAGAACTTAGTGTGTGTGTGTGTGTGTGTGTGTGTGTGTGTGTGTGTGTGTGTGTGTGTGTGTGTGTGTGTGTGTGTGTGTGTGTGTGTGTGTGTGTGTGTGTGTGTGTGTGTGTGTGTGTGAAAACTGTGTTCTTAAATCTGTGTTCTTAAATGTAAATTACGACAAGAACTTCTCTAGTTCTTCTTCTGACAGCGCTTCAACATCCGCTACGAGAAGCTAATGGAGGCGTGCAATGGTCCAAAATGGATTGGAGAAAAATGCATAGCTATAGTACCAAAAATGTACGCTGGTGATGTCACCCATACAATGTAACAAAAAATGAATGGTACATGACGTATGGTCCACCAGTCAAATGACAAGGATCTGTTGTGTGTCTAAATACAAACTAAAACATGCATGTTTCTGTTCATTTTGGCCTAAAGTTGACTCAATCACACAACTGTGACCTTTCTGCTCCTGTCAGAGAAATACAGTTTGACAGCAAACCGTATAGACTTAATGGATTTCTTAGAATAGGACTTTTTTTCCACAGAGAACATTTCAACCGACGTTGTGTGACTGAGCTCGTTTCGCCAACAGTTTCTCTTACTGTAATTCCACGAGGCTGCTGCAGGTACAGTCTGAATGTAATCCGATGAAAGGTCATTAATTTTGGATGAAGCAGCAGTAAGGCCCGTGTCGTTCTGGTGCAGGGGGATCGTGTTTGTGTTGAGCTGGTAAAATGACACGAGCACATTAATTATACTTCCAGAATGTTAACGTGGTTCGACCTCGCTGCCATCACTGGATCAAGAATGCAAAGAGAATTCATTTTTTATCGCTGTAATAATTAGGCTCGCTTGATGTTCTTTTAATTTCAGTAAGTGGGAATCGAGAAGATAAAGGTTTTGGCAGCCGGCCCGAATAAGTAAGATGACAGAAGAATTGGACAGTTTGAGAGAAACGATGATCAGTTAGTCATTGTGTTCCTGTGGATGTGTCTTTGTGTGAGAATCTCTTGCTTTGTTCGACTTGGCGATGGGTTGTCTTTTGTCGTCTCCACTGTCATGTCACTTGTGTCATGCTGTTGAAGCTTCTGCTCTCACTGTGGTTGGCAGCGCCGAGCCATCGGCGTGATAAATCACCGTTAATACCACATGTTGTCCATTATTGGAAAACAGTGTGGGGCAGAGGAGACGCACGAGCGCCACACAGCCGAGGCAATGTCATGCAAAATACGACACATACACACAGAGAAGTTTGCAGAAAGTGTTGTGAAGCACAATCAGCATTCAGAAAGTTGTAAAACTCTTGGAGTATGAAGAGTTAGTTTTATGCCAACTGGAGCTGCTAAATTACACTCGGAGTTCATTAAATAAAGTATTGATGAGAGACACCAGCCCGCAGTCAATGTGTTACTCATGTAAATAGCATTGTCAATCCTTTCAAAGTTCACCAAGGATATTATTTTTTATTATTTCTTTGGAGTGACATTGTAGTTCTGCGTACAGTAGTGTTCGAAATAATAGTAGTGCTATGTGACTAAAAAGATTAATCCAGGTTTTGAGTATATTTCTTATTGTTACATGGGAAACAAAGTACCAGTATATTCAGTAGATTCTCACAAATCCAACAAGACCAAGCATTCAAGATATACACTCTTAAGGCTATGAAATTGGGCTATTAGTAAAAAAAAAAAAAAAGTAGAAAAGGGGGTGTTCACAATAATAGTAGTGCCTGCTGTTGACGCTACAAACTCAAAACTATTATGTTCAAACTGCTTTTTTAGAAATCCTGTGAATCACTAAACTAGTATTTAGTTGTATAACCACAGTCTTTCATGATTTCTTCACATCTGCAAGGCATTAATTTTGTTCGTTTGGAACCAAGATTTTGCTGGTTTACTTGTGTGCTTGGGGTCATTGTCTTGTTGAAACACCCATTTCAAGGGCATGTCCTCTTCAGCATAAGGCAACATGACCTCTTCAAGTATTTTGACATATCCAAACTGATCCATGATACCTGGTATGCGATATATAGGCCCAACACCATAGTAGGAGAAACATGCCCATATCATGATGCTTGCACCACCATGCTTCACTGTCTTCACTGTGAACTGTGGCTTGAATTCAGAGTTTGGGGTCGTCTCACAAACTGTCTGCGGCCCTTGGACCCAAAAAGAACAATTTTACTCTCATCAGTCCACAAAATATCCTCCATTCTCTTTAGGCCAGTTGATGTGTTCTTTGGCAAAATTGTAACCTCTTCTGCAATGTCTTTTATTTAACAGAGGGACTTTGTGGGGGATTTGCAAATAAATTAGCTTCACACAGGCATTTCTGTCACAGCACTTCAGGTAACTCCAGACTGTCGATCATCCTGGATGATCAAGGGTGAGCCTTTGCCCTCGGTTATTCTTCTCTCCATTTTGATGGTGTTTCCATTCTTCAGGTGTCTTTTCTTACTGGATGTTGTTTTATTTGAGTTGGGGCTACATATTTAAGATAATTTAAGTTAATTTAGTTGGGACTACATATATTTATTATATGGTAACCCTGTCCATAATTGAATTGAGTTCATCCAGTGAGTCATTAGTTTGAGTGTTGTGGAATCATTTTCAAGATTAAATATGTAAAGTCCACACCATCAAAGAGTCCCCATGCATGGATCATGCATGATCGCCAACCAGAGAACATGTCCACTATAAGTCCTCACATGCTGATCACCCACGATCGCCAGCCAAATAAAAATGTCCAGGTCCACTATAAGTCCTCACACACGGATCACCTGTCATCACCAGTGGGCAAACATGTCCAGGTCCACTATAAGTCCTCACAAACGCATCACCTACTATCGCCAGTGGGCGAATATGTTCAGGTCCTCACAAACAGATCGCGTGTGATGGCCGGTTGGACAATAATTCTCCAACTGCATCTCTGCTGTTAGCTCTTCATGTTCTCCCACGATTCTGGCACATTAAATAGAAAGTCCATTATCTCCAGAAAATAACTTCCTGTGAATTTTTCCATTGTTAGACATACTCGTACATCTGCATTTTCAGGCAGTCTGTAAAAACAGTGTTGTGGAGACAGTTTCCATCCATGTTCACAGCAGCAGTAAAACAGCATCCTTTGACAAAACAGCCACATGTTAGGTAACAAAATTGAACAGACTGAAAAAGTTAAGACTTTCAGGCTGAAGTGTGTCATCTCCTTTCTAAATCTGAGCCATCACTTTCAAATGAACGCTCAGAAACTTCATTATCGGACATAACCACATTTGTTTTGCTCTGTCAGCCATCGGGATGTTTCTGCTTATGCTGAGAAGTATGTCACATGCGGAGAAATGAATATGTTTTCTGGAAATGTAGCAGTTAACTTGCTCAGCGAGAGGGATAATTTGCACAAAAATACATCAGAGACCACTAATTATTGGCACATGTGCATGGATAGACTTACACTCATGAATACTTTGATGTTGTGTTGCTAACTGGGACATAAAATAATGTGCAACATGTCCTTTAAATTGTCCGTAGGTGAGTGTGTGGGTGTGAATGTGTCTGTCTATATGTGGCTCTTTGACAGACTGACGTCTTGTCCGGGGTGAGCCCTGCCTCTCACCTTATGACTGCTTGGATGGGCTCCAGCCCTCCCCACGTGACCCTTAATTTGAGTAAGCGGTATAGAGGATGGATGGATGGATGAATGAATGTAAACATCAAAACACAAATGTTAAAATTCACTCACTATATTTTAGATGGTAAAGGGTATAATCATTCCTAAGAGTCTATAGATTTCAGTTGTATGTTCTATTTCTCGTTACTAGTATTTTGTGACACTTTGTCTTACAACTTTTTTTTTTTTTTTTGTCTCTAATGCATGCTTCCTCTTGGAATCCCTTGCCGATATCTGCAGGTAAGTCTCTTGTTGATTGTTGTTTGTTTTCACTCATTCATCCATGTCTGTCCACTCACACAAATATACTTTATGTACAAATTTATTCTAAAGCTGTTGTTGTTTTGCAATAGTATAAGAAAGTAGATTCCTAAAAAATACATTTTTCCATTCTATTGTCTGTGTTTTTGAGCAGTCCCACTATAAATAATGGAAATAATTGTTCTATTTATTTTCAAATGTTTATTACATTGTAAGTGCATTATGCACTCTGCAGTGCAATACAACTCGGTAAAACTTTTAAAAACTATTTTATAGGTATGCAATACAGGTTTTATGTGCATTGGGTGTGTGTTTGGGTTCTTTTTTCACTGATCAGCGCAGCTCCGCTAATTTTGTTGTATTTGTGTGTATGATGACAAAAAGCATACTATCCTAAAAACATTTTATTTTAAAATTGAGGAATAGAATAGTCTTTATTGTCATTGTACGGGGGGTGGGGGAGACACAAAATTTAAAATCATTTAAAACATAATACATAATTTTTGACTTTAAAAATTTAAAGATATTCTTTTAAAACTTTTGTTACATTGTCAGTACAACATGCAGTACAATTCACTGATACATCTGAAAACTATTTTATAGGTATGCAATACAGGTTTTATGTGCATTGGGTGTGTGTTTGGGTTCTTTTTTCACTGATCAGTGCAGCTCCGCTAATTTTGTTGTATTTGTGTGTATGATGACAATAAAAGCATACTATCCTAAAAACATTATTTATTTTAAAACTGAGGAATAGAATAGTCTTTATTGTCATTGTACGGGGTGGGGGAGACAACAAAATTTAAAATCATTTAAAACATAATACATAATTTTTGACTTTAAACATTTAAAGATATTCTTTTAAAACTTTTGTTACATTGTCAGTACAACATGCAGTACAATTCACTGATACATCTGAAAACTATTTTATAGGTGTGTAATACAGGTTTTATGTGCATTGGGTGTTTGTTTGAGTTCTGTTATCACTGGTCAGTGCAGCTCCGCTAATTTTGTTGTATTTGTGTTTACGATGGCAATAAAAACATACTATCCTAAAAACATTATTTTATTTTAAAATTATAGAATAGAATAGTCTTCATTGTTGTTGTATGGGGGTGGGGCAATGATATTTAAAATAATTTAAAAAAAAAAAATAATTTTTGACTTTTAAAATTTAAAGATATCTTTTCAATTTTTTGTTACATTGTAAGTACAACATGCTGTAAAACTTTTAAAAACTATTTTTAAGTATGTAATAAAGGTTTTTATGCATTAGGTGTGCGTTTGAGTTTTGTTTGTACTGATCAGTGTAGCTCCTCTCCTTTCACTGTGTTTCTTTGTATGATGACAACAAAAGTGTTCTGTTCTATTATGCAGTATACAGCTATTTGGCTTTTGGTGAATATGATAATATGTCACTCATCCATGGGGATTTAATGACTTGAACTTGAGTGTTTTTTTTTGTTTGTTTTTTTTTAACTTAAGGTACCGTACATTGCTACAGCACATCTGGAAAGTATTCATGCTTCACTTTTTCAACATTTTGTTAGGTTACAGCATTATTATTTTTCCTTTCAAAATTCTACACAGAATACCCCATAATGACAATGTGAATTTATTTTTATTTTTTTACATTTTTACAAATTTCATTAAAAAAAAATGAGAAATTACACGTACGTAAGTATTCACACCCTTTGCCCAATACATTGTTGATGCGCCTGCAGACCTCCAAGACAGGATTGTCTTGAGACACCAATTTGTGGAAGGGTACAGAAACATTTCTGCTGCTTTACAGATGATGGAGGCTCAGTGGCCTCCATCATTTCTAAATGGAAGAAGTCAGATCCACCAGGACCCTTCCTAGAGTTGACCGCCCGTCTAAACTGAGCGATCGGGGGAGAAGGACCTTAGTCAGGGAGGTGACCAAGAACCCAATGGTCACTCTGTCAGAGCTCCAGCATTCCTCTGTGGAGAGAGGAGAATCTTCCTGAAGGACAACCATCTCTGCAGCAATCCACCAATCAGGCCTGTATGGTTGAGTGGCCAGACAGAAGTCACTCCTTAGTAAAAGGCACATGGCAGCCCACCTGGAGTTTACCAAAAGGCACCTGAAGGACTCTCAGACCAGGAGAAACAAAATTATCTGGTCTGATGAGACAAAGAATGAACTCTTTGGCGTGAATGTCAGCAATTATGTTTGGAGGAAACCAGGCACCATCCCTACAGTGAAGCATGGTGGTGACAGTATCATGCTGTGGGGATGTTTTTCAGTGGCAGTAACTGGGAGACTAGTCAGGATTGAGGGAAAGATAAATGGAGCAATGTACAGAGACACTCTGACAACCTGCTCCAGAGCACTTTTAACGTCAGACTGGGGCAACGGTTCATCTTTCAGCAGGACAATGACCCTAAGCACACAGCCAAGATATCAAAGGAGTGGCTTCAGGACAACTCTGTGAATGTCCTTGAGTGGCCCAGCCAGAGCCCAGACCTCAGTCCGATTGAACATCTCTGGAGAGATCTGAAAATGGCTTTGCACCCATGCACCCCATCCAACCTGATGGAGCTTGAAAAGTGCTCAAAAATGAACAAAACTGGCCAAAGATAGGTGCACCAAGCTTAGTCATTCCCTTTGGCTGCTCCCTTGTTATCACTCTGGGTTGCCACAGCAAATCCAAGGTGAATCTGCATGTTGATTTGGCCGGATACCCTTCCTGATGCAGTTCCACCTTACATGGAGAAATGCAGCATTCATGGGCTTTAAACCGGGAACCTTCTGTGAACTAACCACTTGGCCACCACCCCTACCTCTGGTGCCCCAAGCTTGTGGCATCATATTCAAGAAGACTTAAGGCTGTAATTGCTGCCAAAGGTGCATCAACAATGTATTGAGCAAAGGGTGTGAATACTTATGTACACATGATTTCTTAGTAAAAAAAAAAAAAAAAAATGTATGAATTTGCAAAAAATTAATGAAAAAAATTATGCTGTCATTATGGGGTGTTGTGAGTAGAATTTTGAGGGGAAAAATGAATTTACTCCATTTTGGAATAAGGCTGTAATACAGGGGTGGCCAAGTTCGGTCCTCGAGAGCCACCTTCCTGGCACTCTTAGTTGTCTCCCTGCTCCAACACACCTGAATCCAATGAAAGACGCCTTTCATTGGATTCAGGTGTGTTGGAGCAGCTTGGCCACCCCTGCTGTATAACATAACGTGGAAAAAAGGAAGCTTGGTAGCTTCTTCTATTTCTGCTGAGTACCATATGAAGCTGCCACATTCAAACACCACAAAAGCTTCAAGAAAAATATAAAAGATTTAGTCCTCTTATGTTCAAAGAACAAACAGGGCTAATTTTATGTTGTATAGCAGTGTAGTCCATAAAAACTTCTTTTTTCTCTTTTCTTTGGTATGGTGTTGTGGAGGTGTGAGGCAGCTGGTTAATTTGAAAGGTGTTTCTGGTTATTTTTCTTCACGGTTCTACGGTGAGATGCATAATTCAGCATTAACAGTCTATTTTTTCTCCATTTCACTTTTAGCTTTTCATTTTCTTGGGTTTGCTTTTTTTTTTTTCTGTCTACTCCAGGCTTCTCGCTCTCAATTATTTGTTCTTTCTGGTTAATTTGACACACTTTCTCAGGTTGAAAAGCTGCTTTCAGTTTGAGCTGGTGTATGAGTAATATCTCACAGTGAAAATTTAGGATTATACATAAGTGCTTCCTACAATTTACACATTAGTGTTTAAATGTAACAATAATTTGAGAATTGAGTAATCAAATTTGAATATGGCTGTTTCTGGCATGGTTAACTCTTACATTCGCTGGTTTGTCTTTAGCTCCTCATAATTAAAGAGGTTGTTTCTGTGAGTCATACCCCAGTGATTATTTATTAGTTTTTAAACAATCCTACACATGTGAATGAAATTACAGGACTAAAAGGCTAGGTTGGAACTTCCAACACCCCCAATTTTCATTCTATTTTAAGTTATTTTGTGCATCCAGTGTTACTTTGTTATATTTGACATCATATTTTCCAGGTGAGTTACCACAAACATTATTGTTGAAAATATTTTATTTTCCTCAGTAAAGTGGCCCATTACACTGTGCATTTGGATTCCATAAGACCTTGGACAGGGGCATAGGTTTTAGTGATTTAGCCTCTGAAGAACCATCATTAGGGCCCAGTTTCATAAAGCAACCTAATCTCTGTCTGCTAAACTTTCTTAGTGGACTACAGTTAGTCACCCAATTAGTTATCCATCTAATTACCGCTTCACACCATGGCTAAACTTGTAGATTAGCTGTCTTACCTTAGTCAATTGTTTTCACAGGCATAATGGCATCGCGTGTGCCGTTGCCGAGAGACGGCTCCATGCGCTACAGTTTTGTTTACTTCCGGTTGCTGGTTTGTCATTAACTATCCAGCTTTTGTTCCGTTAACTGTCTTTATTAACAATTACGGACCCATACGAACTGCAGAACAACATGTTTAGCACTTAGCCTAGCAGTTTCAATCTTCAGTTTCTTCTTCTACACTTTTGTCAACCTTATTGTGCATCCAATGGTGCTCAGTGTAACAGCCGGTGGCTCATGGGAGAACAGTCACAAACACATCATGACAGCCATCTGCTGCAACCATGGCCAAAAGCAGAGGGAGCTCTCCATTTGAAGAAATACAGTGATGGAGGGCTGCTTTTGAGTGTTCCATCAAGTGGTGGTACATGGTAGCTGCCATTTTTTGAGGTAAGACATTGAAGTTTTATTGACTAAAATAAGATTATCCTCCTCTGTACCAGGCTAAAAAGTTTAGTCGGGTAACGTGAAACATCAGCCGACTAAACACTTTGTGCAACAACTAACGTCAAAAAACTAGTCAACTATGTGAGTTTACTCGACTAAACAAGATTAGACTGCTTCATGAAACAGGGCCCAGAAAACAGATTAAATCTTGGTTTGAGTTTTCCAGACGACTTCTTGCAAAACTGTGGCAGAAATTTCACAAACTCATTTTGAGAAAATTCTTCTCTGTTCCACTCTACCATAAAGCTATGTTGGCGGTCATGCAAAACATAAACTGCACTTTGCAGTTTTTCCCAAAAGTCCCCTCTACACATGTCCTTCTTGAATGGTTAGCTTATCGAGTCCAGGTTGTGTTGGCAGCTCAACTCACACTTTCCTACTCTTGGCCAAGTCCTTTAACTCTTCCCTGGGGATCCAGAAGAGTTCCCAACCCAGCTGGAAAATATAATCCCTGTAGTGTGTCCTGGGTCTTCCTCCCAGTTGAACAGTGCCTGGAAGCCCCTCCCGAGGGAAACAACCTCAACAGATGCTGGAACCACCTCAACTGGCTCCTTTCAATGTGAAGAAGCAGCAGCTCGACTCCAAGTCCCTCCCAGATAGTCAAGCTTTTCACCCTGTCCAGGAGCGCAAGTCCGGGTGCCCAATGGAGGAATCTTATTTCTGCTACTTGTATCGTGATCTTATTCTTTTGGTCATACCCAAAGTTCATGACCATAAGTGAGGATAGCAGCATAAATCGAGAGTCTTGGCCTTCTGGCTCAGGCTTTCTTTACCATGTTGGTCCAGTAAAACAGAAGAGCCCGCCCCAATCGTCTATCGATCTCATGCTCCAACTCACTCCCGCTCGTAAACAAGATCCCGAGACACTTAAATTCTTCCACTCGGGGCAATAACTCTAGTAGCATTTGCTGCTGTGCACTGATGATGATGGGTCCTTGGTTCCAGCACTTGTACAGCAGGAAGGGGGTGGAAATGTTGGGCTGACTGATGTTTTGTCAAAGTGCGTTCTTTGAGAGATTTTATGTTTGCGAAATGCACAAGTGTTTTGGGTCATTCGGAAACTGCCAGGACAAATTAGACTCCAGCAGACACCCACCTGTCAGGTAGTTAAACGGGTAACCCTGACTTAAATTTCTCTGCCTTGAGGTCAAACTGTAACTTGTATTCAGGTTTTGCCCCCATTTGGTTGCATGCCGGTTCTTTCCCCGTTCATGAAACCCTTGATTTTCTGTACTTGGCCTTCTTCCTCATCATCTCAGCACCAGTTCCTCTTCTCCAGATTTATTAATCATATTCACCACTTCCTCTCAACTTATGACCACCATGTACCGTGAAACACCTTGAACTTGTCGTGATCAAGCACTTCTTAATGTCATTATACATTTATTACTACCTTGCGGGGACGATCCGGGCATTGCCTCGTCAGCAACTCATTAGTCAGAATGTCGGCAATCGCAGCAGCTTGATGTCGAATCCTGTCACCTTCCCCACCCCCATTCCACCCCCCATCCCACTCTCCACTTTAATGAGCCACATTTGCAAGGCGTGAGACGAAAAGTTCTGCGCTTGTCCACATCAACATGACAGCTATTAGGAGACACCAACAGCTGGTGGAAGGTGGAATTCGTAGAGAGAGAGAGAGAGAGAGAGAGATGGTGAAGATGACAGAGTGAAAGACTGAAGGAGGGGGAGGAGAAAGAGATATGTGGTAGTTGTGGAGCACACCAGAAGGTGTACGGCAAAGAAAGAGGAGGAGGGACAAAGGTGAACAGCATCTGCAGAAATAGAAGGTGAAGGAGATGACAGATACAGCTGGTGATGAGCATCGTGCTCCTTTGGCCACAGTTGTCCTTCACTAGTTATGTGCCCTCTTCGAAAATGAGGAAGAGGAGAACAGGGCTGAGTGTGAAGTTTGAAGGCACAACCATAAACGTGAATATATAATGCACACGTAAAGCTCCTCATTAGTTTTGTCATTGGGGACCTGCTGAAGGCTGCTGTTGTCATTAGCAATTTAGAAAAGGTTTGAAAAGGAGCAAAAAATGAGGGGAGGTAGAAAGGGAGAGGCCAACTGTTGGAGAAAGATTAAAAACATTTTATTTTTCAGCCCACATGCAAAGACTTGCTCCCTGCCTGCTTGAGATGAATTCATCAGACCATTTAAAAATGTTCTGCACGAAGGACACACTTGTTTAAAATGCTTTGAAACACTTCAATGAACACAATACGGCAAAGTTGAAGTACTCTGGTTAACCCTTAACTCCTGAATTTATATAGCTGTATATAAAAAATGTTTTGTGTGTGTTTTTGCCTTTAAGTAGATGGTAAATAATGTTGAGATTATTAATTACACTTTTGCACAAAAAATAAATAGTAATTTTGGTAATAATTTATGTTATGTTATAATAATAATAATGGTATGTTGCATATTTGCGACAACAGGCATACTGGCCAATTTGGTATGTTGCATATTTGAGTCAAATATTGTAGCATATATGCGACAGTAGGCGTTAAGGGGTTAACAAACAATGTATTTATTTTCTTACCTTATTTATAATGTTCTAGTTTCATTAGCTCAGTGGAATAATGAGTTATGTAGACCCGGTGTCACAGACCGAACGGTCCCCCCCCTAAAAATCGGGTCGCCCTGCCTTCACTGCGCATGCGTCATTTCTGTGCGTCAGCTGCGGTTCACCCGATTATCACCTAATTTCTGCTTCAAACTGAACTCCAGTCGTCATCTATCCCAGCAACAGATATCTGAAGCTTTGGTACAACAATCATTTCCACATAAATTCAGCATTTTTTCATAATAAAAAACGGAAGAAAGGATCAGAGCACCGCAGCAGCACAAGCTGCGAGCTGATGCGGTTACCGTGCCTCATTTCTGTTTAAATCAGCTTTGTTTCTGCATAAAACTGACTTTAGAATGATTTTAAGAGGTTTTACCTTGTCATCTGATGGTTAATAATCACATTAATCCATTTGATCATTTTGGGTGAAGAGACTCCGTCTCAGATATGCTGCTGTGGTCCAAATGATGCATGCACAGTGAAGGCAGGGGGGACAGATTTTGAAGGGGAACCGTTCGGTTTGTGACACCAGGTTTGACTGGCGCCTTACCTGAGTATGGCCTTGGACACTGATGTTCCATCGAGTGGAATCTGGGGCTGCACTGGCTCCAATAGTCCTCAGGGCATCGTTCAGTTGATAGCGGGTGGTAACATCACGTAGACAGCAATATGTAAATGAGGATTTTTCATGTGTCAGTGGCTGTAAGTGCCTCATGCATGAACTCTGCGGGATAACTGAGCATGCTCTCATGGTGGTAAAAACAAAACAAATCTCATTTCATATATTTCATTATTTTTCCTAGGGTTGAGCCAGATACCCGTTTCAGACCAGTATCCTGTATGGATAAAGTATTTTTGACGAGCACAAGCATAATACGAGTAAAATTCATCAATATGTGTTTGTGCTGAAAGAAAATCCTGATTGGCTAACTGACTGTCTTCACACTCTGTGATTGGCCAGTCACACACAGCGCCCGCCCCTCTCCACACAGACATGTCTCTGCAGCCTCTCGCACACACAGACAGGAACTGATCTCTCTTTCTCTGTGCTTGGCTTGACTTTAGCTCACGTTGCTCTCTCAGTACTCCTTACATTTTCTTCAGCTCGCCTCTTTTTTGGTTTGTATGATATTTAAAGTTACTTGGTGAACTGGTTTCATTACGTACATGGTGCATTTGACAAGACAGAGCCGAAAACGGCTCGTGTTGTTGGTCACTGCCTCCACTCTGGTCTTTTTTTTTTTTTAACCGTTTGTTTGTTCTTAGTTTGGCTGGTGATATAAGTCAGCTGGAAAACTTTGCTCATACTGAACATGGTGCTTTTGAGAAGAATACAGTGAAGAAGGCTGTCATATTATTTCCCTGTTTGCCATCACTGGATGTTTGCATGAATCACCAAGTTCACACAGATTATTAAAAAATAAACAGTCTTAGAACAACCTCTCTCCCCCTCTCACTCAGTCACACACACATGCATACGGACGCACTCGTACAGACACCTTAATCAAAATGCCAAGAACATTAGGTAGTAAAAATAATTAAATAATTAAAAAAAAATCTGTTTGCTCAGTACTCCTTACATTTTCTTCAGCTCGCCTCTTTTTCGGTTTGTATGATATTTAAAGTTACTTGGTGAACTTGTTTCATAACGTACATGGTGCATTTGACAAGACAGAGCCGAAAACGGCTCGTGTTGTTGGTCACTGCCTCCACTCTGGTCTTTTTTTTTTTTTTAAACCGTTTGGTTTGTTCTTAGTTTGGCTGGTGATATAAAGTCAGCTGGAAAACTTGCTCATACTGAACATGGTGCTTTTGAGAAGAATACAGTGAAGAAGGCTGTCATATTATTTCCCTGTTTGCCATCACTGGATGTTTGCATGAATCACCAAGTTCACACAGATTATTAAAAAATAAACAGTCTTAGAACAACCTCTCTCCCCCTCTCACTCAGTCACACACACATGCACACAGACGCACTCGTACAGACACCTTAATCAAAATGCCAAGAACATTAGGTAGTAAAAATAATTAAATAATAAAAAAAAAATCTGTTTGCTCAGAAAATAAAAGAAAGCTCAATCAATCAATCAATTTTTTTTATATAGCGCCAAATCACAACAAACAGTTGCCCCAAGGCGCTTTATATTGTAAGGCAAGGCCATACAATAATTATGTAAAACCCCAACGGTCAAAACGACCCCCTGTGAGCAAGCACTTGGCTACAGTGGGAAGGAAAAACTCCCTTTTAACAGGAAGAAACCTCCAGCAGAACCAGGCTCAGGGAGGGGCAGTCTTCTGCTGGGACTGGTTGGGGCTGAGGGAGAGAACCAGGAAAAAGACATGCTGTGGAGGAGAGCAGAGATCGATCACTAATGATTAAATGCAGAGTGGTGCATACAGAGCAAAAAGAGAAAGAAACAGTGCATCATGGGAGCAGTCTACGTCTATAGCAGCATAACTAAGGGATGGTTCAGGGTCACCTGATCCAGCCCTAACTATAAGCTTTAGCAAAAAGGAAAGTTTTAAGCCTAATCTTAAAAGTAGAGAGGGTGTCTGTCTCCCTGATCTGAATTGGGAGCTGGTTATTAAAGTTGTGTTGAGTATGACAACTCTTGTTCATGCATACTTAGTTCATAATTTCCTACTACATTGAATGTCAATTCTGAATGTTCTGTTATTCATTCATACCCTTAAGAATATTCATGTTCTAAGTTCATAAAAAAAACCTGTTCTGTAAAATAGTTCCTTTACTATTGTGATTTTTTAAAAAAAAGCAAATCTCAATTGAGGCTGTTCTGTAAATACTCATTCATACCCTTAAGAATATTCATGTTCTGAGTTCATAAAAAACAACTTGTTCAGTAAACAATAATTTTACTTTTGTGATCAAAATCATTGATTTGAATCTAAATTTTGAGGGTGTTCTGTAAATAGTTTTCAAAAAACAATAAATACGAGGTCTGTTAGAAAAGTATCAGACCTTTTTATTTTTTTCAAAAACCTGATGGATTTGAATCACGTGTGCTTGCATGAGCCAACCTTGAACCTTCGTGCACATGCGTGAATTTTTTCATGCCTGTCGATTGCGTCATTTGCTGGTAAGCAGCCTTTGTGTGCGGATGGGTGGAGTATCTCGTCAGATTTTCTTTGCAAGGAAAATGGCGGAACGACTGGAGCAGCGCGACTGCATCACATTTTGCCAGAAACTGGGCGACAGCCAGGTGGAAACCATTTGGATTATTCAGATGGCTTTCGGTGACAATTCTATGGGCGTCACACAGATTAAGGAGCGGTACAACCGGCCATCAACATGCTGAAATGACCAGATCATTTCATCATCCAAGAAATTGCGGAAGAGGTGGACATCAGCACTTTTTTGGCATATTCCACTGTGACAGAAGATTTTGCCATGAAAACAGTTGCAGCGAAATTCATGCCGATGGCTTCAGCACGAAGCTGCCGACGGAGCAAAAGCGCCTCCGTGTTGAAGTCTCACAGGACATGCTGGACTCCGAAAAATGATGCCCACCTCATCCACAGTTTCTTGGATAGTCACACGACTGAAAAGCCACCGAAAGCCGCCTGAATCTTCTGAATGGTGGAAGAGGTGGGCATGATTTTCATTCATTGAGCACGAAGGTTCAAGGTTGGCTCATGCAAGCACACGTGATTCAAATCCATCAGGTTTTTGCAAAAAAATAAAAAGGTTGGATACTTTTCTAACAGACCTCGTATAGCAACTTCTGATTAATGAATATCAATTTCAGGCTTAAAATAATGTACAGATTTAAACCCCAGCCATGTATGGTTAAACCACACCCACTTCCAGTTTAGGCCCTGCCCACTCCAAGTACAGATACAGATAATTTAGATGGTTGAACTGATACAGATAGTGGTGTACTCGTTCATCCCTAATTTTTCCATCGATGGAATTTGATCAAACTGGTAAATAATTATGCTGTGTTCTGCCAGTGCCACAGAGTTCTGTGCACACAGCTGCCTGTGTGCATTCGTTCCACCTGCAGAAAACAGCATAATTATTCATCATTTTACTGAAATTCCATGGATGGAGCATTAATTAAACATGAGAAATATTAGATAGTAATTTATGTTTGTTTATTGTAATAGCCAGCCCATTAGTGTATCCATGCACTGTGCGCACAGCCTTCAATTTCAATTCAATTTATTTTCATTTATATAGCGCCAAATCACAACAAGGTTGCCTCAAGGCACTTCACACAAGCAAGGTCTAGCCTTGATGTCCCACATGTCTGTGTGTGGTCCAACTATTACTAATGGCGGAAAAAAAGCATGGCGTAAACTGCTAACTCCTCACATATGCCTGGCATTTGCAAATAATGATTTTTTTTTTTTTTTCTGTGCATCCTCTGTGCAGGAACAACAGCTTTTCAAGTGCAATAAATTAATGCCAAGGTTTCAAACACACAAAATACAGACCCCCTAAATTTCCTTTTGTCCTTGATAAATCATGTTGCATGTGCAAGCATTATGTATTTGTACGTTCCATCCAAGACGTTTGTGCACTCGAGCGGACAAACCCAAAATTGCATATACAGGAATAAAAATACTCTAAATGGGAAAAAAAAGTTATTTTGCACATTTAACAGACAACACCTTCATTGCACACTGTTTGTATGTTAACATGCAAGTGTATTTGCAAGTGCTATGGTGTTTTGTCCAAGATTTTATAAATGCAAAACTTTAGTAAATCAGCCCAGAACTATCTTTTGAATTCAGCCAAGAAATGTTCAAAAGGGGATTTGAAAAATGTAATTGCCTTTGAATTTTTATTGTTTTCTGATATGTAAATTTGAGACAAAAGTTAATCAGGACAATAATTATTTTAATCGTAGTTTATTTCTGAGACCTGCTTACTCTTTTTTCTTTTTTTGCTTAATATTTTCTTTTATTAGGCGAACTCCATGTTTGTGTTTTTTGTGCACACCTCAAGGGTTTGTGTAAAACAGTATAATCATTATCATAAAGCCTGACAACTGCATGACATTTAATTAATTTTACATTTTATAATAAAACTCTTTAATGCAATGATTCACATCACACTTAATTTGATTCACATTGTGAATATGCTGTATTTTTCTTCAGCGACACCACTCTCCTCTCAAAGAGTGAGAATGTGGCAGTATTCACGAAAGGCAAAGATACAATTCAGTGATAGTGCACACATTGTTGGTGCCGACTGGTCATTGGTCATTCGTGCCAAATGTTCCCTTAGTGCACAAAGAAACTGTGCTGTGAAAAGATTCCTTTTCTTTACTGGTCAAGTCAAAAAAAAAAAAAAGCGTTTTGTACATAATGTGGAGGCTGTTTCTGTGGAAGTATATCACCACTCCGGTGCTTTCAGTAGCACCTTAATGTGTCTCTGTAGTGATTTTTAGGCATTCAGGAGTTGAGCTTTCACTCTGGGAGAGTCTATTGAGCAGCACTGCAGAAAAAAAAAAATCTGATCCATTAACGTCTTAAATCTTTAAAAATCATGTGCTTTCTTAAAATGCCAGTAGAATCTCGCTGAATGAAACTTAAAATGTGATTATTTTCCTCGGCACTGCATCAACAGTAAGAGCAGATGATGCTACCTATTTAAGACAAATGTACGAAAGTGTCACTACTGTGAAATTTACAGACAAGATAGGCTTCTGTGCTGACGATAAGTATTCAAACCAAAAAACCTGGTTCGGTCACTGCGATCCCATTTGCTTTGTGCAGCAGTCACAGCTGTAGGATTCAAGCTGATGCAGTAGGTGCTGGAGGTGGATACGCCAGTGTTGTTGGACTGCATTTTCACGTAGTCCGGGGCCACACGGTCGGTCTGTGTGCCCTCATGTGGACTCCAATATCTCAAACTAATGAACACGCTGTCACAGCTGCTCATACGTCCTCCAGCTTTGAATATCACTCCTGTCATGCTCTGTTCGAACTGTTACCATTAGGTAGACACTACAGATCAATTAAAGCAAGTACAAGCAGGTTTAATAACAGTTTTTATCCATCATCAACAGCTAAACTCAATACAGCTAGTGTGTAAAGGGAAATGTAATATTGGGAATTGTGCAGTCAGTATGGATGTATCCAGGTGGGTTTGTGCTTATGTCGAACTGCTTTGATTTTTCTATTTTGTTACTTTTTATTTATACTTTTATGCACTGACCAGTTTTGTTACTGGAATATATGGTAAATGGACTGCATTTATATAGCGCTTTTCCATCTGCATCAGACACTCAAAGCGCTTTACACATCAGTGCCTCACTTTCACACCAATGTCAGGGTGCTTCCATACAAGGCGCCCACTACACACCAGGAGCAACTAGGGGATTAAGGACCTTGCCTAAGGGCCCTTAGTGATTCAGGCTGGGATTTGAACCCAGCATCCTCTGGCCTCAAGCCCAACGCTTTAACCACTAGACCACCACCACCTTATATTTTTACCTTTGTATTATATACAGTGCATCTGAAAAATATTCACAGCGCTTCACTTGTTCCACAATTTTTTAAGATACAGCCCTATACCAATTTTTTTAACTCAAAATTCTGCACACATTACCCACAATTTTCCCTGCTGAAGTGCTGACTAAAACATCCATTTTATAGTCCCATCAGCGATTACCCTGCAGAGTCTACAAGGTGCTACATGGTCTTGCACTGAGCTATTTGCTCCTAATGTTTCTAATCTACAGCTTCCTAATTAAAGCCCTCTTAACCCCATGTCACTTTAAGCATTTTTAATGTAGATCTAAATTAATATTCAAAGTTTTCATCTTGTTGACAGTCGGGATGCACAATATGGCCAAATTATCGTATCTCAATATTGTCATATCAATATGATATGATAGTGCAGCAACAGTGAAAATTAAACATTCTTAAACAAAACAGTAATAATACCACACTCATTTTGCACTCATCATAAGGTTAGGATACTGTGCCCTCCAAAAGTATTGGAACACTTGGAATTTCACACATTTTAATTTGTTTATGCCATTTCAAATGCAAGAAATACAAAAATATAAAGAATAAAAATTTCTAAAATCATCTTCCTCAAACTCAAACTGAAATCAAATCTCTAAAACTTGATAATACCCATAAATAATAATCAGTTTTATTGCCAGTTTTCATCAGACAAGTCAGGGGATGGAAACATGAACATTTCCAAGTCACTGAATATTTCTTGGACTTTATTTACATCAATTATGAAGAAATACAAAAGTTTCTTTTAATGTACTTTCTGTCAAATTGTAGCTGAAGTATCGGGTCTTCTTTTAAGAAAATCCTCCTCTACACCACTTCATCAGGAAGCTGGGTTTTTAACATTTTATTAATTTATATCAAGTTGTAGAGATTTGCTTTCAGTATGAGTTTAAGGAAGATAACTTTAGATTTATTCATTATTTGTATTTGAAATGGCATAAACAAATTAAAATGGTATTATTACTGTTTTGTTAAAATATGTGAAATACCAAATGTTCCAATACTTTTGAGTGCAGTTGAGAAACACTCCGTGGCATGTATATTTTAAAGTGAAATGCATCATCTTGGTGTCACTCAGAGAGCAAATGCCATTTTTAACAATGTGGACCTCATTTCTGGCATAAAATACGGTTGTTTACTCACCAATATAACTTTGGTGTCATTATTAGTCCACGGCTCAAACGACGTGTTAGGTTCAAATCTGAGGCAAACATTTTCTTCTATTAAGGTGGATTAGAACTTTTTGTCTACTGGACAGGAGGAACCTAACAGTCAATATGACTTACTGATTTCAAAATGCAGCTCTTATCCAACCAGATGTGCGGTCCTGTGACATGTCAATCATCTGTGTCCAATCAGATTTCAGGGGAGTCCAATGCAACCCTGGCCTCTGCTCTAGCTCCACCCATGCCAGGAAGTGTTCAACATTTGACATTTCCTGTTTCACTGTGGACTCAAAATCCGGAACTTCCTGTTTCAGTGTGAACTTGTCACTGAGTTCCCATGAGATTCCATGAGATCTCATCTGTCAATACAGGAAGTGTCGATCCAGGAAGTGTTTGACGTTTGACATTTTTTGTTTCACTGTTGGCTCAAAATTTGTTATTTCCTGTTTGGGACACCCTGTACCATGAGCGAGCTTCATGCCGCTGCATGGCACTTCGCTTGTATTATGACAACAACAAATGTAGCTGGGATGCTTGATGGTTCCACGAGTCGAGTCATTACAAGGGTTCACCACCACAAGCTAAGTTGTTTAGCTAGCATACAACTGGGTTTGGAAAAAAAAAATGATTTTTTTTTTTTTTTTGAGCAAATGAGGAATCGCTAAGGTAGTGTTACACTGCTAACCAGTTAATGACTTTATTAAATGCTTTAACCTTGTTTATTCATGTTGGATATTTGTAGACATAGCTGACTAGATATTATGTAGCTAGCACTGGCTTCACAATAGTAAAATGGCAACTATTCTATGGACATAGCTGACAATGAAACCATACATGTATGGCAGTAAATTCAGCTAAAAATAAAATACAGGAATATGGTTTTAAATATTGCTTGTTATAAGCTAATTTTAGGTTGCTATCAACCTCTGAAGTAGATTACTAGTCTTCTAGTTAGCCACAGGTCCATTCCTTGGTTTCTCCCAGCAAAATGGTGAAGCCTGTGAATGTTATTATGTGCGCTCATATTACATAGTGCTCCTTGCCAGACATGTTTAATGGAAGCAACATGAACAGTTTTGTAAAAAGTAAGTTCTGATAAAAGAACAAGAAGCAGCACTTGTGCGTGGAGCATGCATCTCCCACTGGTAATATGCCATCTACATACTGTAGCAATCTCTTTATGGTCTCAAGATGGTCTCTTAGTTGATTTCTGGATGGGATGGTGGCCACGGAGATGACTGAACAGGGCCAGTCTTGAAGCACACTGTTTGACAACTTGGTGACCTGTACCATGACATTTAAATGGTGTAATAGTGGCTTGATTACCTTAAATCACTTTAAAGCTGGACATTTTTACAGTTTGTATATCCCAAATATTGGCAGTTTCTGTGGATGACTGGTTAGAGTTGGCATGGTGGTGGTGGTGTGTGTGTGTGTGGGGGGGGGTGCTTAAAGGCTGTGTTAAATCTGAGCATGCTCAAAGCAGAAATTGTCCAAGTTCAAATTATGTGAAAATCTAATAAATGTCATTCACGTTATCATGGGCCCAAGAACAAATCTGTTCACTAAAGAGGGTGGTCCTTAGAGAAGTGAAGTAAGTCTTATCCTCCTGGCATCCATCTCTCTGTGGGAGATGATGGTGTAGCATCCAGTTTGTTTTTTGCTTTTTTTAAACACTTTTTTCAATTCAATTTAAAGTTATTTCATTTATATAGCACTAACAAAGCTGAAACAAGTATTGTTTGAAGTAAGTCTTATATGGGACCTGATGCCCACTGGTACTGGTACGTGTCCCTGAATCTGTAGTGTGAAGCAGATGAGGGTCTGTGACTTCCCTGAATGGGACTCCAGGTTGATTCCGCAGCCATGGTTGGTGCTCAGTAAAATCAAATCAAATCAATTTTATTTATATAGCGCCAAATCACAACAAACAGTTGCCCCAAGGCGCTTTATATTGTAAGGAAAAAGCCATACAATAATTACGTAAAAACCCCAGCGGTCAAAACAACCCCCTGTGAGCAAGCACTTGGCGACAGTGGGAAGGAAAAACTCCCTTTTAACAGGAAGAAACCTCCAGCAGAACCAGGCTCAGGGAGGGGCAGTCTTCTGCTGGGACTGGTTGGGGCTGAGGGAGAGAACCAGGAAAAAGACATGCTGTGGAGGGGAGCAGAGATCAATCACTAATGATTAAATGCAGAGTGGTGCATACAGAGCAAAAAGAGAAAGAAACACTCAGTGCATCATGGGAACCCCCCAGCAGTCTACGTCTATAGCAGCATAACTAAGGGATGGTTCAGGGTCACCTGATCCAGCCCTAACTATAAGCTTTAGCAAAAAGGAAAGTTTTAAGCCTAATCTTAAAAGTAGAGAGGGTGTCTGTCTCCCTGATCTGAATTGGGAGCTGGTTCCACAGGAGAGGAGCCTGAAAGCTGAAGGCTCTGCCTCCCATTCTACTCTTACAAACCCTAGGAACTACAAGTGAGCCTGCAGTCTGAGAGCGAAGCGCTTTATTGAGGTGATATGGTACTATGAGGTCCCTAAGATAAGCTGGGACCTGATTATTCAAAACCTTATAAGTAAGAAGAAGAATTTTAAATTCTATTCTAGAATTAACAGGAAGCCAATGAAGAGAGGCCAATATGGGTGAGATATGCTCTCTCCTTCTAGTCCCCGTTAGTACTCTAGCTGCAGCATTTTGAATTAACTGAAGGCTTTTCAGGGAACTTTTAGGACAACCTGATAATAATGAATTACAATAGTCCAGCCTAGAGGAAATAAATGCATGAATTAGTTTTTCAGTAACAGCTGGATTGACTGAAGCAACAGAAATTGTTTTGGCCCAAAACACAGATAGGCATCATGACTGTGAATCAAACCCAAGGTCTTGATGAAACCCAATTATGCTGACATTTAAACTTATCTGTGATGTCGAGATCAAATTAGGCAAAAAGCCAATAAAATTAGTTCAAGTTATCACAGACCCAAGAAAGGAAGGGCTTTTCTATATCTATCTTTTGGAATTATGACTAGGGGTAGACATACTGATACTGTTGGAAAAATATATGATGACAGCAAAAGTTGACTTCATGGATCCAGTCTTGTAGCATCGGCTCATCTTGGATCCATTTTCTTAGCTCTTTACATTTAGTTCCAATATTTGCTTTGTCAGTGACACATGGTGCTTTCACATACTATAAACTCAGTGTACAGATCCTTGGGTATAGAAAAACATATTTATGCTGAAGGACACAACATACCTCCTAAAGAGATGGAAAAATACATCTGTGTGTGGAGAAAAGTGGATGGATGGTTTAAAAGTTTTTGTTCACTCTGCTTGAACATTTTTGACAACCAGCTCGCATCTAGTAATAAGCTATAAACTTGATTTGGAAAAATATGAAAGAAAATATATAAAATAGAAACACAGCAAAAAGTTCCATGCAGGTCAAGCAATATTAGGCAGAATATGATTCAACAGGGATGGAGCGCCGCAAGGCTATTTGTGAAGAAGATGAGATTGCAGCCTCTGTTGCAAAACAGAGAATGACTTTGCATTTGTGACTGCAGTGAGAAGGTCATTTCAGCTTTGCGGAGCTACAGACAAAGCCAGGGCGATAACCGGGCCGGTGTACTGAACAAAGAGATAATAGCGGCAGAACACAAAACAAATGTTTCAGCGTCCTCTCTGTGATTTGTTTTACTTTTCCTTTTTTTTTTTTTTTTAGTCCTGACAGAGCAGGTGGCTCTGCAGGATAAGGAGTTGGGGCTGACTTTGGTTCTTGACCACACTACCTGCCTCTGACCTTGGACAAGATACTTAATCTGCATCACCCCAGTCCACCCGGCTGGAGATGAGTACTGGTCTAAGTTGTGGAAGTAGCCTGAGACGGATGGGTGTCCCGTTCAGCTGGGAGAGGGAGACCTTAATCTGCTTTATGTGATGGAATTTGGAGATTATCACCAGCACCAACAGACCTCAGGGTCTATATGGGACTTCCTTCCTTCACTCCTTAGCCTGAGCAGTGACCTGCAAATGCAAAATCCCATCCAGGGGAAGTCCTAGACACTCATTGGCTTCCACTGATTGAATCTGGCAATCAACACCAGGGGGCCTCGGGTCCTATATAGGGTTGCATATTGTTTGACCCATCTCACCGGAAAATCTCATTGCAATCTTTGCTGCACTTTTTGAGGTTTATTATTTGCAAAGGAAGAAAAACAAACAGAAACAGGGATGATGATAAAACTTCTGCCACCCTCTGTTGGCTGGCTGAAGTACAAATCCAACATCTGACTGGTAGTGCATCCACTAGCATACAAATAATGAATGTTATGAGTTCAGTGGTATGAATATTTAATTTGGTGAAAGTTGGAGCATACCATTCAACGAGGCTCGTTGAATGTATGCTCCAACTTTCACCAAATTAAATATTTGTTCCGTTGAAAAAATGTAAAAAAAAATAATTTGTTTTATATAACACCTAAATAGAACTTTTTATTCATTTTATTGATATTGTACTTAAAATTGGAGAGTTGTTTATTGTCAGAGCAGGAATGGGAGGGGCGCAGGACCCAGTTCGCCAGCAGGCAGGTCACTCTGTTAAGCAGTGCGAGGACCTGAGTAGAACTTAGCGGTGTGTGTGTGTGTGTGTGTGTGTGTGTGTGTGTGTGTGTGTGTGTGTGTGTGTGTGTGTGTGTGTGTGTGTGTGTGTGTGTGTGTGTGTGTGTGTGTGTGTGTGTGTGTGAAAACTGTGTTCTTAAATCTGTGTTCTTAAATGTAAATTACGACAAGAACTTCTCTAGTTCTTCTTCTGACAGCGCTTCAACATCCGCTACGAGAAGCTAATGGAGGCGTGCAATGGTCCAAAATGGATTGGAGAAAAATGCATAGCTATAGTACCAAAAATGTACGCTGGTGATGTCACCCATACAATGTAACAAAAAATGAATGGTACATGACGTATGGTCCACCAGTCAAATGACAAGGATCTGTTGTGTGTCTAAATACAAACTAAAACATGCATGTTTCTGTTCATTTTGGCCTAAAGTTGACCTCAATCACACAACTGTGACCTTTCTGCTCCTGTCAGAGAAATACAGTTTGACAGCAAACCGTATAGACTTAATGGATTTCTTAGAATAGGACTTTTTTTCCACAGAGAACATTTCACACCGACGTTGTGTGACTGAGCTCGTTTCGCCAACAGTTTCTCTTACTGTAATTCCACGAGGCTGCTGCAGGTACAGTCTGAATGTAATCCGATGAAAGGTCATTAATTTTGGATGAGAGCAGCAGTAAGGCCCGTGTCGTTCTGGTGCAGGGGGATCGTGTTTGTGTTGAGCTGGTAAAATGACACGAGCACATTAATTATACTTCCAGAATGTTAACGTGGTTCGACCTCGCTGCCATCACTGGATCAAGAATGCAAAGAGAATTCATTTTTTATCGCTGTAATAATTAGGCTCGCTTGATGTTCTTTTAATTTCAGTAAGTGGGAATCGAGAAGATAAAGGTTTTGGCAGCCGGCCGAATAAGTAAGATGACAGAAGAATTGGACAGTTTGAGAGAAACGATGATCAGTTAGTCATTGTGTTCCTGTGGATGTGTCTTTGTGTGAGAATCTCTTGCTTTGTTCGACTTGGCGATGGGTTGTCTTTTGTCGTCTCCACTGTCATGTCACTTGTGTCATGCTGTTGAAGCTTCTGCTCTCACTGTGGTTGGCAGCGCCGAGCCATCGGCGTGATAAATCACCGTTAATACCACATGTTGTCCATTATTGGAAAACAGTGTGGGGCAGAGGAGACGCACGAGCGCCACACAGCCGAGGCAATGTCATGCAAAATACGACACATACACACAGAGAAGTTTGCAGAAAGTGTTGTGAAGCACAATCAGCATTCAGAAAGTTGTAAAACTCTTGGAGTATGAAGAGTTAGTTTTATGCCACCTGGAGCTGCTAAATTACACTCGGAGTTCATTAAATAAAGTATTGATGAGAGACACCAGCCCGCAGTCAATGTGTTACTCATGTAAATAGCATTGTCAATCCTTTCAAAGTTCACCAAGGATTATTATTTTTTATTATTTCTTTGGAGTGACATTGTAGTTCTGCGTACAGTAGTGTTCGAAATAATAGTAGTGCTATGTGACTAAAAAGATTAATCCAGGTTTTGAGTATATTTCTTATTGTTACATGGGAAACAAAGTACCAGTATATTCAGTAGATTCTCACAAATCCAACAAGACCAAGCATTCAAGATATACACACTCTTAAGGCTATGAAATTGGGCTATTAGTAAAAAAAAAAAAAAAAGTAGAAAAGGGGGTGTTCACAATAATAGTAGTGCCTGCTGTTGACGCTACAAACTCAAAACTATTATGTTCAAACTGCTTTTTTAGAAATCCTGTGAATCACTAAACTAGTATTTAGTTGTATAACCACAGTCTTTCATGATTTCTTCACATCTGCAAGGCATTAATTTTGTTCGTTTGGAACCAAGATTTTGCTGGTTTACTTGTGTGCTTGGGGTCATTGTCTTGTTGAAACACCCATTTCAAGGGCATGTCCTCTTCAGCATAAGGCAACATGACCTCTTCAAGTATTTTGACATATCCAAACTGATCCATGATACCTGGTATGCGATATATAGGCCCAACACCATAGTAGGAGAAACATGCCCATATCATGATGCTTGCACCACCATGCTTCACTGTCTTCACTGTGAACTGTGGCTTGAATTCAGAGTTTGGGGGTCGTCTCACAAACTGTCTGCGGCCCTTGGACCCAAAAAGAACAATTTTACTCTCATCAGTCCACAAAATATTCCTCCATTTCTCTTTAGGCCAGTTGATGTGTTCTTTGGCAAAATGTAACCTCTTCTGCACATGTCTTTTATTTAACAGAGGGACTTTGTGGGGGATTCTTGCAAATAAATTAGCTTCACACAGGCATCTTCTGTCACAGCACTTACAGGTAACTCCAGACTGTCTTTGATCATCCTGGAGCTGATCAATGGGTGAGCCTTTGCCATTCTGGTTATTCTTCTCTCCATTTTGATGGTTGTTTTCCATTTTCTTCCATGTGTCTTTTTTTCTTCTTCCCATTTTAAGGCATTGGAGATCATTGTAGATGAACAGCCTATAATTTTTTGCACCTGCATATAAGTTTTCCCCTCTCCAATCAACTTTATAATCAAACTACGCTGTTCTTCTGAACAATGTCTTGAACGTCCCATTTTCCTCAGGCTTTCAAACAGAAAAGCATGTTCAACAGGTGCTGGCTTCATCCTTAAATAGGGGACACCTGATTCACACCTGTTTGTTCCACAAAATTGATGAACTCACTGACTGAATGCCACACTACTATTATTGTGAACACCCCCTTTTCTACTTTTTTTACTAATAGCCCAGTTTCATAGCCTTAAGAGTGTGCATATCATGAATGCTTGGTCTTGTTGGATTTGTGAGAATTTACTGAATCTACTGGTACCTTGTTTCCCATGTAACAATAAGAAATATACTCAAAACCTGGATTAATCTTTTTAGTCACATAGCACTACTATTATTCTGAACACTACTGTATATACTGAAGAAGGTTAAAGACATATGCATGTTGTTTCATCCTCACCGATTTGAGCTGCAGCAGTATTTCAGGTGGACTTGTGTCTGATATAGGTGTGTTTTCAGTTCTAAGTGCATTGCAGTCCAAATCATTAGAAAAAAAAAATGCATACACACAAAATGGTTTCACACTATAAACAAACCAGGTTATGGTGCTGTTTGATCTGTACTGATGATAACCAGTGGTGGGCACAGTTCCGCTAATCTGCTAACCACTAATTATCAAAAATAATGTTTTAATTATTGGATTAGCTTTTCAGATAACTTAGAAAACCGTCATCGGACTAATTATCTTCTGATAAGTTTTGGTCAGATCATTTTTAGACCGCTAATGTATTTTTGCAGACGTGGTAAACAAAGCTGAGTAGTTACAAACATCTATGAAATCTAAAATCAGTTAAGTACCTATCTATTAAATGTTTTATAGTAGATGCGCAGTTCTATCCTCCGTAAACAGAGGAGGGCTGGTTCCAGAAGAAACCACTCTATCCTCTGCAGGAAAAAGAGAACTGGGCACGCGCGCACACACACACACACACACACACACACACACACACACACACACACACACACACACACACACACACACACACACACACACACACACACACACAGCTTATTTCTTTTGACACACAGCTTATTTCTTTTGACCCCATACTGATATACTGCTAATATTATCCAAGTCATCCAGAGGCATACATTTTTAACTTATGGTTAAAATTTTAACCAAGCTAACCAGTGGCTGAGGATGGAAGCTTTGTTTACATCCTGAAATCTGGTGCAAGTGTGACATCTAGTTGCAGAAAAATCATCATTGCATCTTTAATCATATAATTTAATTGATTCTGCTGAACTAATAGTATCATCATTATGTGATTAAATTTAATAAAAGTATTTTGAAGTTTCTCCAAACTCCTACATATGTCATACAGCACATTTGAAAATATGTTTGTGTTCATCTTGGAATCGTTAATCATACTATCATATTTTACTCCAGGAAACAAGAGGCGTCTTGTCACGTGCAGCTAATTGTACAAATATAAGAAAACAAAATATATGTGATGTAAATTTTTTTCAAGATTTTTTATTTCGTTGAAATAGTAGATATTGCATACATTCACTTGTAGACACTTTTACAGAGTTATTTTATCCCTTCAGCATTAAGTCTGCACTGTTCTGCAAACTGACTGAAACTGCAGGTTACATATGTATGTTTTTTGTTTGTTTGTTTGTTGTTTTTGTTTGTTGTTTTATTTCAATTGATCATGCAGAAATTCAAGAGATAAAAATGCTGCCTTTCAGTGTTCTTGGGGTCAGGGCAGGGAGGGGTATATTGGCTCTGGATCCCCATCAAAATATAATAGGTTCTTTATTTGCTCACAAATCCACCAAATTTCATGAGAAATGGTTTCATAGGTTTTTGAGTAATCCTGGCAACAAACGCACAAACAATTGATGCGGGCATAAACACAACCTCCTTGGCAGAAGTAATAAAACAGCGACACGGAGCACGAGGATACAGATGCTGTCTGAATGAGGCAAAAGAAGAATGAAACTCTAAGTGTGCCTCGTCTGCTCCAGAACATGCCTGAGGGTTTGGCTTTTGTGAAAAGGATTTTGTTAAACCGGTTATGGTGTTGGGGGGGGACTGGTAGACTTCATATGATGATCAACACATCTGAACACATGATAAGTGACACACGATAACTGTCCCAGTACGACCCCCTGACCCCAAAATCTGAAGTCAGCCTCATATTTACATCCCGACTTGAATTTTGTACTGAAGGATGTGAACTCCTTTTTTTTTTTTTAATCAAAGGGTGACAGATTGAAAGAGAGGCAGAGGATGTAAAGTTAGAGGGTAATATAAATAAAATAAGGTGTGTGTGTGTGTGTGTGTGTGTGTGTTCATGCACTATTTCCTGAGGGTTGGGTTTCGAGTGAGCAGATATGTGCATTAATTGTTGAGCCACAGGATAAAGAGACATTCTTAAGAGGAAGCTGAACAGCAGGTAGTTTGCATCAGACGGTCTCGTGGGCGCATTCCAAGCGTGCTGATGAATCCTGCAAAGCCGCATTTTATTGCCCCTCTGAACAACACAAACAACAAGATTCCCTGGTGTCATTACTGAGTATTTGTTTTCAAATAATAACGCCAATAATAATTTTATTTATACAGCACATTCAGCTTAGGAAATTTCAAATTGCTTAACATTATAAAACGTCAATAGACATGTAAAAATAATAAAAAATACAACAAAAAAACATAGCAGAATGAACATCAAGTATATACAGTAGTGTTCAGAATAATAGTAGTGCTATGTGACTAAAAAGATTAATCCAGGTTTTGAGTATATTTCTTATTGTTACATGGGAAACAAGGTACCAGTAGATTCAGTAGATTCTCACAAATCCAACAAGACCAAGCATTCATGATATGCACACTCTTAAGGCTATGAAATTGGGCTATTAGTAAAAAAAAAGTAGAAAAGGGGGTGTTCACAATAATAGTAGTGTGGCATTCAGTCAGTGAGTTTGTCAATTCTGTGGAACAAACAGGTGTGAATCAGTTGTCCCCTATTTAAGGATGAAGCAGCACCTGTTTCTCTTTGAAAGCCTGAGGGAAATGGGACGTTCAGAAGAACAGCGTAGTTTGATTAAAAAGTTGATTGGAGAGGGGAAAACTTATACGCAGGTGCAAAAAATTATAGGCTGTTCATCTACAATGATCTCCAATGCTTTAAAATGGGAAGAAAAAAAGAAAAAACAGAGACGCATGGAAGAAAATCAAAAACAACCATCAAAATGGATAGAAGAATAACCAGAATGGCAAAGGCTCACCCACTGATCAGCTCCAGGATGATCAAAGACAGTCTGGAGTTACCTGTAAGTGCTGTGACAGTTAGAAGACGCCTGTGTGAAGCTAATTTATTTGCAGTAATCCCCCACAAAGTCCCTCTGTTATATAAAAGACATGTGCAGAAGAGGTTACAATTTGTCAAAGAACACATCAACTGGCCTAAAGAGAAATGGAGGAATATTTTGTGGAGTGATGAGAGTAAAATTGTTCTTTTTCAGTCCAAGGGCCGCAGACAGTTTGTGAGACGACCCCCAAACTCTGAATTCAAGCCACAGTTCACAGTGAAGACAGTGAAGCATGGTGGTGCAAGCATCATGATATGGGCATGTTTCTCCTACTATGGTGTTGGGCCTATATATCGCATACCAGGTATCATGGATCAGTTTGGATATGTCAAAATACTTGAAGAGGTCATGTTGCCTTATGCTGAAGAGGACATGCCCTTGAAATGGGTGTTTCAACAAGACAATGACCCCAAGCACACTAGTAAACGTGCAAAATCTTGGTTCCAAACCAACTAAATGAATGCCTCGCAGATGTGAAGAAATCATGAAAAACTGTGGTTATACAACTAAATACTAGTTTAGTGATTCACAGGATTGCTAAAAAAAGCAGTTTGAACATAATAGTTTTGAGTTTGTAGCATCAACAGCAGATGCTACTATTATTGTGAACACCCCCTTTTCTACTTTTTTTTACTAACAGCCCAATTTCATAGCCTTAAGAGTGTGCATATCATGAATGCTTGGTCTTGTTGGATTTGTGAGAATCTACTGAATCTACTGGTACCTTGTTTCACATGTAACAATAAGATATATAGTCAAATCCTGGATTAATCTTTTTAGTCACATAGCACTACTATTATTCTGAACACTACTGTATACAGATAAATCAGCAACATTTGATTCAAATAAATTAAATCTGTGTTAACTAGAAATGGCATTAATCAGGTATGAATAAGGTTGACTTTAAAGATTCAAAATAATTTGACTTTCTCATATCCATCATCAGATTCTTCTACAAAGTAGAAACATGAGAAACAAAATCTGAGTCCTGCTAAGTTCTTATTACCCTGAGGAACACCATGTAAGCCTTATCCTGAGACTGCAGAGCAAGAGACGGTACATAAGGCTCCATATGTACAAGATGAGTGCGTAGGCAAGTGTACATTTCTGATTTGGATGAGGATATTGCAGCCTAGGCCGTTCTGGCCAAAAAAACCAACAAAAAAAAAACAAAAACAAATGCCATGATGATGTAATGTTTCCACATCCATATAAAGAAACATGACTATCATCCATAATTTACAACAGCTGTTGACATCTTAGTCTGAGGGAACAGTTTGGTGATACTTGACAGGTAATCGGTGACCATCTGCATGTCCTCCTTCACCACATCCTCAATCTATCTCTTTTAACTCCTCCTCCTCCTGCTCTCAACACTCCCTACAGAACACAATGTCATCTGCAAACATTATAGTCCATGGAGTCTCCTGTCTGATCACAGCCATCATCTTGTGCATCACAATGCAAACACAAAATTGCTCAGAGCTGATCCTTGATTTAATCCCACTTCCATCTTGGATGCATCTGTCATTCCAACTGCACACCTCACCATTTTCAAACAGTCATTATACATGTTCTGGACCACCCTCAGTAGGGTGACCAGATGTCCCACTTTATGCCACAAATTGTTATAAATACATATTTTTAAAACACACATTTCAAAACTTAACCCTGACTGCCAACAGCAACGCCATAACACATTTAAATTTGCAGTACTAAGTGAGACATCTGGTCAACCTAACACTCACATGCTTCAGTTCAATTTATATAGCACCAAATTACCAAAAAAAAAAATCACTACAAGTAGGGATGGGTACTGATAAGATTTTAACGATATCGATGCCATTATCAATTGTGCTTATCAATCTGATTCCTTATCAATACCTCCTGTGAATTTTCTGTGTACTAAAAGTAGGCTTTAGAGGTTTTTTATGTCAACAACATTTTATTGAGTCTTAAAGTAAATAAATCTGAAATTGGTCACTGGATCCTTGATCGCTGAACATAAATAAAAAATAATAAAATCTGTACATGGTCACTGGATCCTTGTTCTCTGGGCATAAATAGAAATCAACAAAACCTGTACTTGTTGTCAAAAGCATTTCCTTTCAGATACTAATGACACATATTTAACTCAGTAGCCTCTGAGCTGAGCTCTTCAGCTGGCTGTGCTGCACGTCAACATCAGCATAATTCATAAAGAGCAGAGCACGTCTCATTTTGGAAGAAAAACGTTTCTTTGTTGTCTGTGTTGCAACATTTGGAAAGCTGTGTCATTTGATTTAAAACAGTGATTCACTTTGGCGCTATTAATTCCGACCGGACTCTGACTCAGCAGAGACCGGCGCAGTGTTTGGAGCTGTGCGAACGGAATGGAGGATAATTTTCGTTTCTTCCCTGCAACAAGACAAGAGTCCCAGTTAGTGACTTTAATCCACACAAAAGTGACTCACGATTGACATCTTTAAATGGCTTTGAGAGGGGTTAATGAAAATTGTGGACTTGCCACTTCTGAAAAGCAGCGAACCAGAGAACCAATGAAGCAGTGGGTCAGAGGAGCGCTGCTTCATTGCTTCAAGCAGAGCCACTGCAGAAGCAATTAATTACAGACTGTTATGGTTAGGGATTCGGGTGGAGCCGAACTGTTTCAAGCTATGGACCCACATACAGGGAGCTGGACATGGAGAAGAGTTCAAAAGGAAAATAATATTTATTAACAATAACTAAGGAATGCTGCACTAGGGTTTCTGCAGTATGGAGAGTGGCCTGCATCCTGGTGGTGAAATTAGGGAGCTGCAGTTTCTTGAGCCAGGCTTGAAGAAATAAAGGCACAAAGGAGTGAGTGATCAGTGCCAGGTGGGATGCTGCTTCAGTAACCAGGAACTATGGTAGAAGACACACAGGGTGAGTTGAATGCACTCGTAACGTTGAACCACAAACAGTTAATAAAAGGGAATAATGCAGGATGTCTGAGTTCCTAGCATATGTTTCTTCACTGTTCAGCAATTGTTCGTAGTTCATAAGCAGCTGCCAAGGTCAGAGGTCAAGGGCTGTGGGTTGAAGCACAGCACCAATTAAGCAGGACTTGATACAGCTGGGCAGGGTTCTCAATTGTTTGATACCAGAATTCATGCAGTTCTTAGGCAGAGTTCTTAAAACAGTTCTTTATAATAGCACAGTCACAACAGGAACGTCGTGAGAATGGGATCACAGAGAAATGAGGGGAACTTAACTGGCATTTAGTCGACGAGCGCTCCACGGCGGGAACTGAGGAGTTCCCAAAGTGACGTTGCGGTGCACGTATTAGTACCAGGATCCAGGTCCTCTTGGAAACTGCACTGGGAGCTGTAAGCTGTATTGGGATCATCTGGAACAGTAGGAAAAGACAGCTTGCTCTAATGCAGGAATTAGAGGGAGAGACCAGCATTACCTCAGCTTAAGCTGCAGGGTGCTTTGGCGTCTGAGCGCACAGCTAGAAGATACGTTCATGGTCACAATGCAGCAGTCAGGTAAACTCCATCTGGAGTGTGGACGAGGCTTGGCGGCTGGCGAGGCAAACGGTTAAGTAAGGCAACAGACGTACACATGTACAGTAGTATCTGGCAGTTCATAAACAGTCTGGCTTTAAATAGTCACTCAGTAATCAGTCATAGTCTGAAGAACCAACCCTAACCACAAAGCACTCGATGAGGGTATAGTCTAACCTTACCAACCCCCCTCAGCAGGCACATACGCAACAGTGGTCAAGAAAAACTCCCTCGGGTGTTTTTTTTTTGTTTGTTTTTTTTAGGAAGAAACCTGAAGCAAACCAGATGAGAAGGGGTGACCCACTGCTTAGGCCATTCCAACAGTAACAGAGATCAAATGACAAAGTACAAACAAAAAAAATCACCACCATGCAAATCAAACTCTGGTATAGAGCTAATTCTAAAAAGTCCCAATTGTAGGTTATTAAATGCTATAAATCAGCAGCCATTTTGGCAGGTTGTCATACTTAAGTAAACAGCTGTGCCTTTGTCCGGGGGTCCAGCAGGCAGTGCCAAACTTTAGGTCCCAGCTGTGGCAACAGCACCTGAGATTTTAGAGAAAGAAAGCAGAATCAATTGGCTTACCTACCCCACTAAACATTAGATGTCTTATTGACATGCAGATCATGTCTATATTGTGTTTGTAGGGTCCATAGAACATCCATAAGATGTCTAATGTTTAGTTGGACTTATCTGCTACTCCGTTCCATTAATATTTATAAGCCTGTGTTAGCACAAGTCTGAAACATCCTTGTACTGAACAGCCCAAAGCTGAAACATCTGTGGTAGGAAATCCTAGGCTGAAACTTTTGCCCACTGAACAGGCATGAAATATTTTAATCCATCAACAACACAACCTTAAGATCAGAATTATTTATTCATCCTGGTACATAAGTAGTTCTGAGAGGAACCATGAGACAGATTTTTAATGTCGAGAGGTGGAGAAGGAGGAGAACCTGCCTTGAAGGTTCCATGGTGTCGTGGATGTTCCCAGACTTGACTGAACTAGTTAATGTCTTGAGGCATTTTACATTTTAAACCATCTTAAAACATCAACAAGACAATTAAACACAATGTAATTGATGGTATTGAAATTAGTTGAATGATGCAATAAATGCAGATCAATTCAACACAGTATTGCTAAATAGATTCTTTCATTGATTTGTTTATTTGATCATCATCCTCTCTGTTGTATATCTACGTTGCCTTCAGTATGAATGGTTTTCTTGCACTCGATCGTGTGTGTTTGTTGCTCATGAACAGTGAAAAGACTGTTGTGTTTTAATGCTCTTTAATTGCACCTTCACTCTTTTGTGCACATTATCTGGTGCTTTTTCTTCAGTTGTCTGAAGCTTTTAGAGAAGATTTTTATTTTTGTTCCAAATGTTGCCATCCTTCCGATGGCATTAAGTCCCTTCTGATCCCTTCATTTTGCTTTGTCTTAAATCTACAAAGAGGGTTACTGGGAGAACATTATTTATATTTTTTTTAATTCTGTCTCTGTGCCTTTTGTATTTCACACATTTGTTTTCTTCTCCTCCCTCTAAACATAATTTATCAAAATGTGTTTCACTTCTCTGTGCAGCTCATTGTTGTTTTAATCTGAACCCTGTAAATAGAAAGCTGACTTCCTGTTACAACTCCGCATTTCAACTATCAGTCAGTGCCAGAAATCAGACAGATCAGTCCGACTTTAATTAGCAAATGTGTGATTCATGATGCGAGTCGTGAGCCTCTGCCAATTGCCAGTCAATGTTTGATGTTTCACTTTATTGAATTCTGTCTCGGCTCATGTGTCAAGCGACATGAAAAACAAACAAACAAACAAACAAAACAATAGCATCATTGCTAACAATAATCACAGTTACTGCAAAAGCAATTTCTTTCACAAAAAACTAAAACATCAAATGTGGTCCATCATATGATTCATGACTGTCTGTACGTTTCTACTTCAATTACAGGGAGATTTTCCTTTACTTAAAGAGACGTACAACCAACAAAAGTCGCACAGTGAACGTAAAACTTAAAGATATACTGTAATAAAATTGGGATTTTCTGATTTGCACACTGAGACATAGGAAAAAGCATTAAACCATTATTCAGTCCCTGCTCACAAAAGGAATTCAGTGCACAATGATTAAATCATTTATCACTTTCACATCAATGTTCTCTTGCACCCGTGTCCTGATGCTTCTATATTTTACCATTTTGTTCTGATGGAGAAATGAACAAACATGAAAGTAACGGTCACTGTTAAGTAGCCACTGACTGGCCAATATTTGACCATCTCTATTTTACCATTTTCCAAGACAGTGGTTGTTATCCGTGATCCTGCAGACCTGCATGTTTCTTTCCTGCTCTGCCCACAGCTGATTACCTCAGCCCTCTGTCTCCTAGCTTGTGATGGACCGAACACACCTGACTGAGAATTTTTTTTTGCTGGTGCAGCAGGGAAAGATGGTAAATATGTGGCACAGTCCACTGAGGTCATTCATTGTCATTCATTCGTATCACCTGTCTGTAGTTTGCATCGTTAAATGTAATGATAATTGAAAAAACAAAAAACAAATTTGGACTCAGACGTGGATTGAAGATTAACATTATGTTCTCTTCCCAAGTCCAAGCAGCAAACCTTTATGGTAATTTTGACATCTCATTATATTGGACACAAGTCTGGAAGCATGCAATGGTGCTGCACTTTGCTTATGATGCCAGAGAACTGCCTTGGGTCCTGGATGGTAACCACCCTGGCACAGAATATATCTGCTGCAGTCAGGTGAAGTGTGGGCGTCCGCTTGTAACAAGTGTATCAAGTGTAAAAGTATTTCCATAAAAAGTTTGAAGTCAGTCTTTTGATGTTGAGGTGATTTAGTCAGGGATAGATTTAGTGACATTTGTGACGCGTCTACATGCATTTGATATGTGAAACGTCATTCCTTTTTGCTGCATTGACAGCAATGAAATGTCAAAGTGTTGCTATGAGAATGCCTTGTTGGCCTCAGGTTCAGCCTTTATCAGCATATAGTACTTGTTCAGTCTTATCTTAATGGCAGAAGCAAAAACAAGCTGCACAATGGGTGCAGATCCATTTGGGCTGTGTTTGAGGTCACACTGCTACTTAAGCTGTGGAAAATACTGGCACAAATCCAGGAACTGAGCACAAAGGGGTTGGATTCATTATTTTCATGAGGCACACTCATGTTGTCGCCTGAATGCAATACAATCCAAGGCCCTGTGGACTTGAGAAACAGATGCAATTAAAAGGAATTTTGGCAATTATCCCCAGCCTGTCAGTGGACAATAGTGGCCACCAAAGCTCCCTGAGGTGAAGGAGCAGCAAGATGAGGTTTTGTTGTACAGTGGTCCCTCGCAATAACGCAGTTCACCTTTCGCGGCCTCACAGTTTCACAGATTTTTTTTTTAGTCCAGTTTTGCATGCTTTTTTTTTTTTTTTACAGCGCATTGTGTCCTGCGTCAAGCAGGCTGGTTGCGGCACTGGTCGGCACGCGCATTGTGTTCTGCGTGTCTGTTTATAAGAATCTTCCCATGACTGTGTTCTTCACTCAGAAAAAGACACCTGCACTGAGGTGTCACTCAGTGTAAAAAAGACGCGACAGTGGAGTGGCGCCAGGACGAAGAGGCGCAGTCAGAGGAACTGTGAAATACTGATAAGTCACTATTAATAATTTCTTATGTGTCCAACCTCGTAGGTTGATTGTTAAAATTAAATTCGTTAGTTCTAAAAGCCATCATAATTATTTATAGGAAAACGTTCTATTTTTTTTCTACTAAGGTTTGAACTTTGAGTGTTTACACAAGAGAGAAAAGTGAGAAAATGCCTGTTTGAGAAAAGTGTATGAAGTGTGTAATGAGGGGTTTTACAGCCTTAAAACATCTATAATAATTGTAAAAAATAACGCTAACTACTTTGCGGATTTCGCCTATTGCAGGTTATTTTTAGAACGTAACTCCCACGATAAACGAGGGACCAGTGTATTGCATGATTGTTTACTTGTACTTTGTATTTTATCATTTATGCATATATTTCATGGTTTTGTGTGCGTACATGTGTGTGCGCATGTGCACTCACTTTGTAACCTCAGATCAGACACTGATGCCAAATGTAGACTTTGAACAGGCATCAGCCTGAGAATTTTCCCGGTGGTTGCAATTTTGTATACTATTTCATCTTATACTCATTAGTTATGCATGTGTTCATGTCCTGTGGTTGTCCAAATGCTTCAGACTGGGCTTCTGATTGGCCAAAGCTCTGGTGCAGGGTATAAATTCAGCACCAGGGAAGAGAGGACAGTTCCTGACACAACAAAATTCAACACAGCTTTTAGCCAAGAAAAAGACAGGCTCGGCTGTGTGCGTTTTTATCTGGGCGTCAGTACACCCACCAGTTCTTCTTGGTGTGAAAGCACCACAGAGAAAGAAGGTTGTTTGCTGTCCTTGTGCAGCCACACTGAACACTGTCACAGTGGAGAAGAGCATGAAGGTAGTGAGGAAGTACGACGTCATCATAATCAAGCGAGTCGAATCACACTCAAACTGGGAAAATCGTTCTGCTGAATGTAGCTCTTTGTGTGATGTTATCGGTCCATCAGAGCTCAAAATCCGCAAGAGACCCACGAATTAAGTGATATTTGACATTGGACAAATTATTTCAACTCCTTGCTAATCATTTAACTCAAACCGTCATAGTGAAACAACTCCTTTAGAATTATACCGTAGATACAGCTGCTCTCTTTTGCCCAGAGTTGCTAGAGTGGCTCAAGTATGGATCTGCATCTTGATTTGGCACAAGTCTTACAGTGGCTGCTCTTCCTCATCTTGAGCCTTGAACTTCTCAACATGAATAAATTTTGATGCCAAACTGCTCCAAACATGCCATTGAAATTTGTTGATCATTCAACTCTTTGTCTCCCAAAGGGACAGACAGTGAGGGGCGAACATAAGGATGAAAAAGCCTGCAGCCTCGGCACACTGAGGGTTCACAACTACTGTAGATGTTCCAACTGTCATATCAGAGTGAACCAGAACAAGAAGAAGAAAAACCTGGAACAGCCTTTGAAGATGGCAAAGATCACAAAAAAACTCAATAAAATAAAAGAATAATCATAATAATGAATCAAAATCACAGAGTTGGTCCCTCAAACAGCTAGACGTTGGGGGGGGAAATTGAGTCCAAAAGTCAACCACAGCCAAGAAGCCACAGACTGGAGGCTTCCCCGTCGCTTGGCAGAACAACTCATTCGCACAACTCCTTCTGGTTACACAACATAAATACAGAATGGGGCCAGAGACATCACAAAACAAAGTGACAAACAGGAAAAAAAAAAACAAAGCTCATAGAAGGAAAATGAGCTTTTACAAAATACAATGTGCACACGGAAAACTGCACAAGCGCCCCTGCAAACAGAGGTGTCCTGCTTCCAGCCAGCACTCACTCTGTGCCTGTGGAGAGTCAACTGTTTTATCCAGCTTCCTCTGTTACACTGACGCGACAAGAATAATGCAGAGAGAAACACAAAGCTGGAGAGAGCGAGGGAAAGGCGTGCAGAAAGTGCAACGACATAAAATGGGAAAGAAACAGGCCAGCAAGTGGAATTACAGTCAAAGCACAAAACACTAAGAGGAACAGCGTATGCACATACAGCTGACTCCTTGTTCTAAAACATCTTTCTCTTTCTGTGGTCTCAAACCAGAATTCACTCTGAGTTCTGTCATATTAGACTCCTGATGTTCAGCTCAGAGAAATAAGGAGGCAACAGCTGATCGTGGGCTGAAATAGTGTTTATTTGACAGAGAAGATGAGAAGTATCTCCCTCAGATCCAACCCGAAGCCATTATTAGCGCCCGGTCACACGGCGAATGTTTTGGATGTGCTCCAAGAAACTGGGCAGGATTTGATGTTTGAAGTGCAGACAGGTGACAAATTAAAGCAAAAACCTGAAGCGCTGTGAATCCCACCCAAAATGCATGAGGGGGGTCACTGAAGGGTGCAATGAGCCTTCATGGTCACCACATCCCAACACGTTTGAAGACCTCTGGCTGACTGAAGTGTTGGATCACATTGTCCACCATGATAAACAAAACGTCAAATGAGAGAGCATCTTTTGGAAAATTGGTGTTCTGCCCTTCCAGCAGAGTGTCCAAAGACTTTTGGAGTCAGTGCTGAGGTCCATTGGTACAGCGTACAGCCCAGCTCAAGTGTCATTGGTAGTTTCAAACCAATGCTGTTCTCACAGTTATGCCCCAAACCTCTTAAGCAACATCTGCACTAGTGCTCATCCATGGGCTGTGGCCTTCCCAGGATGGTAGCTGTGGCCATGTAGGGGTCAGTGAAGAATTACGCAGGGGTCAAAAAAAAAAAAAAAATGCTCCAATCATATTGAAAACTATACCATATTATTTGTCTGATCATAGCTATTCCATAAAGGTATAGCTTGGACAATCTGACTGAATGTTTTGGAGATGTGGGGTATAAACAGCAAAAATTTTGACAAAGGTCAATTTCAGTTTGCACAGGAGTCAAAAGTTAAAGTTGCTCCAAATTTAGTAAAAAGTGATGCAAATTATTTTTCAAGTTGACATGGTTTTAAAAAGGAATAGTTTATAGTTTCTGTTATGATTCGGTATGATGTTACATGGCAGGTATGAAAGCAAAAGCGGGTCCAACCCAGTACTAGCGCAGTGTACCTAATAAAGTGGCCAGTGAGTGTGTGTCATAGAATCCAATGGATGTCAGCCTTGTTTGACCTTTACTTTGGAGACCAAGCATTCAGCACGGTCAAAGCTACTCCATTTACACTCAACAAAAATATAAACGCAACACTTTTGGTTTTGCTCTCATTTTGTATGAGATGAACTCAAAGATCTAAAACTTTTTCCACATACACAATATCACCATTTCCCTCAAATATTGTTTACAAACCAGTCTAAATCTGTGATAGTGAGCACTTCTCCTTTGCTGAGATAATCCATCCCACCTCACAGGTGTGCCATATCAAGATGCTGATTAGACACCATGATTAGTGCACAGGTGTGCCTTAGACTGCCCACAATAAAAGGCCACTCTGAAAGGTGCAGTTTTATCACACAGCACAATGCCACAGATGTCGCAAGATTTGAGGGTGCGTGCAATTGGCATGCTGACAGCAGGAATGTCAACCAGAGCTGTTGCTCGTGTATTGAATGTTCATTTCTCTACCATAAGCCGTCTCCAAAGGCGTTTCAGAGAATTTCGCAGTACATCCAACCAGCCTCACAACTGCAGACCACGTGTAACCACACCAGCCCAGGACCTCCACATCCAGCATGTTCACCTCCAAGATCGTCTGAGACCAGCCACTCGGACAGCTGCTGAAACAATCGGTTTGCATAACCAAAGACTTTCTGCACAAACTGTCATAAACCATCTCAGGGAAGCCCCTCTGCATGCTCGTCGTCCTCATCGGGGTCTTGACCTGACTCCAGTTCGTCGTCGTAACCGACTTGAGTGTGCAAATGCTCACATTCGCTGGCATTTGGCACGTTGGAGAGGTGTTCTCTTCACGGATGAATCCCGGTTCACACTGTCCAGGGCAGATGGCAGACAGCGTGTGTGGCGTCGTGTGGGTGAGCGGTTTTCTGATGTCAATGTTGTGGATCGAGTGGCCCATGGTGGCGGTGGGGTTATGGTATGGGCAGGCGTCTGTTATGGATGAAGAACACAGGTGCATTTTATTGATGGCATTTTGAATGCACAGAGATACCGTGACGAGATCCTGAGGCCCATTGTTGTGCCATACATCCAAGAACATCACCTCATGTTGCAGCAGGATAATGCACGGCCCCATGTTGCAAGGATCTGTACACAATTCTTGGAAGCTGAAAATGTCCCAGTTCTTGCATGGCCGGCATACTCACCGGACATGTCACCCATTGAGCATGTTTGGGATGCTCTGGACCGGCGTATACGACAGCGTGAACCAGTTCCTGCCAATATACAGCAACTTCGCACAGCCATTGAAGAGGAGTGGACCAACATTCCACAGGCCACAATTGACAACCTGATCAACTCTATGCGAAGGAGATGTGTTGCACTGCATGAGGCAAATGCGGTCACACCAGATACTGACTGGTATCCCCCCCAATAAAACAAAACTGCACCTTTCAGAGTGGCCTTTTATTGTGGGCAGTCTAAGGCACACCTGTGCACTAATCATGGTGTCTAATCAGCATCTTGATATGGCACACCTGTGAGGTGGGATGGATTATCTCAGCAAAGGAGAAGTGCTCACTATCACAGATTTAGACTGGTTTGTGAACAATATTTGAGGGAAATGGTGATATTGTGTATGTGGAAAAAGTTTTAGATCTTTGAGTAGATAAAGAGCAACAGGAAGAGGATGGGAATGAGAGGAACAGTAGTAGCCACTAAACCAGTATATTTATATTGTGTATTTGTATTTACATTTATATTTGCAAACTGTTGTTCCTTTTTACTTTCACTTTTGATACTCTGTGTGCTTCTTACCCTCTGTGCTGCTATACAGTGCTGCTGGATCTTCAGTTTCCCTGAGGGAGTCTTCCCAAGGAATCAATAAAGTTCTATCAAATCTAATCTATTGTCAATATAGTTGTTTTTTAAAAGAACAAGACAGTGCATCTTTTGAAAACTTTGATTTATTATTTATAATTTTTGTTTTATTCATGCATGTAGTAGTAGATTTTGTTTACCTCAACCTCTCGTCTGCATTTTTATTGTAAGTACAGCTGTGACAACAAACCATTCTCTTCCACTTCTGCAAAAAAAAAAAAAAAAAAAAAATCCTGTTTCTCTCTGGGGCACAACATGTCGTAAAAACAGAGAGAGATGCCTCTGACGGTTCCGTGAGCAGGAGTGTGTGAACACGATAACATATTTGTATTTTATTCTGCAGCACAGGTACGTGTGAACTCGTGTGGGTGAACATGTGGATGATCATTCGCTTTGATGTATGATATTTATTTATTTATTTATTTTTTATTTTTTTTGGGTAACTCTGTATTTGTGCTGACGTCTCGGTGCATGTGTCTGTCTGAGCGCTCGTGCAGATGTGCGCTGCAATAATAGAAGCTGTCCTGGAGCGTGCAGTCTGGTGTTTGCAGCCGGAAAGCTGTCATAAACAATCTGCTCCAGCGTCAGTTAGGCAGCGAGCGTGGGAGAACTGGGCTCTCTGGAAGCTGCACGCAGCCCCTCGCTCTCTAAATAGACCGCCCTATCTGCCTGATGCCCCTCAAATCAAAACAAGCAACCATATCTCACTTGACAACGTGGCCGTTGCATGACAACCGGTTGCCAGGTGCTCAGACTCGCACTGACCTGGTCAGCTGACGTGGCCAACTTTGACATTTGCAGCATTTCCACAAATTACTTCCACTTTATTACATGATGTTGCTCAAATGGGTGTTCAAAATAAAAATTTCCTCTGAAGCCATAATAAATGAATAATGATTGATCTGTATCAATATTATTGTCATAATTTTTAAAAATAAAAATAATTACAAGTAAATTTCCCATAATGGAAAGGGATACAACTGTAAGTAGATTTTTTTTTTTTTTTTTTTGGCTGTTAGCTGATCTTATTTTCTCCAAAAGTGAACAGCAGTCAAGACCTTGGCGCACATTTGAGCAGCTTTTGTCACCATCTAGTGGACAACGTGAGCATTTTAGGGCTTCTGTACATTTCCTACTTGAAATCCAAAATTCTCTTAAAAAAGGCATTTATAAATGCTAGAAATGCCTGATTTTTTTTTTTTTTTTGTCAGGCAGAGCTTTAACCTCCCAGTATTAATGTGTAAACATTTCAATTGTGAGAGGTTTGCGGTTCTTGAGTTTCTGGACGTGGAAGGTTTTGCCATACGGATGGACAGAAGGACAGCAAATTACCTCGACAAGCACAACTTACAGTTGTGAAAAAATTTTAATTCAAAGTAGTAAAGGTGACACCGAATATATCACACTTACTTCTGATCTGACCTTGTTTTTGTTTTTGTTTTTTACCTTGGCATACAGAAGTGGATCCAGAAATTTTGATGCGGACAGTCTGCTCATTCATGAATGACAGCATAATACTGTCACTGAATTTACTACTTATTACTAAATACTAAATTACAAAATAAAATCAAGTTTGAAAAAGTAAAATATTCAGTTTTATTGTAAAGCATATCTTTTGTTCCTCTGTACAAGACAGTGACCCTGATCATTTCGAGCACTGAGGTCATGACCTGGGCTTCAGCTGGGGGCATTTTAAAGTATTTTGAGAGAACAAAAAATGTTTCACAACATCAACTGTTAGGAGAGAATCTACCAATAGCATAATCACCAGTAAATATTTGACACATTGACCAGGAATCTCCAAAAACACTTCTGCAACTACACATCTACAGTAGTATCAAGATCATAGATGTTTATTCTACGTCGTGAAAAAATTCACGCATGCGCACAAAGGTTCAAGGTTGGCTCATGCAAGCACACGTGATTCAAATCCATCAGGTTTTTGAAAAAAATAAGAAGGTCTGATACTTTTCTAACAGACCTCGTATGATGTCTTGTAAGCAACGATGGGCACAGCTAACCAAAAAGTTAGGTTCGATAACCGTTAATCCACTAACTGAGAGGTTAATGTTTATAAAGCTAAACCGATAAACCCTGAAAAAAAATTGCAGAAATTACAGCTAAAAGCTAAAGCGATAACTTTAAGTATTGACTCCAGTACACTTGCAGCTACTAATACTTCTGAATAAACTCGAAGGCAGTCACAAACAACAGCGGGCCAGCGCTTCTGTCTAAGATCAGCCTTCTCTCAGCAAAAGAAACCTGGTGACCAGAGAAAGGAAGAAAGTGGACAGAAAAAAAAGATAATTTATTTTCACAGTCATACAGTCCTGCAGATGTGTCACAAGGACTCATGCACAGCAAGGCAGTTTTGACTTATGGTTAAATTTTTAAACAAACAAATTCCGGACAAGTTATCAAAATTAACGTCACCTCTGTTGATTTTACAAAGTCAAAATATCAGCTTTATGTTTTAGTTTTAAAGTAATGCATGAATTCTGATAGTTTGACTTTAAACAGACTCATGTGCCAAAAGGCATTTTGGGAAAATTCATATGACCTGCTTTCATCACCCCCCCCCCCCCCCCCCCCCCCCCCCCCCCCCCCCCGTCAAAATGCTAAGAACATTGCCATCTATTGAAGTGTATATAGACCAACTGTAATTTGTGTGAGGTTTCAAATCCCACAAAATGTCGCATTGAGACTATCTGATCAGGCTCCAATTTAACCACTGCACATGAACAACAGCATTAACATCATCATCTCAACATAAAACTCTTTGTATATTGTGCCTAAAACTCTCATGAATATATGATCTGAGTTTATAGACATTGTTATTGTGTTTGTTTTCTGTAAACCTGCAAGAAGCTCAGATTGTCTCACCGTTATTTACAATGCACGGGGAATCTCTGTGAGCTGCGATCACTTCATGTTCATGTCATTCTAACTGGAGGAAACTGAAGTAGTTATTTGACATTGGCCAAATCATTTCAACCCCTTACTAATCATTTAACTCAAACCATCCAAGTGAAACAACACCTTTAGATTCACACCTGGAATTATACCATAGATACAGCTGCTCCCTTTTGCCCAGAGTTGCAATGTTGTTGCCAGAGTTGCTACATTTAGAGGAATTTATAAAAAAAAAAAAAAACACAATATAGTTAACAAAAGTCAATATGGTTTTAGAACGAATAGATCCACTTCATTGGCTAGAACTGACGCTATAGAAGGGATATCAAAAGCATTGGACAATAAAAAATATGCCATAGGAACTTTCATAGATCTCAAAAAAGCTTTTGACACAATCAATCATGAAATACTACTCAAAAAATTAGAATACAGGGTTTGGCTGGGAAATGGATTAAAATTTATTTAAGCAAAAGAGTTCAGTATGTTCAAATGGGTGTCTTCCTCTAGATGTCTTGACATTGCTTGTGACATCCCCCAGGGGTCAGTGTTGGGCCCCAAATTATTTAATATATATATATTAATGATGTTTTTAGTGTTTCTAAACTGGTAAAATGAAGATTGTTTGCAGATGACACCAACATATTCTACAGCAATGACAGTTTTGAACAACTCATAAATACAGTGAACAATGAACTAAGAAAAATTAAAAGATGGATGGAAAGTAACAAATTGTCTTTAAATTTAAATAAAACAAAAACAATGGTGTTTGGAAATTATAAATTAAACCAACATATAATGGTTGAGATAGATGGAGTCCAAATTGAAAATTGAAAACATTTTTAGGCTTAACAGACCATAAGTTAAGTTGGAAAGCACACATCAGACATATATCAACCAAAGTCTCCAAAAGCCTTGCAATAATTAATAAAGTTAAACATATTTTTGATCACAATGTACTACATATTTTGTATTGTTCTCTCATTCTTCCATACCTGACCTACTGTGTAGAAGTATGGGGCAATAATTATAAACAATCAATTAAATCACTATTCTTACTACAAAAAAGGGCCATACGAACTATTCACAAGGCTGGGTATCTTAAACATACAAATCCTCTTTTTCCTAAATCAAAAATCTTATAACTTTATGATCTTGTAAAATTATACAGTGTACAATTCATATTCAAAGCATTTCATCACTTAGTACCAATCAATATTCAAAATGTGTTTTCTCTTAAAGATCAGTTATACAGTTTAAGAGAATTTGGGAATTTAATAGTTCCAAAGGTGAGAACAACCAGGAGAAGGTTTTCTGTCTGTATGCGGTGTTAAGTTGTGGAACAGTCTGGGACTTGAACTAAAGCAATGTAAAGACATCTATCAGGGTAAATTTCTTTACAAACAAAATATCTGGTTACAATATACAGATAGTATTATGTTGTTTGTGTCAGATTAGATGTTACTTACCCTTATGGTATTCCATTTATAAATGTTGGTATCACATCATCACTGTCACACTGTTACTTACCCTTGTGGTATTTACATTAATATTGTTGATATGGGGGGGCATTGTTACCTGTGATAATGTCTGTATATGATACAAGTTATTATATATGTGGTGATTTTGCACATGTGCATAAGATTCTGACTGGTTGTTTGAGGTTTTCTGAAATGGCTTGATAAGGAAGTGACTCTTTTTGTTTTTTGTGAGTGTATTATTTTGTAAATTGGGGTGGAGTTTAATAAGTTTTACTTCTCCCCACTTTAATTTCAGATTTAAGTCAATTTTGGACTTAACTCCTTCTGTTACATTTTTGTCTGGCCTGAACTTGTTCAAAATAAAAGCACTAACTAACTGTGACCGCAGGACCCTTGTGGCCAGGACAGCGGTGGGATCAAACCCGGACGGCTCGAACTAAAGATCATTCCTCTACCAGGTCAGCCAAAGGGGAATTCCCTGTTAGCCAAGCTAGCGGGAACGTCTTTTCAATCAGGACCCGGGACCTTCATCCCGCTACATATCTCCCCACCATTTTTGACTTTGTCCCGAAGTCACAGGTGCATTTAAGCATGTTCTGTGACTACCCACATCCTGTTCATGACGCCAGATTGTGACCACAGGACCCTTGTGGCCTGGACAGCGGTGGGATCGAACCCAGACGACTCGCACTAAAGATCATTCCTCTACCAGGTCAGCCAAAGGGGAATTCCCCGTTAGACAAGCTAGCGGGAACGTCTTTTCAATCAGGACCCGGGACCTTCATCCCGCTACATAACTAACATCTGCTCCTTGAGCGATATAGTTTTACTGCATTGTTACGGCATAAAAGGTTTGCCAACAATCCTGCGTGATTTGTAGCTTGGCAACAATGGAGCATAGCAGGAATCATAAATTGCCATTGGGTAGGGTGGTATTGTGTGGGCGTGGCATCCTGTACCATAATGTTGCCTCAACTTGCGTGAAAACTACTTCCTTTCTGTATCTAGTGCTTTATGCTGAAAATCAGAGAAAAAATTAAACGTTTAATTTATTGCGTCCATTTCACATCACCCTTTGTGTCCCTCAGTGTATTGTGGCGTTAGGCTGCATAAACTCACCGTTGTCACCTACGTTGGCCCGATGTGAAAGGGGCTTTAGCATTGCAAAACGTCTGCTCTGATTGAAAAGGAATGGCAAGCTGCTGCTTTGCTGCTGTTGCTTGCTGTCGCTTGCAGCTAAGGTGACCGTAGGCTAAACAATGACCTCGGATTTAACCTTGACCTTTGACTTGATCGGGACATGACTTGTGCTGGGAGGAACACAGGTGAGAACCTGCTCATTTCTGGAGCGGGTCCAGTAACTGCAACATTTTCTTGTTTCTGATGTGCCTCATTTGGGACGATCAGCCGTAACACTTCAGCCTCGTGTCCACCAAGCGATCCAGGTCTGTACGGCACAGCGTGGAATACTATTTTCGCAATGCCATTTCCACATTCAGACTGAGGGACAGGAATCAAAATAACGGACCTACACCATAGTACTTGCTGGCACATTTTGCTTGAGGTACCAAAAGGGAGGCGCTAACTCACTGCTGTCTGGAGGTGCAGACTTTCCTGGTGATCACTGGGGAGGAACAATGATTTGACGACATGCTGCGCATCTCGATGATGCGCACGTCGACGACTCCCGTGAAATGCAAGTTAAGTCATGCTTAACCATTTTGAACTGATTCATACTGTTCCGTACAGACCCGGACTGCTCGGTGGAAATGAGGCTTTGGTTCCTTCATCTGTGGCAAATGAAGGAGAGGAAATTGCCCCCCGAATGGAAGCCAGAGGCATTACACAGTTTAACTCTGTAGATATGGTTGTGTATCATCCATCAGGCGCATACAAAATCCAAACGAAGTCGCTTGTGTTTCATATCAGTCTGAACTGTGATGTAACATCTGCTGCACACAACCTGTCACACACACTTAACCAACTGACATCACTTCATTCAAAAAAGAAGACTTGCTGTAGCAAACCTGGATAATCAGAATGCATTAAATATTCATGAGCTACATTTAGGTAAAAGGCGAGCACCTTCCGACTGAAACGGGCTCTCGATCCTTCAAACTTGCCGGCTGCAGTATACTCTTTAATGAGAACTGAGGCCAGAACATTGGCATTTGTCTTGACCTTTTATGTAGTTGGATACTGAATATTGATAGACTGCACTAAATCCTTAGCACATTATTTTACATGTGTCTGGAGCATTACACGTGCTACGGAGTGCACGGGCGCATGCCTCACTGACTGTTAAAGAAAACAGACGACACACCTGACACTGTGCTTGTATTGTAGCTATTCATTTATTTTGTTGTATTTTATTTGTTTTGGTTTCTTAAGTGTCCATTTGATTCTTTTCCCCGATGCAGAATGCACCTTAAAGGGTGTGCACGGAAACGTTCCATCTCCGAGGAGTCATTTCCCAGCCAGCGAGATGCTCTCAAAGCTGCAGCTGTTTTCTCCACTCAAATCTCTCTCAGGTTCTGTTTCTCAAAGGGACGGATTCCAGTGCAGCCGTTTACAAGTTGTTTTAAATGCCACACCATCTGTCAAGGGGTGAAATAATTGCCAGCAAAGGAAAACAACAGAGGAAAAATGAATAAAAGTAGACAGTGCCAGTTTATGGTCTGTTCATTTGCATGTAGTGAAGGTAACGGATCTTAAATATCAGCTTCTCCTTACGTTGTGCAAGTCACCTCACGTGTACGGTATAAAGCCCGCAGTTATTTGGGGGATAGGAACCATAAATAAGCACAAGTTGCTTGTCGCGTTGCAATAAAGTGGCAGCAGATGCAGCTTTATCACTTGTTGAAAAGATGCTGACAAACTAGTTGAAGGTAACGACGAGGCTTTTTCCAGCATATGCACAGTGCCCGTAGCTGTAGCTCAGAACAAACAAGAAAGAAAGAAACAAACTAGAAGGACACTTGGTAGAGCGCATAACTCCACCACGCCACATCAATATCGTAGGATGTGGATTCACAAAAGGACAAATTAATACATTATGCTATATTCCAGAGTTTAATCCAGATCATCTCCAAATTTTAATCGATTGATCCTGGACATATTTCCTGTCATTCCACCAAATTTGGTTCAAATGCGTTCAAAACGTTTTGAGTTATCCAGTTAACAGACAAACAGACAGACAAACACCAGTGAAAACAACCTCCTTGGTGGAGATAACAAACCAAAAGAGCCCAGTTCAAATGCACTCAGTTAGCATAGCGATACCACGCTTACCTCAGGTAAGCTGGTATGTAAGGAAAATTTTTACCAAAGTTTGCAAACAACAAAATGACTAATTAATAATAACACATTTCTTTAACATTTGCAATTTTACTACATATTAGTATTTTATAACCAAATTCTAAGCACCTAAGCACTTCTTGAGATAGCTTGCTAAGATACATAGTTACATAGAGACCAAGAGTGCGCGCCTCAGGTGGCATCGCTGAAACGGGCAAACAGAACCAACAGCAAATGTATGCTATTGTAGTGGCTGACTCTGCGTCGTGTTTCTGTTTGACTCCTCCCACTCGCTCCCCTCGGGACACAAACTCATGGTCTCCGGAATGGGAGGCGGACGCACTGACGCACCGGGCTCTAGCCTGAGTGGCCAGAGAATCCTTTGGCCATCGGGGGAGTTGACTACCGCATGCACAGTGACTCCTGCTGCTGCTGGCCTCCGTCACACTATCATATTTTTAACTGCATGTACTCGCAAACTGTTACACACCATCAGCGATTACCACCTGTGGCACTATAGTGATGACATCGCCATCATGCCAGTTACATATAAATAACTATGCATCAGATCATTTTTGTTGTACATTTTAGAAAAGTATGATAGATAGATAGATAGATAGATAGATAGATAGATAGATAGATAGATAGATAGATAGATAGATAGATAGATAGATAGATAGATAGATAGATAGATAGATAGATAGATAGATAGATAGATAGATAGATAGATAGATAGATAGATAGATAGATAGATAGATAGATAGATAGATAGATAGATAGATAGATAGATAGATAGATAGATAGATAGATAGCATGGGTCCATGTAGCCATGGCAGTAGACCAAGCAGTGCATCCCACACATCGCCATCCTCAGCTAAATCTTCTAGCCCTTCCTGGGGGATGCCTAAGCATTCCCGAGCTAGCTGGGAAATATTACCAACCCCATGCCTCCTTCCTCAGGGCCTCCTCCCAGTTGGATGTGCCTGGAAGACCTCTCTGGGGAGATGACTAGGGGGCGTCCTCATCAGATGCCTGAACCACCACAGCAGCTCTGTTCACAGTCCCTCCCTGATAGTCACGATTCTTACTCAGTCCCGATGTGTAAGCCCAGATACCCAACAGAAGAATCTCATTTCCACCACTTGTATCTGCGACCTTTTTCTTTCGGTCATTACGCAAAGTTCATGACTATAATTGAGGATAGGAGCATAAATTCAGAGTCTCGCCTTCTGGCTCAGCTCTTTCTTCACCACCACGGCCTGATAGAGTATCTGTAAAACCAATCAGACGGCGCCCCAATCTGTCTATCGATCTCGCACTCCAACTTACACCCACTCGTGAACAAAACCCCGAGATACTTCATTCACTGCCACTTGGGACAATAACTCCCCCCTGAAATATACCAGTTGTGTAAAAATAAAGGACCATGTCATTTGCAGAAGACATAATCGTTCATTTAAGACCTTGATGGTGCATAATTGGACAGTCAGCATTCCTTCCTTTTTTCTTTAATCTTTAAACGGTGAGTAAGCATTGCGCGCTTTCTCACACTAATCCTCATTAATATTCATTTAACATAAATGTACCTTCTATTAGACACTTAATAATACTTTCTTTTTTAAACCCCAATCTGGAGCATCTGCTGATATCAAGTCTGCTCTGTTGTTTGTGAAAAAGAGAGGATCAGCGTCAAGTTATTTAGAATGTTTTGGGGCCAATATCTTGAATTTTTTGCATCATCCATTTGTCTCCAGTACAGAGAATTTACAACCCCGTGAATCTGATTGGTTAATTGTGTGAGATTTCAGACCATAAAATATTGCATGGATGGTGGCAAAATATTACAACCCCAATGCCAACTGGAACATTGTGTAAAATGTAAATAAAAACAGAATACAATGATTTGCAAATCATTGTATTCTGTTTTTATTTACATTTTACACAACGTCCCCAATTCATTGGAATTGGGGTTGTAGTTTGCCTCTTGAAAAACCAGACTGTTTTGTTTTGTGCCACATTGAGCCTCATGGGGTGTGTATATGAAATGTTATCTTTATAATACTGGGAAAAAATTTGTTAATGCTACATTTTATAGTTGGCAAAACTGCTGTTTTAGTCACATGTTCATCTTGTTCATCTGTCTGTCCCTTCTATGGATCAGTGCCAGTCCCGGCGCCAGAAAAAAATATTAAGGGGGTGATAAGTTTATCACAGGGGGCGGGGTCGCTCCCCCCCCAAAAAAAAAATAAGTGCGCACCGGAGGAGACGTGCCTCTGAGCGTGCGTAATGAATTGGGTGCGCTCCTGGAAAGCTCGTGTATTTAGGCTACACCAGTGTAAGAGACTGAGTGAGTAAGAATAAAGAGCGATGACAGTATTTTTTTAATTATTATTTGAACGTATAGACCCTTGGTCAAGTGATCTCCTGCATACCACACAGAGCCGGTGTTCTGTCGAGGTGAGGTGCGCCAACTTTCGACATTCTAGCCCACCTCAAAAATGAGGTGGGCTTCATAGATAATTGGCAAAGCTTCTGGGGAAAACCTGGTCTTGTTAGGAGAGACGGCATCCATCCCACTTTGGATGGAGCAGCTCTCATTTCTAGAAATCTGGCCAATTTTCTTAAATCCTCCAAACGGTGACTATCCAGGGTTGGGACCAGGAAGCAGAACTGTAGTCTTACACACCTCTCTGCAGCTTCTCTCCCCCTGCCATCCCCTCATTACCCCATCCCCGTAGAGACGGTGCCTGCTCCCAGACCACCAACAACCAGTAAAAATCTATTTAAGCATAAAAATTCAAAAAGAAAAAATAATATAACACCTTCAACTGCACCACAGACTAAAACAGTTAAATGTGGTCTTTTAAACATTAGGTGTCTCTCTTCTAAGTCCCTGTTAGTAAATGATATAATAATTGATCAACATATTGATCTATTCTGCCTTACAGAAACCTGGTTACAGCAGGATGAATATGTTAGTTTAAATGAGTCAACACCCCCGAGTCACACTGTCAGAACGCTCGTAGCACGGGCCGAGGGGGAGGATTAGCAGCAGTCTTCCATTCCAGCTTATTAATTAATCCAAAACCCAGACAGAGCTTTAATTCATTTGAAAGCTTGACTCTTAGTCTTGTCCATCCAAATTGGAAGTCCCAAAAACCAATTTTATTTATTATCTATCATCCACCTGGTCGTTACTGTGAGTTTCTCTGTGAATTTTCAGACCTTTTGTCTGACTTAGTGCTTAGCTCAGATAAGATAATTATAGTGGGCGATTTTAATATCCACAGATGCTGAGAATGACAGCCTCAACACTGCATTTAATCTATTATTAGACTCAATTGGCTTTGCTCAAAATGTAAATGAGTCCACCCACCACTTTAATCATATCTTAGATCTTGTTCTGACTTATGGTATGGAAATTGAAGACTTAACAGTATTCCCTGAAAACTCCCTTCTGTCTGATCATTTCTTAATCACATTTACATTTACCCTGATGGACTACCCAGCAGTGGGGAATAAGTTTCATTACAGTAGAAGTCTTTCAGAAAGTGCTGTAACTAGGTTTAAGGATATGATTCCTTCTTTATGTTCTCTAATGCCATATACCAACACAGTGCAGAGTAGCTACCTAAACTCTGTGAGTGAGATAGAGTATCTCGTCAATAGTTTTACATCCTCATTGAAGACAACTTTGGATGCTGTAGCACCTCTGAAAAAGAGAGCCTTAAATCAGAAGTGCCTGACTCCGTGGTATAATTCACAAACTCGCAGCTTAAAGCAGATAACCCGTAAGTTGGAGAGGAAATGGCGTCTCACTAATTTAGAAGATCTTCACTTAGCCTGGAAAAAGAGTCTGTTGCTCTATAAAAAAAAAGCCCTCCGTAAAACTAGGACATCTTACTACTCATCACTAATTGAAGAAAATAAGAACAACCCCAGGTTTCTTTTCAGCACTGTAGCCAGGCTGACAAAGAGTCAGAGCTCTATTGAGCCGAGTATTCCTTTAACTTTAACTAGTAATGACTTCATGACTTTCTTTTCTAATAAAATTTTAACTATTAGAGAAAAAATTACTCATAACCATCCCAAAGACATATCGTTATCTTTGGCTGCTTTCAGTGATGCCGGTATTTGGTTAGACTCTTTCTCTCCGATTGTTCTGTCTGAGTTATTTTCATTAGTTACTACATCCAAACCATCAACATGTCTATTAGACCCCATTCCTACCAGGCTGCTCAAGGAAGCCCTACCATTAATTAATGCTTCGATCTTAAATATGATCAGTCTATCTTTATTAGTTGGCTATGTACCACAGGCTTTTAAGGTGGCAGTAATTAAACCATTACTTAAAAAGCCATCACTTGACCCAGCTATCTTAGCTAATTATAGGCCAATCTCCAACCTTCCTTTTCTCTCAAAAATTCTTGAAAGGGTAGTTGTAAAACAGCTAACTGATCATCTGCAGAGGAATGGTCTATTTGAAGAGTTTCAGTCAGGTTTTAGAATTCATCATAGTACAGAAACAGCATTAGTGAAGGTTACAAATGATCTTCTTATGGCCTCAGACAGTGGACTCATCTCTGTGCTTGTTCTGTTAGACCTCAGAGCTGCTTTTGATACTGTTGACCATAAAATTTTATTACAGAGATTAGAGCATGCCATAGGTATTAAAGGCACTGCGCTGCGGCGGTTTGAATCATATTTATCTAATAGATTACAATTTGTTCATGTAAATGGGGAATCTTCTTCACAGACTAAGGTTAATTATGGAGTTCCACAAGGTTCTGAGCTAGGACCAATTTTATTCACTTTATACGTTTCCCTTAGGCAGTATTATTAGACAGCATTGCTTAAATTTTCATTGTTACGCAGATGATACCCAGCTTTATCTATCCATGAAGCCAGAGGACACACACCAATTAGCTAAACTGCAGGATTGTCTTACAGACATAAAGACATGGATGACCTCTAATTTCCTGCTTTTAAACTCAGATAAAACTGAAGTTATTGTACTTGGCCCCGCATATCTTAGAAACATGGTGTGTAACCAGATCCTTACTCTGGATGGCATTACCCTGACCTCTAGTAATACTGTGAGAAATCTTGGAGTCATTTTTGATCAGGATATGTCATTCAATGCGCATATTAAACAAATATGTAGGGCTGCGTTTTTGCATTTGCGCAATAGCTCTAAAATTAGAAAGGTCTTGTCTCAGAGTGATGCTGAAAAACTAATTCAAGCATTTATTTCCTCTAGGCTGGACTATTGTAATTCATTATTATCAGGTTGTCCTAAAAGTTCCCTGAAAAGCCTTCAGTTAATTCAAAATGCTGCAGCTAGAGTACTGACGGGGACTAGAAGGAGAGAGCATATCTCACCCATACTGGCCTCTCTTCATTGGCTTCCTGTTAATTCTAGAATAGAATTTAAAATTCTTCTTCTTACTTATAAGGTTTTGAATAATCAGGTCCCATCTTATCTTAGGGACCTCATAGTACCATATCACCCCAATAGAGCGCTTCGCTCTCAGACTGCAGGCTTACTTGTAGTTCCTAGGGTTTGTAAGAGTAGAATGGGAGGCAGAGCCTTCAGCTTTCAGGCTCCTCTCCTGTGGAACTAGCTCCCAATTCAAACCAGGGAGACAGACACCGTCTCTACTTTTAAGATTAGGCTTAAAAGTTTCCTTTTTGCTAAAGCTTATAGTTAGGGCTGGATCAGGTGACCCTGAACCACCCTGAACCTTAGTTATGCTGCTATAGACTTAGACTGCTGGGGGGTTCCCATGATGCACTGAGTGTTTCTTTCTCTTTTTGCTCTGTATGCACCACTCTGCATTTAATCATTAGTGATTGATCTCTGCTCCCCTCTACAGCATGTCTTTTTCCTGGTTCTCTCCCTCAGCCCCAACCAGTCCCAGCAGAAGACTGCCCCTCCCTGAGCCTGGTTCTGCTGGAGGTTTCTTCCTATTAAAAGGGAGTTTTTCCTTCCCACTGTCGCCAAGTGCTTGCTCACAGGGGGTCGTTTTGACCGTTGGGGTTTTTCCGTAATTATTGTATGGCTTTGCCTAACAATATAAAGCGCCTTGGGGCAACTGTGATTTGGTGCTATATAAATAAAATTGATTTGATTTGACTCTGAGCTGTGACGTACCTTTGTGTTGTCCAATAGGAACGATGCGTCGGGCCAAAACACAGAAGACTGGTGGCAGAAACCACTGATTTGTACAAAATGGATTGGACCAATCCGATTGGTGCAGAAACCACTGATCTGTACAAAACATTAACGTGTGACAGGACTGCTCATTTAGAGAGCAGTTTTCTGAAGAAAAATCATTGGAAATGTTTTTTTGTTGTTGTTTGTTACCTCAAAATTTCTGATTACTGTTAAAAAAAAGTTTAGAACACTTGTAATTAAAATAGCTAAATAAATCAATAAATGGTTCTTTAGAAACCTTTCATCTGTAAATTAAAACCACCTGTTATTTCATATTAGATAATTTCCTGTTTAACATAAGGAACCTCAGACATTTATTTTTAGACAAATAAAATAACATGGAAACTTGTATGTTTTTAAGTCTGGTAGATTATTTATATCTCATTTCAACCAGAAAAACAAACACTAAATAAATACAAATGTTTATTATAAATGCAAAAGGAAATAATTTAACAATGACTGCAGTGTGATTGTAAAGTAGGATTTCTGTGACATAAACCTCATGATGATTTTTTTTTATAGTCATTTAAACTTGTAATTTCATCAAAATATGTAATTGCCTTTAATGTGATCAGGACAGAGTCATTTCTAAAATATGAATTTGAGCACAATAAGTGGAGAGCTTCTACTTGTGCAAATGTCTTTTGACTTTTATTCGTGGACATTTTTAATGATCTGTTCATTTAATGTTAAAATATAAAATGAAACAGCTTTTTTAAAAATAATAAAATAGTTGCTGTTCAAAGAGCCTTTTATTTAGAAGCAGGTGATGTTATGCTGGATTCTCTGGACCAGATGAAGGTCTCTTCTGCAGCTTTGGACTCTGGTGGTGTTGCTGAAAAGCAGAGATGTTTTCTTTCGACTGGACTTCGTGGTGTTCAGCTCATCAATGGAAGTTTGGTTGTCTGCACAGCAAATGTTCCTGATTGGGACAAATAAAAATATTTCTTTAAATATAAAGAAACACTAAAAAGTTTATACATAAAAAAGGGGGGGGGGGGGGGGGGGGGACGGCAAAAAACGATGGAAAAAACGCCCAGAAAAATAAGTTATTTAAAGCTGAGCTTTTGTGGTGTCTGAAAAAAGCTGTAGCTTTATTTGGTAAAAATAAAAAAGACTGAACCATTTACAAATTAAAGTGTTCACTCAGATCAACTGTGCTAAAAGGCTATGCTAACATTAGCCGATCATTAAACCTTCACAGCAGTTCAGTAAACGTCACGTTTTATTTTTACATTATTCTCACCTCAGTAAAGCTGCAGAACTAAACTCCGTTGGGCAAACTGGGACTTCACATATATGGGACTCCCTCGGTCGGCGTCACTCTGAAAAGTAGCTGAAAAAAGCTTCTCCCAGCAGGGTGATGGGAGAATCGTTCTACTGCTGTTTTTTAAAGTTTTTTTTTGTGGTTCAAGATGGCGATTGCTGAACTTTTTTCAGATTGTGGAAACACCTAGAGTGTGACGTAGCAATCTCTGCCCCCTTGCCGCTTCCAAAGCGATGCGTCTGACTCTGACGTCACAACGTGTTGAAAACGCACCACCCTCTGCCGCACTGACAAGTGCAACCCTCAGCCTATCAAATCCCTTGAACACAGACACACGCCATATCCGTTTGTTTTAAAATTAATTACTTTAGTTAATTAATTTGGTTTATTTGTTAAATACGTGATATTATTGAATAACTAATATTTTGCTATATTTTCCAGTATTTCTTTTTCTTTCTTTTTTTTGATAACTCTAACATCCAAGGGGGCGAGGTTGATGACGTGAGGGGGCGTCGCCCCCAAAACGCCCCCTCGTGGCGCCGGCTATGATCAGTGCTGCGCTGTCCTTACAAATTCTAAAACTTATGAAAGAATTTCCCAGACAGTTAAAACTATTTAACTGTTGCTGACTGCATCATGCTACCATGTTTATCTGATTAGCAGTGAAAAGAATCCTGATAGATTACCAATAATTGTTTTCACTCTCTACCAAACACAAAGAGAAGAAAACCCAGTTTCTTCATCATTGAATTGTTTGTTCTTGATTTTTGCCACAACACCATGTTGGTTGGAAATTTTGAGTTGTAAAGAAACCAGCCAGTTATTTTTTTATAACCCTTCATACACAGAAAGGGCTTCCTTTTGTGTTTTGTCAAAGTTGCTAAAAATGGACTCTAAGATACGAGGGCTGTCAATAAAGTATAGGTCCTTTTTATTTTTTTCAAAAACTATATGGATTTCATTCATATGTTTTTACATCAGACATGCTTGAACCCTCGTGCGCATGCGATCCAGGACGTTGTGAGAGAACAGAGAAGTTTCAGAAGAAGTCGGTTTCAGCATTTTATCCGTATATTCCACTGTTAAAGGAGATTTTTTTAATGAAAGACGTGCGGACGGGTCCGCGCGTCGGGGTGCAGCCGGCGCGGTGCGGCGGCACAGGAAAAACACCTCCGTGTTGATAACCATTTGTAAAATCCAGGCGGCTTTTGATGGCTTTCAGTGGAGTGAGTATATGAGAAATTGTTTAACAGCTGGACATGTTCCAACTTGTCCTTAAGGCTTCCAACAGAAGTGTTTTTCCTGTGGCGGAGCGTCGCGGCGGCTGCGAGCCGACGCTGCAATCCGTCCGCACGTCTTTCATTAAAAAATCTCCTTTAGCGCACGAGGGTTCAAGCATGTCTGACGTAAAAACATATGAATGAAATCCATATAGTTTTTGAAAAAAATAAAAAGGACCTATACTTTATTGACAGACCTCGTATTTCTTTGCTGTGTTTAGGTGCCACATGTGGACCACAGGTTTTTACTGTGGCCTCCATTGTAATTCTGAGAGAAAGCTTCAATGTTATCACTCTAAATGGTGCCACCAGCACTGGAAAGTGGCAGAGATAGTGGAACAACTTGTTGTATAAAAGCTGTTCGGCCTTTTAAATATCACAAAACTGACAAAATTTAGTTTCTACTGAAATCCGAGCATAATCATGTAGGTTTATTTTTGTGACATGTTGCAAAATTTTAGCTCATTTTAATGAAGAGAACATATTTATCTGTGGAGAATTCCAGGTTTTGAGATGACCTGTGTCCTGACCCACTCCTTGATGCACGGTCCCAGGGCATGTATGCTAACATTCATAGGATACCTCCTAAATTACTTCAGAGGTGTTATCTGGTTCCAAAACAGTATTTTTTAGATTTGTAAGTGTTTATTTCCTGCTATTATATCATGTTGTCTATAATATTGCTACCAAATGTAGGTTGCATAAATTTCTCCCCTTCAGGGGTCAAAAATCTAAATTGCTTCCAGAAAGCACAAATTTTGATCATAATGGAAAATCATATTTTGAATCCTGTATTTAAATACTAAGGAATAAAATGATAGTGGTGCCAAAGAAAATTATTTTATGACTTCACTCATTAAAAAAAAAAAAAAAACAGCAGCTTTAATGTTGTTGCTGTCTGAAGCATCCCTTCTATACAGTGGCGACCCTGAAGTTCTAACCTTTGAGAATTTGGGAAACAGAAAAGCTGCAATGATTAAATTGATTCAGGCTGAAGTTTTATTGAAATGATGCACATCATGTGGCTGGAATGTCTCACTGTTCTGACCTGTGCATACCGGCTGTTACTCTGCACACTGCATGAAGCTATAAATCCATAAAAACTACTGTATATTCAGCTTTGAAATTTTTCTTTCTGATGGATGCAGATGAGGACTAGTGAACGTCTTATTTTGGGCCTTTTGGCATTTTTTAACATGCAGATTGACTGTAAATAACCACCTGTTCATTCATGCACACCTGAATTGCCACCAGCCCAGGAAACTAAATAGCTATGATAGTATTTACATGCTACATTTCTGCTTCAAAAAACCATCAGCAATACATTTAATTTGGTGCATTATGTTGCAGAAATCTGATATTATTCACCCATTTACAGTGCAACTCAAATATTTGTGTGTGTGTTTTAACTGTTAGTAAAATTCTTCTGTCTCACCTTGGCTGTTCTGAGTTCAGAGAGAATGTGCATCAATCAGTCTAGCAGCCGTGATGCTCGTTGCAAAGCCCCCATGGCCAAGAAGGCCAGTGTTGCTTGTATTTTCATGATGGATGTTTATGACCAAAATGTGATCCACATATTTGTACACAAGTGCAACCACACGTAAAAGGGTACATCATGTACTGTATATGCTTATTGTAACAGATAAAATGAGTGTTATTGCAAAATAGATAATTTATTGTTTTGTTTTTTTCTGAACCAGGCAGACATAATTTCCACCTTGCAGGACTGTAGATATTTATATTTGATTTTTTGATGTTGTGAGGTTAAAGAAGGTGAGCGGATTGGGAACTTTAAAGCTAAGGAGCAGGAAAATCAAACTGTTGTTAAATAATGATGTCAACCAAATCCTGCAGCTTTAATTTCATAAATTGTGCATGTCCTGCTCTTCTCAAATCATTTTCCACTTTGATTCAACAAGGCAAAAGGTGGCGAAGGAATAAAACTTTAACCTCCCTTTCAGGGATTTTGAGTCTGTGCATTGTGTCTGAAAACTGCACGAATACTGATGAAGTCCCAACAGCACCCTGCGGTCTGTATACTGTACTTTTGTCATTCCTGTCTTTCATTCCTAAAACATTCACTCTCCAGCTTCCCTGTGTCCTTTCTCTCCTGCTGTTACGACCACATCATATTGTGAACAGTTGATGTTCAGTCGTGGTGGGCACATTGATGACATCTCTGGCTCGGGAACAAAAATGCCCCACATACACACACACACACACACACACACACACACACACACACACACACACACACACACCTGAAAAAGTGTGAATAAAACTTTTTGGGGGAGGCGGTTGTGAATATTTTATTTTCCTCAAACTGCAGACCTCCCTCAGGACAATTCTTTTAGATGTGCTCCAGCAGATTTTGAAGATTCAGTATGTAAGAGATGGAAGGTGTCAGCAACAGTGCTGTACCTCCACCAAAGCTGGAAACACCCATCTTACAAGGTCAAAGCACCCTGGCCCCGCCTCTTTTTGAAGATATGCACCAAATTTAAAACATAACTGATAATGGAGGTGAAACCAAGAACAGAACTAAATTACAAGTGTTTTGTTCTGAACTGGAGTTTAGCAGGTACAGGGGGCTGTCCATCAATCCTTCTCCAGTCTGTGTAACTGAGCAACACCAGGTTAGGTCTGGGAGCATGCACTGGTACTGTGCATTGCTACATTCATCACACCATGGAACCAACCAGAGTCCCCAATGGGAACCACCCAGGCAGACAACTGGTCCAAGCCCATATTTTGAAAGTAAACATCTGTCTTCTACAGCCAGGTGAAACGTGGGCCTCCTTTTGGCCTTATCCAACCATTGGGGTCCTCAACACTAAGGCACCCTGCATGCTGGATCACACCCACGGAAACGGGCCACGTGGACAAAATGCCATAGCTGATGCCATCTCACAATATAAGTAATAATCCTCATCTGAGTCTCCCTAAGTAACCTTTCACTGGACACAGTGATTCCTGTGATCTAGTAGCAAAGACATCAAGTCATCCCCTTTCAGTAGGTCTCTGGCTAGTGTCCAGGTGGACCACAGTTCATTAAGACAGGAAGGTCCAGTAAACCTATACATTTGGACCTTCCTTCTCCTGCAAAGATATCAGCATACAACACCTGTGTCCAGTGATCTCATGACTCCATAAACTCTTGCCAGCTGTCTCTTGACCTCAAAGGCCAAGCACCCAGAGATATGAATGTCACTTTCGAGCATCTGTCAATTGCATAGAAAATTGATATAAATACAGACAGGTGAAGCAGAAGTGACATCAACAAGAGGACTTGCACGTGTCTTCGCCAAGAAACTCAAAATCAGTGGTAAACAAATTGATCTGGGAACCACATTCATAATAGTGTTGGTGAACAGATCTCTTGATCACCTCTTGACTGTCTTGCTAATATTTTCCTAATTGCATGGTTTGTGTGGATTCCAACATCTTATCTTTGCAGCAAGGTCATCTGTGGGTAAATGGAAGGCAAACAGTCCACCTCACAAAGTGACAGAAGGCTGACAACATCACCACAGACAAAAGACATGAGCATCGTTACATCTTTTGGAATCCATTCACACTTACTTCTTTTGGTTGTCTGCCACATTGCTGGACTCATACTGCAAAGCTGCTGCCAACTATCTACTGGCCAAACATTTTCAGATAAGAAAAGATGAGTGTGTGTTTGTTTGTTTTTTTGCCATTATACATTGCACAATGAAACTCTGACATCTTTCCATGTGCAGCAATAAAACATTTTACTCCACTTTTATAAAAATCAAATGTGTTCTAGCTTGTAGTAAACACAAGGTTAACCTTCCCTGGCCTTGTTCCTGTCTATAATAGTGCTGCATTAGCTCACAGCCATCCTTTTCATCAAGAAGTAAGTCTTATATACTGCAGGCATTGAGGTCAGTTTGTGCTTATCTCCAGATTCCGAGCATCAAGCGGATAGGAGTCTAAGACTATCCTTGGACAGGATGCCAATCTGGAGCAGGTTACTTTTCAAGCCTAGGCTGGTACCCATTTACAGCTGAGTGGACTGAGACACTTAGGGAATAACCCTATTGTGTCTGATGATTTGCAGATGCTCATGCTGGATTTTGTGGTTGCAAATTGAGTTTTAAAATGGCTATTTGCAACCGTAATCCAATTCCATAATTTGCACATTTTATTTTTCTGTAAGTAATTAGGTCAGCGAATCGTTGTGAAAGGGTGTGGTCTACTCGTCAAAGCTTACCACAGCAACAGCATGTTCATGCCAAACTGTAAATTCTGTGAGCAGACCCACAGATTTCTTCATCTCCTCAACTGCCTTGAGTTAAATCCACGGTGAACCCATCAATCAAGCCAGTTAAATCCATTAAATCGGCACATTTTGGGATTGTCATTGCTACACTAGTTTCTGTCTATCTCAGGTGACAAAGCCATTAGTGACACCTGCGCAGCAGTGCGATCAGGGGGTGGAGTAACACATCAAATGTAAAAGGTTTTACAACCCCAGTTCCAATGAAGTTGGGACGTTGTGTAAAATGTAAATAAAAACAGAATACAGTGATTTGCAAATCATCTTCAACCTATATTCAATTGAATACACCACAAAAACAAGATATTTAATGTTCAAATTGATAGACGTTTTTGTTTTTGTGCAAATATTTGCTCATTTTGAAATGGATGCCTGCAACACATTTCAAAAAAAGCTGGGTTGGGGCAACAAAAGACTGGCAAAGGTGATGAATACTCAAAGAACACCTGTTTGGAACATTCCACAGGTGAACAGGTTAACTGGAAAGAGGTGAGTGTCATGATTGGGTATGAAATGAGCATCCCCAAATGGCTGTCATTAACAAGCAAAGATGGGGTGGGGATCACCACTTTGTGAACAACTGTGTAAAGAAATAGTCCAACAGTTTAAGAACAATGTTTATCAATGTTCAATTGCAAGGAATTTAGGGATTCCATCATCTACAGTCCATAATATAATCAGAAGATTCAGAGAATCTGGAAAACGTTCTACACTTAAGTGGCAAGGCCAAAAACCAACATTGAATGCCTGTGACCTTCAATCCCTCAGGCGGCACTGCAACAAAAACCGACATCATTGTGTAAAGGATCTTACCGCGTGGGCTCAGGAACACTTCAGAAAACCATTGTCAGTTAACACAATTTGTCGCTACATCTACAAGTGCAAGTTAAAACTCTACCATGCAAAGTGAAAGCCATACATCAAGAACATCCAGAAAGCCGCCACCTTCTCTGGGCTCGAGCTCATTTGAAATGGACAGATGCAAAGTGGAAAAGTGTGCTGTGGTCTGATGAGTCCACATTCCAAATTGTTTTTGGAAATCATGGACATTGTGTACTCCGGACAAAAAAAAGGAAAAAGACCATCCAGATTGTTACCAGGTATGGGGGTGTGTTAGTTAGATTGTTAGTGATGTATGGGGGTGTGTTAGTGCCCATGGCATGGGCAACTTACACATCTGTGATGGCACCATCAACGCTAAAAAGTACATCCAGGTTTTGGAGCAACACATGCTGCCATTCAAGCAACGTCTTTTTCAGGGACGTCCCTGCTTATTTCAGCAAGACAATGCCAAGCCACATTCTGCATGTGTTACAACAGCATGGCTTCGTAGTAAGAGTGTGGGTATTAGACTGGCCGGTCTGCAGTCCAGACCTGTCGCTCATTGAAAATGTGTGGCACATTATAAACCGCAAAATACGACAACGGAGACCCCGAACTGTTGAACAACTGAAGTTGTACATCAAGCAAGAATGGGAAAGAATTCCACCTACAAAGCTTCAACAATTAGTGTCCTCAGTTCCCAAATGCTTGAGTGTTGTTAGAAGGAAAGGTGATGTAACACAGTGGTAAACATACCACTGTCCCAGCTTTTTTCAAACGTGTCGCAGCCATCCATTTCAAAATGAGCAAATATTTGCACACAAAAAAAAATAGTTTATCAGTTTGAACATTAAATATCTTGTCTTTGTGGTGTATTCAATTGAATATAGGTTGAAGAGGATTTGCAAATCATTGTATTCTGTTTTTATTTACATTTTACACAACGTCCCAAATTCATTGGAATTGGGGTTGTAATATTTTGCCACCATCCATGGAATATTTTATGGTCTGAAATCTCACACAATTAACCAATCAGATTCGTGGAAAAAATGTAATTGGATTAGAATGTAGAGTGTCAGAAAGGTAACATTAGCAGGATTCAAACCCATGTCTGCAGTTTGGCAGGTCAGCTCCTCATCCTCCTCAGATACCTGCTCATCCTGTTCACCAAGTCTTTCTTAAAATCAGCTTACAGTAGTGTTCAGAATAATAGTAGTGCTATGTGACTAAAAAGATTAATCCAGGTTTTGAGTATATTTCTTATTGTTACATGGAAACAAATATACAAATATACACAATAAAATCCAAACATTTGGCCATATATTAAATGTTCAAACAAATCAAAATACAGATACAGTAATGTTCAGTATAATAGTAGTGCTATGTGACTAAAAAGATTAATCCAGGTTTTGAGCATATTATTGTTACATGGGAAACAAGGTACCAGTAGATTCAGTAGATTCTCACAAATCCAACAAGACCAAGCATTCATGATATGCACACTCTTAAGGCTATGAAATTGGGCTATTAGTAAAAAAAAAAAAAAAAGTAGAAAAGGGGGTGTTCACAATAATAGTAGTGTGGCATTCAGTCAGTGAGTTTGTCAATTCTGTGGAACAAACAGGTGTGAATCAGGTGTCCCCTCTTTAAGGATGAAGCCAGCACCTGTTGAAAATGCTTTTCTCTTTGAAAGCCTGAGGAAAATGGGACGTTCAAGACATTGTTTAGAAGAACAGCGTAGTTTGATTAAAAAATTGACTGGAGAGGGGAAAACTTATACGCAGGTGCAAAAAAAATTATAGGCTGTTCATCTACAATGATCTCCAATGCTTTAAAATGGACAAAAAAAAAAACCAGAGACGCAAGGAAGAAAACGGAAAACAACCATCAAAATGGATAGAAGAATAATCAGAATGGCAAAGGCTCACCCATTGATCAGCTCCAGGATGATCAAAGACAGTCTGGAGTTACCTGTAAGTGCTGTGACAGTTAGAAGACGCCTGTGTGAAGCTAATTTATTTTCAAGAATCCCCCACAAAGTCCCTCTGTTAAATAAGACATGTGCAGAAGAGGTTACAATTTGCCAAAGAACACATCAACTGGTCTAAAGAGAAATGGAGGAATATTTTGTGGACTGATGAGAATAAAATTGTTCTTTTTGGGTCCAAGGGCCACAGACAGTTTGTGAGACGACCCCTAAACTCTGAATTCAAGCCACAGTTCACAGTGAAGACAGTGAAGCATGGTGGTGCAAGCATCATGATATGGGCATGTTTCTCCTACTATGGTGTTGGGCCTATATATCGCATACCAGGTATCATGGATCAGTTTGGATATGTCAAAATACTTGAAGGGGTCATGTTGCCTTATGCTGAAGAGGTCATGCCCTTGAAATGGGTGTTTCAACAAGACAATGCCCCCAAGCACACTAGTAAACAAGTAAAATCTTGGTTCCAAACCAACAAAATTAATGCCTCGCAGATGTGAAGAAATCATGAAAAACTGTGGTTATACAACTAAATACTAGTTTAGTGATTCACAGGATTGCTAAAAAAGCAGTTTGAACATAATATTTTTGAGTTTGTAGCATCAACAGCAGATGCTACTATTATTGTGAACACCCCCTTTTCTACTTTTTTAACTAATAGCCCAATTTCATAGCCTTAAGAGTGTGCATATAATGAATGCTTGGTCTTGTTGGATTTGTGAGAATCTGCTGAATCTACTGGTACCTTGTTTCCCAAGTAACAATAATATGCTCAAAACCTGGATTAATCTTTTTAGTCACATAGCACTACTATTATACTGAACATTACTGTATCTGCATTTTGATTTGTTTGAACATTTAATATATGGCCAAATGTTTGGATTTTATTGTGTATATTTGTACATTCTCATGGATTAAAATAATTTTTTATTTGAGGGTTTCATCTGTTTAATTCTATCTTGGTATTGTACTGGCATGCAGCTAAAACAGTTAAATGCAATCATTTGTTTTCTAACAAGTGAGTTTATTGCTGCTGCTGATGTGCGGTTTTGTGCTAAGCAGTCGAGTGCAGAGTCACTGCCTTTCCTCAATGTCCACTCGTCGGCAGTTACTACTGCTGGTATCTGACCCAAACATTCTCTATTGCTGTTTCTCTGCAGTAGAACTGCAGCTCCATCAATCTTGCACACACAGACACAAATACAAAGTATTTTTTGTCACTTCAAGGGACATTGCTTTGACTTCCATTGGTCGTCTGAACCTTTACCAAAATGGTATGATGCCTAAACCCACAGTAATAACCTAGTTTTGTTGTTGGTGCTGTTTGTTTGCTTGGGGTCTCCACAGCAGGGCTGATATTGATTGCAGAGTGATCTGGAATTAATTTTGTGCTTGGAAAATGGGACACGGGGAGGCTTGAACTGGGAACTTTCTGTTTGGGAGGCAAGCGCACAAACCTAGTTACCCAATCTCAACCCAAAAAATTCATCGTTGCCTCATGGGGACCATGAGTAGGGCAGAGCAGGTGACTCTATGGCAGGGGTGGGCATTGAGGGCTGAGACACTGCAGGTTTTCCTTGCAACCAATCACCTCAGCAGGTGGGTTGCTGATGAGCTTCTCCTCTGAACATAAACACCTGATCGTCAATGAAATCACCTGTTGAGACACCTGATCATTAATGAAATCACCTGCTGAGGTGATTGGTAGCAAGGAAAACCTGCAGTGTCTCGGCCCTTCATGGCACATGATTGCCCACCCCTGCTCTATGGTATGGGAGTTGTGCTACAGTAGCAATTCTACAGTAGCAGAATTACAATGAAAGCAGAATCTAACAATATTTTAGCTTACCATTAAAATGTGCCCTGATTGCAATTCTGTTACGGTAAACTTACCCACAAGACACTTCATCTGCATTGCAAATGGATACCAACCTTGGCTGAAAAGTAACTTATGATGGACCAGCCCCAGTGAGAGTCGTACACTCATATCCGCTTCACCCAGCTGAGCTGGGTCCACTGCTTTTAGAAACTTGCTCCTGTGGATCACCTGGAGGTGACCTGCATTATGATTGCTTGCTGTACAAATACATTGAAATTAAACCTGAAATGGGTGCATAGGTGTCAACCTGACTCCAGAAAGGACAGAGTTTGCAGATTTCTCTGTAACCACCAACTCCACCAGGTGACTGTCCACCTGTCCAATGTATACCCCATCTCTCACCAAAATGACCCCCGGCGATATCCTCTGTCCCCCATGACCCTTAATTGGAATAAACAAGAACAGAAAATGAAAGAATGAAACTAAATTGAAATTCATGCAACATTTTCAGAGGTGAAGCAACCAAGGCCTCAGGCCAGAAATGGGACCTTGTCTGTCTAATGACGGAATTATGTCAGCAAAAGTGATTGCAACAAGTGAAAAGAAAGATGCTCTGTGATAGAAAAACAGCAAGAAGTGTCAGCCACAAACACACATAACATTGCCAATTCATGACACTGAGAAAGGCCCAAAAGGGAGTTAATTATTTTCAAATGTGGTAGCATTTAAATATGGAGTTATCTCGACAGACATCTGTTTCTGAGTGTAATTTCCTAATTAACACAGAAAGCCATTTGTTGTTGTGTACACAAGTATTTTCTTCCCATAGATTCTATGAATTTGAGTTTTTACTGTGGTTGATGTGCAAGTATTCACAGTGCTTCACTTTTTCAACATTTTTTATGTTACAGTATTACATATTCACAACCTTTTGTCGTGAAACTCAAAATTGAGCTCAGGTGCATCTTGTTTCACTGATCATCCTTGAGATGTTTCTACAGCTTAACTTGGGTCCAGCTGGGGTCACAACAACCAAGTCACAACAACTTTGTTGTGACTTGGCTCCGTATAAAAGAAAATAAATTGAAAATCAAAAATTTACTCCATTTTGGAATAAGGCTGTAACATAACAAAATGTGGAAAATGTGAAGCGCTGTGAATACTTTCCAGATGCACCGTATGGTACGCACAAACGCAGACACATACTTTTATGCTTTCCTGAGTTGAATCACTGTTCCCACCTTGGGATTGCATGACTGCTTTTTTGGTCTAATAGCGTCTTCAGAATGTGACCTTTTGTGCTCATCAGGGAGACTTGGAGCCGAGTATGAAGCAGATTAGAATCTCCACCTCCAAATGTGAGGTCACGGTACTCTAATGGAAACTCGCACTGTGAGCCCTGTGACTGGGGAACAATGCCCAACTGAAGGAGTTCAGGTTTCTTGTGGATTTATTTTCATGTGAGGATAAAGTGAGTTATCACATTAACGGGCAAACTGGGGCAACGTCTGCAATAATGTGTGTGTTGTGTAGGGCAGGCATTGTGAAGTTGGCAAAGAGTCAGAAAGCAAAATTCTCAAGAGGCCAGTTGATCTACATTAAACCCATTTCCTGTGGTATTCATCAGGACAATTACAATACATATACATATGGCCAAAGAGAGACTCCTAAACAGGGTGGGTGGACTCTACCCTACAGAGAGGTTAAAGAGATCTCACATTTGCCCAAGGAACAAAATAGTAGAACACCTGCCCATCCCCAGGTGAGGTGATGGTCTAGTGGTTAAGCATTGGGCTTGAGACCAGAAGATCCTTGGTTCAAATCCCAGCCTGACCGGAAAATCAAAAAGGGCCCTTGGGCAAGGTCCTTAATCCCCTAGTTGCTCTCGGTGGGCGCCTTGCATGGCAGCAGCCTGACATTGGGGTGATTGTGAGGCATTATTGTAAAGCACTTTGAACATCTGATGCAGATGGTAAAGCACTATATAAATGCAGTCCACTTACCATTTTTTCCCATACAACAGTTGAAGTGCTTTGGGTGTTTGATTATGATGTCTCCTGAATGCTTCCCTCCCGAGGCTTTCCTGATAGGATGTCACACTGGGAGGAAAGCCCGAGGTAGAACCTGTTGAGGAAGACAACATACCATCTGGTCAGGGAATGCCTTGGGACCTCCCAGGCAGTGCTGGTGGGTTGGCTGGGGAGAAGGACATCTGGGAAACCTGACATTATCTCCTAACCCTGTGACCACTCTAAATCTGTGCTTTTGTAGCTCATAAGTCAGACATTTTCATCACACTCTGAAGAGCAATTATTATAAGTGGATAGTTAACGTCATGTTTCTTAAATGATTTTAAGTTCCTTGCTCATTCACTCACTGCGTTTTTCCCCCAGGGGCCAAAGACATTTGTGCAAACTTAACTGATGGGGTTCCTCGATAGTTTTAGGATTTGCACAGAGACCTATCTTCAACAGGTCTGTCTAACTTGTCAATTTTTTCTTTTTGTTATCACTTGGGATCACCACAGTGAATCCGGTAGAAATTCATTTTGGGGTTGGGCTGTTGGCTGCTGTTCCTGAGGCAGCTCTAGTTCAACATAGAGGAACATTTGCACATCGTCTGGTGCTCCTAAGTGGTCTCCCATCCGAGTAGTAATCAGGACCTACTCTGCTTAAAGTTCTGGTGGGACCAGGTGTGGCTGTGTGTCTGCATCATAGTGCCCTCACAATTTGACTTGGGAGGTCATGGTTGCAGAGCAGGTTAATGACTTCAGAATCTTCATCAGTAATCCAGAGTGGTATTTCACAACACCTAGATATGGTTAGGTTAGGTAAGTCCCTTCGGCTGCTCCCGTAACATATGCTGAAGCTTGAGAGGGAGATGATGGTGGAGTTTTCCCCAGAGAAGAATATAGTCAGAGCCTCAAGATGGATGCTGTTTTGGGGCCGGAACATATTAAATGCAAGCAAAAACTACATTGCGAACCCTGTTTATAAGATGGACCCTCCCCCTTGCTTTTTAAAGATATATTTCAGGAAAAAAAAACTTGGCGAATCCCTTTTCTTTTATTAAGAAGTTGCTCTTATTTGAAAATAATTAGCAAAGACACATTGTATGGTACACCCCTCATTTCTTTATTTCTTTAAAAACAGCAAAAACAAACCAAAAACAAACAAACAAATAGTACTGACACACTGCTGCTTTTTGGACCACTATAAGCTATTATTTTTGGGCTCACAATCTTCTGACAACACTCTATTTGTTGGTTGCTTGAGAATTGCTTGATTTGGCATGACGTTTGGACTTATCATGACAAAACCCAGCAGTTACACATCAATCTTTGGAAGCTGTCATTTTGTTAGTGTTTTGTTGAGATTCTGAAAATCTAGCTTAAATTTACCAAGAAATTGCTCTTATTTGAAAATAAATATTAAAGGCACATTGTATGGTACACCACTCATTTCTTTCTTTCTTTCTTTTCTTTCTTTCTTTAAAGAACAACAACAAAAATAAAACCAAAACGTACGGACATGCTGATGCTTTTTGGACCACTATAAGCTATCAGTTTTGGTCTTGCAATCTTCTAACATTACATTCTCACACTCTGTCGGCTGCTTGAGAATTGTTTGATTCAGCTGATCTTGTGACCATCAATTCAAACTTTGAATTATAACTTTGAGGCACTACATCATGATCACTGTAGAGGAGTTTCTGGAGATAATTTTATGGGAATATTGTATTTTGAACAAACAAAACCTCAACAATAACAAAATGGCAACATTTAGCAGAATTTACCCTTCTGCTGCCAGGACTTTTGGAATTATCATGACAAAACCCAGCAGTCACACGGCATCAATCAATGGAAACTGTCATTTTGTTAGTGTTTTGTTGATATTCTGAAAATACTGCTTAGCTTTTGCACAACTCTGTAATGGAAACCTCGCTTGCATCTCTCTGTCATACATTAAGGAGATTTGACAGCACCTACCACAAATGACATGTAAAAGTCTAGACCCTGAATTTAAGACCACCCTGTTTTTCAGATGTATTGATGAGAACAGACACCATCTTAAATTTGGATCGCTCTGAACTGTTTGCAGCAGTGGAAAACAATGAGCTGATCAGCACAAAAAAAAAGTTACTTTTTTGTAGTGCTTTATGAATGTAGAGTCACAACATGAGACGTGTTCCACTCCATTGCTTCAAATAGTATATATGTAGCCATTTAGAATGCCTCAAATATTTAAGACATCCTTATAAAACACTTATCCAGCACTGAAACGACATTAAGTAGATCCACAAAGGGGCATTCATTATATTATTACATTATATTTGTGCAACCACAAAGAAAAGTGGTTCAGAGCACAGTTCATACAAAACAAATGATTTTCAGATAGTGGATGTTGAGGCTATTAACTGCAAATTCATAACAGTATCACAGCAGCTTTCATTTCATGCCTGTTCCATGTGGAAAATGCCACTGCGAAACCGTTATTTCTTTCACAGTGGAGCTAATTCCGAAACAAAGGCAACACATCTCGGGACAATATGGCATGATGCTAATTAAAACCAAAAAATAAATAACCCAGTCAAGGGTGGAGAATGATAGAAGCAAAGTAGCAATTATATTCCACTGAAGGTTTTTTTTTTTTTTCATTCAGAACCACAAAAAGTGCAGGATTGTTCAGAAGTTGGCCTCTTTAATTATAAAACACAATGACGTTAATTTGGTTTTTTAATAATTTGTGCTATTTTCTAAGCCTCAAACCCAAAGTTCTTTCATCTATTTTTTTTTTTTTTGTGGCATATGTTTTGCAAATTGCACGGTTGTGCTGCTAATGAAGAGCGAGACAAACAACTGTTCACATGCGTCTCTCCCTAGAGTGGCTTTTTCAGAATGAATCATTTCTAATTCCTAAAATGTTGCAGCATAATAAGGAAACATTTGTGTTAAACATGGATACTGTGACACAGGTTTTAACTGATGCAGAGGTGACATCGATGTCGTGCCAACCTGGTGGAGTTTTGTTTATTTTTTTATTGGCGTTATTTTTTTTATATCATAATCATTCCTTGATAATTTTGGGGGTCAGGTGACTTTGTCATGTGTTGTCTGATTTACAATACATATAAATATAAAAGAAATGACTGTCAATGAGTTAATGCAAGAATTATGAGGGAATCAAACCAGACACTGACATGGGGCACAAATGGCTTATCCAATGGACACAACAGGTGGAGAAAAAAACAAAACAAAACAGAAAACCATAACCAGGAAACAAAACAAAGAAAAAACTGTCCCACAGGCTGTGACACCTAAGGTCTTCTTCACGGACGGCACCGACAATCGGGTAGGAAGAGGGTAGGCGCTGAAGACATGGTCATGGCTGAAAACTTTTGAGACTTGTGTGTCGCAAATGGTTCCAGGGGTGAACACACTACTGAGAACTTTCCAGACAGCTCTACCGGCGATTCAGGGGATGTGGGCAGTGCCGATGGATCCAGAGGCGTGCGCGCAATGGATGATTCTACAGGCACCACTGATGACCTTGGAAGGTATGCGTGCTGCAGACGTTTCCAGTGGCGTGCGAGCTGTGACGGCGTGAACTTCTCAGATGGCTCTGCTGCCGATTCAGGAGATGTGCATGCAGTTGATGATTCTGCAGGTGCCGCTGATAACCTTGGAGGTGTGCACGCTGCAGACATTTCCAGTGGCATGCCCTCTGCTGAGAGCTGGGATGGCGTGAACTTCCCTGATGGCTCTGCTGGCAATTCAGGATATGTGAGCAGCTCTGATGGATCCAGAGCCGTGCGCGCTGTTGATGTGTCTGCAGGCGCCGATAATGATCTCGGTGGTAAGCATGCTGCTGTGAGCTGTGGAGGCACAATCGTCCCTAATGTTTCAGGAGATGAAAATGCTTGTAATGACCCTGGAGGAGTATTGGCCACAGAGGATTCAGACAACGTGAGCAATTCTTAAGACGACATAAGACACTTATTTTCCCTTTCGTATGCCTAGCATACTGTCATAGTATGTTTTTATGCTTATTACCCTTTTAAATTCATTTTATTAGTAAACAGAGCGGGCCACAGCCTCAACTTTATCTAAATTCTTGGTCTTTTAGTGAAGCTTAGTGCTAGTGGCCGGTGATCACCTTAGTATTTCTTTTGTTTTTCTTGTTGCTTAATGCTGACAAATTACACTGTATTTCTTGTTTTTCTGATGCCGATTCTGTTTTTTTCTCTCTGTTTGAGGTGCGGCTTCATCCAGAGATGAGTGTGGTGTCTGTTGCTGTGGCCCTCCTGTCCTGTGCACCAGCAACATTTCCTGTATGTTTGTTTTGTGAATTGTTTTGTAAATTGTGTTGAAAGCATGGCCCAAGCAGAGGGTCACCCCTTTGAGTCTGGTCTGCTTGAGGTTTCTTCCTCAGAGGGAGTTTTTCTTACCACTGTTGCCTGTGTTCTTGCTCTGGGGGTTGGTAGGGTTAGACCTTACTTGTGTGAAGCACCTTGAGGCATCTTTGTTGTGATATGGTGCTGTATAAATGAAAATAAACTGAAATTGAAATCTTCTGCTTCAGGTGATCTGAGTAGCTGGGTGCTGTGGCAGAGGTGCTTGAGACTTAGGTGGTGTTGGCACTGGAGGCACACATGGAGTGGCCATAATCGATGCCATGCAGAGAATATTCGGGAAGGTGTGGTCAGATGAGACGAAGGTGAGGAAGAGGGTCAGTGACAGATGGTGTGTGACTGACAGGAGCACAGGCAAGAATCCGTAACAGTAACACCACCCAAAACCAACAGTGATCAAAATAAAATACCTAAAACAAAGATAAGCAAAACCAAAGGCCTAATAAAATACCCACACGAAAGGAACAAAGAAGTAAACCAGGAAAACAAAGGTAAGACCTTAAAAGAGATCAACATAAAAAAAAAAAAAACTAAGACAGAACGCAACACGTGACTAAAGTATAACAAACAGATCCGGACTGGGGCCAGACAGTAGAACAATGAGCGAGAAAGCGGACACAGAAAGGGGACAAACCATGATATTGGCCCAGGCAAGGGCAGACCATGACAAAGACACTGTTGCTCTGGAAGACATTTTGGCTGTCACTTAAAATTAGATAAGAGTGAGGCTTGGATCTGGCTTTTTTTTGTTTTTTGCATCCTTCTAATTTTCACCACTAGTCCTGAGCTGGATCACACTGGCAGTCGGCTCTGATGTTTCAAAAAAGTGAGTCCAATCACCCTGAAAAGGAAACTCATTTTGACCAGTTGTATCTGCAGTCTCATTTTTTGCTCACGACCCAAACGTCTACCATAACAACTCAGGAGGCAAGATAAAGGTAGATGTTTTAATTTTGTGTGATAATGTAAAGAATGCTAGAACAGTCTTTGGCAGATGTCCTTATCACAACAGAGGGCTGGGGGATGTAGAGTTCAGATCCTGCCATAGGAAGAAGGCAGGAGTGGAGCCTACCTCTGCATCAGACAGGGACTGACTGGTGGTGGTGGGGTGGAGGAGATAACGTCCATGTCTGCATACTGTAAGCAGAGGACAGTTGAGTGAGAACTGACATTTAATGAATGTGAACGTTTCCAATTGGTTGAGATTTGATGGCTTAAAGGGTGACCAGCTGCTTCATGTTAGAAACTGCAATTGTTACTGATTAGCTGATTCTTGGAGTATTTTGAAATACAATTCTGGCAGAACATATGCTACATTGCCTTTCTTTGTGGTAGGTTGAGCTTTGTACCTTACATTGGCAACTGGAGCCAAATCCATCTGTCCATTTCACTACATTTTTCATCTTTTTAATCTTCACTTGGGACAGTGGCTCACTTGCAACCTGGCGGTGCAATCTTCAGAAAATTTGGTTATTTTAAATTACCAGTTTTTTGTTGTTGTTGTTGTTGTTCTTCAGCTCTTGTGGCTGTTATTCTCCACCTTTATCACTTTCTTCCTCTCATTCACTATCAAAATTTTCTTCTAGCCCTCTCTCTTATATGTATTCATTTTCTCTTTTGAGTTTCATTGATTTTGCCTTCTGTGAAAGTCTAGCCCTTTTTTCCTGCCCTACTCTTCTTCCTCCTCCTCTGAGCATTTATTTCTTCTTCTACTCTTCACCAGCCTTTAGAAGTAATACATTTCCATCATATCCTGCTCCTGAAATAAATTACCCTCTGATGGTTGATGGAGAGACGGGTCGAGATGGAGAAGATGGAAGTTCTTGGCAGGAAGGATGATAGAGGATGTGGAAGTGTGAGAAAAATCGAAGGTGGTAAAACACGGGAAACCATTGGAGAAAAGATAGTCTTGGAGAATAACTATTAAGGAAGAAGAAAGTTGAAGAGATGGAGGCGAATGCATGTAATGCTTTCTCTAAAAATCCGCACAGGCTCCCGCATCACCTCATTTGAGCTGTTTCAGGAACAAACTCAGCCAAGCCCTAATCCTCTCCATTAGCAGGAAAGGTAATAATCTCAGAGCAGAGGATATTGTTAACATCATTTGCTCCAGTAACATCAGTTAGCACATGATAAGCAAACACAGTTGGCTCGTTATTGCCACTGCACAAACAAAGCAAACCGCCTCGAGCCTTATTTTGTATTGCACGGCTGCGAGCGATGCTAATTCCCGTTAACACTGCCAGGTATTACTAACACAGACTACAATGCTAAATCCCCCTTAGCAAACCCCAGCCACTGCATGGGGCTTAGCACAGCTTGGGGTTCCATTAACCTGAGCACTACACACACAGCGTCTCGTGCACACACACAGCTCCCTGATTCCCATTAACCTGAGCGAGCCCCCGCATGGCAGAGAGGAGGAACCCTAATTTGTCAGCCTGGCGTGGGTCTTGGAACTGAAGGTCATTAGCAAATAGGGTTCACCTCTAATTACTACTGGATTCCCCTAACCATGAGTATGCATAAATGTGTGCACAAGGTATACGGGCACAGTTGATCAACCTGAAGGGGCATGCCATTTCACAAACTACATGTGCATAAATATATGTGCACGTATACTTAATGGTTACACGTGTATTTGTGACTGCTGCTCTTGACCCATTTAAGTCTGTGTATTTTTCCACGTTTCTGCTCTGCTGTGATTTATTTTTCTGCTCGTCTGCTGCAGTCCTCCATCTCTCTCAGGTTGGAGTGTCACGTCTAGTGAGAACAGAACTTATTGATTATAGGATTATGTAAGATTTCAAACTCACAGTCCTCAATGTCCTCCTGTTTCTCTTTTGCCAGCCCAGACTGAAAGATAAACATATAAATCCGTACATACACTAGCCCAAAGAATATACAGCTAGAATAGTTGTTTCATAAGTCCAGTCTGGGAGAATGCGCCGGCCATCGCCTCGCGTCACCACATCCACAATCCATCATTCGACCCATCCCCACCCTTCAAACTCATCATCCATCTGTCCTGTGACAGGTGAAGTGTGAGCATCCCCTTGGCCTTTTCCAGCTGCTTGGATCTTCAAGACATACGTAAATGTGTGCTGATTCATGCACAAAGAAATGTGCCACGTGGCCAACATGTTGTAGCTGATGTCCTGTCATAATGGAAGTGGAACTGACTCAAGCCCCGGTCACATGGCACTAACAAAGGACACTGAAGCCAAAACAAAACAAGAAATCTGGACTTGCGTTGACTTTTGGAGACATTGTTTAACTGTCGTCCAGCTTCGTTTCTGTAGCTGGCGCTTCATCAGGATTTTCAAACTGTTGAAAAATGTGAACAAATCCTGACAACAACCTCAGTTCATCCGTGCTGCGTTTTCTTTGTCTTGACGGTTCCTCATTGCTTGTGTAGTTCCCGTACCGTCCTCTTCCAGCCTCTCAACATCTCTGGCTAAGACATGCATGTGCAAGCACATGTTGTCAAGACAACACTGCTGCAGCGAGTCTGTGGACAGCACTGACTCGCTGCAGAAATGATCACACGCTGGTGCTTTGTTTTGATTGTGTTTATAAGCCTCAAGTTCACTGGTTGCTTTGTTTTTCTGTTGTTAGTTTCAGTTTTGTTTTGGTCTTTTATGTGCTCTGCACTCGCAGGCTTTTTGGTGATGGGAGAAGTCCAGGCTCATTCGTCCACTTTTTCTCGCCGATTTGTGACTTTAGGACTTTTTTCCTTCCTTCAGCTAACGCCGTGCACCGTGTGACTGGGCCATCAGTAAGCACATTTTGAAACAGTCATTCCAGCAGTATGCATTGATCCTCTGGAGACACCTAGTAACAAAATCCAGTCGTTGCCTTCGGTCACTTGTTGTAATTGACTAGTGGCCACCTGTTTGCTCCACTCATGAACTGGACAATAAACAGTGCACATGTGCGTTGTTGTGTAGTATCAGTGAAACTTCAGATAAATCACGTCAGTGTTAGTGATTGCACAGCCTCATCACAGAGGCTCACCTTGTTGTTAAAAACTGGGCAGCATGTTGACCAAGAAGTTAAGGTACTTGTTTCCACAGCAGGAGTTCCCTGGTTCAAGACCACCTGTGTCCATTGTAGATATAATGTGGACTTGCCCAGGGAAAGGCATCCAGCATAAAACATCTGCCAAATCAACATGCAGATCCTTCTCAGATCTGCTGTGGGGATCCGGAGTCGGTGGAAAAAAGGGAGAAGCTGAAGGGACTTACTGTTGAACATAATCAGGTATTCTTCTTCAAATCTCTGTATTTGAGAAAAAATATTAAGGCTAGTTTGAAAATGACTATATGAGTCCTTCCAATCCAGACTGTCCCAGAACCGAGGACTTAACCCTACTGGACACAACACGGTTATTGCATCAATGTAACACAGCAGCATATTGCAGAACAACCACACATTGCAATGACAATCTGCTCTATGCAGCAGTGGAGGAGGTCTGGGGTTATGGTCCCATCTGTGGTTGATGGACTAACTCAGGGTTTCCATGACACATATGTGCACTGGCAGAGGATACACTGAGATACTAATCCTTTGAGAGGGGGCATTTTTTTTTTTTTTTTTTTGTCTTCTTTCCAGCTGCTCCCTTTGAGGATCTCAAAGTGTGTCATCCATGTCTACCTCACCCCAATTCGTTATGGAAGTCTGATTTTTATTATCCACATACTGCACAGGGTGCACCTACAGTCGGTGACACCGGATTTGGCAGCTGGTGACTTGTGTTATGCATACAGGTCTGTATCCTCAAATGAAAATGTGTAGTATGTGTTTGTGTGTGTATATGTGCGTGCGCACAAGCATGCACGCACAAGCCTATGTGTATCTTTGCTCTTCTTTATAAAGCCTTACACTACACCAGTTGCTGAAATATGCGCAGATCACATTACAGAAGTTTCAGTCATGCAATGCAGTGCAATGGAGAGAATATTTGCATGAGTTTAAAATGAAATGAACAAATAAAAACATTCTTTCCATTGGATAAATGGAAATCATTCATTATTTGTTGTATATGACACCTACATAGATCCCTGTCATTTGATATTTTATTAAAATTATGCAGGTCTTTCTTCTCGGAACAGCAAGCATAGTGCAGAGGGGTCAGAGACGGTTGTGTGTCTGCACAGCAGTTCACTCCACTCAATGGGTGAACCGTCAATTCACTGCTGAGCTCAGTGAGAGCTGCTGAGAAAAGAAACACACACACCTGCTTTCCTCAATCCAGTCAAAAATTGCAATAGGAAATTGTTCAATTCTTCAATTGACTGCACTTCTGCTTCAGCCACTAAAGATGTCCCCAAGAACACTGAGCATGTTTCTAATCGGCTAATGGTGTGCTGGATTTAAATTCCTCCTATCATGAACACATTTCTAAGAAAAGGTTTTGATCAAATTTGATGGAAATTTATGTCAGTTATACAGTGGGCTATTTTTCTATACAATGGGACTAATAACCAATGCGACCAATGTCCAGTCAGGGAATTATAGACAGATGTGTGATCAGGGAATTATAGACAGTCATCAAGGCAGGGAATTATAGACAGTCATCAAGGCAGGGAATTATAGGCAGGTCTGTAGTCAAGGAATTATAGACCACCTTGTAGTAAGGGAATTATAGACAGGCGTGTAGTCAGGGAAATATAGACAGGCGTGTAGTAAGAGAATTAGAGACCGGTGTATGGTTAGGGAATTATAGACAGGCATGTAATCAGAGAATTAGAGACCGGTGTGTGGTTAGGGAATTATATAAAGGCGTGTAATCAGAGAATTATAGACTGGTGTGTGGTTAGGGAATTATAGACAGGCGTGTTGTCAGGGAAATATAGACAGGCGTGTAGTAAGAGAATTATAGACCGGTGTGTGGTTAGGGAATTATAGACAGGTGTGTAGTCAGGGAAATATAGACAGGTGTGTGGTCAGGGAATTATAGACCAATGCGTATTTGAGGAATTATTGACCAGCATGTAGTCAGGGAAATATAGATGTGTGTAATAAGAGAATTGTAGACCGGTGTATGGTTAGGGAATTATGGACCAATAGGTATTTGGGGTATTATAGACAGGCATGTAGTCAGGGAAATATAGATAGGTGTCTAGTAAGAGAATTAGAGACCAGTGTATGGTTAGGGAATTATAGACAGGCATGTAATCAGAGAATTAGAGACCGGTGTGTGGTTAGGGAATTATAGACAGGCGTGTTGTCAGGGAAATATAGACAGGTGTGTAGTAAGAGAATTATAGACCGGTGTGTGGTTAGGGAATTATAGACAGGCATGTAGTCAGGGAAATATAGACAGATGCGTGGTCAGGGAATTATAGACCAATGCGTATTTGAGGAATTATTGACCAGCATGTAGTCAGGGAAATATACACGGGTGTGTAATAAGAGAATTATAGACCGGTGTGTTATTAGGGAATTATAGACAGGTGTGTAGTAAGGGAATTGTAGACCGGTGTGTGGTTAGGGAATTATAGACCAATAGGTATTTGGGGAATTATAGACAGGCATGTAGTCAGGGAAATATAGACAGGTGTGTAGTAAGAGAATTATAGACCGGTGTGTGGTTTGGGAATTATGTACCAATGTGTATTTGAGGAATTATTGACCAGCATGTAGTCAGGGAAATATAGACAGGTGTGTAATAAGAGAATTATAGACCAGTGTGTTATTAGGGAATTATAGACAGGTGTGTAGTAAGGGAATTATAGACCGATGTGTGGTTAGGGAATTATAGACCAATAGGTATTTGGGGAATTATAGACAGGCATGTAGTCAGGAAAATATAGACAGGTGTGTAGTAAGAGAATTATAGACCGGTGTGTGGTTAGGGAATTATAGACCAATGTGTATTCGGGGAATTATTGACCAGCATGTAGTCAGGGAATCATAGACAGGCGTGTGTGTAGTCAGGAAATTATAGACCAGTGTGTGATCAGAGAATTACAGACATGTGTAGTCAGGAAATTATAGACGGGTGTGTAGTCATGGAAATATAGACAGGTGTGTAGTCAGGGAAATATAGACTGGTGTGTAGTCATGGAAATATAGACTGGTGTGTGGTTAGGGAATTATAGACCAGTGTGCATTCAGGGAATTATTGACCAGCATGTAGTCAGGGAATCATAGACAGGCGTGTGTGTAGTCAGGGAATTATAGACCAGTGTGTGATCAGAGAATTACAGACGTGTAGTCAGGAAATTATAGACGGGTGTCGCCGACCGAATGGTCCCTCCTAAAAATTGGTCCTCCCTGCTTTCACTGCGCTTGGCTCATTTTGGAGCTCACCAGCGTCATTTCTGAGCGTCACCAGCAATTCAGTGATTATCGCCTCATTTCTGCTTTAAGTCCCAGTCACACGGCACTAACAAAGGACACCGAAGCCAAAACAAAACATGAAATCTGGACTTACATTGTCTTTCGGATACATTGTTTAACCGTCGTCCAGCTTAGTTCCTGTAGCTTGCGCTTCAACAGAATTTTCAAACTGTTGAAAAATGTGAACAAATCCCGAAGTCAGCCTACATTCGTCCATATTCCGTTTTGCTTTCTGGCTTGACGGTTCTTCATCGTTTGTGTAGTTCCAGTACCGTCAGCGTTCTGTTTGGTTGTCGTCCGACTTCGTCCAACCTCCCAAGTCCTACGTCTTGCATGAACATTGATGATATCTGAACGGATCAATAACAAAGATCCGATGAGCTGAATGTGACTCGTTCATGTGTGGGACAAAAAGCAATGTTTTCATCCAGAAATGATTGCGGCAAGGACGTTTTATCAACTACTTTAACTATTTATGTGCGTTCCAGCCGTCTGTGGCGCATAGCTGTTTGTGGGTGTACACACACGCATGTTCCAGCTCTCTGTGCCTGGAACGTGTGTGTGTGCACACATGTTGGTGTTGTGAAGACAAATCTGTTGTCAAGATAACCAGATCTCATGCCTGCAGGTGCTGTGGAGAGCACAGGGTGGCTGCAGAAATGATCACAGGCTGGCGCTCAATCTGATACCCGCTGTCAAGTCTCGTCATTATGAATGTTTCATTTTCATTTTGTTCAAAGGCATCAAGGTCGCCGTTTGATTTGTTTTTTGTTTTTTTTTAGTTTCAGTTTTGTTTGATTCTTTTATGCCCTCTGGACTCGCAGGCTTTTCAGTGATGGGAGAAGTGTAGGCTCATTTGTTCATCCACCTTTCTCAACGATTTGTGACTTTGTGATTTTTTTTTTTTTCCCTTTGTTCAGCTATTGACGCGTGCCGTGTGACCGGGCCCTAAAACTGCACTCTCGTCATCTCAGCGACAGATATCTGAAGCTTTTGTACAACAATCATTTCCACATAAATTCAGTATTATTTTGTAATAAAAGACGGCGGACTGATCAAAGTGCCAGAGCTGCTGCTGTGCCTAAGTCATTTCAGAGCATCAATAAGGAATCACTGATTATCACGTCATTTCTGCTTAAAACTGGCTTTAGCATGATTTAAGAGGTTGTACCTTGTCATTTGATGGTTAGTAATCACATATTCCTTTTGATCGCGTTGGATGTAGCGATTCAGACTCAATTTCAATTTTCTATTTATTTTCAATTATACAGCACCAAATCACAACAGAGCTGCCTCAAGGCGCTTCACACAAGTAAGGTCTAACCTTATTAACCCCCAGAGCAGCAATGGTAAGGGAAAAACTCCCTCTGAGGAAGAAACCTCAAGCAGACCAGACTCAAAGGGGTGACCCTCTGCTTGGGCCATGCTACAGACATAAATTACAGAACAATTCACAAAACGAATATACAGAAACTCAAACTCAGGCGTGCTGATTTGGTTCCAAGTGACACATACGCAGTGAAGGCAGGGTGGACCAATTTTTAGGGGGGGCCGTTTGGTGTGCGACACCGGTGTGTAGTCAGGGAATTATAGACAGGTATCTAGTCGGGGAACTATAGACAGGTGTGTAGTCAGGGAATTATAGACAGGTGTCGAGTTGGGGAATTATAGACAGGTGTAGGCAGGTGTCTAGTTGGGGAACTATAGACAGTTGTCTAGTTAGGGAACTATAGACAGTTGTCTAGTTGGGGAACTATAGACAGTTGTCTAGTTAGGGAATTATAGACAGTTGTCTAGTTGCGGAACTATAGACAGTTGTCTAGTTAGGGAATTATAGACAGTTGTCTAGTTAGGGAATTATAGACAGTTGTCTAGTTGCGGAACTATAGACAGTTGTCTAGTTGGGGAACTATAGACAGTTGTCTAGTTAGGGAATTATAGACAGTTGTCTAGTTAGGGAATTATAGACAGTTGTCTAGTTGCGGAACTATAGACAGTTGTCTAGTTGGGGAACTATAGACAGTTGTCTAGTTAGGGAATTATAGACAGTTGTCTAGTTGCGGAACTATAGACAGTTGTCTAGTTGGGGAACTATAGACAGTTGTCTAGTTAGGGAATTATAGACAGTTGTCTAGTTAGGGAATTATAGACAGTTGTCTAGTTGCGGAACTATAGACAGTTGTCTAGTTGGGGAACTATAGACAGTTGTCTAGTTAGGGAATTATAGACAGTTGTCTAGTTGGGGAACTATAGACAGTTGTCTAGTTAGGGAATTATAGACAGTTGTCTAGTTAGGGAATTATAGACAGTTGTCTAGTTGCGGAACTATAGACAGTTGTCTAGTTGGGGAACTATAGACAGTTGTCTAGTTAGGGAATTATAGACAGTTGTCTAGTTGCGGAACTATAGACAGTTGTCTAGTTGGGGAATTATAGACAGTTGTCTAGTTGGGGAACTATAGACAGTTGTCTAGTTGGGGAACTATAGACAGTTGTCTAGTTGGGGAACTATAGACAGTTGTCTAGTTAGGGAATTATAGACAGTTGTCTAGTTAGGGAATTATAGACAAGTGTGTAGTAGGGTGTCTCAGCAGGAGGGGTGACGAGGATAATGACAGCAGCCATTAGCGATAAAAACAAAACACACAAGTGAAGCATTTTACTCTAAATTAATAAAAAAAAAACAGAACTCAAGTCATTGATCATATTTCTGATATCACCACCTGCTCTAGGAATTCTAATTATGATGTTTGACTCTTTCAGACATACTGCCTAATTACTGATGAATAATAATCAATGACTTAATATTTAAGAATTTATCCTGTAATAAGAGAGAAATAAGTCAAGTAATATTTCTTTGAATTTACACTTTAATACTTTTATATTGGTTTTTGCTAATAAGAGAAGCAGAAGATAATATTTGATTTGACATGTATTAGATTTGTAGTTTAATCAATCCAGGTAATTGAACAAATCCAAACTGTATTCCAATTCACCCCGAGTACTTCATTAATTTTATTCTCTTTTTTTTTTGCACCTCTCTGCTTTTGCAAATACATATAACACAAGTATTTCATTCATGTTTCTTTTTACCTGTTCTTCCTCTTCATGTTCTCTGTCTGCATTTGTCTTTTACTGCCAGTTGGAACATATTGTTTCTCAGTTTAGGGCTGACAAAGGGGTGGAGGGCACTGAAGGGAGAGATATTATGGGCTTCCGTTGCCAGATTGGTAGCAAATCATCTTTACGAGCCCATAGGAGGGCAATGAGTGGTTCATGACTTTTTCCCTGACTTGTGTAGAGGAAATGATTGAGGCCCGGCCAGCGATTCGCTGATTGCTCTGATATTGACCTGGAGCACACGAGAAACTGTGACAAACAGCTTTTTTATTTTAATATTTCAGTCTTTATTGTTCCTTTCTTGCTGTGTTTTTGTCGTACAAGTGCGCTGTGCCGTGTTGCGTGTCTAACTGAATGCCCAAACTTTTAGTCATCGTGAGACTTCTCTGGACTAAATGGATTCGCTTGTTCTCACCCAGGTGTTAATTGGAATCCAGTAGTGTAATTGAGGGTATATGCAGGTATAGATTATCTATTTCACTTTCTGGCCATGATGGACTTTGCTTATCAACCTAATTACAGCTGGCACCGAGTGGCAGCCAAACCCTGCAGCTTTCCTGCATGAATAGCTGCTGCACCCTGTACATTTTACACAGGCTGGCAAATTAGTTCCACACTTGGCACACCTGTAGACTTTTACTTGACAGCATTATTGGCAAAATCCCCTTTTTCTTCCTTTGTTTTTGATGGATGTTCAATATTGTGCCCTGACAAAACTGGTTATTCCAACTCAGCGTCACAGGTGGCTGGAACCTATTGGCTGAGAGTGGAGGTACACCCTGGACAGGCTGCCAGTCCATCGCAGGGCCACATATAGACAGTCAAACACATTAGCTCACTCTCACACACACACACACACACACACACACACACACACACACACACACACCTACAGTCAATTTAAAGTTTCCAGTTCACCTCATCTACATGTCTTTTGAGGAGGAGGAAGCCGGAGCCTCTGAAGGGAACCCACATGAACACAGGGAAAACACACAGACTCCACAGACCGATATATTAGGTGGTTGATAATATCGACTGGTATAAGTCTTTCAAGAACATATTGGTATCAGCATTAGTTTTGTTATTATGAAAATTTATTTTGCTGAACAAACAATACAGAAAACTCTTTGGCTGGTGGCGTCATTTTGTGGGTGAGAATAATCTCTTTCCGTATTAATATGTCTTGGATCTAATTGGGATTAAAGGATTCTGATTGCCTTTTCTGTCAAATCTCATGGCAAGCCATAATTCCCTTAGTGCAGCGGTTTTTCATCCTTTTCAATCCTCCTGGGGCGCCAGAGTTCTTCAAGGGGGCAAAAAAATAAATGTAAACGCTGTTAACCAACAAAAGAAGAAAGTAGAGGTTGATCTTCATTTGCTTCTCTCCACAGTGCATCCCTACATCAGCCGCCTGTCCGCGTCAAAGACCCAGACTCATTGCTTGCATGAAACAAGACTAGATTATATGTATAAAAGTTTAATTAATATTATTTATGTTAAATGTGTTAGTTATGTCAAAGACATTTAAAAACAGAGATGTTTAAATGTAAAAATAGAAGAATATAAAGTTTTTTTAAAAACACATTTAAAATGTTTGAAAAGGGTGTAAAATGTGTGAAAGAATATAAAGTTCTTTAAAAATGTTTAACATGTTTACAAAGGCTGTAAAATGTGTAAATGCATAGACAGTTCCTTAAAACACATAAATATATTTAAAATGGGTGTAATGTGTAAACGAATAAAAAGAAACACACAAAGACGTTGAAATTGTGTGTATGTGTGTTGGTGGGGGGGGCACCTATTCATTTGTTCTCGTGGGGGGAGCTCTCTCTCCCACACTTTGAAAACCCCTGCCTTAGTGGAAGGTAATTACTGGGGATCACTTCTCTAATTACCTTTGGGGAGGTGATGGTCTAGTGGTTAGGCGCTGGGCTTCAGACCAGAGGGTCCTGGGTTCAAGGACCCTTGTGCAAGATCCTTAATCCCCTAGTTGCTCCCAGTGTGTAGTGAGCGCCTTACATGGTAGCACCCTGATATTGGTGTGTGAATGTGAGTCATAATTGTAAAGTGAGCTGAGCTTCTGATGCAGATGGAAAAATGCTATATAAATGCAGTCCATTTGCCTTTAGTGGGTGGAAATAAATGTTTTCTGACATCACTTTCTGATTTTATTACTGTTTTGGTTATGGTCGGAGGTTAAGGTTGGATGAGCAGCAAGCTACCTTTTAGCTAGAGTCTGACTTGTATATTGGCTCATATTTTGGTCGGCTGATAACGGCCAATATAGATTTTTGACGAACATATTGGTATCGGTGTAACTTTTATTTTACAGAATAAGCAATGCAGAAAAACACTTTGGCTGTGGGAAATGTTGTCATTAAGTTCTTTGTCCAGCAGAGGGCACTCCGACAGCATTGTTTACAATGCTGTCAAGCATGCCTCGGACCCCCATCACCCCTTTGTCATATTAACTACATGAAACAGAGCCATAGCGACCAGCTGCCATTCATTTTAAATCAGAGTGCGTATTTTACGGTAACGAGAGACAAGTGGTCACTATGCCAGCAGCTAGGCAGCAGCAAATTTTGAGTGATGCAGCACAGTGCAGAAACAGTTTGTATATGGTTTGGAGCAGTTAGAGGAAGTTGAGAGAGGGTATTGTCACCCATTAAACAGTAGTCAAAGAAAAGAAATGAAAGTAGAAAAAGAGGGGGTGGGAGCACATGGGGAGAGATGTTTTAATTGTGATTTATTCAGAAAAAAGAAGTAAATGGCAACATGAAAGAGCACAAACAATTCTCCGTTGAAACCCAACTACCCATCAAATTGAAAATAAGCCAATGTCACACACATTCAAATCAAGAAGCCAATCAATGTCACGCATATGGAGACACAGCCACACACCATATCAATAAATATAATTGTATATTTTGTTTACACATTTATTTCTACTTCAATAAATACATTTGGACATTTATACTTTTATATAAAATACATTTACCTATACATTTATGTATGTATGTATTTATAGAATAATGGATTAAACTACCATTTTCTGGAGTGTAATTGCATATATATATATAATTTTTTTTTTTTTTGAGACATTTTGTAACAGCTGTGACTCTGGAAGATATGATTATTTAGTCTTACTTTGTGTTTGGTCTTTCGTGCACCATAGTGTCAAGCTTGGAGTCAGGCATAGTTCATTTAGACTGTTCGCATCTTTGTCTTTGATGGCTGCACCCCATTACACCCCACACAAAAACCACAGACTGCTAGAACATCTGGAGTGTCCTACTGCAGACCGTGAAGGACCTGAGCCTCCTGAGGATGCAGACCTGGCTCGTGCCCTTCTTGGGAACAGCATCTGCATTTGTTGTCCACTCCAGCTTGTTGTCCAGTTGGACACTGAGGACATAGGATTCAATCTTGTGGAAAGTTCTTTAGTATGAACACAGAATTGCAAAGTGAAACCAAACTAACTGGACCAAACCAATGACTACATGAATTTAAGTATGGATCTTGTTCCACATGTTGTGAAAACACCTGAAATTGGAGATGCTTGTTTAAAACGGCCAAAATTAAAAACATCTATGAAATTATGAGGATTTTAATATATATATATATATATATATATATATATATATATATATATATATATATATATATATATATATATATATATATATTAGACTGCATACTAGAGTAATGATCAAAGAAATACTGAATAATCAATGAAAATTAGTTGCCAGATCTTCACAATACACACTTAAACTCTAACATTAGGATTTTCTATGTGATCTTTGTATGTTGTATTTATCAATATTGAAAACAATGAGGTCTTAACAAAATGTTTAAAGATTCAGATTTTACAGTCTCCTTTAAAATATTCAGCGCCTCTTTCTTGATATTTTTAGACACAAATCTTCAGCCTTGCTGCCTTTTCTTGAAATAGCAGCTGTGCTGAAACGAACAAGCATCTGTGGTTGTGTTTGAGCTCCGCTGATGCCAATATAACTGATAACCAATAAACCAACTCCCACAATCCCACACTGGTCTCTGCATGATGGTATTTTAATGGCCTTTGAAATGAAAACTGTTCCCACCTGAGGAATCATGGGAAATAATTAATAATCCTCTGTTGTTATGAACATTACAGAGGAAATTTTGCTCCACAAATAACATAAACCCGCCCAAGTCGCCCTTCGGTTCTGTGATGGGAGCAAGAAAAGTACTAATTAGTTTGCACCAACTCGTTATCTGATGCTAGTTAAGTAATTTATTCCGTGCTTGGGTGAACTCTTCTTATCTTAAAGTTGTGCAAGTTATTTATCAACCTGGTGAACACATGCAGTGCTTTCTGCTGGTCATGAATGAATTGTCCTGTTTAGTTGTTTGCGGGTGAATTGTAAGGATGCATTCTGCAAACAAAGAGAGGGCACAGAGGCATGAACATGTTGGGGGGGCAGGCTTTTTTTTTTTTTTTTTTTACTTCTCTATATTAAAGTTTCTAAAAAATCTGACCATTAAACTCAGTGTCAACAAATCTCTGCAATATGACAGATTAAATGAATATACAGGGCTGTGAAAACTCCGCGGATCCATGGGATTCCGCAGATTTCATCATGGGGAGGGTGGGGTGGGGTGTTAGTGATGTATTCTTTAATCGTGAACATCACTGAGTTTTTAAAATGCTTATCGCAAAGCGTTCTCTTTTTTTACGACATCGTGTAAGTTTTATGAGTCCGCAGACACTGATCTGTGTGTTACAGATACAAATCAGTTTCCTCGGATCCGTGGAGTTTCACGGAGGAAAAATGGCACTCAAAAGCCTAGGTGTTACAACAGTTGTCGTAAAGCAGGACTGGTTGGTTGCTGCGGCGACGCTGTTTGACTCCTGTGCGACGCTTAAGATAAACTTAGCATGTGGACATCCCAAACTTTTAGAGCGTTCAATTTTTTAAAAGATTTGTGCAGCATGTCTGTGTCACGGACCGACGTCGCACAGAGAGAAGATGGCGAGAAAGACTGTTTGAAAAAGTCTTATAAGGACAATAATCCGTGGAATTATCGCTGGCTTCATCAACACACCTGAAAGATAACCAGGAAAAGTGAACTGTGTCATCAGGAAAGACGGTAAGAATTTTTCTCTCCCTGGAAAATAAACATTCTGCTGTTCAAACAGGATTTTAGACAAGATTATGTGACTTTCTTTCATTGTAAAAAAGACATTGTGGCTTTGAATGGATTTAGGCTGCATGAATTTACACAAGAATATGTGACTTTTTACTATAAGGTGTGTTATTGATATTTTACCATGATTTTCATTCTACAAGCTTTAGCTGTGGTTTTTGAAATACTGTAACAGTCTTTTCAGTCTTCCTGATTTTCATGTAGTTTAATTGTTCTGAGTTAATGCATAATTTGGTTTACAATTAAAAGGAAAATCATTCCAGGTCCTACTTCCACATCATATTCTGTTAGTTCAACATGATCATTGACAGGTCAAATAAAAGGTTGAATATAGGATAATTTAAATATCCACTAATTTTGAGATTTATTCTTCCAGGAGATGCTGAAAAAGTATCATTAGATAAAAATTTAATTCTGGGTCCCAACAGGGCCCTAGACCCCAGCTCCTGGGGAGCTGTACCCCCCCCACCCCCAGACCCCCTGCAAATTTTCCTTGGATTTCACAATTTTCATTTCACAGCCCTAAATATATCAAAGTTGAAATAATGGAATGCATAACTCACTTTTTTTTCTTTCAAAACAAGGTTTAAACATTACGATCTGCCCTCATCACTTCACCTTCCACATCTATCCCGGCTGTCAGTCCACAGTCCCCCCCCCACACACACACACGCTCTTTTCCTGTGGTTTGTTGAAGGGAAGTTGAGGCCACGATCAGGGCCATGAAAGCCTCCACCTGTGCTCTCGACCACTTCCCAACATCCCTAATTAAGGGCCCCTTCACACATATTCACATAGTATGAATAAATACAACTCAGGGCGACTCACGGTGGAACAGCTCGTATGAGTGAACCACGAAAACATCACGCCGACAGGCAGGCGTGCACAATCCCGGTGCGACGGCTCATGCACACAACTGTGTCTTTTGCGCTGGTAATAATCTGGATGGTCTTTTTCCTCTTTTGTCCGGAGGACACGACGTCCATGATTTCCGGGAACAATTTGAAATGTGGACTCATCAGACCACAGCACACTTTTCCATATTGCATCTGTCCATTTCAAATGAGCTCGGGCCCAGAGAAGGCGGTAGCGTTTCTGGATGCTGTTGATGTTTGGCTTTCACTTTGCATGGTAGAGTTTTAACTTGCACTTGTAGATGTAGCGACGAACTGTGTTAACTGACAATGGTTTTCTGATGTGTTCCTGTGCCCACACGGTAAGATCCTTTACACAATGATGTTGGTTTTTAATGCCATGCCGCCTGAAGGATCGAAGGTCACGGGCATTCAATGTTGGTTTTCGGCCTTGCCACTTATGTATAGAAAGGTCTCCAGATTCTCTGAATCTTCTGATTATATTATGGACTGTAGATGATGGAATCCCTAAATTCCTTGCAACTGAACATTGAGAAACATTGTTCTTAAACTGTTGGACTATTTTTTTTTTTTTTTTATGCAGTTGTTCACAAAGTGGTGATCCTCTCCCCATCTTTGCTTGTGAACGGCTGAGCCTTTTGGGGATGCTCCTTTTATACCCAATCATGACCCTCACAATTGGTGTCCTCAGTTCCCAAATGATTATTGAGTGTTATTTCGAAGGAAAGGTGATGTAACACAGTGGTAAACATACCACTGTCCCAACTTTTTTGAAACATGTTGCAGGCATCCATTTCAAAATGAGCAAATATTTACACAAAAACAATAAAGATTATCAGTTTGAACATTAAGTATCTCGTCTTTGTGGTGTAGTCAATTGAATATAGGTTGAAGAGGATTTGCAAATAATTGTATTCTGTTTTTATTTCCATTTCACACAATGGCCCAACTTCATTGGAATTGGGGTTGTAGATGTTTGTGTGCGTCATCTGGAATTTGGCTGACACCTGCCATGAGAGGGTTCGATGGGCTCTCACAGCGAACTCTGTCTTTCAGCTGCTGGTGTGCGCAAATAGTTGTAGCAACAGCTATACGAGGTGTTCAAGGCCGCTACGATTGTACACATTTTGTATACTATTCCTGCTTCATGTGCCCTTCATGTACAATTCAACCACATTCATATTATGTGTGAAGGGGCCCTAAGGCAAACATTGCCATTCTCATTTCCCTTATCACTGCTATAATCAATCAATCTCTCCAATCCAGTCATGTTTTCCCATCTTGAAATCTGCCATCATCAAACCCCTTCTTAAAAAAAAAAAAAACACTCTTGACCCGTAACATCTAGCAAGTTACAGACCCATCTCCAATCTTCCCTTTCTGGCAAAAATTCTTGAAAAAACTGTTTTGGTCCATATTCAAGATCATTTACGTGTAAACTATTCTGGAAAAATCCCAATCTGGTTTCCGTAAAGCTCATAGTACAGAGACAGTGCTGCTCAGGGTCACAAATGACCTCCTGGTCTCTTCTGACTATGGGTTTTCTTCTGTCCTCGTTCTGCTTGACCTGTCGGCAGCCTTTGACATGGTGGATCATGCTATCCTGCTTCACTAACTACAGCACCTTGTAGGGCTCACTGGCACTGCCCTGGATTGTTTTTTTGGTTTTGACCTTATCTGTCAGAGAGATCAGAATTAGTCTCCACTGGGCGTGCCAGGTCATTGAGCCATCCTGTCTCTTGTGGGGTGCCTCAGGGATCAGTACTGGGACCCCTTCTATTTAATCTGTATATGGTGTCACTTGGATGCATCATCAGCAGTTATGGGGTCTCATTGCATTGCTACGCTGACAATACTCAGTTGTATGAGGCTTTGTGGCAGTGTGTCTGAGACCCCATCTGCTTTTGCTCCATCTCCATCACTCTCTGTTTCCTCTCCTTCTCTAGCAACCCCTCTTTCCACTCACACAGCCTGTCTGGAGGACATTAAGGCTTGGATGCAGCAAATTTTTCAGTTCTGTGTACCATTAAGATTCAGGATACTAGTTGTTGTCATTTCACCTGCTTCCATTTTGTTCGGGGTTGCCACAGTGGATACAGCCAGATCGACATTGGTATTTGGCACAAGTTTTACTCTGGATGCCCTTCCTGACGCAACTCCAGTTTTACCTGGAGAAACACACACAGCTGCTGATGTTCCGAAGAGCTTTCCCATCCAAGTACTAACCAGGCCCCACACTGCTTAGCTTCTGAGATCTGCCGGGATCAGGCTGACACAGAGCAGATCGGCTGAAGATTCAGGATAATAGAAAAAGTTAAACATGTAATCAACAGTGATGTTGTACAGAATATTCAAATTGTTCATTTTTTGGTGGGAGAGGTGTCCCGGTCCTGGCAGTGATGTGGTGTGTTGATCTTGTATCGTGCCACTGGAAGAAGGCAGAGGCCAATTGGTGTGGTGGAAGAGGTAGCATTTCAGGCCAGCAACTGCAAGCAGCAGAGTGGTGAGTTAGAAAAGACATTTCTAAATGGCATTCAACGTTGGGCCAACATGGGTATACATGCACCCCCCCTCCTCCACAACTCTATGAGCCTATGTTTAAAATCGAATGTTATCATTGAAAATTTTGGGATGCACTACCTGTTTTCAAAGTTAAAGTTAGCTTTGTCAATTCTTCACGTGTACCAGACATACAAAGCAATCGAAATTACGTTTCCCACCATCCCACGGTGAAATATTCCTGACAGTAAGCTAGTCAATAAGACAGACATAAGTAGCATTCAAGTAAACAATAAATAAGAAGTGATGAAGACACAAAATGAAGACACACAAAAAAGTTTTTTTTGCAATGAAGAAATAAAAGCTCACTGTGATAAGTGGCAGGGAAAATTAAAATGGTGCAGAGACAGTCAAGGCAACTAGTGACGACTGAGGTATTTCTGTTGACTTAAGTGTTGAAGCGGCATAATAGTGCAAGACAATCATTGTATGGGTCAGAGGGTTTAAAATTCCATGATGTTATGTTGCTGGGGGTAGAGAGCGGAATGAGTTTAGCATCCTAACAGCCTGGTGGATAAAGATGTTGGTGAGTCTGGTGGTGTGGGAACGCAGGGTACAGTACCTCTTCCCAGAGGGCAGGAGGTTGAACAAATTGTGAGCAGGGTGGCTTGCATCACTGACAATTGTGATGTGTTTTCACACAACAAATAGACATTAGTATGCATAATAGGACTAGGTGTTAAATATCCCTTAATGATCATGGGGATTTCCTCTTAGGTAGGTTGGGGATGTTCTCCTGGGTGGTAAGTGGTTTATCTCCAGTAAGACACATCATCGGTTGTGCACCCCGGGGTCATTGGGTGTTTCGGCCTTTATCACAATACACCCTTGCCCAAGGACGGGCCATCACAGGCTGATGAAACCTGGGTGTGTGTCATACTGGAGGTTCCATGCGTGGCCCGTCGCGTCTCCTTTCTCTTCAGCCATAACCAATGGCCACTTCTTGTGGCAGCAGCTGAGAGCTCCCTGATGGTCTTCCACTGACCCTGCCCTCTGACTCCAACCTCCTTCAGTAGTCTTGTAGTGTAGCTAGCTATGAAGCCTCTGCAGCCCACCTCCACTGGGCGCATAAACACTTTCCACCCCTGGTCCTCTGCACCGGCTGCCAGATTTGCATATTGCAGCCTTTTTCTTTCGAATGCATCATCGGCAGCTTCCTCCCATGGGACTGTCAACTTCACGATGAAGACATGTCGGGAGTGTTTAGACCAAAGGATCAGGTCTGGCTGCAGGTTGGTTGCTACGATTTCTGGTGGGACATACCCTATAACTGCCATTTTTCGTAAGGCAAAAACACCAAAATTCTTCACTGAGGTATATAAGGTTAGAGGTTGTGCAAGTATTGTTGTAGTTCATATGCAATAGCACAACAACGTCTAAAGTATTCTTAGTGTAAATGTTAAAATATTGAAGTATTTGAACATAGTTCCTCTTTTTATGAAAAAAAAAATAGAGATACTCTATTTTTGCCTTACAAAAAATGGCGATTATAGGCCACTTATAGTATAGCCATAACTTATAGATGGCACATTTTGGCTGCAACCTCTCGTCTTTCCCAACGTCTTGACTATGTATTGCCCTGGATCCAGAAAGTTGGAAGGCCAAGTTTAGTTTCTGTTTGTGCACCCGGTACTATTGCAAGCACACATTGCTTCATGGATGAAAGACTGGAGGTCCTGTAGCTCTGATATGGCTGAGTGTCTGCTCAGTCCATAAGCGACCATACTCACCTGTGAGTGGCAGGTGAGTATGGTCAGTGTCAGGAGGTGTCCGATTGATGTTGAGTTGATGACTAAAATGGGACTGGTTTCCTACTAGCGATATGCCTGTTACTGAGGTGAATGTGTTCCAAGGGCGAAGAAGAAGTCAAAGTCAATGGATTAAATAGCTTTTTCTTACCGTGCACCAGTGGTGGGCACAGTTCTGATAATCCGATAACCGATAATTATCAAAGATAATGTTTTCATTATTGGATTATCTTTTCAGATAACTTTGAAAACCATTATCGGACTAATTATCTACCGATAAATTTTTGTCTAATTTTTAGACCATTAACGTGGTAAACAAAGCTGAACAGCTATAAACACAAAATTTAAAATCAGTTGAGCACCTACCTGTTAAATGTTTTGTAGCAAATGTGTCGTTCTACCCTCTGCAAACAGAGGAGAGCTACTTCTTGAAGAAACCGCTCTATCCTCTGCAGGCAAAGGAGAACTGGTCATCAAAAAAAAAAACTCATTTCCTTTAACCCCATACTGATATGCGGGCAATATGACCCAAGTCATCCAGAGGCATACATTTTTAACTGTTTCAACACGGAGGCGCTGTTGCTGCGCCATCAGCGTCATGCCGATGAATTTCGCCACCACTCTTTTCATGGCAAAATCTTCTTTCACAGTGGAATGTGCCGAAAAAGTGCTGATGTCCACCTCTTCCACAATTTCTCAGGTAATCAGACGACGGTCCCACATCATCACAGCGTTCACTTTGGAAATGATCCGATCGTTTCAGCGTGTTGATGCCAATCGGAGCACGGCGCACTCTCCACCATTGTGCGGCCATCTTTAAACCGGTTGTACCGCTCCTTAATCTGTGTGATGCCCAGATGATCGTCACTGAAAGCCGTCTGAATAATCCGAATGGTTTCCACCTGGCTATTGCCCAGTTTGTGGCAAAATTTGATGCAGTCGCGCTGCTCCAGTCGTTCTGCCATTTCCTTGCAAAGAAAAAACGACGAGAGACTACACCCACCCTCACACAAAGGCTGCTTACAAGCAAATGACACAACCGACAGGCGTGAAAAAAATCATGCATGCACACGAAGGTTCAAGGTTGGCTCATGCAAGCACACATGATTCAAATCCATCAGGTTTTTGAAAAAAATAAAAAGGTTGGATACTTTTCTAACAGACCTCGTATGGTTCAAATTTTAACCAAACTAATTTCGGACAAGTTATTTAAATTAACGTCATCTCTGAAGTTTTATAAAGTGAAAATATATGTTTTAGTTTTAAAGTAATGCACTAATTTTTAAGGTTTTAGTGTGGACATGCTGTGTCCAGGTGTATTATGGGTAGGATAGGGTAATCTCAGTACGTTCACCACATGAGAAATGCATTTGAGACACAGACAACAGCATTAAACTCTACTGCCTAAAACTCTCGTGAATATATTCTCTGGGTTTATAGATGTTGTTATTGTGTTTGCGTTTATTAAATTCCATGCATCGTAAACATAGCAGACACAGATTATCTGGAAATTTGTTTTGGCAAGTTTTCAAGGTCTCTACTGCCATCTGCTGGCCAGTAATGTTCATGGCAGTATTCGCCCTGAAGCTGGGCTGATATTTTCAATCACTGTACTCGGTTCCAGCTCAAACTGTATGACAGAACCGCACGGTGTAAAAGTTCAGAGTGCACGATTTATGTTCTCACACACATTGTACGTTCAAAAACCACACGTCGAACTCGTGTTTCCAGAAGCAAAATGTAAACAGAAGCTTTTTTTCAAACTTAATTTACAAAAACTCTCTATGGGAGACATCAAAGTTTAACAAATAAAACAAAACAAAAAAAAACATTACAAGACAGGTCTGCGGTGTTTGCACATGCACAGTGCGAGATGTTGGATGCTTGTAGTGCTTCAGCAGCGGGATACTCTCACGACGGCTGACCAGAATATCAAACAGGTTTGATTTTCACGATCGGCGATCAGGAGGTGGTCATGAGACATTAAATGCAGCTCGTTACTCCATGTATTCTAAACGATGCAGGACGCGCGATTAACCTGAAACTCGGTGCGATCCAAAAAATTCTCGCACGAATGAAAAATCAGCTGAAAAAGGGCCAAAACTCGCACCAGTAGATCATGGCAGTGTTCTATTTATTTTGACACCGGTTATATCAGACAGTTATCTAATTACAACTTGGCTTTTTTTTTTTTTTTTTTTGAAAATGCCTTTTTTTTTACAAATAAAAAATGTCATATTTTACAAAAGCACATTTATCTGTAAACACCAACACATGACACACCTCACACTAACGTGTTAGTTTACATAGAATGAATGAGTCAACCAATCAGTGTTAGTGGAGGCACATTTTACCCAGAATGCCATCTGTCTGTGTTTGTTACAAAACTTCAGAATTAGTGCATTATTCAACATTAAAAGATATGTTATATCTTAACTTTGTACAAATGACAGAACTGACATTAATGGAGTTATTCTATCAGTATTCATTTTATTTACACCAAACCATAAGTCAGCATTGCTTTATTTTCCAAGACCTCCACCTGACGGCAGCATTGTGAGTGAGTAGAGAGTTGAGCTTTGTGGCTCCTTTCAGCTGTGTTTGTGCTGGAAGCCATGTAGTAAACTGGAGCTTCCAGCAGGGGGCAGGATGCTTAGACAGAAGTGCTGACTCATTGTTTCGGTCTGTCGTCACCTTTGATGCTACCAGAAGCGATCGTGGTGTTAAACTCAAAATCAGCTTATTAGTTGCAAGTTACCGGAGACAATACTGGAATTTATTGGTTATCTGTAACTTCCGATACATTTTTGGGTGGTTTATCGTTTTAGCTTTATCAAAGATAACTTTTCAGTTGTCTGATTAGCTGTTATCGAAGTTGATTTTTTTTTTTTTTTTAGTTATCTGTGCCCACCACTGCTGTGCACCCGCTCTGTGGAATGGTCTTACTGCGACTGTGAGGCAGTCAGAGTCCGTGTATATTTTTAAGTCAAGACTTAAAACCTATTTTATTCTTTCTTATGAATAGCTTTTATTTTTTAATCTGTTTTATTTTTAATGTGTTTTTAATTATGTATTTGATTTTTTTTTTACTTATTTATTTTAAATTTTATATTGAACTGTTCCATGTGAGGTGCGTTGGGGCAGCTTTTGTTGTGATGTGGCGCTTTATAAGGTGATTAAATTGAGTTGAAAAAAAATTTAATTTGAATGAGAGTTCTGAAATCTGTGTCTTCCTGGTAGAACTTGTGCTGTGCTACAGTTCTTAAAAGCTGAGTGACAGTCCAAAAGGACGAGGAGTGAGGGAAGCCACCAAGACACCTACAAAGGCCAGATGAACATTTCTGAGAGATGTATTTTACGTGATCAAATCTAAATAAGAAATGTACTGAAATAACAGTTTCCATTATTATTTTGATTATCTGACATTTGGAAAATGGTATTTTATTCAGTTGCTAATTTGTGTTTTAAGCTCAGTTTTTCCAGACCCAGCACTGAAATTAAAATTGCACTTGTTCCAAATTTGAATATACCCTGACACTTCTTTAATAAACCCTTATTTTTCACACGTGCTACATTTTGATTTATATTCTGAGAGTTCTCATCTTTTAAACTCTCATTCACATGCAAAATTTTCCAGGATGATGGTCCCAGGCCCTTTTTGCGTAATGAGCTGCTAATTTAGCAAATCAGGCTCTAATTGCATGCAGCCTGCAAACACAAATTGAATAAGTGCAGTGCACATTTGCACTGCACTTGTGCATGTGTACATTTGTGCAGAAACAGGCTTTATTTCTTTGTGTTTTTATTGTAATTGCCAGCTGCCATTCCCTTGTACTTGCGTGCACACACGTGTGACACGTCCACAGGTGCTGGGTATCTGTTAAAGGCAGAGGGTTCCGCTTCATGCAGCTGTGACCAGATCAGTCCTGGTGGGAGTTCACTGAATCAGGCAGGTATAACTGATTTGACCTGACACCCAGCGGACGGGTCGAAGAGCCGAGTACACACAGCCAGAAAGAGTGACGAGGCTTATGCTTAGATGGTTTCCAGTTTGCCGGCTGCTTTGGCACCGCTGTTTCTGTTAAACACTCATGCATGATACATGGAGGGGGACAGAGTGAAATCAATCTGAGCGAGAAGGTCATGAGGAGGCTGCATGGCTTTGCGTCGGTATAACGAGGCTGACCGATCCTGGGAGTTTGCACTGAGATTAACGGTGTGACTGCATGCATGTCTTCCTCTGAATCTGCACAAAATCTCACATGTCACATGACATATGTGTGGCTGACCAGTGGCGGATGTAGATGGGGGGGCACCCCCATTGAGCTATTGACCAAAAGTGCAATTAAATTAAAGGCTGATTGATGAATGTTGCTGCATGTAAAACTGGTTCTGCACCGCACAACTTGACCTTTTGACCTAATTCACTATCCTCAAAAGATTTCCAATGTTTAAAAGAAAGTTTCTGGTAAACAATTAGTAGATCGCCAATATTTAGCTTCCTAGATTGCCCTGGAATGCAGACTTTTCCTGCATGGAGGGGTTGGGTATGCCCCCCCCCAATGGTTTTAGCTTCCGTGAGAATTTTCATTTTAATGACGTTGTAGATATAATTGAATTGTATGTTTATCCTGACATTTTTCTCATGTTTTCTTTTTGTCATCTGTATTTTAGACTATCTGTATGTGTGCCATATATCAATATGTGCAAATACAGATGTTAAACCTCTGGTTAAAAAAATCTTAGCTGTCGTATACAATGGCTAAGACCAAGCTTTACTAAATTATAAATAACTTTTTAATGATATGAGATAGAAACTTACTTATTTTATATTTTTGCTGAAAAGTTAACTCCGCGGACTTTCGAGCCAGCCATCGGCCATCTTTGTACTCCTCATAGAAGCTGTGTAATGACGTGTGCAATGTGAGTGTCCAATCGGAATTGGTTCACCGTCACATGGTTTTCCAAAATTCAATCGTAGGGCAGATTCACCTCACGTGAAAAGCCAAAGATCGTTTTCAGGAGTGATATATTACTAGTTGGCCCGTTTGAATAGCCCCCTGGGTGCTCCTTGCCTATTTTTGATTGTAAACCTTTATTACACTTATAAAACACAACAAAAACATATATATCCTGAAAGCACACGTTGTCCTGAAAAAAATAGAGACATAAAACTTGATTGTGGGATACAGGGAGAGCTGTTAACAGCAATAATAAAACATGTATGCCAGGCGAGTGAACTGTCCAAAAAAATGCCCTCAGACCCCAGAGGGTTTAATGACGTTGTAGATATAATTGAACTGTATGTTTATCCTGACTTTTTTCTTATGTTTTCTTTTTGTCATCTGTATTTTAGACGATCTGTATGTGTGCCATATATCAGTATGTGCAAATACAGATGATAAAGACAAAGAAATATTTAAAAATGTCACATTGTCCTTTGTAACTTAAAATGCGTAAGTAAATAAATAAATATTCAGTAAATCTTAATGTTAAATTTAATGGATTTTTCCACAATATACCTGGTTAACTGTTGAAAAATATCTCATTATGGAGCGAAATAAAGCTTAAAATGATCCTAAACCATATTCTGATTAGCACCAGAATGTTATTATATTATGAGAAAAAAATAATTTCATATAAATGAACATAAACGTTTTTGTAGTTTTGCAGCATTGTTAATGATGACTTAAGTGACTGAAGTTAATTCTTTGTTGGACTAAAAGTGTTGCAGCTGAGTGTGACTCTGTGCCCGACCTGAAAAATGTGCACAACTACTGCATTGGTTTAGGGCTGCAGCTATTGATGATTTTAGTAATTGAGGATTCTGTCGATTATTCTGGGAATTAATTGAGTAATTGGATAAAAAGTATTTTGCATTTTTAAACAACATCAATAGTCCAGGGCTCTCCCAAAGCAATGGCACAATGTTGCTGCACCAGTGTTGACATTTTGCTGAAGTGGTGATGGGATGTGGTTTCTGTTTTGTTTTGGTTTTTCCCCAACTTGTAAATTTAACCATTTTTGAGTTTTCTTCTTTTTTTTTTTTAAGGTTGGTGGACTGGGTCCCTGCATGATTTCTTCTTATTATTATTTTTTTTTAATCAGCAGATGCATTTCAGCTGGAGATTGAACATGCAGCCTCACAGTCACTTTATTATTATTATTATTATTGTATTTAAGTTAGTGTTAGCGAAGCGTTGTGTGTTGCTCAAATAAGCGAAAATTAAAAAATGAAACAGTGCGAGTCTGAGCAAAACACAAGAAAGAGTGGACTTCTTTCAGAAACTGTTTGTCAGTGTGGTCGGGGACGGAGCTGTGACTCGCCCCGTGTGAGTGGATTGCTGAGCCGCTCACACCAAGCAGACAGAGACAGCAACCGGCCGCTGGGCGAGTCACTCCCCACGTAGAATGGACCGTGTGTATTTTAAAAATAGAAAAACACACTGCTTTGCTTTAAATGCACATTCAGATGATAAGTGTGGACTCTTTCTCTTAAAAAGCTTTATTTTATACTTTGTGTCATGTTGGAAAGCAGTAACTTTGGGCTTAGCTTTTTGTCGGTTTATGCGCATACTCTAGTCTTCTTGTTTTGTTTTTTTTTCTGGGGACATTACAGCGCCACACACAGGCCTGGCATATGTACTACAGCATGAAACGAAGCTTCAAGGCACAGAATTTGCCTCGAACATTTTTTGTAATTTAATTATTTGAGTTACTCGACTAATCGTTTCAGCCCTACTTTGGTTAATTTGCATCAGTGGACTTTCAGTTATTTTGATGTGCATGACGTTTTTTAATGTTTGGAGCGTCAGTAACATCTGAGGTAAATGGTTTGTGTTTTACACCTTCAAATAAATCCCTCTTTGATTGGAGCTTTTTATGTTCATCATGTTAAAGCCCTTTGATTTTATATATTTTTTTTCTATATATATGTCTTTGGAGGAGGTGATGTGGGAAAAAATGTGTGCTCCACTGTCAAGTGACAATTTCAAAGTTAAGCAGAATAACAAGTGTGTGTGTGTGTAGTGGGGGGACCACCATCTACAGCAGGGGAGAAAGAAGAAAAGTGGTGTGCTTTTAGAAAACAGGAGCAGGAACTGTGGTGCATCGTTTCTCATTACTGCCTGGAATGTTTGAAGTGTTTTTTTGCCCTTTTGCTCTGTGTCACCCTGTAAGACTATACTTATACGAGGTCTGTGAGAAAACTATCCGACCTTTTTATTTTTTTCAAAAACTATATGTATTTGAATCATGTGCGCTTGCATCAGACAAGCTTGAACCTTCGTGCGCATGCGTGTGTTTTTTCACGCCTGTCGGTTGCGTCATTCGCCTGTGAGCAGGCTTTGAGTGAGCAATGGTCCACCCCCCTCGTCGGATTTTTATTGTTTAGGAATGGCAGAGCGACTGCCGCTTTGTTCCATGAAAATTTTTCAGAAACTCTGCCAGACAGCCAGATGGGGGTGGACCAGTGCTCACTCAAAGCCTGCCCACAGGCGAATGACGCAACCGGCAGGCGTGAAAAAACTCAGGCATGCGCACGAAGGTTCAAGCTTGTCTGATGCAAGCGCACATGATTCAAATCCATATAGTTTTTGAAAAAAATAAAAAGGTCGGATACTTTTCTAACAGACCTCGTGTGTGTGTGTGTGTGTGTGTGTGTGTATATATATATATATGTATATATATATATATATGTATATATATGTATATATATATATATATATATATATATATATATATATATATATATATATATATATATATATATATATATACATATATATATATATATGTATATATATATGTATATATATATATATATATATATGTATATATATATATACGAGGTCTGTCAATAAAGTAACGGTCCTTTTTCATTTTTTTTCAAAAACTATATGGATTTCATTCATATGTTTTTACGTCAGTCATGCTTGAACCCTCGTGCGCATGCGTGAGTTTTTCCACGCCTGTCGGTGACATCATTCGCCTGTGAGCACTCCTTGCAGGAGGAGTCGTCCAGCCCCTCGTCGGAATTCCTTTGTCTGAGAAGTTGCTGAGAGACTGGCGCTTTGTTTGATCAAAACTTTTTCTAAACCTGTGAGACACATCGAAGTGGACATGGTTCGAAAAATTAAGCTGGTTTTCAGTGAAAATTTTAACAGCTGATGAGAGATTTTGAGGTGATACTGTCGCTTTAAGGACTTCCCACGGTGCGAGACGTCGCTCAGCGCTCTCAGGCGGCGTCATCAGCCTGTTTCAAGCTGAAAACCTCCACATTTCAGGCTCTATTGATCCAGGACGTCGTGAGAGAACAGAGAAGTTTCAGAAGAAGTCGGTTTCAGCATTTTATCCGGATATTCCACTGTTAAAGGAGATTTTTTTAATGAAAGACGTGCGGACGGGTCCGCGCATCGGGACGCAGCCGGCGCGGTGCGGCGGCACAGGAAAAACACCTCCGTGTTGATAACCATTTGTAAAATCCAGGCGGCTTTTGATGGCTTTCAGTGGAGTGAGTATATGAGAAATTGTTTAACAGCTGGACATGTTCCAACTTGTCCTTAAGGCTTCCAACAGAGGTGTTTTTCCTGTGGCGGAGCGTCGCGGCGGCTGCGAGCCGACGCGCGGACCCTTATCTGCCACACATAAGGTCTAACCTTACCATCCCCTAGAGCAAGCACACAGGCGACAGTGATAAGGACAAACTCCCTCTGATGATTTGAGGAAGAAACCCCAAGCAGACCAGACTAGGAGAGGTGACCCTCTGCTTGTGCCATGCTACACACACAGTTCACAATACAAATATACAGGAAATTTTTGTCTTTTGTTTCTATCTGCACCTGCGCAAATGACTTATCAGTCCAATGCGCGCATGACGGTCTCTGCTGCATTTGTTGCACGTGTACTGTGATGCCTGCCGTCGCTCCTTGTTGCTTTGTAACAACACGTTAAGTGTAAGCTGAGAACATTAACATTTTGTACATAACCAACAGTTAAGTTGCAGGAAGGAATTTTGTAGCATTTGCGACAAATTCTGCATTGCTTTCCGCCATGTTGAAACGTCAAAGGTCATCTCAACTCGGGAAGATGTGTATCAAAATTATCTCCCAATTCCCCAGTGGAAATCATGACGTGATGGAGCATTCATGTGCACTCTGCATGTCGGACACTTGTATTTACCAGAATTGTGACAGCACATGAAGGCAGTATTACGCTTGCTGTAGTTTTGAAGATCTCCAGGCAGAAACCTGGTTTTGTTTTTGGCGAGTGCTTCCATTGTGTTAACACGTTTGTTTCTGGGTGTGTTGTGTGAATCTGCAGCACACACATTATTGTTTGAAATTGTTGCAGCTTATATTTGCGTTTTCTGTCTGCAAGTAGTTTTTTTTTTTATTTGGAAGACTTTTTTTTTTTTGGTCTGAATTTGGAAGTGCTGTGGCCTCTATCAGCCACTGTACTGCATCAGTCATATCACAGGACTCTAAATGAAGTGGGCGCTGTCACCACAGACCTCCCGTGAGCCAGTCTGCAGAAACATGGATTAGCTGGGACACAGAATCAGTCACCCTAAGCAGGCCTTTAATTACTAGGATAAATAATAGATGAACCTATAAAGCAGGTTGAGGGTTTATTGAGCCGGCTGGACTAACTGAATGCTAGATTGGGGACAGTTCATGGACACAGTATTGATCAGATCGAGTGACTGTACGTTACGTACGCCACACTGATTGCAACATGTTGATGAGAAAAGCAGGAGCTGTTTGAAGGGAAAGAAAATATTGGAGCAGTATTTAGAGATCATATGTATCACATTGATTTAATGTCAAACTATTAAAATTGATAAACTAGTCCAATGACTGGAGGAAACCAATTACTCAAAACCACGCTGCAAAAACCAGGGGCTCAACAGTATCCACGGAGTAATCCAAAGAGGGCACACGGACCAGCAGTGTGGGTCACGCGTGGCAAACCCTCGCAGCAAACTATCGATGACATCAGTGATGTCATCGATTTTAACATCAAAACAGATGCTGAGAATGACAGCCTCAACACTGCATTTAATCTATTATTAGACTCAATTGGCTTTGCTCAAAATGTAAATGAGTCCACCCACCACTTTAATCATATCTTAGATCTTGTTCTGACTTATGGTATGGAAATTGAAGACTTAACAGTATTCCCTGAAAACTCCCTTCTGTCTGATCATTTCTTAATAACATTTACATTTACTCTGATGGACTACCCAGCAGTGGGGAACAAGTTTCATTACACTAGAAGTCTTTCAGAAAGCGCTGTAACTAGGTTTAAGGATATGATTCCTGCTTTATGTTCTCTAATGCCATATACCAACACAGTGCAGAGTAGCTACCTAAACTCTGTGAGTGAGATAGAGTATCTCGTCAATAGTTTTATATCCTCATTGAAGACAACTTTGGATGCTGTAGCTCCTCTGAAAAAGAGAGCCTTAAATCAGAAGTGCCTGACTCTGTGGTATAACTCACAAACTCGCTGTTATGTGTCGGACGCGGTCGGAGCACCGACCCAGCGTTTGAAAGGACCCAGCATAAAATATGCAGAGCACGGTTCAAAAGATAACAGAATTTAATAAACATAACAGTGGGTGCGGTGCTAAACAACTAAAAAGTCCGCGGTCTGGTGAGGTGAAAACACGGCGCGCTCTCAACAGCGCAAACGGTCCGGAGCCACAGCAGTTCGGACCCAGGGACCCCGCCGACACCCCCCAGGTGGCCGCGACAAACGAAGTCTGTGAAGAAAGAAAACATGAGGTGAGTCCAACTCCACACAGAGAGACACAACTCAAAGGTGCACGCAATCAGCAAACACTTCCTGGCTTAAATCTATACATCAGCTTCTCACCCTGCAGGCACGGAACAACTCAGTTCAAATCTCCACTGCAGCAGAAGCTGATTAGACAATTAGCATAACATGACAGCTCACTAACACAAGGTGTGAGGGACACCAAATCCACTGTCATTACTTCATAAAAGTCACCAAAAACCAAATTACCTCAGGAAGTGTGCTGAAGAGCGTGAGACCTCACCCAATCTTCCTTCACAGACTGTGGAGTCAAACCTGGAGCGGTCTCTGTGTCCGTAATGGTGAGATTGTTCTCCTGACGTCGATCTCACACGTCTGCTCACAAGGTCGAGTCTCTGGCAATCACACACTGTGCATTCAAGGTTTAAATGCAGCAATCTCTGATCAAGACAAAATACACCACAGCTGTGAGTCCTGATGACCTGCATGTGAAAACAAGCCTCAGGTGTTCAGGGTGAGGTCCTAATGCTCAGCCACTCAGTCCTGAATGCATACCACCTGGTGGGAGAAACAGAAAACAAAAACCAAGCCAGCCAAACACCCCAGCCCACAACACTCGCAGCTTAAAGCAGATAACCCGTAAGTTGGAGAGGAAATGGAGTCTCGCTAATTTAGAAGATCTTCACTTAGCCTGGAAAAACAGTCTGTTGCTCTATAAAAAAGCCCTCCATAAAGCTAGGACATCTTACTACTCATCACTAATTGAAGAAAATAAAAACAACCCCAGGTTTCTTTTCAGCACTGTAGCCAGGCTGACAGAGTCAGAGCTCTATTGAGCCGAGTATTCCTTTAACTTTAACTAGTAATGACTTCATGACTTTCTTTGCTAACAAAATTTTAACTATTAGAGAAAAAATTACTCATAACCATCCCAAAGACATATCGTTATCTTTGGCTGCTTTCAGTGATGCCTGTATTTGGTTAGACTCTTTCTCTCCGATTGTTCTGTCTGAGTTATTTTCATTACTTACTTCCTCCAAACCATCAACATGTCTATTAGACCCCATTCCTACCAGGCTGCTCAAGGAAGCCCTACCATTAATTAATGCTTCGATCTTAAATATGATCAATCTATCTTTATTAGTTGGCTATTTACCACAGGCTTTTAAGGTGGCAGTAATTAAACCATTACTTAAAAAGCCATCACTTGACCCAGCTATCTTAGCTAATTATAGGCCAATCTCCAACCGTCCTTTTCTCTCAAAAATTCTTGAAAGGGTAGTTGTAAAACAGCTAACTGATCATCTGCAGAGGAATGGTCTATTTGAAGAGTTTCAGTCAGGTTTTAGAATTCATCATAGTACAGAAACAGCATTAGTGAAGGTTACAAATGATCTTCTTATGGCCTCAGACAGTGGACTCATCTCTGTGCTTGTTCCGTTAGACCTCAGTGCTGCTTTTGATACTGTTGACCATAAAATTTTATTACAGAGATTAGAGCATGCCATAGGTATTAAAGGCACTGCGCTGCGGTGGTTTGAATCATATTTATCTAATAGATTACAATTTGTTCATGTAAATGGGGAATCTTCTTCACAGACTAAGGTTAATTATGGAGTTCCACAAGGTTCTGTGCTAGGACCAATTTTATTCACTTTATACATGTTTCCCTTAGGCAGTATTATTAGACAGCATTGCTTAAATTTTCATTGTTACGAAGATGATACCCAGCTTTATCTATCCATGAAGCCAGAGGACACACACCAATTAGCTAAAGTGCAGGATTGTCTTACAGACATAAAGACATGGATGACCTCTAATTTCCTGATTTTAAACTCAGATAAAATTGAAGTTATTGTACTTGGCCCCACAAATCTTAGAAACATGGTTACTAACCAGATCCTTACTCTGGATGGCATTACCCTGACCTCTAGTAATACTGTGAGAAATCTTGGAGTCATTTTTGATCAGGATATGTCAATCAATGTGCATATTAAACAAATATGTAGGACTGCTTTTTTGCATTTGCGCAATATCTCTAAAATTAGAAAGGTCTTGTCACAGAGTGATGCTGAAAAACTAATTCATGCATTTATTTCCTCTAGGCTGGACTATTGTAATTCATTATTATCAGGTTGTCCTAAACATTCCCTGAAAAGCCTTCAGTTAATTCAAAATGCTGCAGCTAGAGTACTGACAGGGACTAGAAGGAGAGAGCATATCTCACCCATATTGGCCTCTCTTCATTGGCTTCCTGTTAATTCTAGAATAGAATTTAAAATTCTTCTTCTTACTTATAAGGTTTTGAATAATCAGGTCCCATCTTATCTTAGGGACCTCATAGTACCATATCACCCCAATACAGCGCTTTGCTCTCAGACTGCAGGCTTACTTGTAGTTCCTAGGGTTTGTAAGAGTAGAATGGGAGGCAGAGCCTTCAGCTTTCAGGCTCCTCTCCTGTGGAACCAGCTCCCAATTCAGATCAGGGAGACAGACACCCTCTCTACTTTTAAGATTAGGCTTAAAACTTTCCTTTTTGCTAAAGCTTATAGTTAGGGCTGGATCAGGTGACCCTGAACCATCCCTTAGTTATGCTGCTATAGACTTAGACTGCTGGGGGGTTCCCATGATGCACTGAGTGTTTCTTTCTCTTTTTGCTCTGTATGCACCACTCTGCATTTAATCATTGGTGATTGATCTCTGCTCCCCTCCACAGCATGTCTTTTTCCTGGTTCTCTCCCTCAGCCCCAACCAGTCCCAGCAGAAGACTGCCCCTCCCTGAGCCTGGTTCTGCTGGAGGTTTCTTCCTGTTAAAAGGGAGTTTTTCCTTCCCACTGTCGCCAAGTGCTTGCTCACAGGGGGTCGTTTTGACCGTTGCGGTTTTTCCGTAATTATTGTATAGCTTTTTCCTTACAATATAAAGCGCCTTGGGGCAACTGTTTGTTGTGATTTGGCGCTATATAAATAAAATTGATTTGATTTGATCAGTGCTCAGCTACCCGGCCTGCGACATGAGCATACTGCTTAAATGTATAGGAAGGATAGAGTAAGAGGGAGAGGGGGAGGTGTTATGATATATGTAAGGGAAAATATTAAGAGTGAGTGAAGAGATGGAAATTGAAGATGCCAACATTGTGTGTTGGAGTGAAAATTACTTTATCTCCAGAGATGCATTTTAACCTCATTGTTGTGTATAGACCTCCCAATGCTAAAGACATATTTTTTAATTTACTGTCAGATATACTCAAAAAGTACAGCGCTAAAGAATTAATAGTAATGGGGGATTTGAACTTGGACTGGCTGAATAAAACACGTAGGAAGAAGCTTAAAGAAATTATGAATAGCTTCCACATGACTCAAATGGTGAGCAGTCCTACTAGGATAACCAATTCCACTCAAACACTATTGGATTTAATTTTCAGCACTAAACCTGACCGCATAACCAAAACATACAACTTGTTAACAGGCCTATCAGACCACAACATGACATTGATAGCACGAAAGATGACAAAATCACGGCATAAAAACCAAAAAGGTGCTCTGAGTCATAAATTCTCACCCCATATACCTAAAAAAACTATGAACTTTTAGACTGTAAGCTCAAGAATGTCCCTTGGAGTGATATAATCAATTGGACAAACCCTGAACAGGCTTGTGATGAACTAATAATGACAATCAAACAAATAATTTTCAAATTCAACATAACTCAGCCCAACAAGAAAAAGGTTAAAGTGAGGGTCCCGTGGTTAAATGAGATAAGTTGGGGACTCATGGGAAAAAAAGGGACTCAGCTCTTAAAAGAGCCATTAAAACTGGCCTTAATACTGACCGTATGATTTTTAAAAGCCTTAGAAACAAAGTTACAATGCAGTTACGCAAGTCTAGAGCAGATTTTTTTCTAGACATCATTAAAGCCACTAAAGGGAATAATAGAGAACTCTGGAAATCCATTGATAAACTTACAGGTAAAGGACAAGCAATGAAGGAAAATATAACATTGAAAATGAATGGCTCTATCCTCTATGATAATTTGGAAATTGGCCACTGTTTTAATCAGAACTTTATTCAATCAGTGGAAACAATTAACAAGAATTTCCCCCCAAAAAATGTACAATGAAATAGTGGTGAACAATCAAAATTAATTAAATCTAGAGCTAACAAATGAAGTAAAAGTAAACAAAATCCTATCCTCATTATCAAGCTCCCGGGCTAAGGACATCAATGGCTTTGATACAGTTTTTTTAAAAACACACAAAGACACACTATGTGCTCCAATAACTAGGCTAATAAATCAGTCAATGGCAGAAATTCATTTTCCTTCGGCCCTGAAAACAGCAATTGTGACACCAATTCACAAAGTTAGCAATAGGCAAGACGTCAATAATTACAGACCAATCAGTATCCTCCCTGTAATATCTAAGATCCTTGAGAAAGTGGTAGGGGAACAACTCACCCAACATCTGGAGGATGAGCAACTATTACATCCTATGCAGTTTGGGTTTCGTGCAAATCACTCGACTGAAACTGCCTGCTGCTTGCTCATTGAAACAATAAAATCAAACCTAGACAATGGAGGGCTTGTAGGAGCTATTTTTTTAGATCTCCGTAAGGCATTTGACACCGTTAGCCACCCCATACTACTGTCGAAACGAACACAATATAAACTGTCTTCAAATACTCTAGCCTGGATTAAGTCCTATCTGTCCGACCATTCTCAGTGTGTCCGCATCAATAACATCAGTTCATCTACAGAAAATATCTATTTTGGTTTACCACAAGGCTCTAATATTGGCCCTCTCCTTTTCTCACTCTGTATAAATGACCTTCCATCTGTGTGCGAAGATGTACATGTCCAGATGTACGCAGATGACACGGTCGTTTATGCCTGGGGGAAGTATGCAGAACAGGTAGCCATTAAACTCACCTTGGCCATGGAGAAGGTAGCCAGGTGGCTACATGACTCATGCCTCACTCTAAACACAAAGAAAACTGCCACAATGTATTTCACTAATAAATGCAAAAAGTCACCCTTTCCCAATATTACAGTAAATGGAGAAACAATTCAGAATGTGACAGAGTACAAATATTTAGGTATCATGTTAGACCCCACACTCACCTTCAAAAAACACGTTAAACAACTGTGTCAAAGCCTCAAATACAATATTAAAACTTTTAAATGCATCAGAAACTCACTCACACAAGAAGCTGCACAAATCTTCTTTAATGCCATGATAATGTCCCGTGTTTACTACTGCATAACTTGCTGGTCCCAGGCAGGAAAAAACACCCTTAGGCCATTAGAATCACTTCACAAGCAAGCCCTAAAAGTACTGGACAGGAAACCAAGACAATACCATCATTGCCATATCCTACAAAAACATGGACTCCTCAATTTTGACAATATCCAGAGATTTGCCTCAATTCGCCTGGTCTTCAGAATCTTAAATAACTGCACCTGCACCACTTAAGGACCTTGTTCACTACACATCCACAGCCACCACCAGAGCCACACGAGCCTCCACCAGGGGGCAGTGTGCCATCCCAAAGCGCAAAACTTCATTTGCACAAACTGCCTTTCCTTATAATGCCATAAAAGAATGGAATAATCTTCCAAACGAACTAAAACATCAGATAAGCTATATCACTTTCACAGCAGAGCTTAAACAGTGGCTAGGGAACAACCAAACCTGATATATTGTGTAGAAGTGTTTGTTATTTATGTCCTGATATAAAATGATAGATATATTAGGTAGGTCATTATGTATTTATTTATTTATTTTAAAGATAAGGACTTGTCTGTAATTGCAATATTGTTGAAATGTGTAATTTATATTGTATTTGTGTGAAAGTTGGAGCGGTTGTGGGAGTGTGTGTGTCTGACAGTGTAAGACTGTATGTGTGGTATTGTTTTGAGTATTCTTTCACTGTATTTTATTATGTAATGAGGACTGCAGATGGAAACTAGCTATTTAGCTATAATCTGGTACAGATCATCTTTGTTTTTATGAGCTTAATGTCTCTGTACATTGTCCCTTTTCAAATAAAGGCTAAGATAAGATAAGAAAACTGTCCCTCTCAGAATAAGACAAATAATCTGAAATCTAGCCAAATTGTCTTGTATTAAGCAAAAGAAATCTGCCAGTGCCATCTGAAATTGAACATAGTTAATTTACCTGAATAAAGTAGCACCAGCTTGCAGCTGGTACAACGTTCACTGTCATATACTCATAAATTGGATTTAGTCAGTCAGAGGAGCTGCAAATGTGTTTCTTTGCTCATCCCTAGACATGGCAGGCTTATCAGCCTCCGAAGGTCAAAATGCCCCGCTGCTTTCCTCCAGAAGAATTTCTACGGCCTTGGTGAACCATTCGGCTGCCCTTTTATCTTCTACCCTCCCCTACAGTCTGATGTTGTCAAGGCAACTCCAGACATTATGCACACACTGACAGAAACTGATAGAAACTCATCTTATCTGCACACGTGACGCATAACCCCTCTCTCCCCCCGCATACATAAACAGTCAAATGTATATGTATGGTTGTTTTAATTCTGATGTGTGCCATTATTACGTTCAACTTGTAATAATTGCGGATTGGGTGTGAAGAAATTTTGTTGCACTTGTAATAACAAAAAGTCTGTCTGTCTGTCTGTCTGTCTGTCTTTTCAATACAAAGTTGTGGCAGGTAGGTCTATGGGATATTACATGAGCAAAGCAAATTTATTTATTTATTTAATTTATTTTTTTTATTTTATTTTATTTTTTTTGAGTGATCTGGTGCTTCAGTGTTAGCTAAATTTGAATAGTTTAACTTCATAATATGACCTTTAGTTTGGAGATGTGCAAGAAGTTAGCATTTCCCCACAAAGCAGTAACAGGTCTGTCTGTGGCAATATCTTCAAAACACAGAGCAATTTCAGTCAAAAGTGGTGGACAAACTCTAGGTGATCCACAAAATTGTAGTGTTTTCCATGCTGTGGGTCAGCCATCCATGTTCATCTGCATCAATTAACGTCAAATATATTTTCCAATGCATTTGTATTTGTCCAACTTGCTCATTTATGTAATTTAAAAGTCCTTTCAGTACACATTTTCCTGCAAAATCCACTGTTCACATCTCTGTCTGTGTCCATCTGTGAATTCCTTTTGTTCAAACTCCAACAAATAATGTCCAATATGTTGTCCAACACATTATTTGTCCATCTGGCTTTTTTGTTTTCTTTTTTGGAATTTGAAGGTTCTTATGGTAAGTAACAGCACATACTGTGGTGTGCATTTGTGCTGCTGAGTTCCTCTCTGTTGTCAAACTCGGTCCCAGCAACACACTGCGTTATAGAGTGAGTTATACTCGTTCAGATGTGGTTTGTCTGAAACTGTTTTGCACATCTAAATATCAAAGTGCTCATTTCTCCTACATTAGTTCATATTTCACTTGACAGTTTGCTGGAAATGTGTAGCCATACAAGAAATGTCTTTGGATTTCTGTGTGTGGTTTCTCCATCCAAAGCTTTTCATTATGCACATGGTCTGTACTCACATTGGCACAGGGTGCCGGATCTGTTGACAGAAATGTTTGGTGAGGGTTCCAAGACATGAAAACTGAATTGGGACCAAAACAGTTAGATTAATGTCTGAAGCAAAGTGCTGGCAAGCCCGCGGAGCTGCTGGCTAGTTGGAGGTTGGTCAGGGAAAAGCAGGTCTGAAAGAGAAATCACCCAGATTGGAAATGTTGGAGACCAGATTTAGGTTTTAAAGGCGCTTTGATTTCTGCAAGCGACCGTCATACCGGTGGTTACGGCAGAATTACTGTGCACCAGACGGCACATGATGAGCAGACACGGTAACTTTCCAGAGTTAATTAGAAAATGATCATACTTAATTGAAAGATGAATCTGATTTATTGCCAAGTAGGTTTTCACATACAAGGAATTTGCTTTGGTCTGATGATGTGTAGCAGCCATAAACACAGTACAAGATCATTAGAACAAAAAACAACACGGTGCAATGGGAAACACTGTGCAATAGCAAAACAAATCACAAATTGCTGGTTCCTCCACTGTGAAGTTTTGGGTGTGGGATACTGCAGCGTTGTGCTCAGGGGAAGTGATTCAAAGACCTATTGACCAGTGTTCGAGGGGTCACCCACAGCCTTATATGCCCACCTCAGTGTGTTCAGGTCCTGAAGGGATATCAGGCTGCAGCCAATCACCTTTTCAGGTGTCCACTTTCAGTCCAGTGGGTGGCCCTTGGTGGCTCAGGCTACAAAGAGGAATCTGAATGACCAATCAATTATTGTAAATAATGATTGATTATCTGCCCAGTCAGAGATTGGACTAAAGGCTTTTTTATGCTTCTGCTATTCTGTAACTCCGTGGCCACACAATCACTTTTACACAGTCGTGACCCTTACCAAGTTCTCCATTGGAGTTGGTGGGTCTTGCAATGCAATTCACCCCCAGAACAGTAGGGGGCGTGACGGTTTTCATGAAGATTGACTATCCTATGAAAGTCATTAATTGTGAAACAGGTAAAGTGAGATTCCGGAAATTATGTTGTTAGCAGACCAATGACAGTCCATGCATTCTCCATCGTGTCCATGTGTGGTTATAGTTTTTTGGAGGTGCACATCAGGCTATGGAGAGGGGCTTGGGGGAGAGTTCACAACAATGCAGAGTGCTCTCCATGGCTACGGAGTTGTGGTTACTGAGTAGCATAAACTGTATTTGTGCAAACCACTGATGGTATTATCACTCTGATAACAACTTCTAGATATAAATCGGAATTTTATGTTTGATTTTTAATCAAATAAGCTTGTGTGTGTCCTGTATATCCAGGGCCACACTAGTCAAATAAATTTGGCTATACTCCTGACTGTGCACCTGCATCATCTTTGACTGTGGCAGCCGTGCATTCAATGGTGATGTGGAGGATGGCATCCATGATGGTAGATTAAAAGTTCTACTTCTTCAGCTATCGGTTTAAATTTCGAAATTTTGTATGGCACACACCTTTGTGGTGTGAGGGTGACCAGCCAGTGATGGTTTCCAGGTCAGCAACAGTGATCTACATTGCGTGGTGCACCATTATGGTGCTTTAAGTAATCAAACTTTTAGTGACCTTCAGTCAGACCTTCAAGGTCAAATTTAACAGCATATTGTGAAAACTGACATTTGACGTACTTTTTGTGGTGAACAGAAAGAATGTGCAGCTGCTGTGAAAATATAAAAAAATACATATCACCCACAGGATTTGAACCCACACTTTCCAAAAGCTCTGATTGCCAGTCAGAAACTTTACCAATAAAAGCTACCATTGCTGGCCTGAGAAAGGTGCAGGAAAGGATATCAGGAAGGACATGGATGTATTTAAACAAAAATAAAGCCACAGGCCATATAAAAAACACTGCATTATACTGAATCCCACTTATCAAGTGAGTAATACAAATATGATCCATCTGTTCCTCTGTAGATGACCCACATCTCCTGGTGCATCCAGCTGGCCTGCATGTGCCCTGCCCGACACGCATGTCTTGTGGACGGCATGCGTAAGACTGACGCCGCACAATGTGGAACAGAGCTCATGTGGGTGACGTGACAGTCAGATTGCGTGTTATGATCTGACAGTCCATTTTAACCTGGGGGCCGCCTCTCAATGTGCTGCAGCTTGCACTTGCTGCAGCCTGTCGGCACAGTGGTATATGTTTATATTTATTTCCACGTAATGACAGCAAGCAGACACACGCGCATCACAGTGGGCAGTTGTTAGTCTATGTCTGTTCAAACACAGTACGTGTTGTCCAGCTGGGATGTCCAGAATGAGGTTGCTTAGTCTCACCTATGTAGTGTTCATTACAGTTTTCCTGACATCTGATATAATACACTACATTGCTCTGTTTATATAAACAACCTTTTTAAACAAGAGGCTATACCAGCACCGCAGAGAGGTTGCCAGTGGACCTCAGTCTGCAGTTCATCTCCACCTGAAAGACACTAACCACACATTTGAGGACAAGGAAGTTAAAATCTTAGCCAGAGAGAAGAAATGGTTTGAGAGAGGTGTCAAGGAAGCATTCTTTGTAAAACAGTTGAAACCAAGCCTTAACCAGGGGGCGGGTCTCAGACACGCTTTCTCCCCTGTTTACAATGGGGTACTCAGGTCAAAGCAGTTTCAGTCCTTTGTTCATGGTAATGAGTCATTCACGTCATCAGGAGAGTCATCAAGGGAGCCATCAGGGGAGGCTTCCATCCCATCATTAGGAGAGTGCTAACTAGAGCACAATAGGTGCTAATTAGAGCTATTGTTTAGTCACTAGCCTATAGCAGTCGGCCTCTCGGTAGGAGGGGTCTGGTTAGGTTAAAAACTCCAGCTTTTGTTGGCTTCTGGTTTATTCTTCTCTACAAGAGTCAAGACAGAAGTCAGACTACCAGAGTCAGAGAATTTTAGCTGAGGAAGCTTCTGTGATTTGAAGCGGAACATCCTGACGTCAAGCAACCCAGTCCAGTCGAAGATTCAAGTTTCTCTACTATGTTTGTTGGAGGTATTTTGTCTTTACTTAGAGAAACGCTCCAATGAAGTCACATGGTGCAATGGAACCCATTCATGTTTATAAATGACCCCAAGTGTTCGGAGTCCCAGGGTGCTGGGGATGGTGCCTGTCCAGTGCTGGCAGCCCGGGGGCGTTTCTTCCCTCCGGTCCACGATGAGAGTCTCAAGCAGCTCTTACCCAGTTGGGTGGTGTTGGAGGGACATTGGCCTGCTCGTGGGGTTCTGACTGTCACTGGGAGTAGGGGTTGCGTCCTGTAGCAACCAAAAACATAATAATGGCCAATAACATAACTGCCAATAATGTGATCATTTTGGCAATTTTAAATGTAATAAAGCCAATAACACAATAATGTGTTATTCTGAAAATCGTGAGTTGTGTGTTTGTGTGTGGGCGTTGGGGGGAAGACAAAAACTTTTATTTCAAAGAAATACAGTCAATTATGTATGATTACATTATCGACTCCAGTTATTACATTTTCATAAGTTTGTTTTGTTAATACAAGGTCAATGATGTAATAACTGATGACATTATTGGGAAAAAGTTATTACGCTATTTTGACAAGTTATTACATTATTGGCTTTATTAGATATAAGATGATTGTTTATTGGCAGTTATTGCATTTTTGGCTGCCACATGTACAATATCTAACACCCGCGGTGCAGCCTCACTCCCACGTGTGTGCGTGTGTGTGTGTGTGTGGGGGGGGGCATGTGCACGAGCATGCCTCAGATGGAAGTGTACTTTGGAAATGCAGCACAATTTTATATATATATATATATATATATATATATATATATATATGAGGTCTGTTAGAAAAGTACCGACCTTATTATTTTTTCAAAAACCATATGGATTTGAATCGTGTGATTGCGTCAGCCAAGCTTGAACCCTCGTGTGCATGCGTGAGTTTTTTCATGCCTGTCGGTTGCTTCATTCGCCTGTGAGCAGGCTTTGAGTGAGGTGTGGTCCACCCCTCTCATCTATTTTTTATTGCGAATAAATGTCTGAACGATTTGGATCTTTGCTGCATCGATTTTTTTCCAGAAACTGTAAGAAACCTCCAGGTGGACACCGTTCGAAAAATTTATATGGCTTTCAGGGACGATTTTATGGGGATTAAACAGATTAATGAGTGATCCAGACGGTTTAAAGACCGCCCACAACTGCTGAGAGCGCTGCGCGCTCCCAGCGCCGATGGACAGGCTGACACCCCGCACAAACAACCAGATCATTTCCAACGTGAAAGCTTTGTTGATCCGGGACCTCGTCTGACTTTCACAAAAAGGCAGAAGATGTGGACATCAGCACTTTTTTCCGGCACATTCCACCGTTACAGGAGTTTTTTTTTTTTTCATGGAAAAAGAAGCCGAGGGACGCACCACGGAGCCGTTCATTATGCGGGACAAAACCACCTCGGTGTTGGTCTCACAGGACGGCTTAAAGGTGGATTTCAGATGGATTCCGGTTGCTTTCCAATCGTGTGAATATCCGATTGTGATTGTGCATGAGCTGGACGTGCCAGAACATGTCCCGTGAGGCTTCATCATGGCGTTTCTTTGCGCTGAGTGGCTGCACCACGACGCGCCGAACTCCTCCGCACGTCTGTCTTAATGTGCCGGAAAAGTGCTGATGTCCACGTGTTTTCACAATTCCTGTGCTAGTCAGAGGACATATCGGATCAAGACAGCGTCCAGTTTAGAAATGAATGGCACATTTCACTGTTACAGGAGTTTTTGTCATGGAAAGAGGAACAAAGGCAGAGGAGTTCGGCACGTTGTAGTGCAGCCGCTCGGTGCAAAGAAACGCCGTGATGAAGCCTCACGGGACATGTTCTGGCATGTCCAGCTCATGCACAATCACAATCGGATATTCACACGATTGGAAAGCAACTGGAATCCATCTGAAATCCACCTTTAAGCCGTCCTGTGAGACCAACACCAAGGTGGTCTTGTCCCGCGTAATGAACGGCTCCGTGGCGCGTCCCTCTGCTTCTTTTTCCATGAAAAAATAAAACTCCTGTAACGGTGGAATGTGTCGGAAAAAGTGCTGATGTCCACATCTTCTGCCTTTTTGTGAAAGTCAGACGAGGTCCCGGATCAACAAAGCTTTCACGTTGGAAATGATCTGGTTGTTTGTGCGGGGTGTCAGCCTGTCCATCGGCGCTGGGAGCGCGCTGCGCTCTCAGCAGTTGTGGGCCATCCTTAAAGGGGCAGTAACACCCCGTAATCTGTTTAATCCCCATAAAATCGTCCCTGAAAGTCATATTAATTTTTCGAACGGTGTCCACCTGGAGGTCTCTCACAGTTTCTGGAAAAAAATTGATGCAGCAAAGATCCAAATCATTCAGACATTTATTCTCAATAAAAAATAGACGAGAGGGGTGGACCACACCTCACTCAAAGCCTGCTCACAGGCGAATGAAGCAACCGACAGGCGTGAAAAAACTCACGCATGCGCACGAGGGTTCAAGCTTGTCTGATGCAATCACACGTGATTCAAATCCATATGGTTTTTGAAAAAATAATAAGGTCGGATACTTTTCTAACAGACCTCGTATATGAGAGAGAGAGAGCGCGCCTATTTAGTGGATTTGGTTGAAGATGTGTCTATTGTTACTGTTAAGACAAATATGAAGTCACACTGTGCATCACCTTTCTACGGGTCACATGACCTTTGACTCTGGATGACTTTGAAAGGTTAAATTCAGGGCTGTAAGTGTTTGACTTGAACAGTTTGGAGCAGTTTTGTTTTATACAGAATTCATTAAATGTCACACAGAAGAACATTTTGGTCTCACTGCATCACAAAGAATGAATCTGCATGAATTGGACTCGGGTGTGTGATTCGCGGGTGATGGACTCTCCTTCGTGTGCCTTCTAGTTACATTTTGTCAGATCTGATTTATTTGTTTGGGGTTTATATAAATTTTCTAAGTGCCCTTTATCTGATCCAGCTGTTCTCTCAGCAGTCACCTCAGCATAGGTGAGATATGAATCAGATACATATCAGCTCTAGAAATGTATACATACGGTGCCCAAATCTGACATTCAAAAAAAAAGTTAAGCTATGTTCAAACTAAACAAAAAGGTCAGATTTGTGTCTTGTGCAGGTTAACAAAAAGTCCGGTCCCGGTCCTCCCTTCCTGCAGGTTTAACCATCACATGAGGCTGGATTTATTTTCTGCACCCGCACTGGTTAAAGTCAAGAACACAAGTCTCCACAATTCTGATGTTTAGTGGGGACAAACCATCTGTAATGCCAATTAGTGATGCCTTTTGGTATGCTGTGGAACATCTGTTAATTTGTGGCCTATAGCTCTTTGTTAATCCCACTAGGGAGCTGCTGTCGCTCCGTTGCAGGTGTGCAGGACAACACACTTATGTAGCTGCTTGTTAATTAGCGAGTGGTTGTTATTTCTTTTTCTTTTTAAATCCTACACCGTGACCCCAACAAGAACAAAAGCAACTTCAAAGAGTTCCTGTAAACACATTAGACACACTTTAATTTGCTGCGTTCCGCCACCGCGCATTGAGTCTGACTGCACTGATTTATTACAATGCGGTTGTGTGAGACAGAGCTGACACATGAGGTGTGTGGAAACACAGAAAAGGACTTCTCCTTTAGGACAGACACTGTGAGCTGACTGCATGGCAACATTGAAAGTGTTTGGATCGATACTTGCGGCCAAAGGCTTTTCTAAAAGTCTTCACTTTGGTTTAAATAAGCCTGATTAAACTTTGGAACACTCTCAAAAGTAAGCATCTGTCTGCCACATCTCGTTGTCCAGCTGTTGGGATCCTCAGCACTGAGATACCTGTGCACTGGATCATGCCCAGACAAACACACCACGTGACCAAAATGTTACAGCTGATGTTCCCTCACAATGTCCTCATCTTAGTCATCCCAGTGGTACCCAAGGTCCTCCGAATAGACCTCATACCAAAAACCTCTCGTCTTCACCTTCTTTAAACCTCCCACAACCATACAGAAAGACAAATGATAAATGGACTGCATTTATATAGTGCTTTTCCATCTGCATCAGACGCTCAAAACGCTTTACAAAAATGCCTCATATTCACCCCGATGTCAGGGTGTCGCCATGCAAAGGCGCTCACTACACACCAGGAGCAACTAGGGGATTAAAGACCTTACACAAGGGCCCTGAGTGATTTTACGATCAAGCTGGGATTTGTACCAGGGATCCTCTGGTTTCAAGCCCAACGCTTAACCACTAGACCATCACCATTTACCTTTTGTAAAAAGAAACACCAAAACCCTGAAGACATGAAATGATCCTCGATCCACAGCCACTTCCAAATCTAATTACCTCCTCCAAGGAGGTTATGTTTTCGGTCGTGTTTGTTTGTTTGTCTGTCTGTCAGCAGGATAACCCAAAAAGTTTTGAACGGAGTGGTTGGAAATGACAAGAGGAACAAGTGATTAAATTTTAGTGGTGATCCGGATCACGATCCGGATCCAGGAATTTTATAAAGGATTCTTCACCATTGCGGGATAGGGGGAATTTTGACATTCTAGTTTCTAACTCCACAAAAACAAGGCAGAAAGGCTTGAAAAAAAATTAAGGTGTAACATAGTCAAATGTTCTATCAAACAACAAAGTTTGGTGATGATCGGATCTGGATTCCGGATCTGGTGATCCAGAATATGCAAAAATATAGGGAAAATAGAAAATGTGTCAGTGTGAGGTGACAAATGAAGCTAGAGATGCACAACTAACACCAAATTGTAGCTGAATCTGTACTGATTCAGAAAGGTGTCATCAGATTTGATGTAGCTTCAAATGTTATGGAGCTAGATCCAGAAGAAAACCGCCATTACTGAAAAATCATTTTTATACAATAACTTTTCAACTAATAAAGACATAAAAGTGATTCTAAGTTCTAGTGGTATGTTTTCATGGTCAAGGATGTCAAATATAAAGGAAAGAAAAGTGTATGTATCATAGTTTTGGTTGTAACACTGAATTGTTGAATAGATCACTGTGCCAAGGAGGGAATCTCTTTAGGGTCAGTGACCCTATGGCCTTGGCAGAGGTTTGCACTCTCTGAGTGCTTCTAGTTAACTCTACTTTGGCCCAACATCCCATTCTATACCAGTTTTAATTTAAATTCATAACATATGTTTTGTTGTTGTGTGGCCGAGCACCTATGGGATAGGACTTGAACAACCTGGTTCAGTTCCAGGTGTGTGTTCAAGGCCACCTGTCTGCGTTCTTCTGCAAGACACTTAATCCTCTAAGCTGTAATGTAATTGGGTATTGCCTCAGCTGGGGAGGTGATGTGCATTGGACTTGTATTCCATTCAGTGACAGTTGTAAATGCTCAACCACTTCATGGTACCATATCTGTAGTAAGCTCCAGCCTGGTAGCCCATGGAAGTTGTTTTGGACTTGCTCATTTTTCAAATTTATGGCCTTAAAAAGTAGAAATTTTATATCTTTACCTTTGAGTGATGTAGTCCAGGGGTGGCCAAGTTCGGTCCTCGAGAGCCACATTCCTGACACTCTTAGTTGTCTCCCTGCTCCAACACACCTGAATCCAATGAAAGACTCATTAGCAGACTTTTAATGAGCCTTTCATTGGATTCAGGTGTGTTGGAGCAGGGAGACAACTAAGAGTGTCAGGAATGTGGCTCTCGAGGACCGAACTTGGCCACCCCTGCTGTAGTCGCTTGAATTTCTAAGAATACAAATTCATTATGTGACTGACCTCCAAATGCACTCCATTTGGACTGTACCACACGGGAATGTGGCCATAGATAAAATTGAAAACTATAACCTACAACAAAGGCACACACAGACTGAGACACTCACATTTACTGTCAGTTTGGACGGTCCATCGGCTCTACATGCAGCTGTTCACACTTTTGACGACTTCCACTGTTTTCATGCCTTGTTCCAATCCCCCAAGTCCCTAAAGTTTAGCATTTGCTGTCAATCAGAGGACAGACTTGACAGTGTCTAACCAAGCTCGCATGCTTCAGTCATTAAAAAACAATCTTTGCACGCCAGTAAAGAGCAGAGACCCCACTGTTACACAGAACTGCCTAACGTCCATATTTACTTTCAGTTTCTACTCTCATGCTTTTAAATGTAGACATTTTGTGTTAGCTCCATAAACTGTGAAGTAAAAAGCTGCCAACTGCCATTTCACTTTAGTCTAATGAAGAGGTCAGTGTTAAAGCAAGTACAAAGTACTTGGGAACACACCAATAAGAAAAGTACCCTACTGTCTGATTTTTAGACATGCCAATAGTCATTATGCGCCAAATGTAGAAAGTGAAGCTGTTTAAAGGATGTGTCACCCAGAAATCATAAAGATTTCGGCTGTCAAAGCCATGTTAAGGGATCAGATTGTCTGTAGCCATTGGCTATCTAAAGTGGGTGTCCTGCCTTCTGTAGAAGCTTTCTTTCAGTGAATTCCCATTAGTCCATTCTGGGTCTGCTGTCTGTACCCACTTCAAGAGAATGGACTCAACAGGGTCACTGTCTGAAGGTGCAATTTTACCTTTCTTAGAAAAATCCTTCAGTAACCCACCAAGACCTTCCTTGCGGCTTAAGTGTCCATAAATCTCTCAGCATTGACTTAAGATACATGAAGCACAGGTAACAACCAAGCAAGCTGAAGCAGGCTTCTAACCAAATGGCTGCCACAAGACTTCCCATCAGACTCCCCTGTAATGGATGCCAACTACCTACTGGAGAAATGAAAAACCCAGACATGGTCATAGTATACTTGACACAGAGAATGGTAGTAGACAGCCACCTACCTGTCTTGAAACAAAGTAATTCCTTGCATGTCTAATACACAAACAGTCAGCGCTGTACTAGAAATATTATGTCCTGTGTAGGTCCTAAGGCCCATTGGTGCTGGTGCGCATCCAATGTAGGTAACATCCCCAACCAAGGCTTGTAGCTATTACCAGTTGTATGGGCTGGGACAATGCAGATGTCATGTCTTGTCTATCAGGGATGTCGGACAGAAACGGCTGCACACAAGTGCAGGACTCGACACAGTTGCTCTGGTTTAAAAAGGCATTTACTGAATAACTCAGTGGGGTCCGGTACACAGTGAGGCAGTCCAAAAAGAGCAAACAGATTAGAATCATCAGGCAAAGGCATGGTCGGTACAAACAGGCAGGTGGTCAAAAACACAACGTGGCAGCAGGACATGGAAAAACACAATACTCAGAGCTAGAATCACAAGTGCAACCAGTGGGGCTTAAATTCACCTTGGTGATGAGCTGCAGATTTAGTGAAGCAGATAAGTATGATTTCTGGCCAGATTTCCAAACTTGAAACTTGAAAATCCAATATGGCGGCCAGATAGGGGTCAATGAAGAATTACACAGGGGTCAAAATCTAAAAACGCTCCAATCATATTGAAAAGTATAACACATATAGTTTGGACTATCTATGTCTGACTGTTCTGGAGTTATGGGGTAAAAACAGCAAGAATGGTGACAAAGGTCAATTTCAGTTTGTATAGGGTCAAAAGATAAAGTTGCATCAATTTTTGTAAAATGTGATGCAAATTATTGGTTGTGTTAATAGGGTTTTAAAAAGGAATAGTTTGCACCATGTGTCATGCTCAGTTGTCACGTTACAGGGTAACATCTGTCACATGCCATAGAATCCAGTGGACGTCGACATTGTTTGACATTTACTTTGCAAACCAAGCATTCAACACAGTCAAAACTATTCCATTTATTAATCCTATTAGTTCAACCAATAATTTGCACCACATTTTACCAAAATTGGGGCAACTTTAACTTTTGACTCCTGTACAAACTGAAACTGACCTTTGTCACCATTCTTGCTGTTTTTACCCCATAACTCCAGAACATTCAGTCGTAGATAGTCCAAATTATACATTTTGCAGTCGTTGTGACCAGACACATAATGTGGTATAGCTTTCAATATGATTGGAGCATTTTTAGATTTTGACCCCTGTGCAATTCTTCATTGACTCCTACCTGGCCGCCATATTGGATTTTCAAGTGGCCAGCACTTTTTCCTTAAACACTGATTTATGAAGAACATTCATGTCAAATCTGATGCTTGCATCACCAAGTGAAGGATTGTTTCAGTTGTCTGCTGCACTAATTGGAAACACGTGTGTGGAAAGATCCAGAAATGGGTGTGGCCCAGACAGTGTGTTACGCCTACCACCAAGCACCAAGAGAGACAGCCAAGAGAGACAGGGACAGACAAAGCCCAGGCAGGAAACACCCAGCCAGGGAAGACACACAGACAGCACAAAATCAAGAATAATACTTAAACCAAACATGGCTGACAACAAGAGCAAAACACAGAGCATGACATTGTCCAAAGACACAGGTAGCATGACCAGGAATCAGACCCAGGTCTGCTTATTGGTTGCTCAACTTATCCCACTGAACAACCTGCTCTGTCAGCAATGCCAGTTACAGATATATGTTCAGGTACCTCAAAGCCAGATGGAAAATATGAATCCACCATTGACCTATTGCAAGCTGCTGTTCATTATAACAGTGAAGTGTGCTTTCATTCGTAATGGGACGATGCAGAGACAGGTGGCTTCTACATCATCGGGATTAGTTAAGTGTCTCTAAAGCAGCCCTAGCCATATCCTTGAGCAGTGACAATCGCCATTATTTTTAACCATAATCAAAGCAACAGTAAAACAAGTAGGACAACATTGCCATATTTTCACAGAAATCCAAGTTCCAAGAAGGTTGGTCTACTGAAGCCTCACTGTGTTGACACCAAGTGGCTCTAACAAAGCATCGCTTGATGTCTCCAAATAAGGCTTTGTTGCTGTTGTGTACTGTGTCCAGTTGTCTTTAATGGAGATGTGACACTGTTGTACTCCTTTAAACAACGCAACCTCATTCCATCTGTCTGTGGCTCTGGTCCCAGTTGGTTGCCAGCAGCTGATACTTCTTATGGTTGCTGCTTTCCACATTTGTTTTTTTACCTAGCTTGAAATGTTACTAAGGCTTCTATATGGAACCTTTCCTGTGCACCTGCCTCTTTCCTTTGTTGGTTTCACCATTGCTCTTTCTTACTTTCCCTTTCATCTTACGTCGTTACTCCTCTTTGGGTCCCTCTCTGCCCCACCTATTCCTCCTTATCATACAATCACACATAAAGCCGCCTCTAACTCTCCATGGGGAATAAACTGACATTTGCACTTGGATATTGTAGTCATTTTCTTGCCCTGAAGTACCTGAACATACTGAACCTTTCTTTGCACTTGAGACAGGTGCAAATATCAGCAGCTACAATCTCAGACTTGAGTCCTGGATGATTGACCATGTGTTTGCTAACAATTCAGGTAGTGGTCTAATGCAATGCATACCTAACAACAGAATTAGTTTCTGTATTCATGCTGGTGTGCATGTGGGTGTTTAGCTCCTTTGCACTAATCTCCTTATATTATAGGGCTACAATTTTTCTTGCAGCAGCAGATAAGCTTGTGATATATAAGTGAATTACTTTTGGAATTTACGCATCGTGGAATTATTGTGAAGATTAATTAGAAACCATAAAACACACATAGACCTGAATGGTTCTGCTAGTTAATCGTGTCGGAGAATGTAAATCTCCTTCGGTTCATTTCTGTGAATGTATTTCTATAGGATGTCGTCAGACTGGTGCACAATGTTCTGATTTATTGCCAGTAATTTCAGGGCTATAGCCTGACCCAGTTTTTTACAGATCTTCCAAATGCCCAGCATTTACCAGAGAACGTGGGTGTCCTTGAAATTTTGGCATTTTATGTTCAATTTTCTGCTGGTTTACATGCATTTTTTTATGAGTGTGTAGTCATATTTTAAAGTTCAAGGCTCTATTAAATACTGTGGAGCCTGTGGCTACAATTTAACAATTCAGATAACCTAAAATATGTTTGGTTCCATTTTTTTCAAATAAACCTGGAACATTTTGTAAAAGTAAAGGCATGGGAAAGTATTAAAGCAAGAACTTCTATTTTCTTCATTACAAAGTGTGCTAGCATGGTTATGAGCTTATGGTAGTGTTGATGTTCGCAGTGTCAATACATTTGTATTATACTATAATACTTTTTTTTGCAAAACGTTGTGTTGAACAATTACAGTGTTTCTCTTTACACAATTTTTAATGTTATTTGGCAAGATAAGATAAGACTTTATTGATATCACAGTGGAGAAATTCACATTACGTCAGCTCTTAAAAAACACGAGTGGAGGAAAATGTGCATCAAACAGCATGTGCAAGGGTAAGCAATAATAATAATACTTGTAGCAATACAATAAAATAAGAAAATGAGGTAGAATTTCAATTTCAATTTATTTTCATTTATATAGCACAAAATCACAACAGAGTTGCCTCAAAGCTCTTCACACAGGTAAGGTCTAACCTTACCAACCCCCAGAGCAACAGTGGTAAGGAAAAACTCCCTCTGAGGAAGAAACCTCAAGCAGACCAGACTCAAAGGGGTGACCCTCTGCTTGGGCCATGCTACAACCATAAATTACAGAACAATTCACGGATGAATATACAAGAAATGCTATTGGCGCACAGGACAGGAGGATCGCCAACACGAATACAACTCTCATCTCTGGATGGAGCTGCACCTTAAACAGAGAGAAAAAAACAGAATCAGGCATCAGAAAGACAAAAAATTCTGTATAATTTTCCAGCATTAAACAACAAGAAAAACAGAGAAATACTAAGGTGATCGCTGGCCACTAGCCCTAAACTTCACTAAAAGACTCAGAATTCAGGTAAAGTTGAGGCCGCAGCCCGCTCCAATTACTAATAAAATGAATTAAAAGAGTAAAAAGCGTAAAACAAAACTGTACCAGTATGCTAGCCATATGAAAGGGAAAATAAGTGCGTTTTAAGTCTGGACTTGAAAGTCTCCACAGAATCTGTTTTATTGACGCAGGGAGATCATTCCACAGAACAGGGGCACAATAAGAGAAAGCTCTGTGACCCGCAGACTTCTTATTCACCTTAGGGACACAAAGTAGTCCTGCACCCTGAGAACATAAAGCCTGGGCCAGTACGTAAGGTTTAATTAGGTCAGCTAGGTAGGGAGGTGCCAGTCCATGAATAATTTTATAGGTTAGTAGCAGAACCTTAAAATCTGATCTCACTGGGACAGGAAGCCAGTGAAGGGATGCTAAAATGGGTGTAATGTGGTCGAACTTTCTGCTTCGTGTCAAAAGTCTGGCTGCAGCATTTTGAACCAATTGGAGACCCTTAATGCTAGACTACGGTAAACCAGAAAATAGAACATTGCAGTAGTCCAATCTAGAAGAGATAAATGCATGGATCAGGGTCTCAGCATCAGCCATAGACAGGATGGGATGAATATTCACTATATTTCGCAGGTGGAGGAAAGCAGTCCTAGTAATATTTCTAATGTGGAGGCCAAAGGACAAGGAAGGATCAAAAATTACCCCAAGGTTCCTCACTTTGTCAGTGTGATGTATGACACACGAGCCGAGGCTGAGCGTTAACTGGTCAAATTGATGCCGATGTCTCACTGGACCAAGAACCATCATTTCAGTCTTATCAGAGTTTAAAAGTAAGAAGTTTCTAGACATCCAACTTCTCACTGCTGCAAGGCAATCTTCTAAGGATTCTAAGGTAAAAATAGAATGTGTGTGTGTGTGTGTGTGTGTGTGTGTGTGTGTGTGTGTGTGTGTGTGTGTGTGTGTGTGTGTGTGTGTGTGTGTGTGTGTGTGTGTGTGTGTGTGTATATATATACACACACACACACACACACACACACACACAGTGGTGGGCACAGTTCAGATAATCTGATAACTATTGAAGATAATGTTTTCATTATTGTATTATCTCTTTAGATAACTTTAAAAACCATTATCGGACTAATTATCTTGCGATTAATTTTTGTCAGATAATTTTTAGACTGATAACGTGGTAAATAAAGCTGAACAGTTATAAATATTTATAAAACTTAAAATTAGTTAAGCACCTACCTGTTAAATGTTTCGTAGCTGATGTGTAGTTGTACCCTCTGCAAAACAGAGAAAAGCTGCTTCAAGAAGAAACTGCTCTATCCTCTGCAGGCAAAGGAGAACTGCCCCCCCCCCCCCCCCACTTCACTTTCCCCCAGAACGAAATGATCAGGAAGCGAGCGGAGCTCACAGCAGCTCCCATTGAAAATAACAGAGAGACAGCCTGTGATTCTCGCATGTTTACATAAAATAAACACAATAACGACGTCTAAAACCCCAGAGAATATATTCACGAGAGTTTTAAGCACAATATAAAAATAGTTTTATGTTACGATGTTAATGGTGTTGTCTGTATGCAGCAGTTAAAGTGCAGCGAGATCAGAGCATCTCAATGCAGTTGTCAGTGTTACTGAGATCTCACAGCGCCGCGACCTCTCCAAGATTTTGTGGGATTTGAAACGTCAATAGAGCAACTAGCCAACATTTATGTGTCAAGACAATAGTGAGTGCACGTTTTACAATATAATAAAATGTGCACACAGTATAATAAAATGAGCGCACAATATATTAAAATGAACTCACATTCTCTCCACATGCATATTTTTTACAAAAGCACATTTATCTGTAAACACCAACACACGTCACATTAACGTGTTGGTTTATACAATGAATGACTCAGCCAATCAGTGTTTAGCAGAAGAGGCACGTTTTTATATATATATATATATATATATATATATATATATATATATATATATATATATATATATATAAGTACATATGCATACATAAACATGATTGGAATAAAAAAAATCAGAGCATCTTATTTACAATATGTGAAGTGGAATTTAGATGTGATAAGGTGACATTAGTGCTGGGATTTGTAAATGAATTGTTATTGCACATGATTTGTGGACATATTAATATCGCACGTGATTTGTTGCATGTGGTTATTTCACAGTGTTATTGTACAGGAACCACCTGTGGTATCATTCCTTCTTGCACTGAGGGTGCCTCAGTCTGTCACTGAAGGAGCTGCTCAGCTCCACTACAGTCCGGTGCAGAGGTTGAGAGGAGTTGTCCATGATGGATTTGAACTTGGCTAACACCCTCCTCTCAGCCACCTCCTCCAGAGAGTCCAGAGGACAGCCGTGGACTTCCTGACCAGCTTATTTAGTCTCTTTCTCTCCTGCTCTGTGCTGCCCGGGGCCCAACAGACGACAGCATAGAGGAGAGCAGAGGCTACAACAGAAACATAGAAGGTCTTAAGCAGAGGCCTGCTTACTCCAAAGGATCTCAGCCTCCTCAGGAGGTGGAGGCGACTCTGTCCTTTCTTGTACAGGGCATCAGTGTTGTGAGTCCAGTCCAGTTTGTTGTTGAGGTGAACACCCAGGTATTTGAAACTGTCCACCGGCTCTATGTTCTCCTCCTGGATGTTCACCTGTGGGTGAGGTGGTGGTTTCCTCCTGAAGTCGATCACCATCTCTTTCGTCTTACTGGTGTTGAGACACAAGTGGTTGCGCTCACACCAGTCCACAAAGTCTGTGATGACCGATCGGTACTCCACCTCGTTTCTCTCAGACACACGACCCACAATGGCGGAGTCATCAGAGAACTTCTGGAGAGGGCAGCTGTCCGTGTTGTAGGTGAAGTCCAAGGTGTAGAGGGTGAAGAGGAAAGTGGGTCCAGGATGTCGCTCACCACAGTGCGGAGGTGAGACAGGACGAGCCGCTCCATGGTCTTCATGAGGTGGGAGGTCAGGGCAACTGGTCTGTAGTGGGATGGTTCCTTGCCGTGCGGTGTTTTAGCTTTAACTAGCTTTCTAGAGTTGCTAACAGGCTTGTTTCTACATTGCTGATGTTGTCTGTTTTAAAGCCTATTTATTATTTTACAGTTTGAAGAAATACTGAACAATCACTTAGCTATATGCAACTGTTTAGTGAATTATTTGATAAGTTTGAGGATGGAGTAACCAACACATTAGCTGTGTGTTCTTTCTTGGAGACAAATTTTAGTAAAGTTTAAACACTCGTGTGGTCCAGTGACGTGTTAGACATCCATTGGACACATTTAACAAAACAATTTTGGGTAGTGTGTTGGTTCAATAATCCCAGAATTTATATTGTACAAAAAAACCTCATAAATACCATCAGGGATTTATGATTTATGAGAAGCTGATGATTGGACGTTAATCTGAAGTATATTTTCCAAGGTGATTTTTAGTGTCTACGTTTGCCAAATTGTCTAACTGAACTGCTCTATGCTTGAGAAATGATGCACACTTTTTTATAGTTGTTCAGTCCATTATAGGATGGCTGCTATAAAAGTCTTTGCTACACTGTACGGGGGCCAAAGCAGAGCATTAAATCACTTGCCAACGTTAATATTTGTATGAAGAATCCTCACAGACATAATTATTCAGTACATGCCAATATTGGGCTTTTCAATCTTCTTTAATCTATGTAGTTCCCTTAGTAAATTCGTAATGCTATGCCTCAAGTGGAGGAGTTTAAGTATCTCGGGGTCTTGTTCACGAGTGAGGGATGGATGGAGCATGAGATCGATAGATGGATAGATGGCCCCCGGGGAAGACCCAGGACACGCTGGAGGGAATACATCTCTCGGCTGGCTTGGGAACACCTTGGGGTTCCCCCGGAGGAGCTGGGGGAGGTGTGTGTGGATCGGGAGGTCTGGGCGGCTTTGCTTGAGCTGCTGCCCCCGCGACCCGACTCCGGATAAAGCGGAAGAAAATGGATGGATGGATGGATAGTCATTAAAAACCTCAGATATATAAATTTATACTTGAACAGGAGGCCCGAGTCAAGCAAGTCTGCATATACTTTGCATTTGGGTCCGTAGGTTTCTTTTGTTTTGTTTTTTGTCATTTTTGCTGCTGTAGTCCATCACAATAGAAGATGAATGAAACAATCAGGGTGTGATCGTAGTGTAGAGTTTTAGCTGTAATTCAAGTCTGGTTTTGAAGATAAAGGAGGAACAGGCATTTGTATGTACAGGACCTCAATTTTCAGAGGCTATAGGTTATTGGGTAAAGAAAATATAAGGATTATTAATGATGGTTAATAAATCAGTTTCTCCAATAACAACTATACTACGATATCTTCCCCCCCCCCCCCCCCCCCCTAAAAGTCAACATGCCAACAGGGCAGCACTGGTTAAAGCTTACCCAAACCTTGATAAGGCCCAATCAGGACAGAGTAACCTTTAAACTCTATATTCCATGGATCTTTTATGGTCCCAGATGAAGTACAGTTTGACTGATGGTGAGCGATATTGGTATTCTTTCTGTATGTATCTATAGCTATCAACAATAGTAATAGTTCCTATTCTATATTTCCTATTAAGTAGAAATGTATTATTATTATATGATGCTGAAATTTAAATTGTAACGGAAACAAATTTCTTGGAGGGGTCACTGATGATAAATTAAACTGGAAAACACACATAAATTCTGTTAAATCCAAAATGTCAAAAGCCATTGCAATTCTGTATAAAGCCCAAGATTTCCTCCCTCAGTATTCTCTAATCACTTTATATTATTCATTAATAGCTCCATATATAACACATTATATTGACGTTTGAGGAAACACTTGTAAACAAACACTAATTCAATTTTTTTTTTTTTTTATTGCAAAACAAAGCCATAACAATTATCAGTATTAAACCTTACCGTGAGCCAACAAATCCACTATTTATTTGTTTAAATATTCTGAAATTCAAGGGCTTAGTTGATTATATTACAATACAAACCATGTATAAAGCAAAAAACAAACGTCTACCTCAACATGTCCAAAATATGTTTAAAATGAAGGACTCCAGTTATACGTAATTTCAGAGGAACATTATTATTTGATAAATGAAAGACTCAAACTAATGTAAAAAGTCATTGTTTCTGTAAAAGGTGTAAACATTTGGAACATCTGTCATGAACATATTAAATTATGTGGTACTCTAGTCAGCTTTAAACTTTATAAAAATAATATAATCTCTTGTTACAGTATGGACAATTAAGTTTATTAATTTGGTGTTTCGCCTGACTTATATAATATATGCAGGGGGTAGGGGGGAGATATCCGGGGGGACCTAGGATATCTTCCCATTGGAGGGGAAGATATACTGTTACACCGGGGCTCTTCAGATGATCCTTGGGTACAGCTGCAATGACTTTGTATCAAACAAGAGGTTAGTTAGGCAAACTTGGATGAGAAGTATTACTTGCAATGTGAGGGAGCATCAGCTTTGACATTTTGGCCATCTGGCACACCTCTCTGCGCACGATTCAGCACATAATGTTGAGGACCCCAGCAGCTGGAGAAGGTAAAGGAGGTGGCCATGTTTCACCTGGCTGCTGCAGATGGATGGTCACCTTCGAGCAGTGGGGATGGATCTGTTGTCTGCCTCGGCAGCTGCCATCCAGGATCCAAGGAGAGGTTTGATGACGTGACACCAGTGCATGCTCCTTGACTTGATGTAAATTAAGTCAAAGGCATATTTATGAAATGTTCATGTTTCCATCCTCTGACTTATTATGTGACATGGCACAGAGGTGTACTCACTTCTGTTATGTGCTGTACTGTATCTCAACACTGTCAGGGCAATGGCAGTGGCACCACCCACAAAAAGTGGCAGGTTCACAAATGTCTCATTGCTTTGACTAGACTGGGGGTGGGCAATCATGTGCCATGAAGGGCTGAGACACTGCAGGTTTTCCTTGCTAACAATCACCTCAGCAGGTGATTTCATTGACAATCAGGTGTTTATGTTCAGGGGAGAAGCTCATCAGCAAACCCACCTGTTGAGGTGATTGGTTGCATGGAAAGCCTGGACTGTCTTGGCCCTCATTGCCCACCCCTGGACTAGAACCACCTTGTCGCCCTAAACAGGCCCCAAGGATCATTGATGCCGGTGCTTATCCCCGGATTTTGTAGCAAGATGCATATGTGCGTACAACTCCCCTTGGATGGGACACCAGTCTGATGCAGAACACTTCTCCAGCCAAAACTGGTACCTAGTTACAGCTGGATAATGTACTGTAGATGGTGGATGATGCCTTGTCCCAGGACACAGGTAGCCTGACCAAAAATCAAACTCGGGTATGCATACTGATGCTCCTTATCCCACTGAGGTACCGGCTTCGACTTGACCATATTAATACTGTGCATGTACTACATCATCTAATACTAAGCCCTAATATTATTTTGTGTCACCTTTTCCATTAACCGTATCAGCTTTGGGACTGTTGAGTCTTTATTTCAGCATGTGCATTTTCTTGCAAAGCTGTTTTTTTCACCCACCTTCCAGATTACAAGGCCATTATAATTCTTTCTCTTTTTTTAACTCTGTTTTTGTAAGGGAATGTGAACCTGCTGATTACATGTATCACATATGTTTGTTTTTGTCTAACTATCACGTCGCTCATCCTTTCCCACAGCAGAGAATTATGACAGCCCTACCTGTGGAAATAACTTGAGGCGCTCAGAAAAATGCATCATATTTTGTCACCCACTGCCCAACTTGCATCCTGTTAAAAAAAAAAAAAAAAAAAAACTGTCTCTCCATTAAATCTCCCTTCTCCTATTTTATTCACTCCAGCTCTGTGTTTCTGGCATTTTCATATCCCTGCATTTGTGTGTATGCCTGCACTCTTGAGAGGGCAGATGCTGGATAGCTGTTGCATGTGCATGAGTGTCTGTTTGTGCATGTTGTATTGTGTCTATTTTTGGGAGACTTTTGCGGCGGCACACACAGTTTTGATCATTGCTGTGCGTAGGAGATACTGGGGCTCGCTGTCATGAATTAAGAGCCAAGCATAATTGCACAGACACTTGAGCGTGGCCAAAAGACTGTTTGTGTTTGGAAGCCCAGATGCTGCTGCAGCAGTAGGGTGCACCTGTGGCACAGTTGAAGAGGAGATAAGCTGGAACATCATTACCTGCTGTGATAAGATCGCTCAGTCTCATCATAATGACTCATGTCATGCCATTTAAAAAAAATAAAAAAAGTTCACTTTGCATATAAACGGTTTTATGATGTAGAAGATCATCCAGGCGCTTCCTCCCACAGACGCTGAGGATAATTTGCTATTTCCTGCAAGGAAAACTGCTAAAGTGCACGTATAAAGTACCCCAAATGCAAGTGCCATCGAGGTTCAGTTATGGCTGTTTGGATATTTTGAAGAATTAACTTTTGTGTTTTTAGGCATCAGTAAAACAGAATGAACACTTTAATTTAGCACCACCCATGGGTACATATTTTCTGACTGCAATCCTACTGTTTTTTTTTTTTTTTTTCTTTTTTTACTTGTTTGGGTGCTCTTGAGATTTGTATATCAAAAAAAATGTCACAAAATACTATATTATCATCTGTAGCCACAACACTGCACCGTCTACATGTGTAACATGCTGCTTTTTATTTATTTATGAAACAAATTGATTTCAAGGTCCTGGAGTGGCCTGGCCAGTCTCCAGACCTGAACTCAATAGAAAATCTTTGGAGGGAGCTGAACTCCAAACCTGAAAGATTTGGAGAAGATCTGTATGGAGGAGTGGACCAAAATCCCTGCTGCAGTGTGTGAAAACTTGCTCAAGAACTACAGGAAACATCTGACCTCTGTAATGGCAGACAAATGTTTTTGTACCAATTGTTAATCTCTGTTTTTCTTGGGGGTCAAATACTTATTTTATGCAATAAAATGCAAATTAATTAAAAATCATACAATGTGATTTTCTGGATTTTTTTTAGATTCTGTCTCTCATAGTTGAAGTGTATCTACGATAAAAAAAATTAGACCTCTACATTCTTTGTAGGTGGGAAAACCTGCAAAACTGACAGGGGGTCAAATACTTATTTTCCCCACTGTATCTTCAAAACCACATACATATTGAGAGCAAAGGTGCCCAAAATGGACAAAATATTAGTATTTAAATTTCATCCATTACATGACAGTTAAATTCACAATATTTTGAGCAAACACAGTGAACGATAGGGTAAGAAAAAGTTGTTTTTAGCTGAGATGATAATTGCATAATGGGTGAAATAAAAACAAGTTTCAGAAATGAAAAAAATCTTCCAGCTTTGAATGTTTTAATTAAAATCAGAATCTACCACCAGGTGAGGAAATTGCTGTTCAGGCTATAACTCAGTGGGTAGATCAGTTTTCTCTTAGTGAACATTTGGGACCTTAGTCCCAATAGATATTGAGATATTAGTCCTTACACAGGGTTCCTCTTTCAGGAAAAGTCTCACTCCAGCCTATAAGCTCCTGGGTTTCCATTGTGAGATCTGTGCTTCCTGTTAAAGCAGTACCATTTTACTTTGTGAGAACCTGTTAGGTTTTTTTTTTTTTTTTACCCCCCACCAAAATGGTCCAGGAAGGAAAATCGTACCTCATTTTCACACCAGGCGGAAAGCTGCCTGCACTTCACCTCCATACACAAACTCTCTCTCACACATTATCGGCCTTTGATGATGTCATTTTTTTTTCCTCTGCATGAGCTCAGCTGTGACACAAAGTAATACATCTAACTACCCAACAGCCCAAGAGTATGACACGGCTTCGCCTTTCACCCGCAGCGGCCTGCACATCCAGATGCACAAACACCTCTCTGACTGTACGTCTGCCGTGCACACGTACACAGAGAGGTATCGACTGGCTGTGCATTGCCTGACAGACCATTCACTATTTCTCTCTGCGTGAAACCTAATGTAGTGGAAGAGGTGAGTGTGTTGTGTGAGTGAGTTGCATTCTGCTTCTTGGGTTCCTTTTGAGAGCACTCAGAGTTGTGGCTTGACACTGAGGTCGGCGGGGACTGAACAGCACTACACCACTAATGTTTCTTACTATTTTCCTCATGGCTACTCCAAGACAGTGGGTCCATGCAGCAAGACAGGTGGATATATTTTTCTGCACTGAACTCGGCGTGATTACACCTATCAAAGTTATGTGCTGCAGAACAGGCCATTGCAGTGCTGCTGCTCTCTTACACATTCACATATTTCATTTTTCTTTCAATGAAGGAATTGCAGAGGGGAGCAGAAAACTTAAGGTATTGCTATTATTTACAGCTTTTGCTTCAACGAGGTGAAGGCAGTATTCCCATCCAACCAAATACTATTGGGTCATTCCATGCATGGAAAAAAATTTACAGGTGCTCCTACACCAAACATCTGGAGAAACAACAAATATTAACTTTCTATTCAACAATACAGCAATTTTGAAGTTTTCAGTAATTTTATGCATTTGGCCAAACAAGGTTTTTGGTCCAACTTGTCGCATTCATATCTCCTTTGATATGATCTGTAGTGATTTCAAAATCTGTTAGTAGGGTTATTTTTATTTATTTATTTATTTTTTATGTAGAATTCAAATAAATGGAAATAAAATGGGTGTTTTATGAACTTGTTCTCCTACAAAAGTCTGAACATAGCTGAAAATTCAGGATTAATAAAAGATATCCAAGAGCTTCTCGCTCACATAGTTTGCTAGATGAACCACTCTTATTTCCCTGCTGTCACGTATGACATATTAGGGCAGTTGGCTTCTCTGTCACATTTCAAAATGTAGAAGTATTGTGAGAAAAGCATCTCCTCCAGCATTGCCCCGCAAACTGAAGTCCCACCATGTCTACCTGTGACAGACTCGTAATGTTAAACAATCACCACCAGCTGAGGTTGGATTATCAGACGGACGGTCTCAACAGTGATGTCTTGACTGTGAGGATTCTTGAACATCACCCAGTACAAAGTTCATGGCCACAATCAGGATTGGACAGACTGGCCACAGTTGTTGAAAGAAGCAACCAGACTATCACCCTGAGGCATTAATGAATGATACGGAGCAACCAAGCAGATTCCAGAAGTAGCATTTCCAAGGGGCCAGCCTTGTGGAACCGCTTATGTGCTTAACATGGATTAGAGCTGTGATTCTGAGCCCAAACTGATTAGACCTGACCTGATGTGATGGAACTCATCAAATTTGTGGTTTATCTTATCATAATTCCTCTGGCTTTATTGGGTTACATTTAATCTTGTTTGTTTTCTCTTTTTGATGCGATAAAGCTGAGCTCCTGCAATCATTGTTTAAAATCAAATGTGCACTGGAAAGATTACGAGACCAGATTGTTTGAGGTACCTTGATGTTTTTGTAGGGAGCTCGTCGAATGGTTTTAAATGTCTTGTTTCGAGTACATTCAATACAAACAGACACATCTCTCCCAGTGTCCATTTCAATTTGTAGTTTGAACTGAGGGGAAATCACATCAGGAAATTTCCATGCTAAAGCATTTATCAACAGACGACCGGGCTAATTATTAACGTAAAACGTGATTAGTAAGTTGGACGCTAATGATGGAGCAGAATGTACGACCACATTCACATCCGTAAATAAAAACATGTCAATGTTTATTAATCTTTTCTCCTCCCTCCCTCTTCATTCTGTTATCCATCTTTCTGTCCCGTTCCCCTTCTTCCCCTTTGCCGTTTCTCATTTCCGCCTCTCTGTACATCATTCGTATTCTCCCCACAGAGAAGTGTGATGAACCTCTGGCCTCTGCTCTGCCTCACACGGCCTTCACCAGCTCATCTGTCTTCTCCAACGGTTATGCACCTGGATATGCGAAGCTCAACAAGAGAGGAGGTAGGCACGCCTCCAAAAAAAAAAAAAAATCCATGCAAACTGGGAACCTGCAGGCGCTACTTCAATTCAGTTTATTTATGTAGCGCTAAATCATAACATAAGTCGCCCCAAGGTGTTTCACAAGGGTAAGGTCTAACCTTAACCACCCTGGGTCCTGATTGGCAGCAACACAGGCAGACAACTGGTTCATCCCCCACCTCGTAAAGGTCGCCATCTGTCTGTCACTGCCTGGTGCTACATGTGTGTCCCCTGGGCCTTTTCCAGTTGATGGGGGTCCTTAGTACAGAGGCACCTACACCTTGGATCATGCTTAGGAAGGTGCACCAATGGCCTAAATATCGTAGCTGTTATTCCTTCACTTATCTGTAATACACTTCATCTGCTTATCACAGTACTCAAACAGTATTCAGGGAACTCAAGGGTTAGATTAGCAGTTAGGTGCAAAAAGAAGGACCAGTTGTTATTTTGTTTGTTTCTTTTTCTAAATACCAGGCAGGTTTGGGAGCATAAGCTGGTGCATTGCATTGCCACATCCACCGCACCACAGAACCTTCTTTGACTTTGGATGGCAACCATCCAACACTGGGGCCTCAGTGTTGAGACTCACACGTTGACGTTCCCTTACAATGCAAGTGGTACTCCTCACCTGAGTTTCGCTGTTTCACAAGTCATTCCAGTGGCACCTAAGGATCCTCTGAAGATCCCTATTACCAAAGACCCCAATTGTCACCTTAGGGTCCTGTTGGGTTTCAGGTATGATAACCATACAATATGGGGGAACCACCAAGACTTGGACTTTGTCCTCCTGCAGATATACTGACTGCCACCACCTCTGTCTAAATCTTTGTGACTCCATAAGTTTTCCTCAACATCTCTGGACCGAAAATGCTGAGGACCTGGAGACATGGACGTCACTGCCCACTGTGCCCAGATTACAAGAGCCACCAACACTCCTACTGGAGACCTCCTGCCCTCTATTTTTTCTAACTCCCAGCTCCAACCACTGCTAAATCAACTACGTCTGGTGTGCTCAGCCAATCACAAAGCTAAGAAAGATCAGACTTGACCCATCAGCTGTGGTTGCAGCAGACAGACATTGAAACCATGCAGGGTACTTCTGTCCAGCAACCACACGACTCTGTAGGTCTTCCCAGGAGTCTCCTGGTTGAGTGGATAGAGGAGACATGGATTACACTGTCGTTTTGGTTTGAGAAGCTTCTCTTAATATTATTATGTTCCTGTTAACTTGTGGCTAACCTTATTTCAGTTTACTCTTAATCCAGTTTTTTCCCTCTTCACCGAGAAGAGAGCCTAAATTCATCAAATATCATTTCAAACATCTTGCTTAACCACCTCATTTGATTACTTGTTTGTCAGAAATAAATAAATAATGGTTCCCTCTCCACATTTTTTGGCAGTAACCTTTCACAGTGATTGAATTACTTTCAATCTATTCTGTAGCAATCTGTCTTTAGAGTGGATCCAACAAAGGAGGAAAACTATGTGCACCATTAATCCACATGAATATTTAACATTGCAATCAAGTGAGCTTTGATGCGTGTTTTGTCTCCGCGCCCAATCACACGGTGTCTTTATGCAACTGACCTTTGATTTGATTCAACCGTTCAATGAATGAGGAACTGTCCAAGATAATAGTTGTCATGATTAGGGATGGGGACCAAAACCTGGTGTTAAATGGGCCCCCGGGACTAGACTGAAGAGCGGCGTATTGATGAGGTCGGACCCTTAATGCTATTGGCAAACTGAAAATGAATATTGCTACATAATATTGCTGGATTATTCTCTCACTGCTGTGTGTGTGCATGCACTGAATACTGACCAACTTGTCTCTCTCTCAAACTGAACAGAGGATGGAGAGAATTAAATGCTCAAAAGTGTGGTTGCACTTGACTGTCTGTTAAATGGTACTGTATATAGAAAATAAAGTATTGTTAATTCTATTCTTAATTTGAGACTTTTTCCTCCAAAAAGTACCAGTAATATTATTAAAATACTGCACAGATAAGCAGTACTGCTAAGACTACCATATTTTCTGGAGTAAATGGTAAAAATGTTAAATGGACTGCATTTAAATAGCGCTTTTCCATCTGCATCAGACGCTCAAAACACTTTAAAATAATGCCTCACATTTTACGATCAAGCTGGGATTTGTACCAGGGATCCTCTGGTTTCAAGCCCAACGCTTAACCACTAGACCATCACCATTTACCTTTTGTAAAAAGAAACACCAAAACCCTGAAGACATGAAATGATCCTCGATCCACAGCCACTTCCAAATCTAATAACCTCCTCCAAGGAGGTTGTTTTCGGTCGTGTTTGTTTGTTTGTCTGTCTGTCAGCAGGATAACCCAAAAAGTTTTGAACGGAGTGGTTGGAAATGACAAGAGGAACAAGTGATTAAATTTTAGTGGTGATCCGGATCACGATCCGGATCCAGGAATTTTATAAAGGATTCTTCACCATTGCGGGATAGGGGGAATTTTGACATTCTAGTTTCTAACTCCACAAAAACAAGGCAGAAAGGCTTGAAAAAAATTAAGGTGTAACATAGTCAAATGTTCTATCAAACAACAAAGTTTGGTGATGATCGGATCTGGATTCCGGATCTGGTGATCCAGAATATGCAAAAATATAGGGAAATAGAAATGTGTCAGTGTGAGGTGACAAATGAAGCTAGAGATGCACAACTAACACCAAATTGTAGCTGAATCTGTACTGATTCAGAAAGGTGTCATCAGATTTGATGTAGCTTCAAATGTTATGGAGCTAGATCCAGAAGAAAACCGCCATTACTGAAAAATCATTTTTATACAATAACTTTTCAACTAATAAGACATAAAAGTGATTCTAAGTTCTAGTGGTATGTTTTCATGGTCAAGGATGTCAAATATAAAGGAAAGAAAAGTGTATGTATCATAGTTTTGGTTGTAACACTGAATTGTTGAATAGATCACTGTGCCAAGGAGGGAATCTCTTTAGGGTCAGTGACCCTATGGCCTTGGCAGAGGTTTGCACTCTCTGAGTGCTTCTAGTTAACTCTACTTTGGCCCAACATCCCATTCTATACCAGTTTTAATTTAAATTCATAACATATGTTTTGTTGTTGTGTGGCCGAGCACCTATGGGATAGGACTTGAACAACCTGGTTCAGTTCCAGGTGTGTGTTCAAGGCCACCTGTCTGCGTTCTTCTGCAAGACACTTAATCCTCTAAGCTGTAATGTAATTGGGTATTGCCTCAGCTGGGGAGGTGATGTGCATTGGACTTGTATTCCATTCAGTGACAGTTGTAAATGCTCAACCACTTCATGGTACCATATCTGTAGTAAGCTCCAGCCTGGTAGCCCATGGAAGTTGTTTTGGACTTGCTCATTTTTCAAATTTATGGCCTTAAAAAGTAGAAATTTTATATCTTTACCTTTGAGTGATGTAGTCCAGGGGTGGCCAAGTTCGGTCCTCGAGAGCCACATTCCTGACACTCTTAGTTGTCTCCCTGCTCCAACACTGAATCCAATGAAAGATCATTAGCAGACTTTTAATGACTTTCATTGGATTCAGGTGTGTTGGAGCAGGGAGACAACTAAGAGTGTCAGGAATGTGGCTCTCGAGGACCGAACTTGGCCACCCCTGCTGTAGTCGCTTGAATTTCTAAGAATACAAATTCATTATGTGACTGACCTCCAAATGCACTCCATTTGGACTGTACCACACGGGAATGTGGCCATAGATAAAATTGAAAACTATAACCTACAACAAAGGCACACACAGACTGAGACACTCACATTTACTGTCAGTTTGGACGGTCCATCGGCTCTACATGCAGCTGTTCACACTTTTGACGACTTCCACTGTTTTCATGCCTTGTTCCAATCCCCCAAGTCCCTAAAGTTTAGCATTTGCTGTCAATCAGAGGACAGACTTGACAGTGTCTAACCAAGCTCGCATGCTTCAGTCATTAAAAAACAATCTTTGCACGCCAGTAAAGAGCAGAGACCCCACTGTTACACAGAACTGCCTAACGTCCATATTTACTTTCAGTTTCTACTCTCATGCTTTTAAATGTAGACATTTTGTGTTAGCTCCATAAACTGTGAAGTAAAAAGCTGCCAACTGCCATTTCACTTTAGTCTAATGAAGAGGTCAGTGTTAAAGCAAGTACAAAGTACTTGGGAACACACCAATAAGAAAAGTACCCTACTGTCTGATTTTTAGACATGCCAATAGTCATTATGCGCCAAATGTAGAAAGTGAAGCTGTTTAAAGGATGTGTCACCCAGAAATCATAAAGATTTCGGCTGTCAAAGCCATGTTAAGGGATCAGATTGTCTGTAGCCATTGGCTATCTAAAGTGGGTGTCCTGCCTTCTGTAGAATCTTTCTTTCAGTGAATTCCCATTAGTCCATTCTGGGTCTGCTGTCTGTACCCACTTCAAGAGAATGGACTCAACAGGGTCACTGTCTGAAGGTGCAATTTTACCTTTCTTAGAAAAATCCTTCAGTAACCCACCAAGACCTTCCTTGCGGCTTAAGTGTCCATAAATCTCTCAGCATTGACTTAAGATACATGAAGCACAGGTAACAACCAAGCAAGCTGAAGCAGGCTTCTAACCAAATGGCTGCCACAAGACTTCCCATCAGACTCCCCTGTAATGGATGCCAACTACCTACTGGAGAAATGAAAAACCCAGACATGGTCATAGTATACTTGACACAGAGAATGGTAGTAGACAGCCACCTACCTGTCTTGAAACAAAGTAATTCCTTGCATGTCTAATACACAAACAGTCAGCGCTGTACTAGAAATATTATGTCCTGTGTAGGTCCTAAGGCCCATTGGTGCTGGTGCGCATCCAATGTAGGTAACATCCCCAACCAAGGCTTGTAGCTATTACCAGTTGTATGGGCTGGGACAATGCAGATGTCATGTCTTGTCTATCAGGGATGTCGGACAGAAACGGCTGCACACAAGTGCAGGACTCGACACAGTTGCTCTGGTTTAAAAAGGCATTTACTGAATAACTCAGTGGGGTCCGGTACACAGTGAGGCAGTCCAAAAAGAGCAAACAGATTAGAATCATCAGGCAAAGGCATGGTCGGTACAAACAGGCAGGTGGTCAAAAACACAACGTGGCAGCAGGACATGGAAAAACACAATACTCAGAGCTAGAATCACAAGTGCAACCAGTGGGGCTTAAATTCACCTTGGTGATGAGCTGCAGATTTAGTGAAGCAGATAAGTATGATTTCTGGCCAGATTTCCAAACTTGAAACTTGAAAATCCAATATGGCGGCCAGATAGAGGTCAATGAAGAATTACACAGGGGTCAAAATCTAAAAACGCTCCAATCATATTGAAAAGTATAACACATATAGTTTGGACTATCTATGTCTGACTGTTCTGGAGTTATGGGGTAAAAACAGCAAGAATGGTGACAAAGGTCAATTTCAGTTTGTATAGGGTCAAAGATAAAGTTGCATCAATTTTTGTAAAATGTGATGCAAATTATTGGTTGTGTTAATAGGGTTTTAAAAAGGAATAGTTTGCACCATGTGTCATGCTCAGTTGTCACGTTACAGGGTAACATCTGTCACATGCCATAGAATCCAGTGGACGTCGACATTGTTTGACATTTACTTTGCAAACCAAGCATTCAACACAGTCAAAACTATTCCATTTATTAATCCTATTAGTTCAACCAATAATTTGCACCACATTTTACCAAAATTGGGGCAACTTTAACTTTTGACTCCTGTACAAACTGAAACTGACCTTTGTCACCATTCTTGCTGTTTTTACCCCATAACTCCAGAACATTCAGTCGTAGATAGTCCAAATTATACATTTTGCAGTCGTTGTGACCAGACACATAATGTGGTATAGCTTTCAATATGATTGGAGCTTTTTAGATTTTGACCCCTGTGCAATTCTTCATTGACTCCTACCTGGCCGCCATATTGGATTTTCAAGTGGCCAGCACTTTTTCCTTAAACACTGATTTATGAAGAACATTCATGTCAAATCTGATGCTTGCATCACCAGTGAAGGATTGTTTCAGTTTCTGCTGCAACTAATTGGAAACACGTGGTGGTGGAAAGATCCAGAAATGGGTGTGGCCCAGACAGGTGTTACGCCTACCACCAAGCACCAAAGAGAGACAGCCAAGAGAGACAGGGACAGACAAAGCCAGGCAGGAAACACCCAGCCAGGGAAGACACACAGACAGCACACAAATCAAGAATAATACTTAAACCAAAATGGCTGACAACAAGAGCAAAACACAGAGCATGACATTGTCCAAAGACACAGGTAGCATGACCAGGAATCAGACCCAGTCTGCTTATTGGTTGCTCAACTTATCCCACTGAACAACCTGCTCTGTCAGCAATGCCAGTTACAGATATATGTTCAGGTACCTCAAAGCCAGATGGAAAATATGAATCCACCATTGACCTATTGCAGAGCTGCTGTTCATTATAACAGTGAAGTGTGCTTTCATTCGTAATGGGACGATGCAGAGACAGGTGGCTTCTACATCATCGGGATTAGTTAAGTGTCTCTAAAGCAGCCCTAGCCATATCCTTGAGCAGTGACAATACGCCATTATTTTTAACCATAATCAAAGCAACAGTAAAACAAGTAGGACAACATTGCCTATTTTCACAGAAATCCAAGTTCCAAGAAGGTTGGTCTACTGAAGCCTCACTGTGTTGACACCAAGTGGCTCTAACAAGCATCGCTTGATGTCTCCAAATAAGGCTTTGTTGCTGTTGTGTACTGTGTCCAGTTGTCTTAATGGAGATGTGACACTGTTGTACTCCTTTACAACAACGCAACCTCATTCCATCTGTCTGTGGCTCTGGTCCCAGTTGGTTGCCAGCAGCTGATACTTCTTATGGTTGCTGCTTCCTCCACATTTGTTTTTTTACCTAGCTTGAAATGTTACTAAGGCTTCTATATGGAACCTTTCCTGTGCACCTGCCTCTTTCCTTTGTTGGTTTCACCATTGCTCTTTCTTACTTTCCCTTTCATCTTACGTCGTTACTCCTCTTTGGGTCCCTCTCTGCCCCACCTATTCCTCCTTATCATACAATCACACATAAAGCCGCCTCTAACTCTCCATGGGGAATAAACTGACATTTGCACTTGGATATTGTAGTCATTTTCTTGCCCTGAAGTACCTGAACATACTGAACCTTTCTTTGCACTTGAGACAGGTGCAAATATCAGCAGCTACAATCTCAGACTTGAGTCCTGGATGATTGACCATGTGTTTGCTAACAATTCAGGTAGTGGTCTAATGCAATGCATACCTAACAACAGAATTAGTTTTCTGTATTCATGCTGGTGTGCATGTGGGTGTTTAGCTCCTTTGCACTAATCTCCTTATATTATAGGGCTACAATTTTTCTTGCAGCAGCAGATAAGCTTGTGATATATAAGTGAATTACTTTTGGAATTTACGCATCGTGGAATTATTGTGAAGATTAATTAGAAACCATAAAACACACATAGACCTGAATGGTTCTGCTAGTTAATCGTGTCGGAGAATGTAAATCTCCTTCGGTTCATTTCTGTGAATGTATTTCTATAGGATGTCGTCAGACTGGTGCACAATGTTCTGATTTATTGCCAGTAATTTCAGGGCTATAGCCTGACCCAGTTTTTTTACAGATCTTCCAAATGCCCAGCATTTACCAGAGAACGTGGGTGTCCTTGAAATTTTGGCATTTTATGTTCAATTTTCTGCTGGTTTACATGCATTTTTTTATGAGTGTGTAGTCATATTTTAAAGTTCAAGGCTCTATTAAATACTGTGGAGCCTGTGGCTACAATTTAACAATTCAGATAACCTAAAATATGTTTGGTTCCATTTTTTTCAAATAAACCTGGAACATTTTGTAAAAGTAAAGGCATGGGAAAGTATTAAAGCAAGAACTTCTATTTTCTTCATTACAAAGTGTGCTAGCATGGTTATGAGCTTATGGTAGTGTTGATGTTCGCAGTGTCAATACATTTGTATTATACTATAATACTTTTTTTTTGCAAAACGTTGTGTTGAACAATTACAGTGTTTCTCTTTACACAATTTTTAATGTTATTTGGCAAGATAAGATAAGACTTTATTGATATCACAGTGGAGAAATTCACATTACGTCAGCTCTTAAAAAACACGAGTGGAGGAAATGTGCATCAAACAGCATGTGCAAGGGTAAGCAATAATAATAATACTTGTAGCATACAATAAAATAAGAAAATGAGGTAGAATTTCAATTTCAATTTATTTTCATTTATATAGCAACAAAATCACAACAGAGTTGCCTCAAAGCTCTTCACACAGGTAAGGTCTAACCTTACCAACCCCCAGAGCAACAGTGGTAAGGAAAAACTCCCTCTGAGGAAGAAACCTCAAGCAGACCAGACTCAAAGGGGTGACCCTCTGCTTGGGCCATGCTACAACCATAAATTACAGAACAATTCACGGATGAATATACAAGAAATGCTATTGGCGCACAGGACAGGAGGATCGCCAACACGAATACAACTCTCATCTCTGGATGGAGCTGCACCTTAAACAGAGAGAAAAAAACAGAATCAGGCATCAGAAAGACAAAAAAATTCTGTATAATTTTCCAGCATTAAACAACAAGAAAAACAGAGAATACTAAGGTGATCGCTGGCCACTAGCCCTAAACTTCACTAAAAGACTCAGAATTCAGGTAAAGTTGAGGCCGCAGCCCGCTCCAATTACTAATAAATGAATTAAAAGAGTAAAAAGCGTAAAACAAAACTGTACCAGTATGCTAGCCATATGAAAGGGAAAATAAGTGCGTTTTAAGTCTGGACTTGAAAGTCTCCACAGAATCTGTTTTATTGACGCAGGGAGATCATTCCACAGAACAGGGGCACAATAAGAGAAAGCTCTGTGACCCGCAGACTTCTTATTCACCTTAGGGACACAAAGTAGTCCTGCACCCTGAGAACATAAAGCCTGGGCCAGTACGTAAGGTTTAATTAGGTCAGCTAGGTAGGGAGGTGCCAGTCCATGAATAATTTTATAGGTTAGTAGCAGAACCTAAAATCTGATCTCACTGGGACAGGAAGCCAGTGAAGGGATGCTAAAATGGGTGTATGTGGTCGAGAACTTTCTGCTTCGTGTCAAAAGTCTGGCTGCAGCATTTGAACCAATTGGAGACCCTTAATGCTAGACTACGGTAAACCAGAAAATAGAACATTGCAGTAGTCCAATCTAGAAGAGATAAATGCATGGATCAGGGTCTCAGCATCAGCCATAGACAGGATGGGATGAATATTCACTATATTCGCAGGTGAGAGGAAAGCAGTCCTAGTAATATTTCTAATGTGGAGGCCAAAGGACAAGGAAGGATCAAAAATTACCCCAAGGTTCCTCACTTTGTCAGTGTGATGTATGACACACGAGCCGAGGCTGAGCGTTAACTGGTCAAATTGATGCCGATGTCTCACTGGACCAAGAACCATCATTTCAGTCTTATCAGAGTTTAAAAGTAAGAAGTTTCTAGACATCCAACTTCTCACTGCTGCAAGGCAATCTTCTAAGGATTCTAAGGTAAAATAGAATGTGTGTGTGTGTGGTGTGTGTGTGTGTGTGTGTGTGTTGTGTGTGTGTGTGTGTGTGTGTGTGTGTGTGTGTGTGTGTTGTGTGTGTGTGTGTATATATATAACACACACACACATATATACACACACACACACACACACAGTGGTGGGCACAGTTCAGATATCTGATAACTATTGAAGATAATGTTTTCATTATTGTATTATCTCTTTAGATAACTTTAAAAACCATTATCGGACTAATTATCTTGCGATTAATTTTTGTCAGATAATTTTTAGACTGATAAGTGGTAAATAAAGCTGAACAGTTATAAATATTATAAAACTTAAAATTAGTTAAGCACCTACCTGTTAAATGTTTCGTAGCTGATGTGTAGTTGTACCCTCTGCAAAACAGAGAAAAGCTGCTTCAAGAAGAAACTGCTCTATCCTCTGCAGGCAAAAGGAGAACTGCCCCCCCCCCCCCCCACTTCACTTTCCCCCAGAACGAAATGATCAGGAAGCGAGCGGAGCTCACAGCAGCTCCCTTGAAATAACAGAGAGACAGCCTGTGATTCTCGCATGTTTACATAAAATAACACAATAACGACGTCTAAAACCCAGAGAATATATTCACGAGAGTTTTAAGCACAATATAAAAATAGTTTTATGTTACGATGTTAATGGTGTTGTCTGTATGCAGCAGTTAAAGTGCAGCGAGATCAGAGCATCTCAATGCAGTTGTCAGTGTTACTGAGATCTCACAGCGCCGCGACCTCTCCAAGATTTTGTGGGATTTGAAACGTCAATAGGCAACTAGCCAACATTTATGTGTCAAGACAATAGTGAGTGCACGTTTTACAATATAATAAAAATGTGCACACAGTATAATAAATGAGCGCACAATATATTAAAATGAACTCACATTCTCTCCACATGCATATTTTTTACAAAAGCACATTTATCTGTAACACCAACACACGTCACATTAACGTGTTGGTTTATACAATGAATGACTCAGCCAATCAGTGTTTAGCAGAAGAGGCACGTTTTTATATATATATATATATATATAATATATATAATATATATATATATATATATATAAGTACATATGCATACATAAACATGATTGGAATAAAAAAAATCAGAGCATCTTATTTACAATATGTGAAGTGGAATTTAGATGTGATAAGGTGACTTAGTGCTGGGATTTGTAAATGAATTGTTATTGCACATGATTTGTGGACATATTAATATCGCACGTGATTTGTTGCATGTGGTTATTTCACAGTGTTATTGTACAGGAACCACCTGTGGTATCATTCCTTCTTGCACTGAGGGTGCCTCAGTCTGTCACTGAAGGAGCTGCTCAGCTCCACTACAGTCCGGTGCAGAGGTTGAGAGGAGTTGTCCATGATGGATTTGAACTTGGCTAACACCCTCCTCTCAGCCACCTCCTCCAGAGAGTCCAGAGGACAGCCGTGGACTTCCTGACCAGCTTATTTAGTCTCTTTCTCTCCTGCTCTGTGCTGCCCGGGGCCCAACAGACGACAGCATAGAGGAGAGCAGAGGCTACAACAGAAACATAGAAGGTCTTAAGCAGAGGCCTGCTTACTCCAAAGGATCTCAGCCTCCTCAGGAGGTGGAGGCGACTCTGTCCTTTCTTGTACAGGGCATCAGTGTTGTGAGTCCAGTCCAGTTTGTTGTTGAGGTGAACACCCAGGTATTTGAAACTGTCCACCGGCTCTATGTTTCTCCTCCTGGGTGTTCACCTGTGGGTGAGGTGGTGGTTTCCTCCTGAAGTCGATCACCATCTCTTTCGTCTTACTGGTGTTGAGACACAAGTGGTTGCGCTCACACCAGTCCACAAAGTCTGTGATGACCGATCGGTACTCCACCTCGTTTCTCTCAGACACACGACCCACAATGGCGGAGTCATCAGAGAACTTCTGGAGAGGGCAGCTGTCCGTGTTGTAGGTGAAGTCCAAGGTGTAGAGGGTGAAGAGGAAAGTGGGTCCAGGATGTCGCTCACCACAGTGCGGAGGTGAGACAGGACGAGCCGCTCCATGGTCTTCATGAGGTGGGAGGTCAGGGCAACTGGTCTGTAGTGGGATGGTTCCTTGCCGTGCGGTGTTTTAGCTTTAACTAGCTTTCTAGAGTTGCTAACAGGCTTGTTTCTACATTGCTGATGTTGTCTGTTTTAAAGCCTATTTATTATTTTACAGTTTGAAGAAATACTGAACAATCACTTAGCTATATGCAACTGTTTAGTGAATTATTTGATAAGTTTGAGGATGGAGTAACCAACACATTAGCTGTGTGTTCTTTCTTGGAGACAAATTTTAGTAAAGTTTAAACACTCGTGTGGTCCAGTGACGTGTTAGACATCCATTGGACACATTTAACAAAACAATTTGGGTAGTGTGTTGGTTCAATAATCCCAGAATTTATATTGTACAAAAAAACCTCATAAATACCATCAGGGATTTATGATTTATGAGAAGCTGATGATTGGACGTTAATCTGAAGTATATTTTCCAAGGTGATTTTTAGTGTCTACGTTTGCCAAATTGTCTAACTGAACTGCTCTATGCTTGAGAAATGATGCACACTTTTTTATAGTTGTTCAGTCCATTATAGGATGGCTGCTATAAAAGTCTTTGCTACACTGTACGGGGGCCAAAGCAGAGCATTAAATCACTTGCCAACGTTAATATTTGTATGAAGAATCCTCACAGACATAATTATTCAGTACATGCCAATATTGGGCTTTTCAATCTTCTTTAATCTATGTAGTTCCCTTAGTAAATTCGTAATGCTATGCCTCAAGTGGAGGAGTTTAAGTATCTCGGGGTCTTGTTCACGAGTGAGGGATGGATGGAGCATGAGATCGATAGATGGATAGATGGCCCCCGGGGAAGACCCAGGACACGCTGGAGGGAATACATCTCTCGGCTGGCTTGGGAACACCTTGGGGTTCCCCCGGAGGAGCTGGGGAGGTGGTGTGTGGATCGGGAGGTCTGGGCGGCTTTGCTTGAGCTGCTGCCCCCGCGACCCGACTCCGGATAAAGCGGAAGAAAATGGATGGATGGATGGATGGATATTCATTAAAAACCTCAGATATATAAATTTATACTTGAACAGGAGGCCCGAGTCAAGCAAGTCTGCATATACTTTGCATTTGGGTCCGTAGGTTTCTTTTGTTTTGTTTTTGTCATTTTTGCTGCTGTAGTCCATCACAATAGAAGATGAATGAAACAATCAGGGTGTGATCGTAGTGTAGAGTTTTAGCTGTAATTCAAGTCTGGTTTTGAAGATAAGGAGGAACAGGCATTTGTATGTACAGGACCTCAATTTTCAGAGGCTATAGGTTATTGGGTAAAGAAAATATAAGGATTATTAATGATGGTTAATAAATCAGTTTCTCCAATAACAACTATACTACGATATCTTCCCCCCCCCCCCCCCCCTAAAAGTCAACATGCCAACAGGGCAGCACTGGTTAAAGCTTACCCAAACCTTGATAAGGCCCAATCAGGACAGAGTAACCTTTAAACTCTATATTCCATGGATCTTTTATGGTCCCAGATGAAGTACAGTTTGACTGATGGTGAGCGATATTGGTATTCTTTCTGTATGTATCTATAGCTATCAACAATAGTAATAGTTCCTATTCTATATTTCCTATTAAGTAGAAATGTATTATTATTATATGATGCTGAAATTTAAATTGTAACGGAAACAAATTTCTTGGAGGGGTCACTGATGATAAATTAAACTGGAAAACACACATAAATTCTGTTAAATCCAAAATGTCAAAAGCCATTGCAATTCTGTATAAAGCCCAAGATTTCCTCCCTCAGTATTCTCTAATCACTTTATATTATTCATTAATAGCTCCATATATAACACATTATATTGACGTTTGAGGAAACACTTGTAAAACAAACACTAATTCAATTTTTTTTTTTTTTTATTGCAAAACAAAGCCATAACAATTATCAGTATTAAACCTTACCGTGAGCCAACAAATCCACTATTTATTTGTTTAAATATTCTGAAATTCAAGGGCTTAGTTGATTATATTACAATACAAACCATGTATAAAGCAAAAAACAAACGTCTACCTCAACATGTCCAAAATATGTTTAAAATGAAGGACTCCAGTTATACGTAATTTCAGAGGAACATTATTATTTGATAAATGAAAGACTCAAACTAATGTAAAAAGTCATTGTTTCTGTAAAAGGTGTAAACATTTGGAACATCTGTCATGAACATATTAAATTATGTGGTACTCTAGTCAGCTTTAAACTTTATAAAAATAATATAATCTCTTGTTACAGTATGGACAATTAAGTTTATTAATTTGGTGTTTCGCCTGATTATATAATATATGCAGGGGGTAGGGGGAGATATCCGGGGGGACCTAGGATATCTTCCCATTGGAGGGGAAGATATACTGTTACACCGGGGCTCTTCAGATGATCCTTGGGTACAGCTGCAATGACTTTGTATCAAACAAGAGGTTAGTTAGGCAAACTTGGATGAGAAGTATTACTTGCAATGTGAGGGAGCATCAGCTTTGACATTTTGGCCATCTGGCACACCTCTCTGCGCACGATTCAGCACATAATGTTGAGGACCCCAGCAGCTGGAGAAGGTAAAGGAGGTGGCCATGTTTCACCTGGCTGCTGCAGATGGATGGTCACCTTCGAGCAGTGGGGATGGATCTGTTGTCTGCCTCGGCAGCTGCCATCCAGGATCCAAGGAGAGGTTTGATGACGTGACACCAGTGCATGCTCCTTGACTTGATGTAAATTAAGTCAAAGGCATATTTATGAAATGTTCATGTTTCCATCCTCTGACTTATTATGTGACATGGCACAGAGGTGTACTCACTTCTGTTATGTGCTGTACTGTATCTCAACACTGTCAGGGCAATGGCAGTGGCACCACCCACAAAAAGTGGCAGGTTCACAAATGTCTCATTGCTTTGACTAGACTGGGGGTGGGCAATCATGTGCCATGAAGGGCTGAGACACTGCAGGTTTTCCTTGCTAACAATCACCTCAGCAGGTGATTTCATTGACAATCAGGTGTTTATGTTCAGGGGAGAAGCTCATCAGCAAACCCACCTGTTGAGGTGATTGGTTGCATGGAAAGCCTGGACTGTCTTGGCCCTCATTGCCCACCCCTGGACTAGAACCACCTTGTCGCCCTAAACAGGCCCCAAGGATCATTGATGCCGGTGCTTATCCCCGGATTTTGTAGCAAGATGCATATGTGCGTACAACTCCCCTTGGATGGGACACCAGTCTGATGCAGAACACTTCTCCAGCCAAACTGGTACCTAGTTACAGCTGGATAATGTACTGTAGATGGTGGATGATGCCTTGTCCCAGGACACAGGTAGCCTGACCAAAAATCAAACTCGGGTATGCATACTGATGCTCCTTATCCCACTGAGGTACCGGCTTCGACTTGACCATATTAATACTGTGCATGTACTACATCATCTAATACTAAGCCCTAATATTATTTTGTGTCACCTTTTCCATTAACCGTATCAGCTTTGGGACTGTTGAGTCTTTATTTCAGCATGTGCATTTTCTTGCAAAGCTGTTTTTTTCACCCACCTTCCAGATTACAAGGCCATTATAATTCTTTCTCTTTTTTTAACTCTGTTTTTGTAAGGGAATGTGAACCTGCTGATTACATGTATCACATATGTTTGTTTTTGTCTAACTATCACGTCGCTCATCCTTTCCCACAGCAGAGAATTATGACAGCCCTACCTGTGGAAATAACTTGAGGCGCTCAGAAAAATGCATCATATTTTGTCACCCACTGCCCAACTTGCATCCTGTTAAAAAAAAAAAAAAAAAAAACTGTCTCTCCATTAAATCTCCCTTCTCCTATTTTATTCACTCCAGCTCTGTGTTTCTGGCATTTTCATATCCCTGCATTTGTGTGTATGCCTGCACTCTTGAGAGGGCAGATGCTGGATAGCTGTTGCATGTGCATGAGTGTCTGTTTGTGCATGTTGTATTGTGTCTATTTTTGGGAGACTTTTGCGGCGGCACACACAGTTTTGATCATTGCTGTGCGTAGGAGATACTGGGGCTCGCTGTCATGAATTAAGAGCCAAGCATAATTGCACAGACACTTGAGCGTGGCCAAAAGACTGTTTGTGTTTGGAAGCCCAGATGCTGCTGCAGCAGTAGGGTGCACCTGTGGCACAGTTGAAGAGGAGATAAGCTGGAACATCATTACCTGCTGTGATAAGATCGCTCAGTCTCATCATAATGACTCATGTCATGCCATTTAAAAAAATAAAAAATAAAAAAAAGTTCACTTTGCATATAAACGGTTTTATGATGTAGAAGATCATCCAGGCGCTTCCTCCCACAGACGCTGAGGATAATTTGCTATTTCCTGCAAGGAAAACTGCTAAAGTGCACGTATAAAGTACCCCAAATGCAAGTGCCATCGAGGTTCAGTTATGGCTGTTTGGATATTTTGAAGAATTAACTTTTGTGTTTTTAGGCATCAGTAAAACAGAATGAACACTTTAATTTAGCACCACCCATGGGTACATATTTTCTGACTGCAATCCTACTGTTTTTTTTTTTTTTTTTTTTTTTACTTGTTTGGGTGCTCTTGAGATTTGTATATCAAAAAAAATGTCACAAAATACTATATTATCATCTGTAGCCACAACACTGCACCGTCTACATGTGTAACATGCTGCTTTTTATTTATTTATGAAACAAATTGATTTCAAGGTCCTGGAGTGGCCTGGCCAGTCTCCAGACCTGAACTCAATAGAAAATCTTTGGAGGGAGCTGAAACTCCAAACCTGAAAGATTTGGAGAAGATCTGTATGGAGGAGTGGACCAAAATCCCTGCTGCAGTGTGTGAAAACTTGCTCAAGAACTACAGGAAACATCTGACCTCTGTAATGGCAGACAAATGTTTTTGTACCAATTGTTAATCTCTGTTTTTCTTGGGGGTCAAATACTTATTTTATGCAATAAAATGCAAATTAATTAAAAATCATACAATGTGATTTTCTGGATTTTTTTTTAGATTCTGTCTCTCATAGTTGAAGTGTATCTACGATAAAAAAAAAATTAGACCTCTACATTCTTTGTAGGTGGGAAAACCTGCAAAACTGACAGGGGGTCAAATACTTATTTTCCCCACTGTATCTTCAAAACCACATACATATTGAGAGCAAAGGTGCCCAAAATGGACAAAATATTAGTATTTAAATTTCATCCATTACATGACAGTTAAATTCACAATATTTTGAGCAAACACAGTGAACGATAGGGTAAGAAAAAGTGTTTTTAGCTGAGATGATAATTGCATAATGGGTGAAATAAAAACAAGTTTCAGAAATGAAAAAAATCTTCCAGCTTTGAATGTTTTAATTAAAATCAGAATCTACCACCAGGTGAGGAAATTGCTGTTCAGGCTATAACTCAGTGGGTAGATCAGTTTTCTCTTAGTGAACATTTGGGACCTTAGTCCCAATAGATATTGAGATATTAGTCCTTACACAGGGTTCCTCTTTCAGGAAAAGTCTCACTCCAGCCTATAAGCTCCTGGGTTTCCATTGTGAGATCTGTGCTTCCTGTTAAAGCAGTACCATTTTACTTTGTGAGAACCTGTTAGGTTTTTTTTTTTTTTTACCCCCCACCAAAATGGTCCAGGAAGGAAAATCGTACCTCATTTTCACACCAGGCGGAAAGCTGCCTGCACTTCACCTCCATACACAAACTCTCTCTCACACATTATCGGCCTTTGATGATGTCATTTTTTTTCCTCTGCATGAGCTCAGCTGTGACACAAAGTAATACATCTAACTACCCAACAGCCCAAGAGTATGACACGGCTTCGCCTTTCACCCGCAGCGGCCTGCACATCCAGATGCACAAACACCTCTCTGACTGTACGTCTGCCGTGCACACGTACACAGAGAGGTATCGACTGGCTGTGCATTGCCTGACAGACCATTCACTATTTCTCTCTGCGTGAAACCTAATGTAGTGGAAGAGGTGAGTGTGTTGTGTGAGTGAGTTGCATTCTGCTTCTTGGGTTCCTTTTGAGAGCACTCAGAGTTGTGGCTTGACACTGAGGTCGGCGGGGACTGAACAGCACTACACCACTAATGTTTCTTACTATTTTCCTCATGGCTACTCCAAGACAGTGGGTCCATGCAGCAAGACAGGTGGATATATTTTTCTGCACTGAACTCGGCGTGATTACACCTATCAAAGTTATGTGCTGCAGAACAGGCCATTGCAGTGCTGCTGCTCTCTTACACATTCACATATTTCATTTTTCTTTCAATGAAGGAATTGCAGAGGGGAGCAGAAAACTTAAGGTATTGCTATTATTTACAGCTTTTGCTTCAACGAGGTGAAGGCAGTATTCCCATCCAACCAAATACTATTGGGTCATTCCATGCATGGAAAAAAATTTACAGGTGCTCCTACACCAAACATCTGGAGAAACAACAAATATTAACTTTCTATTCAACAATACAGCAATTTTGAAGTTTTCAGTAATTTTATGCATTTGGCCAAACAAGGTTTTTGGTCCAACTTGTCGCATTCATATCTCCTTTGATATGATCTGTAGTGATTTCAAAATCTGTTAGTAGGGTTATTTTTATTTATTTATTTATTTTTTATGTAGAATTCAAATAAATGGAAATAAAATGGGTGTTTTATGAACTTGTTCTCCTACAAAAGTCTGAACATAGCTGAAAATTCAGGATTAAATAAAAGATATCCAAGAGCTTCTCGCTCACATAGTTTGCTAGATGAACCACTCTTATTTCCCTGCTGTCACGTATGACATATTAGGGCAGTTGGCTTCTCTGTCACATTTCAAAATGTAGAAGTATTGTGAGAAAAGCATCTCCTCCAGCATTGCCCCGCAAACTGAAGTCCCACCATGTCTACCTGTGACAGACTCGTAATGTTAAACAATCACCACCAGCTGAGGTTGGATTATCAGACGGACGGTCTCAACAGTGATGTCTTGACTGTGAGGATTCTTGAACATCACCCAGTACAAAGTTCATGGCCACAATCAGGATTGGACAGACTGGCCACAGTTGTTGAAAGAAGCAACCAGACTATCACCCTGAGGCATTAATGAATGATACGGAGCAACCAAGCAGATTCCAGAAGTAGCATTTCCCAAGGGGCCAGCCTTGTGGAACCGCTTATGTGCTTAACATGGATTAGAGCTGTGATTCTGAGCCCAAACTGATTAGACCTGACCTGATGTGATGGAACTCATCAAATTTGTGGTTTATCTTATCATAATTTCCTCTGGCTTTATTGGGTTACATTTAATCTTGTTTGTTTTCTCTTTTTGATGCGATAAAGCTGAGCTCCTGCAATCATTGTTTAAATCAAATGTGCACTGGAAAGATTACGAGACCAGATTGTTTGAGGTACTTGATGTTTTTTGTAGGGAGCTCGTCGAATGGTTTTAAATGTCTTGTTTCGAGTACATTCAATACAAACAGACACATCTCTCCCAGTGTCCATTTCATATTTGTAGTTTGAACTGAGGGGAAATCACATCAGGAAATTTCCATGCTAAAGCATTTATTCAACAGACGACCGGGCTAATTATTAACGTAAAACGTGATGTAGTAGAGTTGGACGCTAATGATGGAGCAGAATGTACGACCACATTCACATCCGTAAATAAAAACATGTCAATGTTTATTAATCTTTTCTCCTCCCTCCCTCCCTCTTCATTCTGTTATCCATCTTTCTGTCCCGTTCCCCTTCTTCCCCTTTGCCGTTTCTCATTTCCGCCTCTCTGTACATCATTCGTATTCTCCCCACAGAGAAGTGTGATGAACCTCTGGCCTCTGCTCTGCCTCACACGGCCTTCACCAGCTCATCTGTCTTCTCCAACGGTTATGCACCTGGATATGCGAAGCTCAACAAGAGAGGAGGTAGGCACGCCTCCAAAAAAAAAAAAAAAAATCCATGCAAACTGGGAACCTGCAGGCGCTACTTCAATTCAGTTTATTTATGTAGCGCTAAATCATAACATAAGTCGCCCCAAGGTGTTTCACAAGGGTAAGGTCTAACCTTAACCACCCTGGGTCCTGATTGGCAGCAACACAGGCAGACAACTGGTTCATCCCCCACCTCGTAAAGGTCGCCATCTGTCTGTCACTGCCTGGTGCTACATGTGTGTCCCCTGGGCCTTTTCCAGTTGATGGGGGTCCTTAGTACAGAGGCACCTACACCTTGGATCATGCTTAGGAAGGTGCACCAACTGGCCTAAATATCGTAGCTGTTATTCCTTCACTTATCTGTAATACACTTCATCTGCTTATCACAGTACTCAAACAGTATTCAGGGAACTCAAGGGTTAGATTAGCAGTTAGGTGCAAAAAGAAGGACCAGTTGTTATTTTGTTTGTTTCTTTTTCTAAATACCAGGCAGGTTTGGGAGCATAAGCTGGTGCATTGCATTGCCACATCCACCGCACCACAGAACCTTCTTTGACTTTGGATGGCAACCATCCAACACTGGGGCCTCAGTGTTGAGACTCACACGTTGACGTTCCCTTACAATGCAAGTGGTACTCCTCACCTGAGTTTCGCTGTTTACACAAAGTCATTCCAGTGGCACCTAAGGATCCTCTGAAGATCCCTATTACCAAAGACACCCAATTGTCACCTTAGGGTCACTGGTTGGGTTTCAGGTATGATAACCATACAATATGTTGGGAACCACCAAAGACTTGGACTTTTGTCCTCCTGCAGATATACTGACTGCCAACCACCTCTGTCTAAATCTTTGTGACTCCATAAGTTTTTCCTCAACATCTCTGGACCGAAAATGCTGAGGACCTGGAGACATGGACGTCACTGCCCACTGTGCCCAGATTACAAGAGCCACCAACACTCCTACTGGAGACCTCCTGCCCTCTATTTTTTCTAACTCCCAGCTCCAACCACTGCTAAATCAACTACGTCTGGTGTGCTCAGCCAATCACAAAGCTAAGAAAGATCAGACTTGACCCATCAGCTGTGGTTGCAGCAGACAGACATTGAAACCATGCAGGGTACTTCTGTCCAGCAACCACACGACTCTGTAAGGTCTTCCCAGGAGTCTCCTGGTTGAGTGGATAGAGGAGACATGGATTACACTGTCGTTTTGGTTTGAGAAGCTTCTCTTAATATTTATTATGTTCCTGTTAACTTGTGGCTAACCTTATTTCAGTTTACTCTTAATCCAGTTTTTTCCCTCTTCACCGAGAAGATGAGCCTAAATTCATCAAATATCATTTCAAACATCTTGCTTAACCACCTCATTTGATTACTTGTTTGTCAGAAATAAATAAATAATGGTTCCCTCTCCACATTTTTTGGCAGTAACCTTTCACAGTGATTTGAATTACTTTCAATCTATTCTGTAGCAATCTGTCTTTAGAGTGGATCCAACAAAGGAGGAAAACTATGTGCACCATTAATCCACATGAATATTTAACATTGCAATCAAGTGAGCTTTGATGCGTGTTTTGTCTCCGCGCCCAATCACACGGTGTCTTTATGCAACTGACCTTTGATTTGATTCAACCGTTCAATGAAATGAGGAACTGTCCAAGATAATAGTTGTCATGATTAGGGATGGGGACCAAAACCTGGTGTTAAATGGGCCCCCGGGACTAGACTGAAGAGCGGCGTATTGATGAGGTCGGACCCTTAATGCTATTGGCAAACTGAAAATGAATATTGCTACATAATATTGCTGGATTATTCTCTCACTGCTGTGTGTGTGTGCATGCACTGAATACTGACCAACTTGTCTCTCTCTCAAACTGAACAGAGGATGGAGAGAATTAAATGCTCAAAAGTGTGGTTGCACTTGACTGTCTGTTAAATGGTACTGTATATAGAAAATAAAGTATTGTTAATTCTATTCTTAATTTGAGACTTTTTCCTCCAAAAAGTACCAGTAAGAATATTATTAAAATACTGCACAGATAAGCAGTACTGCTAAGACTACCATATTTTCTGGAGTAAATGGTAAAAATGTTAAATGGACTGCATTTAAATAGCGCTTTTCCATCTGCATCAGACGCTCAAAACACTTTAAAATAATGCCTCACATTCACCCCGATGTCAGGGTGCTGTCACACAAGATACTCACTACTCAGCAGGAGCAACTAGGGGATTAAGGACCTTGCCCAAGGGCCCTTAATGATTTTCCGGTCAGGCTGGGATTTGAATTGACAATCCTCTGGTCTCAAGCCCAACGCTTAACCACTAGACCATCACCTCCCCTAAAAGTAAAAGGCACACTTGTTAAAAGAAATACCTCTTGAAGAGGGAAAAAACATATAAAGGTCACACCAAAGTATAAGTCACATAATTTTTTTCTGTATTGTCAGCTCTTTAATTTGGGGTGGGGGGGGGTGGCATTGTTGCAGCATATCTTTTTATTATTAGCTTATGTTGCTTTGGTTCCTTTGAAAGCCCTATAGAAATAGTCGTAATAATAAAATATTAATAATTAAGGGCAGCACAGTGGCTTAGTGGTTAGCACTGTTGCCTCACAGCAAGAAGGTTAGAATCATAATAGCCTTTATTCACCAAGTATCCACAAGAATACAAGGAATCTAACTCCAGATTGAACTGTGTGCTCACTGTACGAGCTTGTATAAATATACACTAAATAATTCACAATAAGAAAATGTGCCCATAAAATGAGTGCAAAGGAGAAACAGACAGATTGAGTTGTGCATGAGGTATATGAATGAGTGAGTTTTTTGACAGGTTTAATTGTTCATCCGTGTGATAGCCTGTGGAAAGAAACTGTTCCTGTGTCTGGTAGTTCTAATGTACAGAGCTCTGTAATGTCAACCAGAGGGGAAGAGTTTCAACAGTGTGTGTCCAGGGTGTGAGGGGTCTGCACGTTTATGCACATGACATGAGTTATTGACTTAAATTTTTCGGCAATGAACTGTACTCTGCTAAAGCTATCTTAGCCTAGACACACTGGCTTCACAAGCAAGTTCACATGGCTAGTTAGCATGTAACTCGCATGTAAATTAATTTGTTGAGCTTATTTCCCAAGAAATTGTTGTGAAAGTGTAGTGACACGGACCCACAACAGGGGGCGCAAATGAACGGTCAATAGATGAGCCAAAAGGTAACAATTTAATGTTGTGAAACGTGCACAACGAACATACAGACAATCTCAGAATATAATTACAGTCAAATTACAAAGGTGACGTGTGGGCAGGCTCGAGGATAGAAGACGTCTGTCCTGAGAAGAGCCGGAACCACATGATTTCTGCCCCCACAGAACCTGGTGAATACTGGAGCCGCCAAGTCCCGAATTCCCAGGTGATCACCGTCCCCAACTGTCGGATCTGGTACTGCTGGCGAAGAACAAAGACAGTCAAGTGTGGGTGTGTGTACACCCAATAACAACAGAGGTGGGAATACCACCTCCACCTCTCACTCAATACGTTGCAGCGGTCTCAGATGAAAAGGAGCGCCGTCTTGCACAGCCTCCGAAAACACGACCGGTTCTCCTGCAAACACTCACAATAACAGATTTATAAATCTCAAAAAAAGGGCTGAGAGTATTACCTCCAATGAAGTATGATATCTCGGTGATGAGGTGGAGATGACGTCTGGTCTTTATGGAGTGCGATGATGAAGAATGTGTGACAGCTGTCAGGAATTAATGAGTGACAGCTGTCACTCCCGGCTGTGTCCGTGGCGGCAGCGCCCTCTCGTGCATGAAGCCCGCACTTCAGGCAGGGCGCCCTTTGGTGGTGGGCCAGCAGTACATCCTCTTCTGGCGGCCCACACAACAGGACCCCCCCCTCAATGGGTGCCTCCTGGCGCCGACCAGGCTTGTCCGGGTGTCTGCGGTAGAAATCGGCCAGGAGGGCCGGGTCCAGGATGAAGCTCCTCTTCACCCAGGAGCGTTCTTCGGGTCCATACCCTTCCCAGTCCACCAAATACTGGAACCCCCGGCCCATTCGACGGACGTCCAGGAGCCGGCGCACTGTCCAAGCCGGCTCCCCGTCAATGATCCGGGCAGGAGGCGGCGCCGCACCGGGAGCACAGAGGGGTGAGGTGTGGTGAGGCTTGAGTCTGGACACATGAAAAACCGGGTGGATCCACAGTGAAGCTGGGAATCGGAGCTTCACTGCGGCAGGACTGAGGATTTTGAGGATCTTGAAAGGTCCAATGTACCGGTCCTTCAACTTGGGGGAGTCCACTTGGAGGGGGATGTCCTTTGTGGACAGCCACACCTCCTGCCCGGGCTGGTAAGCAGGGGCCGGGGATCGCCGGCGGTCTGCATGGGTCTTCGCCCTCGTCCGGGCCTTCAACAAGGCAGAACGGGCGGAGCGCCACACCCGACGGCACTTCCGTAGGTGGGCGTGGACCGAGGGCACACCGACCTCTCCCTCCACCACGGGGAACAATGGGGGCTGATACCCCAAACACACCTCAAATGGGGAGAGGCCGATGGCGGAAGACACCTGGCTGTTATGCGCATACTCGATCCAGGCCAGATGGTTACTCCAGGCCGTTGGGTGCGCGGATGTGACGCAGCGGAGGGTCTGTTCCAGGTCCTGGTTGGCCCGCTCTGCCTGTCCGTTCGTCTGTGGATGGTACCCGGACAAGAGGCTCACGGTGGCCCCCAGGTCCCTGCAGAAGCTCCTCCAGATGTGTGAGGAGAACTGGGGACCATGATCTGAGATGATGTCGGTGGGTATCCCATGCAGACGGACAACATGGTGGACCAGGAGGTCTGCTGTCTCCTGGGCTGTTGGGAGCTTCGGGAGGGCCACGAAGTGGGCCGCCTTGGAGAATCGGTCCACTATCGTGAAGATGGTGGTGTTGCCCTGGGACGGCGGGAGGCCCGTGACGAAATCCAGGCCGATGTGGGACCAGGGGCGATGAGGCACAGGAAGCGGTTGGAGTAGTCCTTGGGCCTTCCTGTGGTCAGCCTTGCCCCTGGCACAGGTGGTGCAGGCCTGGATATACTCCCGGACGTCGGCCTCCATAGACGCCCACCAGACGCGCTGCCGGACAACTGCCACGGTCCTTCGCACCATAGACGCCCACCAGAAGCGCTGCCGGACAACTGCCACGGTCCTTCACACCCCTGGATGACAGGAGAGCTTGGAACCGTGACAGAAGTCCAAGACTGCAGCTCTGGCCTCTGGTGGGACGTATAAACGGTTCTTCGGAACTGTACCTGGGTCCGGGCTCCGTGCCAGGGCCTCCCGGATGATCTTCTCCACGTCCCAGGTGAGGGTGGCCACGATAGTGGACTCCGGCAGGATGGGCTCCGCTGGATCCGACAGTGCAGTTTTGACCTCCTCTTTGTGTACCCGGGACAAGGCATCCGACCTCTGGTTCTTGGTCCCGGGGCAATAGGTGATCCGGAAGTCAAAACGCCCGAAGAACAGTGACTAGCGGGCTTGCCTGGGGTTCAGCCGCTTGGCGGTCCTGATATACTCCAGGTTCCGATGGTCAGTGAAAACCGTGAATGGCAAAGACGCTCCCTCCAACAGGTGTCTCCACTCCTCAAGAGCCTCTTTCACCGCAAGGAGTTCTCGATTGCTGACGTCATAGTTCCGTTCAGCCGGGGTCAACCTGCATGAAAAGTAGGCACACGGGTGAAGAACCTTATCGGTCTCTCCGCTCTGGGACAGCACGGCTCCTATCCCTGAGTCAGAGGCGTCCACTTCAACCACGAACTGGCGGCTAGGGTCGGGCTGCACCAAAACTGGCGCAGTAGAGAACCGTCGTTTCAACTCCTTGAACGCGGCTTTGCACCGATCCGACCAGGTGAAGGGGACTTTTGGAGAGGTCAGGGCTGTCAGGGGGCTAACTACCTGACTGTAGCCCTTAATGAACCTCCTATAGAAATTAGCGAAGCCGAGGAACTGTTGCAGCTTCCTACGGCTTGTTGGTTGGGGCCAATCTCTCACCGCTGCAACCTTGGCCGGATCAGGGGCGACGGAGTTAGAGGAGATGATAAACCCCAGGAAGGACAAAGACGTGCGGTGAAACTCGCACTTCTCGCCCTTCACAAACAGTCGGTTCTCTAATAACCGCTGCAGGACCTGACGTACATGCTGAACATGGGTCTCAGAATCCGGAGAAAAGATGAGAATATCGTCCAGATATACGAAGACGAATCGGTGCAGGAAGTCCCGCAAGACGTCGTTAACCAAGGCTTGGAACGTCGCGGGGGAGTTGTTGAGGCCGAACGGCATGACCAGGTACTCAAAGTGACCTAACGGGGTGTTAAATGCCGTCTTCCATTCGTCTCCCTTCCGGATCCGAACCAGGTGATATGCATTTCTAAGATCCAGCTTAGTAAAGATTTTGGCTCCATGCAGGGGGGTGAACACGGAATCCAACAATGGCAACGGGTATCGATTGCGAACCGTAATCTCATTCAGCCCCCTGTAATCAATGCATGGACGGAGTACGCCATCTTTCTTGCCCACAAAAAAGAAACCTGCCCCCATCGGGGAGGTGGAGTTCTGGATCAGCCCGGCAGCTAATGAGTCCCGGATGTAGGTCTCCATTGATTCGCGCTCAGGTCGTGAGAGGTTGTACAGCCTGCTGGACGGGAACTCAGCGCCTGGAACCAAATCAATGGCACAATCGTACGGACGGTGCGGGGGAAGGGTGAGTGCCAGATCCTTGCTGAAGACGTCAGCAAGATCGTGGTACTCAACCAGCACTGCCGTCAGATTGGGAGGGACTTTGACCTCCTCCTTAGCCTGTAAACCGGGAGGAACCGAGGATCCTAAACACACCCGATGGCAGGTTTCGCTCCACTGAACCACCACCCCAGACGGCCAATCAATCCGGGGATTGTGCTTCAACATCCATGGGAAGCCCAAAATCATGTGGGAGGTAGAAGGAGTTACAAAAAACTCAATCTCCTCCCGATGGTTTCCAGACACCACCAGAGTTACTGGTTGTGTCTTGTGTGTGAGTAAAGGGAGGAGGGTGCCATCTAGTGCCCGAACCTGCAATGGCAAAGGAAGCGCCACCAGAGGGAGCCCTACCTCCCTTGCCCATCTGCTGTCTAGCAGATTCCCTTCTGACCCCGTGTCCACCAGTGCTGGGGCTTGAAGGGTTAAATCCCCGCTCAGGATTGTGACTGGGAGTCGTGTGGCAATCTGTGTGTCTCAATTGAATGTTTTGACCCCCCCTTAGCCCAGTCTCTAAGGGCAAGTGTTGTCGTTTTGGCCGTTTGGGGCAGTTTTTCCGTATGTGCTCCTTTGAGCTGCAGAGAAAACACTCCCCGCGGATCAGCCTCCTCATTTTGGCCCTGTGCGTTTCCCTAACAACGTGAGCAGGGGGAGCTGTTACCCCACGGAGCGCTGTGGCTGTGGAGCGTGGGGAGGGCGGCGCCTTTTCGAACCCGGAAGGGAGAGGGGCGGCGCGTATCCGGTCACATCCTTCGCCTCGCTCCCGACGGCGTTCCTCCAACCGATTGTCTAACCGTATAACGAGATCGATAAGCCCGTCTAAATCCCACGGTTCCTCTTTAGCTACCAGCTGCTCCTTCAGAACCAACGACAGTCCGTTTATGAAGGCGGCGCGGAGCGCAACGTTATTCCAGCCGGACCTCGCAGCCGCGATGCGGAAGTCGACTGCATAAGCGGCTGCGCTCTCGCGTCCCTGTCTCATTGACAGCAGCACAGTTGAAGCAGTCTCTCCTCTGTTAGGGTGATCAAACACTGTTCTGAACTCCCCCACAAACCCAGTGTATGCTGATAACAACCGTGAGTTCTGTTCCCAGAGCGCCGTAGCCCAGGCGCGTGCTTTACCCCAAAGCAGAGCAATCACATAAGCTATTTTACTAGCATCTGACGCGTACATGACGGGACGTTGTGCGAAGACGAGCGAACACTGCATAAGAAAATCCGCACACGTCTCCGCACAACCTCCGTACGGCTCAGGAGGGCTTATGTATGCTTCAGGGGATGGTGGGAGGGGTTGTTGACCCACCACTGGAAAGTTCATATTCTGCACAGGGTCGGCAGGAGGACGAGCTGCAGCAGCGCCCTGAGCGCTCTCCGCCATCTGTGCGGAGAGAGCCTCCACCCTGCCGTTCAGGAGGATGTTTTGCTCGGTCATTTGATCCAACTGAGCCGTAAAGGCGGTGAGAATGTGCTGTAGCTCACCAATCACGCCTCCTGCAGACGCCTGCGCTCCCTGCTCTCCCATTGGTCGTTCAACAGCCGGGTGACACCCCTCAGAGTCCATGACGCTGGCCGAGATATCCTGCTGTGAAAGTGTAGTGACACGGACCCACAACAGGGGGCGCAAATGAACGGTCAATAGATGAGCCAAAAGGTAACAATTTAATGTTGTGAAACGTGCACAACGAACATACAGACAATCTCAGAATATAATTACAGTCAAATTACAAAGGTGACGTGTGGGCAGGCTCGAGGATAGAAGACGTCTGTCCTGAGAAGAGCCGGAACCACACGATTTCCGCCCCCACAGAACCTGGTGAATACTGGAGCCGCCAAGTCCCGAATTCCCAGGTGATCACCGTCCCCGACTGTCGGATCTGGTACTGCTGGCGAAGAACAAAGACAGTCAAGTGTGGGTGTGTGTACACCCAGTAACAACAACGGTGGGAATGCCACCTCCACCTCTCACTCAATACGTTGCAGCGGTCTCAGATGAAAAGGAGCGCCGTCTTGCACAGCCTCCGAAAACACGACTGGTTCTCCTGCAAACACTCACAATAACAGATTTATAAATCTCAAAAAAAGGGCTGAGAGTATTACCTCCAATGAAGCATGATATCTCGGCGATGAGGTGGAGATGACGTCTGGTCTTTATGGAGTGCGATGATGAAGAATGTGTGACAGCTGTCAGGAATTAATGAGTGACAGCTGTCACTCCCGGCTGTGTCCGTGGCGGCAGCGCCCTCTTCTGGCGGCCCACACAACATAAATCATGTATTGTGCTGTTGTTTATAATATTATTATTAATTTATTATTATATTTTGAATATCTGCTACACAGGTCAATATTGTGCTAAATAATTATTTTTTTATTTTTTTTTTTTGGAGTCTATGTCACTTATTTATTTATTTATTTATTTATTGCTAGTTTTGGAAGGCCTGTATACTCCAGTGGGACATATAATACTGTTTAAACAAAATAAACTCCAATAATAAAAGAATAAATACCAATAATAACAAGTAAACAGCAATGCACAAAAATCCCAAATGAAAGAGCTCATAACACAAAAAAAGGTACAACGTATAGTCCAATGCAACTATATGGATATTCTTGTTTTTTTTCTTTTCAAGAGGCATTTTTTTTGACAGCCATGGACGTGAAATTTATATTGCTATTTCAGATTGTGCCTTCCCACTTTTTGTTCTCTCATTTAACTTTCATAACTCTTCTCTCTGCTCAGGTCATTACTTCAGTGAGTCACGTTCACTTCTGAGGGAGAGAGAAAGAGATACAGAAGAATGAATTTGTCTTTTTACAATTAATTATTCATCCTCTTATCTGATATAGTCACGTTAAAGCTGAGGTAGCAGAGCTCACATCTGGCAATTAAAGGTAATCTGGTGTGTTCAGTCAGAAAACATCAGATTGTCAGAAAAGAACAGACGTTTTGCTGAAAGAGGACAAGATGGACGCTCCTTCATTAATAACATCCACAAACAAACATCTGCCAGTGACGATGATCAGTGTGCGCCGTGCTGGTGCTTTTTCCTTTCGATATGTCTATTTGTCTGAAAAAATGTACTCACGGGAATGTGCATAGTTAAAGTGTAGAAAGTGTGTTTCTTGGGGACTGCTGCTGTAGTTGTAAAACCAATAATGACTAAATAGTTGAATAATGCATAGAGATACAAATACAGACTTTTATCGAGTAAATTTTCCAACTCTACTGAAGATCAAATACTAGACACCAATACTAGAGATTTCCCAATCAAATTATTGCTCCAATCCCAATCAATTAATGTCCTTTACGGTGGAACAGCTCTGCTATGAATCTATTAATAAACTACTTTCAATCCAAGCTGCTCCGTAATGTTTCTACTTTTTCTTGCTGTTTTCTTTGCTTGTTGTTTTTAATGTCTCATCAGTTCTACTTACGCAAGCACGGTTGTAGTAAAACTAGGAAATTCATAGCAATACTGATGAAACACCATTCAAATACTGGTGGTTTAAAGAAGACTGATGAAGGGAAGAAGGGCCTTTATTGTCATTGTACATACTTACAACAAAATGTGTCCTCTGCATTAAACCCTAATTGAATCCAAATTACAGTTAGACACAGTCTTGTTGAAAATACATTCATTAATAATTGTAATAATTATTATTTGCAAATATGTCTTTCAAAAGAGGTGGTGGCAGTTTGAGGTCATATGGCATGTTTTTTTTTTGTTTTTTTTAAATGGTTAAGGGTGGATTTGAGGGCATAAATGCACACAGTAGCAGGAATAAACAGAAGGGAGTGTTGTGAGCTGGACAGGAGATATAAAATAAAAAAATGGACACCTTCTAGAAGTAACAAACTACCAATCAGGAATTTTTGTCATTGACAGCATCTCAATTATTTGGGACATTTATACAGGCAGGAGAACTTTGCATTGCAGAAACAAGTGGTGTTAGATGATAGAACATCAAGGAACATATGGAACTAAATCATATACATTGTAAGCACGGAAAATCAGGACAGATAAAACGGCTTTGATGCAACTGGTGGATGTGAGGTTAACCTCATCAGGAATGCCCCAAGGCCAGTGATGTGCCTTGTGGGGAAAAAAAGATGATGATTATGGAGATCTAACCCCTCTTCCCATCTGGTTACGAGATTGTACATTTACTGTACATTTAAGTGAGACAAAAACACAGACAAGATGATGATGTGATGTGGAGATCACTAGCCATTCATCACAAATAGACTCTCTGCAAATTTGAAGTGAAGCAGAGTGCCAATATGCTTGTAAAACTTGTACCATGGTGCTGCTCAGGAACTATGATGAGATCTGTTGGTCTCCTGTTTATTATATCCAATACAGATCTGGCCAAGAAATGCCTTGAACGTGACCAGTAACGACCACTGCAGTCAGGTCAGGATATCCCTGCTGCACACCTCTCGTGAGGCCAAAAACACTTAACATTAACCCGTTTATGCCCAGATTGGTTTTGGTGTTGTGGAAAAAGTTGAATTAGTACCTTTGAGATTTTTTATTGTGAGTACAAAATGACAGTGATACACAGTGGGGCAAAACAGGTTGAACAAATAAATTCTTAGCATTCCCTTTGCATTTGCCATCAAATCATTTACAGCCAGTTCCAACTTTATTTAGTCCACGTTTAGCGGAAAACTAGTTCAAATAGTCCACTGTATCTTGTTAAAAAAAAAAAAAATGCCCTACTTTGAAAAAGTTTAAAATCTAACACTTAAATTCGAACAATTCAATTAATAATGGAAAATAATATGTAGTTGACAAAGCAGCGAGTAGAGTGACATACCAACTGTTTTGGTTATGTATAATAATGAGATTTGTACATAGCTAACCTTTACAGGGGTCTCAAAATAGTGACCAGTATCTATGTTTCATGGTCGGGCTGGCAAAGGATGGTTCCAGCCCAACCAAGAACTACTACTCTACTACCCTACTCTCACATCTTCACCACTGGCTGTAATTCAAATTCCTGGAACAATGGAGACATAACACTGAATCCACTGGATGGAGATGTGGTTAATGCAGTCAGGAGCCTTCAGATGTATGTATGCAGACCAGGCTTCAGGAGAAATAATGACGACAATAATTCACATTACTCCTGCAGATTGGAATTTATCCACCGAAATGAGAGAGAGAGAGAGAGAGATTCCTCCTCTTGCCCAGCTTCACTAGCTGTCAATTTTTGACTTGCAATTAGGGCTCCAACATGGTTCTTGTGGGACTCACTTTCTCTTTCACTTTCTGATCTGAAAGGCGCTACATGACGGGCAGGACCACTGCCGGCATTAACAACAGCCTGACAGATTCCCTCAGATGGAAGCTGTTGACTTTATGCTAAAGGATTCACGCTGAGATAAACAGCAGCGTAACAGAAAAGCTGAAGGAAAGGAAACAAAATTCATCCTGTGTGTCTTCCCGTCCTCCCGTGAATGATGCCGGGTTTGGATTATGAGGTTAGCATACTGTGTGTGTGTGTGTGTGTGTGAGAGAGAGAGAGAGAGACACGGACAGCACATGCAGTCTGTCTGGGGGATTAGATTATTTTTTTAAGATTTACAAAGTAAAAATTTGACACATGTTCAGTGGAGTGGTTTCTTAAAAGCAGTTCTCACTTCTTTGACTGTACTGAAAACAAGAAAGTTGTCCATAAGGGGAAGAGACACAACTGTAAGATGATTTTTGGCTGTCAGCCCGTCACGTTCTCGCCAAAAGTTAACTTCTCAAATGAACGCTGCACATTTGAGCAGCATTTGTCACCCTCTCATTGGTGATGTGAGCATTTCGGGGCTTCTGTACATATGAAACCCTGAAACCTTATACAGGAAAAAGGCATTTATAAATGTCAGAAATGCATGATTTCTTTTGTTTGTTTTTGTATTAATTTTTGTCATGCAGCGCTTTGACCTCCAAGTAATTAATGTATAAAATTTCCTTCTTTTTTTTTTTTAACTTTTATGGTTCTTGGGTTTTAGCATGTGGAAGGTTTTGCCGGATGGATAGACTGCAGTTTCTCTTGACAAGCACACCTAGCAGTTGTGAACAATTCCTTTTGAAAGTGTTCTAACAAAATGGCCAATTGATTTTTTTTTTTTTTTTTTTTTTTTTTTTTTACTGTACACACAAAACATTTGGGTTTGACATCAAAAGATTAATGTTACAGTTCATAATGCCAGCTTTCATTTCCTGTTTATAAATTTCTTGGAAAAACATAAAATACTGGAACTCTTGGCGAAATTCTTAACGCTAAATATCCACCAGGTGGAGATATTGCTCCATTTCAAGAACCTTGCAACTTGGCAACCATTTTGTTTATAGTAGTAGATATAACCTTTTTGTTTGTTTAAAATGAGCCCCCAGATATTCAGCAAGCTATAATACAGAACTGATACATCCTGTAAATAAGACAAAATATTTGCATATATATCTCTTAATGCAATAACTGTAATGAAGCCAGTGATTCATTGAAGTCACAAAATTGTTGGCTCCTCCATTTGTTTGGCTTTTACAGCAAACTCTTTGAGGTTTCGTGGGCAGTGTAGAATCTTCCACTTTCAATTCTTTGTCGAGTTGTTGGTGTGCTTTGGATCATCGTGTTGCTGCATAATGAAGTTGCTTGCGATTATTGCCCTAGTATAGTAATGAGTCATCTGTGTAGACAATAACTTGAGCAGAAAACGTTTTAGGAATATTATGTTGGCTAGTTTCTGTAGAAAGCTTTTTGGACTAGATTGGTCCCAGGTCAGAGTTGTCAAAAATATAGTCAGAAAAAACACATTTTCCATTATGTCTCAACATCCACTAGAGCTAAAGAGGTGATGTAAAACTCACATCAATCAGTAAATAATTTGTATTGAAATATTAGATGTGACATTATTATAATGTCAGAAGGACATTGTGAAATTGTCATAATTGTGCAATAAACAAATTTTCCAAGATATTGTTTTTAAGAAATCTGGGTTTCAAGCTCCTTTTGCTGATGGTCTGCATCTTGTGGTACGACATCTATATTTTCTGTCCTTGATGTTTTTTGTGAATGTTTTTCCTCACATCTCTGTGTTTGCCATCCACTGTTGTTTTATTGGTTGTCCCATTCAAAGTCTGGTGCATAGTACACCAGCTGTACAATTCCATATTGTTGTAATGCTATGCTCAGTCTTTGTATAATGTTTATACAAAAACATTTGAAGAGTTCAGGCGCAAAACCCCATAAACCCACACCCACAGAAAATGAGATAACCATTGCAAGTGAAAGCTTACCGAGGCTTGTATCCCATAGCAAAATCAATTCTGCTGCAGCACCCCATAAATCCGGTGGTAAATGCAAGTCAAGATGCGGTTTTTATGGAGAACCTCGTAAGCACCATCCCAGTGCAAAACCACAGTGAGAGCGCACCACTCACTGGCATGTATCTCGGTCACGTGACGCAAAGATTGCGGCGCCCACGAGAGCTTCTCTGATGCTGCGTTTACACATAATGATGGCATGTCACGAATGCCACGAAGTATACATTCTTGGCTGCTGACCACGAATGTGATGATTTGAGGCAGAGACGTCAGGTGTCCTCAGGAACAGCTGCAACCTGTTACTACGCGTTATGATTGTTACGTGTTGGTGGAGCATTATCAGGAACCATTACGCACAGTCAAGAATAATGTTCCACGCTGTTGTGCACTATCGTGCGTAACAGTGCATCGTTAGGTTCTGTCATGAATGAGGCAAATTATCTCCACACACATAAGCATATTCATCCATCAGCTGATGAACAATTCAGATCGCTTCAGTTTGCTCCTTTAAATCTACACCAGAAGAACTTTGTAACTGCATGCTTAGTTTGGCTCTGTGCCATGGAGTGGAGCAGAGAGGAGGAGGAGACGGAGAGAGCCAGATGTGTGGCTGCACGTGGCTCTTGTCTCGCTCGTTTTCCTAAACATCAGGCGCAGCAGCAGGTGGCACAGCTGCAGGAGTGTGCTGAGGAGCATTGGAACGAAACTTTTTGTTGTGTGGGCCGCCGGAAGAGGAGGTACTGCTGGCCCACCACCAGAGGGCGCCCTGCCTGAAGTGCGGGCTTCAGGCACGAGAGGGCGCTGCGGACACAGCCGGGGGTGACAGCTGTCACTCATTATCTCCTGACAGCTGTCACTCATTCATGCTTCATCATCTCACTCCATAAAACCCAGACGTCATCTCCACCTCATTGCCGAGCTATCGTGGAACCGTTCAGGTAGTATTCTCAGCCGTAAAAGTAAACTGTGTGACAGTCTGAACTCTTATTTGCAGCCGTTTTCCTGTGGTGTTCCTTGTCTGTGAGACCGGCGTTCGGTGTGACCAGCGACAGAGTCGCTTCACACCTCTACCAGATAAGTGTTTGAGACAGGAGCTGCACGAGTGTGTGTGAGAGGTGGAGGTGGACTCTCCACCATTGTTGCTACTGGGTGTACACACACCCATATCTTATTGTCTCTGCTCCCTGCCAGCAGTACCAGATCCAACCGTCGAAGACGGTGGCCACCTGGGGACTCGGGACTTGGCGGCTCAAGTATTCTCCGGGTTCGGTGGCGGAGGAAATCGCGTGGTTCCGGTTCATCTCAGGACAGACATCTTCTATCCTCGAGCCTGCCCACACGTCACCCTTGTGATTGACTGTCTGTAAATTTCACATTCCTCTGTGTTGTGCTCATTCACAACAGTAAAGTGTTCATATTTGACTCTTTCATTGTCCGTTCATTTACGCCCCCTGTTGTGGGTCCGTGTCACTACACTTTCACAACACTTTTAGCCAAAGTGGCGTCTCTGTCCTTCTTCAGCATACTGCAGCAATGAAACTGAATGCTGTCCAGCAGGGTTTACTTGTGCGCACGTCAGAGAAGAATGCTGTCACACTCTATTAAGGATCACCACTAATCAAGACAGATCAACGCGCTCAGTTGAGACCTCCATGACATGAGGCGAAATGAGGGTGGTGCGTGATATTCATGGAAGTTTTTTTTTTTTTGACAGCCAAAAACATGCTCCATGAAAATCACAAATATCACGTACCAACCTATTCAGATGCGTTAAGTCACGTTAAGCATGTCAGGAATGTGCCAAGAATGATGCAAATATGACATTTGTAACGCGTACTGCCTATGAGTAAACGTAGCATTAGTGTACATTAAAGTGATGGACTTACTGAGTTTTCCAAACAAACTGAAGGTGGAGATACCAGGTTTTGCAGCCAGATCTATTAAAGGTTGCTAATTAACACATTTCTGAATAAAGGTTGATTTTTGAGATTCTGCTATTTTGTTCAGTGCACCATAACCATTTCATAACAAAGAATGATTCATGGAGATGTGAAACTTCCATCAGGTAAATATCCTGATTTAAAACAAGAGTGGTCTGGTGGAGATACAGGGTTTTGCACCTGAACTCTTCATTTACAGACGTGCTTTTTTGTAATTAGCGCTGTTGGATGCCATGGCTCTGAAAATACTTACTTAGCCACTGGATTCAAGGTCCTGGGTCATCTAAAAGCAGAGATATTGGAAAAAACTCCCATTTTAAGCCGCCACACTTATACAAATCCAGGATGGATGGAATTTTCTCTTTCTGATGGACAATTGCATGTACTTTCTAATAAAAAATTGTACTGAAATTATATAACCAACCTGACTACCCCGGAATAATACCCCGGAACTATTAAATGACATCGTAAACGCCTATATTAATCTTCATCTCAAACCCAGTGTCTTCAGTCGCAAAACAAATAAATTGCCGTTGTTGTCAAACACTTTCAGTGGGAATGCTTTGCTGCACAATGTGTAAAGTGGCATTGTTATGCAATTGTGTAGACATCTGTCTCAGTAGTTGTCAAAAGTAAGTAAAGGCTCCTTGACACTTACATGACTTTGAGCCGGGCACTCTGCCGTGCACAAGAGTAAACTCGTGTCAAACTTGTTGTAAACTGTTTTAAACTGTGCACAAAGAAATTTTTAAATGTTCAAAATCTCCATCACGGATTGTTGACGTGAACTTCAAGTGAACATTGCACAAACAATTCAAAAACACTGTGTCTGAGTGTGAGTGATTGTGTCAGCACACTGCGTCAGAGCACAGCTCATCTGAATGATTATAACAAGATGTTAAATCTATAAACATACTTTTACTGCTGCACACAAGAAGGAATGAACATGTATCTGTTTTACCAAGCTGTTACAATATAAACATTACAAACAATTACCTTTTTAGACTGTTCCAAATGCGTTCTCCACCTCATTAAGCACGCGCGTGCAAGAGACAGAAAAGCTGCTGCTGGATCAGTCTGCTGTGATTCCGGAAGCGATTAGAGCAGTTTTCAACATCCAACTCTAACAGAAAATTGTTAACCCGCTACAAAATAATTATTTTATATATGTAGAGTCCAGGACACAAGGGGTGGCATCCAGTGGAACAAAGCACGGTGCCCAGAGTGGGTGGGATTGTCACGGTGATGTACGCGGATCAAAGTTGTGCAAGTGTCAGGGGGCCTTAAGTCTGATAGAGGCCCTGAGGCCCATCTGTGCCATTGCTTATCTCCAGATACTGGAGCATGAAGTGGAGGAAAGTCTACGACTCTTCTAGATGAGATGTCAGTCCATAACGGGTTACTATCTCAGCCAAGTATGGTACCTATTTACAGCTGGATTGATGGGGACAATGCAGGAGAAGTGTCAGGTAGCATGACTGGTAATTAAAACCAGGTCTACATAATTGCAGGCCAACTACTCATCCCAGTGCCCAGTACTGTTCTGCAGTATTGAGATGCAACGAAAAATGTCTTTTCACGTTGCTAAATTGGCCTGTAGAGTTTCAATTTATTTCTCAAATGAAAAATTATTGCTCTCTTATTTAGATTAAACTCAAAATGATCAGCCCTTTGCTGTACAGTATGAAGGTCTAATACTGATACACACCCAAAAACACAGAATCCAGGATCACAAGCTCGGGCCGATGAGAAGAGGCTCCTCCAAGCAGCTGCGTTTGGCAGCCAAATGAGCCGTCAGTGACCTGAGTGTGTGCGGGTAAGCCAATCTACACCAATCTCGCCGTGCAATGGAACGGGAGGCACAAAATCAATGGGACATACTATTCAAACTGAGCCTGTGTGGTGAATGCTGACAGCTGTTAAGAGTGTGTGTGCATGATTGTTTGCAAGCGTGTTCATTCCTCCATGTGTGCATGTGAGGTAAACTGTCAGTGATTTTACAGCAAGAAGCCATTTGGTGGATTCTAAATGATCAGAAAGGTCTCCACGTGTGTGACCCACAGACACTCAGCAAATCGTTTCAACAGCTGATTAGGAGGCGCAGGAAGATAAAGCTGTCCTGCAGGCTGCATATTGACACATTCAATTGCTTTATGCTAGCAAATGTGACACATTTAGGGATTTAAAAATAATCAAGCAAATATGCGCGCAATCCATGGAGGCTGGGTCGCCTCCAGGTCATTATTTGTATTTGTAGCACCTGGTATCATGGATCCATTCCTGTCTGTGTACCTTGATTGGCCTCTTCATTGGGATCCAGCACTCTTTCTTTCTCAAGATCTTTTTGTTGAAATGTTCTTCTCCAGGGGAGATTTACAATTCTTGCCATTAAATTCCATGACCATAAGTCCAGTCAGCACCCTAAAGGAGACTGGCTTCTCCTAGGGGAAGGTACAGCAATACTCATTATGGTGTAAGACGTCCATTCTGGTTCAACACCAATCAGCATACCTCATTAATCAAAGCACACTGCTCTCCTTTACATCCAAGAACATGAGAAGAAGTAGTAAGTCCTACATAGGCACTGAGACTTGTTGATGCCAGTTGACCCTGGATTCTGTAGCATGAAGTAAATGAGTCTACAACATCCCCTGGACAGGATGCCAGTCCATGGCAGGTTACCTTTCCCAGCAGTAGTTCAATATATTGCAAGACTGAAGTATTTTTGGCAGCCTCAATAATACAAGTTTTACTGTCACAAGTCACTCCAACAACAGTTTTTTAAAACAAAAAATTTTGTTGTATTTACACATTTAAAAAAAATCAATTTATTAAATGGCAACAGCAATCCATAGACATGATCCCAAACATGTCTGCTGCTTTTTTTAAGGACGCAGTGAGCATGTTGCTTTGTTTACATAGTGGAATATTATTCCGTACCTCTACCAAGATGACGTCCCAACCAACGTATTATTGGCTCCTTGAGTGAACGGTGATGTCTGCTCTAGAGTTTATTAGTTTCTATGATTAAAGCTGTCGGAATGATTCACATCTCAACTACATTCTTTAACGTATCAAAAAGCTAAAAGAAAAAAAAACTTGTACCTTTCTTTAGACAAGAGCAGAAGGAACAGCAGTTAGAGGTTTTTAACACTTCAAATGGCTCCATGTGGGAAAAATCAGATGTATATTGATTTTAATCCCAACACTGTCTTACTCAGACATATTTTTAGCCCCTGTGAAGAGGCAGCAGTACTCACCACATTCACTTTCTTGTAATTCCATCCATCCATCCATTTTCTTCCGCTTTATCCGGAGTCGGGTCGCGGGGGCAGCAGCTCAAGCAAAGCCGTCCAGACCTCCCGATCCACACACACCTCCTCCAGCTCCTCCGGGGGAACCCCAAGGCGTTCCCAAGCCAGCCGAGAGATGTAGTCCCTCCAGCGTGTCCTGGGTCTTCCCCGGGGCCTCCTCCCAGTGGGACGTGCCCGGAACACCTCTCCAGCGAGGCGTCCAGGGGGCATCCGGAAAAGATGCCCGAGCCACCTCAACTGACTCCTTTCGACGTGGAGGCGCAGCGGCTCGACTCCGAGCTCCTCCCGAGTGACCAAGTTCTGCATGTTCTTCAAACATGCAGAGCAGGCCTCTCAGTGGGATAGAGTTCAGTTGTATATAGACCTGGGAATCGATTCCTGATCTGTGTTCTTGTCCCAGTCCACCCAGCTGTAAATGGTTAGTGATCTTGGCTGGAGGAGTAACTGGTGTGGTGTCCAGGGGGACTCATAGACCCTTATCCGCTTCATCCTACCAAATCTGTGGTCACGTAGTGGCACCAATTGGAGTCGGGTACATTTTTTTATGTGGGGAGAGCCAACAGTGTCACAGAGTGAGACATGTGCATGCACAACAGGTCTATTTATTTAAACAAAGAAAAGAAAAACTCTGATTAAAACACACACAGGCAGTGTTGTCATTCTCTGCACATTGCTCGGCTAAATTCTAACTTATGAAGTAGTTGTTGGCAGTTTTATTAACGTGACAAATGTAATTTAAAGTGCTTTTAATGAAGTTGGACACACTGTATTTGGGGACATTTATGCTTTCTTGTAATGTGATGTCCTCTGTGTCTTTTTGACCTTCCGTGACTGATGTTTGGTTCCGACTATGTTCTCACCTTAACGTGCACCGGGAATGCTGCACAAACAGAATGAAATAAGAAAGGAGAGAACGATTTGTGATGATTGATGTAATCCTGGAGTTGCTCTCAGGAATCTTCACCTGAGCTTTGAGGCTGCTCCAGTGGAAATTACAAAATTTGCAGACTTTTGTTGTCAAATTCTTTCCCGTGTTTAATTTTCTTTTCAGTCCTCTCCTGTTATCACTTTCTGTCCTTGCTTGGTCTCTCCTGCTGCCTCACCCCTGCTTACCTCACATGTGAAGGACCGTCTGTCCTTCCCTCCGTCTCAGAAAAAGTTCTTTTTGTGCCTCCTCACTGTAACTCCATGGTGCTGGCTCATGTTTCAGAGATTTCACACAGAGGAAAAGGTGATCTCTCTCTCTCTCTCTCTCTCTTTCTCTCTCTCTCTCTCTCTCTCTCTCTCATATCCAAAGTCTTCTGTTAGGAGTTAGAGAGAGACAGAGAGAGTTTGGATGGAAACTAATGGAGGTTTTTTTTTCTTGCTATTTTCAGAATTTGACTCTGAATGTTTGAGGATGCAACATGTGTATTTTAAATCAGACTTTCTCAGTTTTATGATCTGGCACTTCACTCGATTTAAAAAACAAAAAGATGTTGTAGAACATACGTAGAGCCTATTTCTACCAAATACATAAATGTCTCTGGGCCCTATCTTCATGACCTACATTGTAAGACCTAAAGCACATGGTGTAAGTGCTTTTTGGGGTATGCACCACAACACTTATTATTACTATTTATAGTGCACATAATCTGAACATGAAGTAAGGGTCATCACCCACTGGGGAATTTTGGGCCCAATTTGCATCACAATTCCAAAGTTGGGGAAATCTGGACCAATTTATTAAAATAGCAAACAACATTTGTATTTCCTACTGTTATGACATTTTTTTTAAATGAGTGTAGCCAATGATTGCCAAGTATTAATACAATAACATGCTTTTGGAGGGCGGTATGCATTTTCAGAGGCCCTCCGCCCAAAATGACTGATATTCGCCCGAGTTAGCTGTATGTTATTTGCATTATTATCACTTACTGAGATATACAACACGTAGAATCACATTAACAATATTTAATGTCATTTCAAAACACCCAGCAAACGCGTACATAAAAAGTTGGCTCACTTTACCTTTTGTCATGTTGGCTGGTACCACGCTGCTCTCCAAATTCGCCATGGCGTACTCATCAAGCTGGCTCCTTTGGCTGCTGTTCATTGTCGGACTATCAATGATAAAATCATCCAGAATATCCATATTGGGACCAACACACACTTCTCGCCTTTTCATGTTATCGTCTGCGGACAGTTCTTGGGTTGCGCATGCTATGATGTCATCACTTTATGCAGAGTGGGCGGGTATCCCAATGCCCGCCCGCTACCCAATACCCGCCCGTTACTGCGGGCAGGTATGGACAGGTAGCGTAAATGTAAATCTATGCTACCGGCCCAGCAACGCCTCAGTAAGTGATAATAATGCTGGTTATTACTGACTGCAGTAGGCGATACTCGTGCATTATTCCACTTTTCCCACAAAGCTAAAATGTATTTGTTTGCATCTCAACACATTCTTCTGTTGATGAGTGAGGCATGGTTTTTAAAAGACGTTTCTGCTCTGAGAACTGCATACTGTACCTGGTTGTCCACCTTTACCTACATTCGCAAAATATTCTGTTCTGTACAAATTAATGTTCAACAACGCTACTTTTACCACAATAACAGGCCACAGTTTTTTTTTCTTTTGTTTTTGTTTTTCAGCCACACCAACAGTGTAGACAGACTAGCATCACAAATCAGCAGTGGGAGATCATCCCAAGACACTGGGCACAGAAGGGCACGACTTGGTCAATTAATCATGGGTGGGTTTTGGATGGAACATGATTTACACCAATCGGGTGTCTGTATGTAAAAGTCAAGTGCTCAGTCCTTGTTTCGATTTCAATTTATTTTCATTTATATAGTGCCAAATCACAACAGAGTTGCCTCAAAGCACTTCACACAGGTAAGGTCTAACCTTACCAACCCCCAGAGCAACAGTGGTAAGGAAAAACTCCCTCTGAGGAAGAAACCTTAAGCAGACCAGACTCAAAGGGGTGACCCTCTGCTTGGGCCATGCTACAAACATAAATTACAGAACAATTCACAGAACAATTCACGGACAAATATACAAGAATTGCTACAACCCCTGGCAAAAATTATGGAATCACCGGCCTCGGAGGATGTTCATTCAGTTGTTTAATTTTGTAGAAAAAAAGCAGATCACAGACATGACACAAAACTAAAGTAATTTCAAATGGCAACTTTCTGGCTTTAAGAAACACTATAAGAAATCAAGAAAAAAAGATTGTGGCAGTAATGGTTACTTTTTTAGACCAAGCAGAGGAAAAAATTATGGAATCACTCAATTCTGAGGAAAAAATGATGGAATCACCCTGTAAATTTTCATCCCCACCTGCATCAAATCAGATCTGCTCATTGACATTGACCCTATTCCATGACATTGACCCTATGTGTCTTTTTGCAACGAATGTTTTTGCAGTTTTTGCTCTATGGCAAGATGCATTATCATCTTGAAAAATGATTTCATCATCCCCAAACATCCTTTCAATTGTCCAAAATATCAACATAAACTTGTGCATTTATTGATGATGTAATGACAGCCATCTCCCCAGTGCCTTTACCTGACATGCAGCCCCATATCATCAATGACTGTGGAAATTTACATGTTCTCTTCAGGCAGTCATCTTTATAAATCTCATTGGAAAGGCACCTAACAAAAGTTCCAGCATCATCACCTTGCCCAATGCAGATTCGAGATTCATCACTGAATATGACTTTCATCCAGTCATCCACAGTCCACGATTGCTTTTCCTTATCCCATTGTAACCTTGTTTTTTTCTGTTTAGGTGTTAATGATGCCTTTCGTTTAGCTTTTCTGTATGTAAATCCCATTTCCTTTAGGCGGTTTCTTACAGTTTGGTCACAGACGTTGACTCCAGTTTCCTCCCATTCGTTCCTCATTTGTTTTGTTGTACATTTTTCGATTTTTGAGACATATTGCTTTAAGTTTTCTCTCTTGACGCTTTGATGTCTTCCTTGGTCTACCAGTATGTTTGCCTTTAACAACCTTCCCATGTTGTTTGTATTTGGTCCAGAGTTTAGACACAGCTGACTGTGAACAACCAACATCTTTTGCAACATTGTGTGATGATTTACTCTCTTTTAAGAGTTTGATAATCCTCTCCTTTGTTTCAATTGACATCTCTCGTGTTGGAGCCATGATTCATGTCAGTCCACTTGGTGCAACAGCTCTCCAAGGTGTGTTCACTCCTTTTTAGATGCAGACTAACGAGCAGATCTGATATGATGCAGGTGTTAGTTTTGGGGATGAAAATTTACAGGGTGATTCCATAATTTTTTCCTCAGAATTGAGTGATTCCATATTTTTTTCCTCTGCTTGGTCTAAAAAAGTAACCGTTACTGACTGCCACAATCTTTTTTCTTGATTTCTTATAGTGTTTCTTAAAGCCAGAAAGTTGCCATTTGAAATGATTTTAGTTTTGTGTCATGTCTGTGATCTGCTTTTTTTCTACAAAATTAAACAACTGAATGAACATCCTCCGAGGCCAGTGATTCCATAATTTTTGCCAGGGGTTGTATTGGTGCACAGGACAGGAGGATCGCCAACACAAATACAACTCCCATCTCTGGATGGAGCTGCACCTTAAACAGAGAGAAAAAAACAGAATCAGGCATCACAAAGACAAAAAATACTGTATAATTTGTCAGCATTAAACAACAAGAAAAACAGAAGAAATACTAAGGTGATCACTGGCCACTAGCCCTAAACTTCACTAAAAGACCCAGAATATAGGTAAAGTTGAGGCCGCAGCCCGCTCCAATTACTAATAGATGAATTAAATAAGTAAAAAGCGTAAAACAAAACTATACCAGTATGCTAGCCATATGAAAGGGAAAATAAGTGTGTCTTAAGTCTGGACTTGAAAGTCTCTACAGAATCTGACTGTTTTATTGATGCAGGGAGATCATTCCACAGAACAGGGGCACGACAAGAGAAAGCTCTGTGACCTGCAGACTTCTTATTCACCTTAGGGACACAAAGTAGTCCTGCACCCTGAGAACGTAAAGCCCGGGCCGGTACGTAAGGTTTAATTAGGTCAGCTAGGTAGGGAGGTGCCAGTCCATGAATAATTTTATAGGTTAGTAGCAGAACCTTAAAATCTGATCTCACTGGGACAGAAAGCCAGTGAAGGGATGCCAAAATGGGTGTAATGTGGTCGAACTTTCTGCTTCGTGTCAAAAGTCTGGCTGCAGCATGATTCAAGACCAGCTGTGGCCATTCTCCATTCAGTGTGGAGCTGCATCACGAAGGACAACTGGTGTAAAAACGCCTGCAAAATCAACATGCAGATCCATAATATCTTGGCTGTTTATTTAGTTCCAAAAATGAAGAAAGTGAAAGTGTTTACTTGCTAGGTGTGTGTGTATGTGTATGTGTGTGTGTGTGTGTGTGTGTGTGTGTGTGTGTGTGTGTGTGTGTGTGTGTGTGTGTGTGTGTGTGTGTGTGTGTGTGTGTGTGTGTGTGTGTGTGTGTGTACCTGTTACGATTTACAGTAGATAGATGGTAGAAGTGAGAGGTTTTCTGGTGAGGTAACAGACGTGTGTGCAGAGCATAAAGGCACAGAGGAGGATTTTCTCACACTTGACATTTCAAATATGATTTGCCAGATTGATTTCAGAGACTTGAGCCAAGATTTGATTTATTTTCTGGCAGTCTTCCATGAAGCTGTTTTACTGGTGATGCAACAGACATAACTTGTACTCTGCACAGTTTCACAGTCACTCCCACAGAAGCCAAGAACTATTTCTGAGTTGGCATTGGTGTCTTGGTGGCTTCCCTCAAGAGCTGCCTATTCCAAACCAACACAACAGTACCATACAGTTAGTATTTCCATACAGTTAGTATTTCTAAATTATTAATGTGCTGAAGTCCAAGACTTATTGTTGTGTGGGCTGCTGAAGAGGAGGTACTGCTGGCCCACCACCACCAGAGGGCACCCTGCCTGGAGTGCGGGCTCCAGGCACCAGAGGGCGCTGCCGCCTCACAGGAGCAGCTGGGGTGACAGCTGACACTCATCACCTGTGACAGCTGTCACCACTCATCTGATCTGCATCGGTATATCAGCAAGACGTCATCTCCACCTCTTTGCCGAGATATCGTTCTACCTGGAAGGTAATATTCTCAGCTGACTGCTTGACAGTAACCTTTTGTGATTTTGTGAGTGATAACAGACCTTTTTCCAACGAGAGGTGGAGGTAGCTTTCCTGCCGTGCGGATTACTGGGTGCAAACGCGCCCACCTTTAATTGTGTTTTTGTTCCTCGCCAGCAGTACCAGGTCCGACACGCGGAGGCAGTGGCCACCTGGGAATTCGGGACTTGGCGGCTCCAGTATTCCCGGGGTCTGGTGGCAGAGGAAATCGTGTGGTTCCGGTTCTACTTTGGACAGGTGTCTCCTATCTTCGAGCCTGCCCACACGACACCTTTGTGAATTGATTCTGATCTATTGTTGTAATCTGTTGTATTTGTTGTGCACATTCACAACAGTAAAGTGTTGTTATTTGACCTACTCCATTGTCCGTTCCTTTGCGCCCCCTGTTGTGGGTCCGTGTACCGACACTTTCCCAACAGGATATCTCGGCCAGCGTCATGGATCCCGAGGGGCGTCAACCGGCTGTTGAACGGCCAATGGAAGAACAGGGCGCACAGGCGTCCGCAGGAGGAATGATCGGTGAGTTGCAGCGGATCCTCACCGCTTTCACGGCTCGGTTGGATTTAATGACCGAGCAGAACGTCCTCCTTAACCGCAGGGTGGAGGCTCTCGCCGCGCAGGTGGAAGCGCGCCCTCAGGGCGCTGCTGCGGCTCTCCCTCCTGTCGATCCTGTGCGTAACAGTGACGTTCCACAGGTCGTTCAACGACCCCTCCCACCTTCCCCTGAAGCATACATAAGCCCTCCAGAGCCGTACGGGGGTTGTGTGGAGACGTGCACGGACTTTCTTATGCAGTGTTCGCTCGTCTTCGCACAACGTCCCGTCATGTACGCAACTGATGCTAGTAAGATAGCTTATGTCATTAATCTGCTTCGCGGCAAGGCACGCGCTTGGGCTACAGCGCTTTGGGAGCAAAATTCACGGCTCCTTCTGATATATGATGGGTTTGTGAGGGAGTTCAGAACAGTGTTCGATCACCCAAATAGAGGAGAGACCGCTTCAGCCGTGCTGCTGTCAATGAGACAGGGGCGCCGGAGCGCAGCTGTTTATGCAGTCGACTTCCGCATCGCGGCTGCGAGGTCCGGCTGGAATAACACTGCCCTCCGCGCCGCCTTCGTAAACGGACTGTCGTTGGTCCTGAAGGAGCTCCTGGTGGCCAAGGACGAACCGCGGGATTTAGATGGGCTTATTGATCTCGTTATACGATTAGACAATCGGTTAGAGGAACGCCGTCGGGAGCGAGGCGAAGGACGTGACCGGATACGCGCCGCCCCTCTCCCTTCCGGGTTCGAAAAGGGGCCGCCCTCCCCACGCTCCACAGCCGCAGCGCTTTGTGGGGCAACAGCTCCCCCTGGTGACGTTGTTAGGGAAACGCACAGGGCCAAAATGGGGAGGCTGATCCGTGGAGAGTGTTTTCTCTGCAGCTCAACAGAGCACACACAGAGAGACTGCCCCAAACGGCCAAAACGTCAACACTCGCCCTTAGAGACTGGGCTAAGGGGGGGTCAAGACATTCAAGTGAGACACACACCAATTGCCACACGACTCCCAGTCACAATCCTGAGCGGTGATTTAACCCTTCAAGCCCGAGCACTGGTGGACACGGGGTCAGAAGGGAATCTGCTAGACAGCAGATGGGCAAAGGAGGTAGGGCTGCCTCTGGTGGCGCTTCCTACGCCATTGCAGGTGCGGGCACTAGATGGCACCCTCCTCCCTTTACTCACACACAAGACACCACCAGTAACTCTGGTGGTGTCTGGAAACCACCGGGAGGAGATTGAGTTTTTTGTAACTCCTGCCACCTCCCGCGTGATTTTGGGCATCCCATGGATGTTAAAGCACAATCCCCGGATCGATTGGCCGTCTGGGGTGGTGGTTCAGTGGAGCGAAACCTGCCATCGGGGGTGTTTAGGATCCTCGGTTCCTCCCGGTTCCCAGGCTAAGGAGGAGGCCGACGTCCGGGATTATATCCAGGCCTGCACCACCTGCGCCAGGGGCAAGGCTGACCATCGTAGGGCTTCGGGTCTGCTTCAGCCGCTGCCCGTGCCCCATTGCCCCTGGTCCCACATCGGCCTGGATTTTGTCATGGGTCTCCCGCCGTCCCAGGGCAACACCACCATCCTCACGATAGTGGACCGATTCTCCAAGGCGGCCCACTTCGTGGCCCTCCCGAAGCTCCCGACGGCCCAGGAGACAGCGGACCTCCTGGTTCACCACGTCGTCCGGCTGCATGGGATCCCAACAGACATTGTCTCAGATCGCGGTCCCCAGTTCTCCTCCCACGTCTGGAGGAGCTTCTGCAGGGAACTGGGGGCCACGGTGAGTCTCTCATCCGGGTACCATCCCCAGACCAACGGGCAAGCAGAACGGGCCAATCAGGAGATGGAGCAGGCCCTGCGTTGCGTGACAGCCGCGCACCCGGCGGCCTGGAGTACCCATCTGGCCTGGATCGAGTATGCCCATAACAGCCAGGTGTCGTCAGCCACCGGCCTCTCCCCTTTCGAGGTATGTCTGGGGTACCAACCGCCTTTGTTTCCAGTGGTTGAGGGAGAGGTCGGTGTGCCCTCGGTCCAGGCCCACCTACGGAAGTGCCGTCGGGTGTGGCGTGCCGCCCGTTCTGCCTTGCTGAGGGCCCGGATGAGGTCAAAGGCCCATGCAGACCGTCGGCGGACCCCGGCCCCTGCGTATCGGCCAGGGCAGGAGGTGTGGTTGTCGACAAAGGACATCCCCCTCAAAGTGGACTCCCCCAAGTTACAGGACCGTTACATCGGTCCCTTCAAAATCCAGAAGGTCATCAGTCCAGCCGCAGTGAGGCTTCAGCTGCCGGCCTCACTGCGGATCCATCCTGTATTTCACGTGTCCCGAATCAAACCACATCACACCTCACCCCTCTGTACTCCGGGTCCGGCACCGCCTCCTGCCCGGATCATCGATGGCGAGCCGGCTTGGACTGTGCGCCGGCTTTTGGATGTCCGTAGGATGGGCCGGGGCTTCCAGTATTTGGTGGACTGGGAGGGGTACGGACCTGAAGAACGCTCCTGGGTGAAGAGGAGCTTCATTCTGGACCCGGCCCTCCTGGCCGATTTCTACCGCCGCCACCCGGACAAGCCTGGTCGGGCGCCAGGAGGCGCCCGTTGAGGGGGGGGTCCTGTTGTGTGGGCTGCTGAAGAGGAGGTACTGCTGGCCCACCACCACCAGAGGGCACCCTGCCTGGAGTGCGGGCTCCAGGCACCAGAGGGCGCTGCCGCCTCACAGGAGCAGCCGGGGTGACAGCTGACACTCATCACCTGTGACAGCTGTCACCACTCATCTGATCTGCATCGGTATATCAGCAAGACGTCATCTCCACCTCTTTGCCGAGATATCGTTCTACCTGGAAGGTAATATTCTCAGCTGACTGCTTGACAGTAACCTTTTGTGATTTTGTGAGTGATAACAGACCTTTTTCCAACGAGAGGTGGAGGTAGCTTTCCTGCCGTGCGGATTACTGGGTGCAAACGCGCCCACCTTTAATTGTGTTTTTGTTCCTCGCCAGCAGTACCAGGTCCGACACGCGGAGGCAGTGGCCACCTGGGAATTCGGGACTTGGCGGCTCCAGTATTCCCGGGGTCTGGTGGCAGAGGAAATCGTGTGGTTCCGGTTCTACTTTGGACAGGTGTCTCCTATCTTCGAGCCTGCCCACACGACACCTTTGTGAATTGATTCTGATCTATTGTTGTAATCTGTTGTATTTGTTGTGCACATTCACAACAGTAAAGTGTTGTTATTTGACCTACTCCATTGTCCGTTCCTTTGCGCCCCCTGTTGTGGGTCCGTGTACCGACACTTTCCCAACACTTATTCAGTGATGAGAAACTCTTCATATATCCATCCCCTGTCTGAAGAAAACTGGCTGTAAAAGCCATCATTTATATGAACAATTATGCTCTTTAATAGTAGTTACATACCTATGGGCTCTAAAAAAAAAAAGAATACAAATGGCTGTAATTCCTAAATGGTTATTAGGATATTTTTGTTAAACTCCTTGAATTAAAGCTCAGAGTCTCCACTATAAACACATTGTGGCAAAATTCCTGACAATTGCTCACACATTACTTTTAAAAAATATATAATTGTACATTATTTAAAAAAAAATGCTTTCTAAAAAGCTGTAATAATGACAGTGGAACTTAAAATAGCCAGGAACTTAAAATATTCTGTGTTGCCCTGGCAATCAAAGCAATGAAGTTCTAATTAACGTAATTTACGATGGATCAAAACCACATTATTGTGAGTTTACTGGCTGTCAAACGTTTGAGCAGCAGGTAAGGATGAAGACAAATAACATGCATCTGTAACAAACTGAGTTGTTCTTCAGAAAACAAAGTGTCTTCATGAGTGACAGCGTTGCAGAACATCGTGCACCTTCAGTCCTTTAGCAGAACTCTTAATTAAGCAGGTGTCCGGTTTGTTGTCATCTGTCAGGCGGCAGCAAAACACATTTGTCTGGAATATTATTTGTCCAAAGTACTGACCAGTTGGCTTCTTCATTGAACATTTGGGTGGAATTACAGAGACAAAGAGTGATGGGCCAGCTTTGGTCCTTGTGTTTGAATCCCTATTGTCAGTCCATCAGCTTTCCAGGACATAATTCTTGAGTTTCCCAACGGATACGACAGTCTCATCACAAAGGAACTCTGGGTAGCAGCTGAGGTATTGAGTTTTCAGTGGGAAGTAAAGATTTCCTGTTTCATCTTGATACAGTGTGATTTCGGTATGGTTTCTTGTGTCAGCTGTTAGAACCATTTAAAATGTTTGACAAGTATTTGTTGTTTCCTGAGCTTTCACCATGTCACCAATGGCAAATTAATTTACAGCCAAGTTTGCTTGTCAGTTTCCAGGGTGGTGAATATATAAATAGCCTTTAAAATTCTGGCAGTGCTCCCAGGCAAAAAAAAAAAAAGTGACAGACTTGAACTATGAACCCACAGCACTGCCTTGGGTCCTGGATGGTAACCCGCCTGAGATAGACAACCATCCAGGCTCTGAAATCTGTTATTTTCAGATACGTGTGTACGCCATGCTGTGGTCTTCTACATAACAACACAGATGCCACACCTCCTCATTGATAGGAAAAAAGCAAAACCATTCATTGTAAACATCAGGGATATTTAATGAGTTAACAGGTTCCTCCGTGCTTGTTTTGTGGAGAATAAATGTCGCCATGTGTAGCAGGGGGACCATAGCTCCGGACTGAGCACAAAGTACTTTTTAGTGCCACTGAGGATCATTTATTTCATTGATGTACTTTAAGGTCACGCTGCAGTAAAATGAAAAATGGCATACAATTTTGTTACTTTATTTGTGATTCGTGTCATAGTTTTGTTGTGTGTGACGGCTGCACAGAAAAGAAACTAGATTTCAAATTCCAATTAATTCATTTTATACTCATCTTGTGCTTTGATTCATGCACACACACACACACACACACACACACACACACACACACACACACACATATATATCTTTACATGCACACATCTGTGTGTTCTGGCATGTCGGTGTGTGTGTGGATGTGAGACGATCATGACTGCAGGGTTCTGTTCTCTGTGCATGAAGCTCTTTCACTGCCCTTCCAACAGAATGCAGCCCAGTTAATTCACACATTTGCTGAAATATCGTTATCTGAACAATAATTAAATGTGTGAACTCATTTTATTATTATTATGAAAGGGAGGAGCTGAAGGTATTAACTATTTGTGACAGAGCTCATGGAGTTTCTTAAAATACTGAGTACATTTGGACCAAGATTTCCCTTTATATTTTGGAGGTGATCCGGACCCAGATTCTGGATCAAGATTTCCCTTTATATACGCTTTGGAGGATTATGTCAAAACTGCTTCATGGATTCTCACCAAATCTGACCACAGATAGATATTAGGGCATGGAAGACTCCATAAAATTTTGGAGGTGATCTGGATCCGAATCCGGATTCTGGATTAAGATTTCACTTTTTATACACTTTGAACAATTACTTCAAAACTACTTCACAGATCCTCACCAAATTTGCACTACAGATACACAACTGTATATTAGGACATGGAAGACTCCATTGAATTTTGGAGGTGATCTGGATCCGGATTGGCGAACATCAGAAATCTCTTATTGCCCTTGTTTAAATCTGTTTTACCTGCCTAAATTGAAAAACTCATTTGTACCAGCTGGCGGTCATTTAATCCCCATTTTGATTGTCATGAATATGCATTGCAGAATCTAAGTAATTGAGACCTTTGAAAGGGTGGATGTTATGAACCATGATATGACATCACTTTGTCATAATTTTGTTTTAACTGTGGAGGGATTTTCATCATTTTTGTAAATAACTCTTCTGTTGCATACTTTGGTAATCGCTCATGTGTTCATGGAGCTTCTAATCTTGCCATACACATTGTGACATCACTGAGAGATCTTCCAGAAGTACCATAGTTGTCCTGTAGTTATACTACAGTAATGCTACATTTGATTTTGAACATGGTGCATACTGCAGGTCCAGTATGTCAAGTCATTAAACCACATGCTGGATGACGTTCGTGGGCTCCTGTGATTCTTACACATCTGTTTGTCATGACCTTCGAGGATACATAAAGTATGAACTGTTTCAGAAATGGATATTTTAAAATTGTTGGATGAATAACTGACACTTAACATAAGGACGGTTAAATTCCAAACATAAACAAAATGTTCAAACAAATGAATTGCAGACCCACAGTGTGAAACACACCAATAAAATGTCCATTTGATTTGTTTTAATTAACTATTTAATTTGGGACTTTTATATGTTGTTGTTATTGCCGTTTCTTTTTTGTGTAGATTTGTTGCTGGGAAAGCTCTATATACTGTAAATAGTAGTTATTTATTGGGAATGCAATCTTATTTATTTATTTTATTTCATTCATTTACACACACACACACACACACTATATATATACTCAACAAAAATATAAACGCAACACTTTTGGTTTTGCTCCCATTTTGTATGAGATGAACTCAAAGATCTAAAACTTTTTCCACATACACAATATCACCATTTCCCTCAAATATTGTTCACAAACCAGTCTAAATCTGTGATAGTGAGCACTTCTCCTTTGCTGAGATAATCCATCCCACCTCACAGGTGTGCCATATCAAGATGCTGATTAGACACCATGATTAGTGCACAGGTGTGCCTTAGACTGTCCACAATAAAAGGCCACTCTGAAAGGTACAGTTTTGTTTTATTGGGGGGGGATACCAGTCAGTATCTGGTGTGACCACCATTTGCCTCATGCAGTGCAACACATCTCCTTCGCATCATCCATGAAGAGAACATCTCTCCAACGTGCCAAATGCCAGCGAATGTGAGCATTTGCCCACTCAAGTCGGTTACGACGACGAACTGGAGTCAGGTCGAGACCCCGATGAGGACGACGAGCATGCAGATGAGCTTCCCTGAGACAGTTTCTGACAGTTTGTGCAGAAATTCTTTGGTTATGCAAACCGATTGTTTCAGCAGCTGTCCGAGTGGCTGGTCTCAGACGATCTTGGACGTGAACATGCTGGATGTGGAGGTCCTGGGCTGGTGTGGTTACATGTGGTCTGCGGTTGTGAGGCTGGTTGGATGTACTGCCAAATTCTCTGAAACGCCTTTGGAGACGGCTTATGGTAGAGAAATGAACATTCAATACACGAGCAACAGCTCTGGTTGACATTCCTGCTGTCAGCATGCCAATTGCACGCTCCCTCAAATCTTGCGACATCTGTGACATTGTGCTGTGTGATAAAACTGCACCTTTCAGAGTGGCCTTTTATTGTGGGCAGTCTAAGGCACACCTGTGCACTAATCATGGTGTCTAATCAGCATCTTGATATGGCACACCTGTGAGATGGGATGGATTATCTCAGCAAAGGAGAAGTGCTCACTATCACAGATTTAGACTGGTTTGTGAACAATATTTGAGGGAAATGGTGATATTGTGTATGTGGAAAAAGTTTTAGATCTTTGAGTTCATCTCATACAAAATGGGAGCAAAACCAAAAGTGTTGCATTTATATTTTTGTTGAGTATATATAACAGTTGCCCCAAGGCGCTCCACATTGCAAGGCAAGGCCATACAATAATTATGAAACACAGTCTACGTCTAAAGCAACATAACCAAGGGATGGTCCAGGGTCACCCGATCCAGCCCTAACTATAAGCCTTAGCGAAAAGGAAAGTTTTAAGCCTAATCTTAAAAGTAGAGAGGGTATCTGTCTCCCTGATCTGAATTGGGAGCTGGTTCCACAGGAGAGGAGCCTGAAAGCTGAAGGCTCTGCCTCCCATTCTACTCTTACAAACCCTAGGAACTACAAGTAAGCCCGCAGTCTGAGAGCGAAGCGCTCTAATGGGGTAATATGGTACTACAAGGTCCCTAAGATAAGATGGGACCTGATTATTCAAAACCTTATAAGTAAGAAGAAGAATTTTAAATTCTATTCTAGCATTAACAGGAAGCCAATGAAGGGAGGCCAACACGGGTGAGATATGCTCTCTCCTGCTAGTCCCCGTCAGTACTCTAGCTGCAGCATTCTGAACCAACTGAAGGCTTTTTAGGGAACTTTTAGGACAACCTGATAATAATGAATTACAATAGTCCAGCCTAGAGGAAATAAATGCATGAATTAGTTTTTCAGCATCACTCTGAGACAAGACCTTTCTGATTTTAGAGATATTGCGTAAATGCAAAAAGGCAGTCCTACATATTTGTTTAATATGCGCTTTGAATGACATATCCTGATCAAAAATAACTCCAAGATTTCTCACAGTATTACTAGAGATCAGGGAAATGCCATCCAGAGTAACGATCTGGTTAGACACCATGCTTCTAAGATTTGTGGGGCCAAGTACAATAACTTCAGTTTTATCTGAGTTTAAAAGCAAGAAATTAGAGGTCATCCATGTCTTTATGTCTGTAAGACAATCCTGCAGTTTAGCTAATTGGTGCGTATCCTCTGGCTTCATGGATAGATAAAGCTGGGTATCATCTGCGTAACAATGAAAATTTAAGCAATACCGTCTAATAATACTGCCCAAGGGAAGCATGTATAAAGTGAATAAATTGGTCCTAGCACAGAACCTTGTGGAACTCCATAATTAACTTTAGTCTGTGAAGAAGATTCCCCATTTACATGAACAAACTGTAATCTATTAGACAAATATGATTCAAACCACCGCAGCGCAGTGTCTTTAATACCTATGACATGCTCTAATCTCTGTAATAAAATTTTATGGTCAACAGTATCAAAAGCAGCACTGAGGTCCAACAGAACAAGCACAGAGATAAGTCCACTGTCCGAAGCCATAAGAAGATCATTTGTAACCTTCACTAATGCTGTTTCTGTACTATGATGAATTCTAAAACCTGACTGAAACTCTTCAAATAGACCATTCCTCTGCAGGTGATCAGTTAGCTGTTTTACAACTACCCTCTCAAGAATCTTTGAGAGAAAAGGAAGGTTGGAGATTGGCCTATAATTAGCTAAGATAGCTGGGTCAAGTGATGGCTTTTTAAGTAATGGTTTAATTACTGCCACCTTAAAGGCCTGTGGTACATAACCAACTAACAAAGATAGATTGATCATATTTAAGATTGAAGCATTAAATAATGGTAGGACTTCCTTGAGCAGCCTGGCAGGAATGGGGTCTAATAAGCATGTTGATGGTTTGGATGAAGTAACTAATGAAAGTAACTCAGACAGAACAATCGGAGAGAAAGAGTCTAACCAAATACCGGCATCACTGAAAGCAGCCAAAGATAACGATACATCTTTGGGATGGTTATGAGTAATTTTTTCTCTAATAGTCAAAATTTTGTTAGCAAAGAAAGTCATGAAGTCATTACTAGTTAAAGTTAATGGAATACTCAGCTCAATAGAGCTCTGACTCTTTGTCAGCCTGGCTACAGTGCTGAAAAGAAACCTGGGGTTGTTCTTATTTTCTTCAATTAGTGATGAGTAGAAAGATGTCCTAGCTTCACGAAGGGCTTTCTTATAGAGCAACAAACTCTTTTTCCAGGCTAAGTGAAGATCTTCTAAATTAGTGAGATGCCATTTCCTCTCCAACTTACGGGTTATCAGCTTTAAGCTACGAGTTTGTGAGTTATACCACGGAGTCAGACACTTCTGATTTAAAGCTCTCTTTTTCAGAGGAGCTACAGCATCCAAAGTTGTCTTCAATGAGGATGTAAAACTATTGACAAGATACTCTAACTCCCTTACAGAGTTTAGGTAGCTACTCTGCTCTGTGTTGGTATATGACATTAGAGAACATAAAGAAGGAATCATATCCTTAAACCTAGTTACAGCGCTTTCTGAAAGACTTCTAGTGTAATGAAACTTATTCTCCACTGCAGGGTAGTCCATCAGGGTAAATGTAAATGTTATTAAAAAATGATCAGACAAAAGGGAGTTTTCAGGGAATACTGTTAAGTCTTCTATTTCCATACCATAAGTCAGAACAAGATCTAAAATATGATTAAAGTGGTGGGTGGACTCATTTACTTTTTGAGCAAAGCCGATAGAGTCTAATAATAGA